>NC_142248.1:13127500-13780416 GCF_052056855.1 Sturnus vulgaris | reverse complement strand
AATGCAAAATACCAAAATGCAAACTACCAAAGTAGTCAGATGGTGAATAAGCATCAGCCCATCTACTTCCCCCATTGAGACAATTCAGGTACTGTAAAGAGACAGATCAGACACTGAGGCCACCAAATCCCAGGCACAGGAACTTTAATGAAAGAACAAAATGAAACCTTTATGAAAACCAACACTCTTTCACTCCAAGATCCTTAAATGCAAAACATGAGCAGGGTTTCAGTTCTAAATAATGCAGGTCATTTCCATGGCATGATTTAAGAGCAATCCAGGCCCATATGGGAAGGTGCTACCATTAAAACCTCCCTCTGCCACCAAAACAGCAGAAGTCTCAAGTGCAAGAGTTGAAAACAGAAAATATTTCCATTTCCAAAAAAATCCAAATTTATCCAAAAATTGCTTAACACAAATTTCCCAAGAAAGCTAAAGGCTTACTGAAGTCGAAGGTTTGCCAGAGCAGATAAAAGACTGAGAAATATCACAGGATCCAGACTCTGCCACCCACTCACAGCAGAGTATGTCCAAGACTGAGCCAATCTGTTACAGGAAATTTTGCTTTGAACAAAGAATCTTTTCTCTCTTTCACTTTTCACGTATGTTTTCTAAGGGATGTTTTTCAGACCACAGAATACTTATGCAAGTGAGGAGAGCTCTGAAGGAGCTTTATTTTAATTTCAATTTTTCTCTGACACACACACAGACGCTGGAATTTCACAACTGGGACAGACAATTTCAGCCTACAGAATATTTTTCACTCATCTCCCCACAATATAGGTATAATTTGCACTTTGCACAAATCCCTTTCACTGTCTTCTAGATCTATTTCCAGACCAAATTCTTTCAACTACTGCAAGGCTGTGAAATTCATGCAAATGTGGATTAATACTTTTAAATTAAGACTGACAATTACTACTTTTTCTACTTGCTTTTATATGAAAAAGAATATAAAGTTCCACTGTACTCTGAATAAATGCAATTCAGTGTGAAATCCTCAGGGTTTTTATACAAAAGGTACTATAGTAACACAAGTATTAAACATTCTCCTCTAGCTTTTGAACAGTCCTTATTTCAAGGAGACAATTATTCATAAATGAAACAAAAGTATTCTTGCATAGAAGATGGTTTCACTGAACTTAGTCTGATTGTTCCAATTGTATTCTCCCCTCCTATAAATAAGCAAAACTTCCCAAGACACATGTCAGCTCAGATGCTGGAGGTGGTAAATACTAGATGTTAGATAAAAAGATAGCCTTAATATACTGCTTCATGCTGCTGCATTGTCTCAGAGAGTCAGGGGATAGCTATCAAGTCTGCAGTTTGCCTAACAAGTCAAAAAAGCAGCACTATTGCAAAGGGAACAAGGGACTGACGTTGCCAGGCAATCCTTTTTTTAATTATTAAGTCCTATTGGCAAGTACACTGGCATTCTGTCTTGAGGACAGAACGAAGCATTTGAGAAAGGATTTCAAAAATTCGCTCCAAAATGAGACCTCATATTGTAACAGCCTGCCAAAATCTAATTTGCAATTTTAGCTCTACCTTCCACAATCAGCCAGCACAGCTTTGCTTCACAAGTATCCAGATAATGAGCAATCTGCTCTTGATCCTGCATTCAAAGTACTTAAAGTGATTAACAGATCTGCACATGGAATAAGTCCGGGCTTTCCACATGTAGCCTTTACCTACCTTCTGTTGGGCACTGTGCCATTCATTTCATGCAGTAGGACTGCATCTTTATTCTAACATCTGTTTGATGTGCAGAAGGATAAGTGTTGCATAAGATCCTGGAGAGGACAGAATCTAGGACCCACTCAAAATTTCATATCTTAGAAGCAAAGCCAAAAATCACAAATATTGCCTCTAGTAATAAGCAAATATTTTCTCTCTTTTATTATTAACCATTCAGCAACAGTACATTTTAAAAATATGTATGTACACCTTGGAACCAATACCTTCTTAATTACTGGGTACGAGTCAGGGTTCAGTAAATCCATAAAGCTGCACAACTGTCCTCTTCTATCAACCTAGAGGAGGTGATGGATGTGACAGCACAGCAGTTCTTGGATTTTAAGCCATGCAGTGCAGTAACTCTAAAGAGCTAATGCATAATGGGGGAGGGGAGAGGAAAGGCCTCCAAAGCCCCGATATATTTAGAATCGATCCTTTCACCTAGCCAGGCTGTAAAAAGTCTTAACGCTTTAGTGATCCGTACAAAACACTTGGAATGCTCCTGGAGAATGCTCAGGTGAGTTTCTGGGAAAAATAAAGCTATTCTCAGACTAAATCCTACCATACTGCTGACATTGGAACAACCTCTAGCTCAGGCATGGATTACTGTACTCTTCATAATTAGTTAAACGCTCCAAGGAAAAAATATAATTACATCTGTACTCAACACAGGGCATTGCCAAACCGTATCAGTTTGAAAGCCTGCAACAAATCAAGAACTGTATTAGGCAACAACAAGAAAAGAAAAAGGAAGAGTAAAATCACATGAATGACATTCATCATTCATCACTCAAGAGACTGTCTGAAAAGAAATTTAATAATAATGCTGGTTCAGTGGGAGCTGTTTCCAGGCAAACATAAACATGAAATTGGATGGAAAAAGGTAGCCCAAATTGTTTTGTTTTGGTTAATTAAGACATCTTTGTGAAACAGTCAATAACCCCAACACCAACTCATTCATAGAATAAGCTGTTACTCCAAAATCTAGAAGGTAAGAAAGACATAAGAACTTCTCAGGCAGCAGCACGATCCACACCAGAAGCTGGGGTGTTATATTGGGTTTTTAAAATCAGATTTAATTTAAAGCATTTTTAAAAGGGGGAGGGTTTATTTCCATTCATCAGAACAAACGTTAAAAGGCTCTTAGATGTACAATCAGCAACAAGCCACATCTAACAACAGTAAAATTCAAGAAAATTCTTGAATACTGCAGTTTGACCTTAAGGTGAGCAGAAAAGTTGCCAGCTGCTGAGAAAGAGGGCATTCCTGTGCTGTTGTACATGAAAGTCCACACAAGATTACTCATTCAATAGAGCTATCAAAAAGCTGTTCACTTTTTGATGTGCTACATTTCTGATAGAATTTTTCTGACCCAGCTTACCCTGTGATTAAAGATTCTAGCTACACAATAATCTGATGAAGTATTAGGAATACTCCCTGGTTACCAGATGGCCATAATCATATCAAAACCACATATTATGTGACTGATTACATCAAATAAGAAAAAGCTAATCAATAAACCCAGGGCAATACTGACAACACTTCAACAAGCAGAATTAGGAATATTGAGTTCTATTAATCAAAGTTATGGGATTTTCCTTATTCTCAGGATCCTTGAACAATGCAAAGTCAAAAAGAACTAAAGTCTATTCTCGAACATCTTTCCATAGGCTCATACTCAAAAGGAGAAACAACAGGAAATGCAATGTTTTTGTGGTAGGTGGACCACATGGCCTGGTTCACACACATCCCACCACCCTTACACGTGCCATCCTTACAGCAATTATTCATACTAGCATTTCTTTATAGTAAACCAGGAACCTCCCAGGAATGCCCAATTTAAGCACAAATTGTTGCAATAAACAAAATCTTAGTGGTAAAAGTATTTACCTGTTACTAGTAAATGGAGCTGCAGACACACTGACTATCATTTGCTATTCATCTCAACAATTAGTCTATACATAGGCAAGGAGGAAGCCATGCTTGCATTTTAGATGTTTCCAGCTGTAATATGAACAGGAGAGTCTTAGTATTTCTCAATGGCCAAAGCAAAATCCAGGAGTCTGTTTCACAACACATCAGAGATGGATGTACAGAAAACTGGGAGCTTGGCTTGTAGCTGTAAAAATTATCCCATACTAAGACATACAGCATTCAAAGCACATAGAGAATTTCAGAGACTATTTGGAATCTATATGTGCACAAGGCAATACCTTCTCTTTTGGGAGGGTATTTTTTTAATAAAAAATGTTTTTATAATAAATGTGTGAGCAATAAAACAAAGCCTCTGGAAAGCAGAGTGGAAGGGCTGTGTGTGGCAGTAATACAAACAGTTCATTGGAAGGCTGTGTGTCCTCTGGCTACTTCCTTCCCAAGAGGACCCTAAGTGATGCTGCACCACACTGCCATTACCACCACAATGACGATTCTACAGGCCAGGACACAATGATTCACTGTTCTGTTGGCAAGAGCTCTTCTTTCTGAACTTAAGAAACAGTGATGAAACCAAACAACATAATTCTGAATTTTTATGCATTAGAATAGTTAATTTTCTCAGTGCATGAGGTTCTGTTACTATTTCTTTTTCATATCTGCAAAAAACTTGGGTCTCAGGATGACTTTCCATTAGCCATTGGACAATTAACAAGCAATTAGCAGACACGCCAGTCAACTTTGGCAACCTTTTGGCAATCAAAGTCACACCAACATAACAAACTATCCTAGATTTAGAAATCAAACACGTACCAAAAAGCAGCTACCTAAAATCATGTGGTATACCCCATATTCTTTCAAATGGCTTAAGATTTCCCTTGTCCTGTCATAAGGAAATATACACAGTCTTCAAAATGGGATATTACTTAAAATTTAAAAATCGTCTTGGATGATGAATCATCACTTCAAAGAGCAAGACTATGTTTAATGTCTGATGCTTCAAGAGTGAGTTTGTTTCAGATATGTTGAAATTCTGAATGGAATTGTTTGATAAGAAAAGCAAAAGTGAAGCTGCTGACAGAAGTCAGTCAAAATTCAAATTAAGTTTAATGATGTGGAAGAAACAACCCTCTCCAAAAAAAGTGGAGATCAAAGAACTATTCTAGCTTCCCAGAAATACCACAAGGCTGTTCTCACCCTTAACTGGCTCCTTAGAAATTTCAGAACACAGATCTTTCCCAGCTCTGTCACAGATGGTCAGACTGTGAATTCAGGGGATGCCTACGAACCCTGCTGCATGGCAGTGCTTAGGTCTGTTCTGTGCTTCCATATGCATCATTTGAATAAAGTGCTTAACACCACAACTCGAGGTTATTTTTTCTTAGGAGCAGGGAGAACTCTGCAAAAAATGTACACAATGGCTCAATTATATGAAAAGGATATTAGCAAGGGTTTCAAATGTAATAGACACAACTTTATTCATTAAAAACAAGAGGTATTCTTTCCATACTTGTCTGTGAAGGCAACAGATTCCATCTGTGAATTTGCCTTTCTACTACTTAGTGTGCTCAGGAGGACACCAATATGCTCTTGTGGACTTCAAGCTTATTTCATAAAGATTTCATATTTTTTACTTGCACCTAACAGTGAAGATATCAATCTATATTCAACTAAAACAAATGATTTGCAGAATATGTATTTCATTCTGGAATTCTCAGAAAGCTATTAAGACATAAAATATGCAACATGAAAGCATCTGTAGGACCTCTCTGAGAGGAAAATAGCTGCATTAATTTTAAAAAGGTAATGAAAAAACCCAATAAAGTACCGAAGTACAACTTATAAACTGTTACCCTACTTCAGTGATTTCCTGGTATTTTAATATCTTAAAAGTTAGCAACACATAACTTACATCTTCTGCACTAATAATACATAATTTTTTCCATTCTTTTCAATTAAGATGCATAGTATTAACAGCATCAATTTCCTCATTATATTACCACATGCAAAAAATTATGGCTATTTAGAATTTCTATTAACTAAATACAAGTGGCCAGGATATCAGCACAAATGATTAAAATCTGGGAAGAAAGAGAAATATAAGCAGAATAACCAGAACTAGGAATTATGCACCATCAGCAATATCTTATAGCTTGTTGACAGAATCAGGTAATTGCATAAGGGCAGAACCTGAAGTCATTTTTCATCAGCCTTAGGAGTATATCCAGGTTGTTTGAAAGCCCTGATTTCTACTGTACACAATTTTTAAACTTAGAAAAAAAGGAAAAAAAAGGAGTTTTACTGATTTTTGCTCCCTGAAAATTCACCTCAAGCTGCTGTCTTTCACACCACCCGACCCCCACACATAACTTCACCTTTTTACCATTTTCCTCTTACAAGTCAAGGGACTACCCAACTAAAGCCAGATCAATTATTTGCCCAGTGAAAAGCATTCTGATATCACTGAAATAGCTTCACTATATTTTACATGAAGCATTACTCAGTCATTTAATGGCACTGACAAAGGAAATCCATTCTGATACAAGGTACAACACTGGAGAGTTAGTCAGCAAATTACCAGAAGCAGCAATAATAACCGTGCAGAATTCCAAACTGCTCTGCCAACGTACGTTCAGCAGACTCTGGCAGAGTCCTGTACACCTCTGCCACACAGAGGAGGAGCTTTACAAGTACTTTTCCTGCTCTGAAAAGGCCAACAGGAGAGTGTCAGCTGTGACTGGATTAAAACAAGAAAACAAGGAATATTATAAGTCCTAGGAACAACTCTCCATAAACCATGTGGAAAGTCAGCTCTACTGGCATCTTTATGAACAGATAAAGGCTTAACTACGTTAAATAAGCAAAGCTATAGCAGAGTTTGGAATTCCTTTAGAAAGGCAGAGCTTTGAATCTCGGGACATCACAAGGTAACATTGGTGGTCCAAAAAGTAGGAGAGGTAAAGACTTCAAATAACTTGAAAGGAAGAACTACTGACTTGGCTGAATCTGAATTGTTGGGGTTTATTTTGACTTCTGTCCTTTCCTCTTTCTTTGACCTTGGTGATGTCACTTTGCTGCTAATCTTTGCTAACTGGCATGAACACCCTCAGCAAAATCTTTCAATGTAGTGCAAACAACAAACATGTTTTGCTGAGACAGTAAAAAGAAAATCAAATATACTCTTACTAGCTGTCCACAGTATTAGTTAATTGGCTTTATTCCTATAGCAATGCTGGCACATCTAACATTGACAGACAAACAGGACCAACTTCATTATTTGCAATACTTCGCTAAAATAAACAGGACCGTTCCTTTTTGATCCTAAGCATAATATGCCAGGTACTTTTCTCTGGCCAGAAATAAGACTTGAATCAGAGATGAGAGATAAAAGCAAGGGAAACTCTGAAGAGCTATTCTAAATACAGTGATATTGACTTCAGTGGGCATTTCTAGTTGCTTTTTTTTCTATAGCTCAGCATTTAGATGATTTAGGTGCTTTCACATTGGGAAAGGCCTACTAAGAATTCTATAATATATGCTCAGTGACTCGCTGACCAAGAAAGTTTGGAAATATCACCACATGAAGAGAAGCAGCAGCAGCCACTGAGGATTCTGTCAGATTAAGAAGATTAATTTTCATACGGAATAACTTGAATCCCTTAAATCAAATACCCGAAATAAAAAGAGAAATACTTATCTCCTCACACAGCAGTACTAAATAGTTTCCTAAATTATCTTTTTTCTCTCATGTAGTTATATGACTGACATACGAGTTGGTAATGCCATTGGAACATTATCTACCAGACTTACTGCCAGCTGAACTCAAACTCAACAAAATAATTTCAGGGTCTCTGAAACTAAATCATAGGTGTACAATTCATTCTGTAAAGACCCTTCTGTACTCACTTCCTGACTGCGTCCCCAAAGCAATAAAACAGGCAGCTTCAGAACTTCCAAGATTTATAATAAATCTTCCTCAAACAAACATGGTACTAAATGTACAGAGCACTTTTCCTACACTCTAAATGTATTAGCATTAAATGTAAAGTTATGAAAATGTAAAGAAGAAAAGAATTAAGAAAACCTATAGAACAGAAAACATTTCCCTCTTTTAACCAAAAAGGATGAATAACAGACAATTGATTTGGAGTGTTTTTTGATGAGGAGTATCTCAAGAAAGAGACACCTCCTGGAATCTTCAAATAATCATCTGAAGTTCAGTTCAGATGAAGTTATCTCCCAAAGTATTCGAAACCCTATGTTACTTATTACACTACCAGAAATGTTGACAATTATTCTGAGCATGTTTTGGTACATACTATCTGGGTCCACCAAGGGCAATAGTTTAAATCAAAAAGGATATTTTTTCCAAATCCTTATATAATGGAGTAATTTCCAGACTTGTATTAGGGTGCCCACTTGATATGTTCAAAATGTAATGTACCTGCTTAAAAGAGTCATCAACAAATACTGTCCTTATGAATTCTGTGTCTGCCTAAATATAAGCAGACATCTGACAACAAAGCATTCTCTGATTTTCTTCTCTTCTAGCAGAAAAATTGATTTTAAATAAGGCAACTCTGCTCTTCCCCACTGCCTGATCTTGTTCCCTAACTCCCAAACTAACTCATCCTGCAGCTTCAGATGCACAGTGTACATCCCAGCTGGTGCTTGAAGGCAAGATGAGATGTACAAGAATCACAATCCATTACTCAACACAGGCAGTACCAATCAGTAGATCAATACAGCTGATGCTCCCATGACAGCTCTACAGCACTTGCAGATGTTTAGTACATGTAAGAAATGCATCTGCAAGAATCCTTTCCAAATTCTTGCAAGCAGAAGCTCTTTCCTCACCACAGACACATCACTCACTGCCTGTCACCTGGTGGGTGGCAACCTGCACAAAGAAAATGCTACAAGTAATTCTACAGGCACAAAGCTAAGGAGACAACCTGCTCTTAATTCCCCACACTAATAGAGAAAACTAAGTTCATCAGAAAAACAGGCAAAATGCAAGCTATGTATTAATCAGGATGCAATAATACACTTAAGTCCACTAACCTTGATAAAACTAGTAAAAAGCTTTCCATGAGAAACAGAGAAGAGGAATTTCTAAGATGCTTATTCTATATAAGAGAAAAGGGATTTCAGCAGTGCAGGGACAGAGTAATCAAGAAAGACATGACTTAGGCAGCTCAAAGTTGTTTATCCTACAATCCCTTATCCCCACAAAAAGCTCCACCGTTGTCATAATCTAATAGTTACGAGCTTGCTCTGTAGATACACTCAGAAAAAAACATGTATTTCAAATGTTTAAAATAGCATACATATTTTTAAATTTCTCTTCAACCACAGCACAGAATGAAGAACTCCATTTTGTTTAATAAACAGCTGTTGCAATATGTCAAGCCCATACCTGAGGTTACTAATTTATCTTATTTCCAAAGAGAAAAACAAACCAGCAATTTTTCCTTTAAATATCTTAAGTCCTTTCCTCCAGTACCAGCTCCTGCATTTGTTTAGCTTCCCAAATGTAATACTGCTTGCTCCAGCCTTATCTGGGATAGAATTTTCCTACACCCATCATTTCTCTACTAGATCCAATGCTCTCCTGGTCACAGCCTTCATGTAAATTCTCTTTCCCCTTCAAACACAGAACGTCTCTGAATCCTTTCAGAGGCATTTCCACTCATTCTTCTTCTTTCTTTATTATTGCTTCCTCCCAAAGGAGGGAAATTATAGTAATACATGTAGCAACTTCTCACCAACCATTTACAGTGGAGCACGGTTACACTGTGCTGAATCATAGTGACAAGAGACATTTTTTCTTGCTGCTAACAGTCCAGGTGTTTTCTAGCATCCATATCTGTTTGGGTGGTAACACTGTGCACTGGGTGCAACTCTGGTTGGGTTGGTTCTCGATGCTTTTCCCTTTTACAACTAGAAGCCTCTGGTCTGAATAAAACAGTGAAGTGCTAGAAGCTAACCAACCATTTTTTTAATCTTAGAAATAACTTGCATTCTAAGCCTCAAAAATGTTCAACTAGCACTTAGTAAGGAAATCTTAATGGCTTGTTAGCAAAATAAGCAAGTAAATAGTTTCTTAGGTAAAGAGGAAAGGCTCAACACTGAAAGGCAATTATCTCTTATTTCACAGATGCAATCATTCATTAACTAAGCAAATCATTCCTTAATTTTACAGCATTTATCAACATGCCTATATTTGCCATCTGTAAGGAAAGGGTTTGGATATCAGGACATTTTTATCAACATTAAGATTGCCTTACTCTAACAAAATGGGAAACTTAGTTTCTACAGTATTGCTCTTATAGTAACAAACTTGAAGGCTCTTAGAGTTCCTATTTGCAAACTCACTAGCAAGAACTAAAAATATGTTTTTTAGTCTTTAACAACCAACTAAGTAAATTCATGGCCACAAGATTTGAGGTCAAAAAAACATAGGAAGATACTGCAAGGTCTGGAAATGTACAGCATTGCAATGGTTAATGCTAGTGCTAGTGAATCTATTTAAGATATTAAAATTTCCATCCATCATATTTCTTTGCTAATGTCCCTGCCCTCAAGGCAAAAGGGAGCATATGCCTGCATCCAAGCCACCCAGTTCACAGAGCTTCTTATTAACTCAAGCCATAAATGACAAAATGACAAGGAGTTCATACTAACACACCTATATAAACCACCACAGCCAACATGCAGGTCCGTGTTTGCTTTTGCCATCTAGACAGACAAGCAGAGAAAAAGGCTAAACAGCAGCATACAGGCATCAGGAAAGGAGCTTTCATGATCTTTAAACCACTGCAGCACTTTGCTCCCACAATCATAAATAATGTCCTATGTGTGCATTTGACTTTGAGAAGTTAAAGTTTGGGAAAAGAGACACACTACAAGAAAAACACCCAAGCAATGCACAGTAATGCTGTGAGTATTACAGAGCAGCTGAAATCACTGTGATTTCCACAGTCCTAACTACCAAAGTTCAGTCCACCTTGCTCTCTAATGGGTGATCTGTATCATGTAAAGCATCACAAATATTAGCTGAAGTCCCGGGTGTACAAGGACATTTTATTCACACGAGTTAATGTTTCTGCCAACACTAGCTCTATGATGGATAAAGAGAAGATCCAATTCAGCTGGGATGGGTTAAATCTCCCATTATGAAAACAGGCTTGCATCTCATCTATACAGCAAAATCTAGCAAGTATAATGAAAGCTTAGGAGCATTCACCTTTACAAAGACGCATTTATTCTTCCAGAAAGGGGAAGAATAATATACATTTTAAGTTCAATAAGGCTTTTTAACCTACAGTAGTCTGCTGAAATGCCAGTAACACCTAGACACTATATGAATATGAACTACTAGCGAAGCATGCTTCATTCACACTTGCTTTTGCATCCAATCATTTAAGTTGCTTCTACAGATTGAAAGCTTTTACATGTTTCCTGTGATCTGTAACACCATACTGTATAAAAATAAACCCTTCTGGGATTGAATTAGAGGATACAGTGGTTCACAAGAAAGGATCATTATTAATATTACTCCTCTCTTTTCTTTGTATGATTTTTTTTCCCCAAAACCATATCCCAGCACCCTGGCTGTGCACTACGTATCACTTACTGTTGCTGGACTTGAGGTCACGGTGAATTATGGGAACAATTGCTTCCTCGTGCAGGTAGTTCATTCCTCTGGCAATCTGCACTGCCCAGTTCACCAGTATGTCAGGAGGTATCCTTTTACCAGACAACACCCTATTGAGCGATCCTCCTCGGGCAAACTCCATGATCAGGCAAAGATTAGGTTCCTTCAAACACACGCCCCTGAGGGCAATGATGTTGGGATGTTTCAACATTGCAAAGAGCTTGGCCTCTTGGCGGACATTCTCAATGGTCTGGCTGATGTCCTCATCAGGGTCATAGCGAGCTGCCTTGACAGCAACCTCATCTCCTATCCATACAGCTCGATACACTTTTCCAAAGCCCCCTATGCCAATGATTTCTTCCAGAACAAGCTCTGAGAAGTCGATCTCTAGGACTAGGGAAAGAGGGAAAAAAAAAAAGATGTAAGCATTTAGTAACTATGCAGCCTGTACATCACCTGAGGGTCCATGCTGGCCAACCTCACCCTTGCCCTTGAAGGAAGGGCAAATTTTCACTCCAAAACAATACAAAGGAAAGCAGGAAGCCTTTCTGACAACCTTTTGGTGCTGAATGGTATGGTAAAACAGACCTTACAGTGTCATAAAACTGGTATGAAGTACTCACTGTAAACAGTAAAACAACAAAACAGCCTCCTCTTAGCATAGTTAAACCCTTATAATACTGATGCCTCTGCCCCTACCCCCCTTAAACTCTCAGTGACAGTACAAGTTTCTGAAAATGAAAAACACACCAACTAATCTTCACTGTGTTCACAACAGTGCTTAACGTAAAATAGCTAAAACTCAACACAAAATGCATCTGCTTCTCTATTTGTCCCTTATTTGAATGTCTCTTACTGAACTGCCACAACAATATTTTAGTCCTCCCCAAATCACACTTATTCTTCCACACCTCTCCAGGCTTTGCAGACTTTTTTCCCCACAAGAGATCTGTTAACCAGTTCTGACGTTACTGACAACAGTGTGACAAACAGATGGATCAAACCACATACTGAGTGTACAGAGCAAGCAATAAGAAAAACATTTCTTGATAAGTGCACACTGCATTTTTGTTACAAAGACTTCCTATTCCCATACACTGACACCTATACTTTACAGGCTGACAGTGTCGTGGCTAATTGGCGTCATATAGGAAAAAAATCTACAGATGCAGCTGTCTCAGTTCAGTACACAAATTGCACCTGGAGCAAAAGCAATGAGAAAATGCATCCTGTACAACTGTACACTAAACACAGTTTATATGGGTGGCCAAAAGAACCCATCCAACACTGACTAATGTAGAATGAAAATTTCACATACTGACCAATGAAAACACAGTTGACACAACACTGACACAGCTTAATTTACAGCAGTGGCAGGCTACCACTGAAGCTACTCTGTCTGACATTTGCATGGTTACCAATAACAGTCAATGAAATTTTAAGCAGATGCAAGATTTAAACCAAAACTCACCAAATATTTTAATAGTTTCCTGCATTTGAAATGCCAAATCTGACATGATTTCCCTGCTTTGCCTAGTAGAAAGAAAATCAAGATTGTAAGGGAGCAGGTTAGATCCCACTGGAATAAACCAGTCTCTTTATTCCAATCAAATGCCTTTCTGATGTATAAGCCTAGATTTTGTCACAAAACTGTATGGTGCTAATACAAACTCTTCTGTCCACAGCTGCAGGCTTCTATTTTGTCTGAGCTCTACCTTTCCTGAACATGACTTTTAGAAGTTGGCTTACTTTTGTAAGTTAGTCAAACCTAGGAGTTACTTTAATAAGGATGCCTTTTCCTGCTTTTCCTAGTGTTCCATGAACAAAAGATTAATGGGAAACAAGATAGAAGACTGACCAAGAAAGTCTGCCAAAAGGAGAAAAGGTCTCTTCCAGTCCAGAACACAGAGAGAATTTATTTTTCTGCTACTGTGAATACATATTTTGGGTAACGCTCTGAGCTTCAAGGACTTGCACAACAAAGAAGATTTCAATCCTACAGTAGCAACCTTGGTGTTCAAACACTTGAGACAGAGATTACTAGAAAGCATGAAAGGAATAGATTCTGACCAGAAACACTGAAATTTTAGAACAAGCCTGTAATGACAATAACTCCAGATGTTACTGGAGTTGAGACTACCCCATCACTGAGAATACATGAAGAGTCACTCTTGTATTTCTCACTAAGAAAAGACCTAAAGAAATCAGATGTTGAGTTCTATCTCTTCAGTCAGTAGAATTTCAGCACTGCTAGAATCCTCAATTAACCTGCTCCTAGGGACAAGGCCAGTTAAAAGATTGAAAATGAACAAACACGCACCCCACACCACCAGGGTGACTGCCTGCCCTGCCGACCTCGGGCAGACGGCGTTCAGGTGCCGTTCACAGCGGCTGCTCTGCTCGGCCATGTCACGGATTAAGCGGACATCACCGGGGCGCCGAGCGAGCCGCCCGCCGGCCCGCAGGTGCTGAAGGGACAGCTCCGGCGGCAGCGGGGACGGGACGGGGACGGGACAGCCCGGCGGGCAGCGCCCCGGCCTTCCCCCTCCACACCCCCTCCTCCCATCCGCCCCGATGCTGGGGAGAAGCGCGAAAGGAAGGCAGCAAGGAGGAGAACAAGATGGGCAAAGGAAACCGAAGGGCTGGAAAGTAGAACAGCTCGTGTGACACCACCCATTTTCCATTAGAAAAAGCTCATCCCTGCTGGAGGTGCAAATTAATAGGGGTGAGATGTAAAACCGAGAGACTTCAGCTTCCACATGAAATCTAATGTGTGACTTTTTTTTTTTTTTTTTTTTTTTAACTGGAAGTATGACACTAGTTAGTTTGAAAATGTGTATTTCTATAAGGCAAACTGGCCAGCTCACTCTCGGGGGTAGCTTATTCAGAAAAAAAAAAAAATTTGTTTAGCGCTTTCAAAAGGTATTTTCTGCTGAATTAGTTTATTCACTTTCATAGTTTGAGTTATACAGCTATATTAGGGCACAAAATACTTGTTTTTCTACACATTTCTAAACACACTAAACTAAACTCTGGTGTCATTTGGCAGATGTGTTCTACAGGACTGTACAGAATTCAAGAACTGAAGTACTCTCATTCCTCTGTGGGCTGGTAAGGAATTACAGAGCCTGTACACCATGAACCAGAGGCCATGTCGACAACTGCAAAGTAGGTGCTGTTTAATCAGCCCTTATTAGATCATATGATTAAACTTTAATTCAGGCTGAAGTGTATAAGAGCCCACAGCACAGATGAGAGTCCCTCAAGCTGGCCCACTCCTGACAGCCTCTACAGGCTACTTGTATCATTCATGGTATCCTGACCAAGGCAAGATTCAAGCACACTACGTGGATGGCTAAAATTACCAGCTAAACTAGTACAGCTCTCAGTAGAAACAGAACCTCTAGGACTTATACTTCCAAATTTTCATTAAATATATAGATAAACTTCAGGAAAGCAAGTAAAAATAGGTTCTGTGCGAGGTGCATGCCCAGAATGACACTTTGCATCACTCCTGTAAAACTGAACTTACTGAACTATGAAGTATTAAACAGTAGATGGTGATTACTATTCCAAACAGCTATCAAACTAAGATCATCTCTAAAAGTGGATAGCATTCCTTGCAAAGGACTTTTAATACTCAACTCAAAAATCCAATTCAATGGCAACCAACCTTAACCCCTGTCCAAACTGCATTGTTTCCTTTAAAAAAACCCATACTACTTAAGCATTATACAAACCTCTGGAGGGCAATAAATTCTACTTTGTCATGAACATATGGTTGGTGACTTGATAGAAGAGAAATAGTGTAGCTCTGTTGGAGCATGGGAAGAGTAAGGCAAAGACAAAGGGGGAAGGTACAACTCCACAACTATCAAACCATAGAAAAGAGACCAAGACAGGAGAATCCACAGTTACAAAGCCTGAACTTGAACACTCACAACAGGACGGGAGCTGAGGGTTCAAAAAGTTCTGTAGAAATGATTTTCTTAGGTATCTCAAAAGCAAAACCTAATAAGCATCCATTCACAGCTCCTTCTGTGTGTGGGGAAAAGATAACTTACCAATGCTCTTGCAGCATGAAAGAAAGGAACAGCACCTAGTCCTTTTACAAGCCCAAGGGCAATGCTACAAATTTCTGAGTTTTACCTAAATGCTTTCAAGCAGAATACAGAGTAAGAAAAAAGGCTATTAGTTGTATTCCTTGGAGATATGGCCTAGATAGGACAAAGCATCTTTTCACTCCTTTTCTTTCTAGAAAAGCCTACTAGTCTGAAGATTTTTCTATGATCCTCCAAAAAAAGCATCCTTGCCTGAATTGTCAATGGTGATAGATAAACAGGATCTAGAAAGCCATTCCACACTGTTTTTCTTTCCACAATTGTACATAGTGACTAAAAAAATGTAGAGATGAAACAGCCCTATTCTCCATCTCCAACAAAGGCTTCAAAACTGTGCTGAAATTCAGGGAAACAAACCAATTCCTCAGTGCCTTCAGTATCACAACATAGCATCACATGTCAAGTGACCCTCAGGCAGGCCCAGATATCCAAAACATGGATACAACTCATTCACAGGTATTTTAGGACAGAATGTGTAAGAGGGCAGAGGAACCTGGTAACACAAGTCAACTTAGGAATTTTTCAGTCAGAAATAGTAAGCTTTTGGTTAGTAAGTGGGATAATCCTGAGCAAGTATTAGCAGTGAATCAACACTTCAGAAAAAAAACCTGCTTCCCTCCCAGCAACCTTTCTTTAAGAATATTCTTAAAGGCAGAATGACCAGAGCCCTGGTGACTCCATCACTGCCCAGCCTCCCAGGATTCTGTAGCTTGATGAAAATTTATCAGCCCCTAGAAACACAGGTCTTAACAATGGGAAACTGCTCCCGGCGTTGCTGAAACGCTAACAACACAGTGAGCGAGGCTCTGCCTCCCAGGGAGCGGCGCGCTAGCCCGAAGACAGAAGGGCACTGGAGCAGCAGGAATAGCTCCGCGGGTGGGAAAGGGCACACACCGGGGGCCTGGGGCGGCCCCCGGGCGGGGGGGCTGAGATGCCGTAGCCCCTCCGCTCGCCACCGAAGGCCATCGCAGGCCCCCCCCCTACCGCCAGCTGGGCCCGCGGCCTCCCACGGCCGCTCGCCACCGGGATGGGCCTTCCCTTCCCCCTCAGCGGTGGCACCGGCTTCCAACAGGACCCACAAAAGGGCCGGGCCAGTCGGAGCGGATCAGGCCTCCACCCAGGGACATCGGGAGGGCCGAGCTTCGGCTCCCCCCACAACCTCGGCAGTCCCGCCGGTCTCGTCCCTCCTCCCGTACCCATCCCAAGCCCCCGACAGGGGGGCAGAACCGGGTCTCTCCCCCGGCTCCCTCCCTCTCGGCGGCGGGGCCGCGCCGAGCCCTTACGCTGTATGGCGGGGGGCGGCGGGTATCGGGCGCGCAGCTCCGGGCCGCCCGCCTGCACGCCGCTGCTCACGTAGTTGCTGGGGAAGATGCCGACGCGCTGGTCGATCTTGCCCGTCCACCAGCCCTCGTCGCCGGACACGTGCGAGTCCCGGGACAGCACCTGCACCACGTCCCCCGGCCGCAGGCTCAGCTCGTCCTCGCCGCACGCCTCGTATTCGAAGACAGCGGTCCAGAGCGGCCCGTCGCCCGGCGGCTCCCCGCCGCCCGCGCCCTCCTGGCTGAGCTCGGTGAGGGGCTCCATGGCGAGGCTGCTCCATAGGGGGAGGCGCCCGCGGCAGCCGGGCGCTGCGGGGGGCGGCGGGGCCGGGACCGCCGCCTATTGTTCATGCGGCCCGGCGCCCGCCGGCACCGGGTGCCGCCGCCGCTGCCGGGGCTTCCCGGCGCGGGGCCGCCTCAGCCTAGCGCGGGCAGGGGCGAGACCAAGCAGCGTGTGCCGTGGAGGAGCCGCCGCATCCCCCCCATCCGCCGCTTCCTCCGCGCCCGCCTCCGCCTCCTGCCGCCGCCGCCGCGCATCCCGGAGCCACCTGACTCTCTGGCAGCTTCGGCGGCGCGAGGGGAGGACAGGACAGGCCCCGCCCCCGCGCCGCCATTGGCCGTCGCCGCCGCCCGTCAGCACCGCCCTCACCTGATTGAGGGCCCGCGCCCCCTTGGCCACGCCCCCTCCCCGCCCTGCCCCCGGCCCCGGAGTCGCGCACTCACCGGTGTGCCCCCGATTGGCCCCCGCCTGATCAGCTCTCGCTGCCCATTGGGCCGCGCGCTCCGAGCTCCGCCTTCCCCGCCGCTTCTCATTGGCTGGAAAAAGGGGCACGACACGGGCCAAGGGCGGGGTGGGGCGGCCCGAGGCGGCCCGAGGGCGGAGCGAGCGGCGCCACCCGGTGGCGGGCGGAGGCGGCGCACACCTGGGCCGGCCCCGCCGCCCCCGAGCTCGGTGCCAGTGCCGGTGCCGGTGCCAGTGCCGGTGCCAGTGCCAGTGCCAGAGCCAGTGTCCCCCGCCACCGCCCCTGGACCCGGAGCACGGGCTTGGGCCGGACACTGGGCAAAGGCTCTGTTCTCTGTTAGCCCATGGTCTTCCATGACCGGTCCGAGCTTTAAGCACGGGTGTTAGATGGTTTCTGCACGAGGTTTTCGTGGGTGTATCCCTGCTGAATGCCTTTGTTAAAAATTAACAGAATTTACTTCTCTCTCTTGCAATCAGCATGTAGGTGCTCGGTCCTGAAAATCCAAATTCCTTCTCCCTGCTACCAGGGTTTTCACAGCTTGTGGAGACACCGAATCGTATATTTCACTCCGCTCTTCTGTTATTGTTGTTGTTGTTGTAAATCCTCATTTGAATTTCAGTGGTAAAACTGGAAATGAAAATTCTCTGTTCATGCTTCAGCCCAAGTACCCTGACCACACCTGATGTCTTCCCACTCTCACAGAAAATGTAGGGCCTAGTTATTCTTTAGTGTTTAGTAAATAAAATTACGCAGTCTTCTCTGCAAGACGGATTTTTAAAAAATTCTCCATCCCCTAGTGAGGCCTTTGGTTTGTTTTATGTACAAAGTAACTGCTAGTGATTCTTTAATTTTGTGCATTGGGGTTTTGTCTATTAATCTATCCTTGCATTAGCATTATGCTGTAGCACCTCTGTAGGGAGCACCAGGGTTTAGGCTTTTAATAGAATAATGAAGATCTTAAGCATAACATGCTCTGAGTTCATTCAAAATCTTCAACATTTTTTGTAAAGTATTTCAATTTACTTGAATTTGCTCTGGGAATACACCTCCAGTCAACTGAACCTTAGTAACAAGTATTGCAGAGAACCCTATTTTGGGAACTACAATTATTCAATTTTCTCTCTTTTTTCCCCAAACTTCAGAGCCTTTATTTCTCACAGAAACCAAACAAACATGGTCTAGAAAGAGCTGGTATATTAGTATCCTTATTTTACAAAGAGAGAGCAAAACATGTCTAGTTGAGGTCAGAACTAACATTTCACTTTGAAGCATGATTTGAAGCAAGATTTAGGCATGCTCCAGTACAAGTTTTTAATTGAACTTGTCTAAGAACTGAGCTTTAGGTTTTCTCCTCTCTCTCCATTGCCACTTGTCAGCGAGGGCAGAACTGAGGATGCATCCTCTCCACTGTTCCTTTGTTACTTAAGGGTGTGTTTTCACAATTAGTGTAAGCTTATCCAATACTATTCTGTTTATGAAAAGGACTTTCCTGCCCCTTGTCGCATGCTTGACCTGCTTTCCTGATTGCAACAGTAGTGACAGTGTGGCTGTGGAGTCATTTCAGCTCATTTATCTAGCTGAAAGCTAAGCCTCTGTGTAAAAGCAGCTAGTTTTCAATCAGCTTTTTAGGTTGATCTGACTTGCATTAGGACTGTACACACAGATGCTAAAGCCAGCACAAGAAAGCAGGACAGGTGAAAGGGACAGCCTCCTGCTTTTTCAGCAACATCCCATCTTTAGATTACCTTGTCTTGATGAAGACAAGGGGTATCAAATAGCTGTATTCGTGCTTTTTGGAATTCAAATAATAGATGACTGAGATGGAATGTGAAGGACTGCTGTTAATGTTCCTAGTTAAAGTAACTGCATTGCATGCAATGATTTTCTGTCTAATTTTATGTATAAAAAAATTATTTCTTCAATTCTCACAGTGAGAAATTATTATGCTTTACATGAATATGGTGCTTTAAATATTGTAATATAAAAAAATGTGAGTGAGACATAAGAAAATAGAGGCCTCCTGTCTTTCAGCTGTTTGCCACTTATTTTGATCACTGCTATAGAGCACTGATAGGTTTAAAGTAGAGAGTTATATTACTGATGGTGAAAACTATGATAGGAAAAAAATTGCTACTGTAGAGGCTCAGGTTGCCTGCTGTAGTGGCCTGCCAAGACAGAATTCTGCCATCTTGTGGAATGCCTTGATATCATTGTGGAATGTCTTGATGCCAAAGTACATAGCCTTTTTTTTTTTTTTTTTTTTCGCCTGTTTGGTTTTTATCCTTTTTTTTTTATTTCCCGTGATTATATGTTTGTTTCTACAGAACTGGTGTGACTGGCTCAGGAAGCCACTTATCCCTGAAGCTGGGAGAGTGTCCAGGGAAATACTCTGAAGAGCCATCATAGGATTTTCCCACTCATAGACTTCTCTTGGCATCTTTTACCAGCCATGTCAGAGACTGGTTTCTGAATGAAAAGATCTGATCAGATTGGGTAGGCTGTTCTTAGCATCAAGGTAAATAGAACTGTCAGCAAATGATAAATTCATATTCCAGTAACTGGCAAATGGTAGATGAAAAGAACATTAAAGGCTGTCTGCATGCAGTCTTTGAAAGATGACATTTTAGCATTGGCAAGATACAGAAATATTTTTGAAATGGTTCACACCTTCCTGATGAACATATAGCCCAAATGCTACACTGAAAGTTTTTTCTTATGCACTTTCTAGTAAGACTTTATCTGTTCCCATTATTATTCAGCAGGTCTGAATAATGGCAATTAGATTCTAGATATAACAGATCCAGTTCTTTAAGTCTATATTTGAATACACACTCTGTACTTCTTAAAGTTTGGACATGGATTTTGTTATACTGTGTTTCAAAAGAAGGGTCTAACCTGCAAAATGCAGATGATACTCTGAATTTAGTTCAAACTTTCTTCAAACTGAGAACTTTGAACCAAAGCTTTTAATTCAGGCTCTAATTTAATTTAATTTTTGCATCTACATTTTAAAAGTATCAATAAATTATTAGAGGGTAAACAAAAAGGCCAGTCTATTCCCAGTCTTGGTTTTAAGAAGCAATGGAAAGTATTCTGCCTATTCAGTATCATTATTAATGCAAATTTAGGATTATGATCTCAGCTTTTGTCCTAGAGGCTTGTGCAGACTACTATTGGATTTAGCAGTTCTATAACTTACCAAAACTTGGCAGTCCATGGTTATAAATCTACACTGGATATCAAAATGTTGGCAGTCTAGGCTCCTAGTATTTATGTTCTGAAAGGGAAAATCCAGAATGGTATTAAAAAACAAAAGGAAGAGGAATGTCCAGAAAAAAAGGAAATACTGCAGGCACAGTCCAACTACACAGCAGTACCAGAAAGAGACTGTAATTCCACCTATAGCTACAATGACAGCACATCTCTACCAGAACAGTAAGAAAGTATAAAAGATTAAGGAGATGCCCCTTGGCACATCCTATTGCAGCTCACTCCTTTTACATCCCATGGTAATTTATACTGCATATTAAATTAACCCAGCACTCTCATTTGGCTTTTACACATTTCAGAGGATATTCCACAGATCTGTTCCATGCCTGTACCCCCAGATACAGCCATATATACCACCCTGGAGATGAATCTCACACTAGTAACCAGATTTGTTTGATCAATTGCTGATAATTTCTACTCAATGTAAGTTTTACTGACAAATGGATTCTTCTATCATTAAAAATTGCCTCTCTACATGACTGTAAAGCTGGACTGGGGTTTTTTTCCCCACTTTATGACTGTACTCCTTTGCCAACATCACTTTAGTGTAGGTTTGTTCTTGATGAGGAGGAGTGGGATAAGCCACTGGCAACAGAAGCTTTATGAACTGTGCTGTGCTAGCTAGGAGGCAGGCTGCAAATCTGGGTCTTTAGCATCTGAGTCAGTAAAAAGAGAGCTCTACTCTGCTTCATAAAATATATATGCTAATCTCCCAGATGGCTATATGTTCTTTCTCCATAAAACAGATGACCTGGAAAAATAAAAAGACTAAAAACACTGCAGAGTGGGACTTCTGGGCCAAAATCTGGAAGCTTGCAGTAGATTTTACAGACAGACTCGGATTTTAAATTTAGTTTGGATCTAGCTTCGTAACAAAATATAGCAAAGGCTATTATTACAGGTCACAGCATAATTTCACATGCAACATGAATCATTCATGCATCTGCATCCCTCTAAGAAAAATATAACAAAGGAACACTTTCAAGTGAGATTTCTGTCAGCACTTAAAGATATATACCTAACAGAAATAATGGTTAACTTTGGCTTAGTAATAGATTAACATTTGCACGCTGTGCATAACCTCAATGCAAGCCACACGTACAACTCTTGTTTGATTAGTCATAGGTTGAGTTGCTGCTCCTGTAAGGGAAGATCAGAACCATGCTGCAACATGGCAACATTTGTGCCACAGTTTCGCAAATGTGTGGAGCAAATATTTAACTTATTTGCAGAACTGTGATTAGCGCCATGCAAATGTTCTCACCAGAGTTCAGCAAAGACGCTCCAGAAAACTTTTCAGGTTTCTGGAATCTTTATAGGTGCTGATAGCCTTGATCTTTGTTGTCATGTTTCATGTGAAAAATAAAGCAGCAGCAGAGTACCCTGCAGTGTCATGGCCAGTGTATGGTGCAGAACTCACTCAGAGCACTCTGTACTGCCTCCAGCACCTCGTCTCCCATTCAAGGCCTTCTGCCCATGGAACAACCAAGTCTCCCTTGATTGTAAGGGCAAATGAGATTTTGTTTGGAAATAACGAAACGGAGAAGGAAAACGAGGTATTTTGTTTAGATTTTAAGTTTGTCAAACAAAGCCTGTGGGGCAGTTTTCAGATCACCAAAGCCACCCTTGAATAGCTTCCCAAAGACAACACAAAAAATGAAGAATCCTGCATCTGAGCTCAAACCATACAGATGCAAACTTCATTTCTAAACATACAGAGACACAACATCCAGTAGATAACAGCATTCATATGCAAATCATAGTCTCATACCCAAGTCATCAGTCTGCCAAATCTGTCATTAAAAGTTATGGACATAGAATAGATAACCTTTTCATTTGGAGTAGCATAATCCTTTTGTCAATTGAGGCTGACGTCTTTTTCCCCCTATTTTGTATTTACTGTGCTAACTTACTATTCAGAATAATAAACCTCAGTCTAAAATAAGACCAACTAGGTCAGTGCAGTAGTAATTATCATAGAATTAGATAATGGCTTGGGTAGGAAGAGACTTTAAAGGTCATCTGGTTCCAACCCCCCTGCTTTGTTCCAACCCCCTGTCTCCTGTCCCAAGGGTAGGGACATCTTTCACTAGACCAGATGATGCTGGGCCCCATCCAACTCGGCACTGAACACTGCCAGGAATGGGGCAGCCACAGCTTCCCTGAGCAACCTGTTTCAATATCTTACCACCGTCATCTTCATAGTGAATTCCTACTAAAGAATTTCTTTCAAATATCTAATCTAGACATGCCTTTTGTCAGTTTAAAGCCATTACCCTCTGTCCTATCACTACTTATTCTTGTCAATTGACCCTCTGTAGCCCTTCTGGTGCCCTCTTTATATACTAGAAGGCTGCAATAAAGTCCAACCCCCAGCCTTCTTTTCTTTTTCAGTCTTCATTGTAATTGTTTTTTTGACACATTGTCTTGAGATAACAGACGACGTTTACCTGTTGTTTCCTTTTATTTACAATCCCAGTTTAAATCCTTAGCATAATTAGTTAGAGGAGTCTCTTTTAAAAAACGGATGACTACTGGAAAAAATTCTGTCTTGATTTCCCCTTACAGTCTCTACTCTATGCCTGGTGACTAAGCTCAGATATGATACTGTATACATTCTATATTTCATAGACAACTAGAAGGAGATTTCCTCATACTAACATGAAAATAGACCTGTCTGTTTTGATCTTTTTGTTAAGTGTGGGCAGAGAGACACATCATGCTTTTATTGTGATGCTATCTCTCAGTACTGGGAGCGCCAGATCCACAGACAGCCAGAGACACGCATTGAGCAGGGATTTCATGTTACAGCATGGAAGCCGTGTCAAGAACTCTGCCTTTACGATGCAGAATTCATTTGTGTCATCTCTTTACATTATTTTCTTTCTCACATTTGTGGTGTTAATCAGTGGTCTTGGTCCTGCACACCATCAAGGCACTGTACAGTTTACTGTACAGCTGAAGCTTTTGTAGGACAAGGGAAATGTGATTCATGGCGTGAGTCTAGACAGTTCAGTCCCAGACTACAGCCTGGTCAGTGTCATTGAGTCTAATTGGTACCCGAGCAGTTTTCAAAAGATAATATTTAACGTAACTAACTTACGAAGGATACACGCCTTCTTCTTTCTCGTGGTGTCGTGTTTCCCCTTCAAATTACGCTGCTAAAAGAGCCGCTAAGAACGAGATTGGTTAGTGCATGAATGACAGAATTTCTGCACGTATTTTTGCTTGACCATAACTCCTCCTGTTAAACTGCTGGTAGGACCTAAAATTTTTCCCGGTGCGGTGGCGGGGAAGCCCCTGGAGCCCTGCGGGGGGCGCCGGGAGCCCGCGGTCCCCGCAGCGTCTCCGGCCGCTCCGCGCTTAGAAACGCGGGGATTCTCGCCCGGGCTATTTTTGGCCCTCTTGGAGCCTTGCGCTGTTTCCTCAGGGCTCCGAGCTCATTGTTTTTGGTTCACTTAGATGAACCAATTGTAGTCTGCATAGGAGGTATTTGTTTTCCAGTTCCTCAAACCATTATTACCTTTTTCCTGTTCCTCTTGAGAAAATGGACTTTTGACACCCTGCCAGGTTGCATTACTGAATTCCCTCGCCTTTTTCAGGATGAAATCATGATAAAGGCAGGCGCTTTTACCGAAAGGAAAAAAAAAAATCACAGAAAAAAAATGTGGAAGAAAACCTTACTGTGGGAAAAAAGCAAGTTGCGTAATAGTGAAGAAATGAGGTAGTGTGAGTCATCCCGCTCATGAGCACTTCATCTGGTGCAGTTAGCACCATCCAGGAGGGAATTTGCCAGGCCCTGCTTACATTCCACAGCCAGTAAGCCTAGCCAGAGGTATAGAACTGAAAATAGAAGCGTATCAAGTAATCCTCTAGTATATGTGAGAAACCATATCACAGTTGTCTTCAGTAGGAGCATCAACTCTCCTTCCCTTCATTTTGTTATGAATAACACCACCAGCCTTATCTAGGTCCACAAGGTACTCTGGAAGACTTAGGTCCACAAACTCCCCTGAACACCCATTTTGTCCTTGGAAGACCCCTTTTTATGGTCCATGCTTCATATTACTCTTAACGTACGTTTCTCCACCTTCACCCTCAAAACAAGGTCTTTTATGCTCAAAAGCTGGGACTGATTTTAGTTCTTTCC
This sequence comes from Sturnus vulgaris, assembly GCF_052056855.1. Lineage (NCBI taxonomy): Eukaryota > Metazoa > Chordata > Aves > Passeriformes > Sturnidae > Sturnus > Sturnus vulgaris. The sequence goes on along the minus strand of NC_142248.1, from coordinate 13,755,484 downwards.
TGTTCTGCAGTTTACCCCTTTTAACCTTCTGAGGATCTTAGGGCTGCCATTACAAATTCTAAGGGTGATGTAGGAGTGAGAGGAAAGAAAGAAACAGATGCATTTTGGATGTAATCTTGCTTCTTTTTCTTAAAAATTCTGCAGGAGGTAAGGCAGGTTGACTTTCACTTGAGCTTTGAATAGTCTTTATTCAATTTTAACTCTACATGCACATCTAGGACTTCTGTCTCTTTCCTCATCTCTGCTACTGATGGATTCAGAAAATGTAAAAGGTGTTCAGGTTTGTACACTCAAAGACTGAGCAACTCTCAGCTCACTCCCATCCATTATATCGTATAGAGAGTGTTAGAAAGAAAGATGAGTCACAAACAGAATGGCCATTTCCATCTCATTGGTGGGGAAAAGATGATGTGTTACTATAAAGGACAAGATTTCAGTAATGAAATCTCTCCTTTTCCTGAAGACTACACAAGGCCACACATGCAGGCTGTGCAGCCACTTCCCACTGAATTTCCTTGAAGGTCACTCTAACTAATTGAACTTGATGGATTTTTCTGGAGTCATCAGTCCCCCTTCTTCTAAACATTTCTAGCCTGGAGCTGATATTCATCCATCACTCAGTTCTTCATAATTTCTCTGTTGTATTTATGAGCTAATCTGACAATTTAAGCACTTGTCTCAAAGTTTGTGATAAGATGAGGTACACAGAACCAGGAGATGAAATTAGCTAGTGAGAATAGCATCTGACAGAAGCTCCTACCAGGCCTGCCAGTCACACAGAAGTCTTTTTGAGAAAGTATGTGTTGTTTAGATCAGTTCTAAGAAGTAAGGCAGAAGGGAGGCCAATGAAAAGCTGGATAATTATAAGCTCTGAACTGTTTACTTGTAAGATTCAGATCCTAGACATTTTCTGCATTAAAAGAAAAGCAGAGATATGCACAGTTTTCCTGATGTCAGTAGAAGTAACAGTTGTGTATAAAGATGCTTTTCAATCTAGAGCTTTCAAAATTACACCTGAAGCTTTGACTTTAAAAAATTCTAAAATGTTTTGTTTGTTTTCCATCATATGTCATTTAAAGATTTACAAGAAAGCATTTAGCTGCATTGCTACAAGCTGTGAAAAAATTCAAAATGCAGTCCGAGAGTCAAATTACTTTAGCTACTTGTACTTAAATCTGTTGTTACCACAGTTAAACTGTTTTTCCTAGGATTTACGTTACAATAGTGAATTAAATCTTGGGAACACTTGTTCTACTGCAAAATATCTCTTAGTAGTTAAAATATTTTTTGCAACAAAACTTCCTCTTTTCAAGTCAGAGCACATGCTGAAACAATGGCAAAAACATAAATTACTCCAAAACTAATTTTAACTGCTGTAAATTTTGTAACAGGATCCCTAATTTCTATAACGTTTACAACACTGTACATAACAGCTATAGGTATATGGCTCACAGATTTCTGACACAACCTTCACTGGCATTTCTGGGTTTTGTAAGCAGTACAAAACAGAGTATAAGTCTCTCCAAAATGGTTGCTTACTCCACCCTTCCTTTGTTTCAAAGTGGTTTCTGATTTTTTTGCCTTTAGGGTTATTTTTAATGTTAGATCATTTCCATTGTTTATCTCCAGAAAAGTGTTTCCAGACCGTTTTTGCAGTCACCACTGTTCTGGAAAGGCCTATGAAAAACTGAAGGTTATATGTCTCCCTGTAAAATGTGGTCAGAAATATACAACTATCATCAGCATCCTACACCTACAACTAATTCCTTTGCTTTCTAATAGTTTTCTCTCTGATAATTTTTCATTGCTTAATCCATCAAACATTTCCCAAAGGATTGAATATATTTTTCCATGCTGCAGACCAATAAAGAATGCACTAAGACTAGTGTTATTAATATGGACAGTGTTCTGGAGTGAAGAACACAGCAGCTGCACAAGGCACCCATGCAAGCGGTGTTGGGAAATAGAGGCACCTCTGGATTCATCCACCTGCAATTCTCTGACCTGTGAACTTCACCACTTCTGTGCTGGTCATTATCTGCTCCTGATATGAGCTAGGGAACACTCTCTTGGAATTAATATGTATAGGGCAAAGAATAGCTTTAGTTTCGTCCCACTGCCTTGTCTCTGAACCAAGAAAAATCTCACTTGTCTACCCGGACTCTTCAGAAGCTGTGACAGTTTCTGCAGATGTTATGTTCGTGGAAAACCTAACTCTGTTTAATGGATTGAGACTTGGGAGATCTACATGCTGGATTTGCCAATGATTTACATCATGACCTAGAGCAGATCACTCTATTTGTAACATCTGTACAAAGCAATTAAGGATACCTTCTTTGCAGGTTGCTTACATCCATATTAAAAAAATATATCCAACATACATCAGTATCAGCCACTAAACAGATAACTTCGAGTTGCAAAGAGTTAATTTATTTCTAAGTCCACTTCGCTTGGCTGCACATAGTTCTCTAATCAATCTGGTGCTATCATGACACTGCTCATGATGAGTATCATCAGGCTTTACTTGTGTGGCAAAAATTACGATGTCAGACCTCATGGACACAAGGATAAATATAAAAAGTGAAACCCAGCCTGATGTGAGAAGAGGCTGAAGACTATCAGGTCATGCAGCTGGAAGAAGATTTGCATGAAAAATCATGCTGTCTCAGAACCTGTGGTGTATCTACACACGTGCATGAACACACGGGTCCCTATATACACACACGTGTGCTCTTTGTTCACAGGGATTGCCTTACTGGGTTACAGCAGAGAGCTGGCTGAAGGCAGAGACTGCTAGGAGAGACAAGTCAGAACGTGTGCAGGTCTTTCTCTATAGTTACATGTTTCTTTTTCACTAAGAGCTCCCTCCCACAGCAGTTTAACATGAAAGGCTATTTTTGAAGGTAGGCCAAAACCAGCTGCCTATTGAATGGCTGTAAGAAATCTATTCAGCCAGCACAAGAAGGAGAAAACCTTTATTGCTGCTGCATATTGATGAATACTTGTGCCATCTCCAGCTGGCTGCCAAAGACCCTTTCTTTGGAGGCCGTATGTCTTCTCTAAGAAAGCTCTCATCACACCTCCTTCAGGCTTCCATCATTCTGCTGTACTTAGGCTTGATTTCATTTAGCTCATGAAGCAATGCAACTGTAGGATGATGGCTTTCTTCAGCTTGTGCTTAGAGAAAACATGACCTAGGGAAGAAGAAACAATTGTCTAGGACAGCAAATGTTACTCACTGGGTAGCTCATATGGGTTTTCTTTCTAAATAGCTCTTTAAAGGGTTGCTGCAACACAAATTATTTTAGATCTGCCATAAAGTGGCAGTGTTTCAGGGCACCCCCCCCCCCGCCCCCCCAGTTAATAATTTTCACATTCTGAAATCTGTCAACCATACCTCCAGGCACTGCCAATTCAAAAAGCAAATACAAAAAAGAGTATTCACAACACCTCAGGGCATGATTTCATCTGTTCTTCAACACTAAGCAGGTCTGACCTGGGAGACCTCCAGAGAACAGAAAGAAGAATACATGAATGGGCAGATCTTGTGAGGCAGCTGAGATTTCTTGCCAATATAAATCATGCAACATCTCTGGGAATTTAAACCTTGGTTGTTTAAAAAATGGCACTGCTTCTTCTGCGACTGACCTATATTGGCACTGAAGCACTGTATGACTAGAGATGCTACCTTCCAAAAGGGATTTAAAACTGAGATTCTGCAGTTCTTTTCTCGATTTCAGGTTGTTAACTATGGCCACATTCCATCTCAAGGCAATGAATTACATACTGTTTCCAATAGTCTTGAATGTCAAAATTATTCTTCACACCTCCTACTAAAGCACACAGTCACTGCCATGTTCCACTTCAGACAAGGCTGTATTCAGTGAGGAGTCTTACATACACAGTTAGCAAAGGAGTTGAAATCAGACAGAAATATGAAGTTACTTTTCTAATTATTCAGAATGAACTTAAAATCTAGGAAAGTTCTAGGGAAACTTCTAAGACTTGCAGGACCTCTCAACTAATTTTCCCAAGCAAATCCTTGTAAAAAATACAATTGCATAAAATTGTGACTTATATTCACTTCAACACTCTCACCTTGCAGTGCCACTAGTTATTCCACAGATTTCCACAGTTCCCTGTGTCTTAACACTATTGTCCAAACTCTGCCCACATTTCCTCCTCAGAGTTCCTAATTTTTACCTTTGAAATAGATATGCATTTAATATATGCTGTAATTCTGCCTCTGGTAATGTACTTTAAACCAGAACCGTTTCCTAGGCAGGGACTGAGCAATTCAAAAGGCTGAAACTTTTTTGGAAAATGGCTAAGAAGAGCCATAAGAGAGAGGAAATCCTTCAAAATTGAGAAGATTCTCTTGGGGACTCATTATCATACTATGGGAGCTTTGTGCTTCAGACAGAGTTTAACCACAAACAAAGATCTTAAATTGCAATTTATCCCAGTGACATCACAAGTCATTGTTTGGTAGAAATATCTTACAGAGAGGCACCACTGTGCTGTACTTTAAAGAATGTGGTATAAATGCTGCTAAAATACTGTCAGCTGAGTGTTTGGATATTCTAATTTTAGTCTTGTTTATTATGTTTCATCTCCATGGCATTTTTAGGCAATTCATGCACCAGCAATGCAAGCAAATTCCTCTTTTTCAGAGAGGCCTCACGGTCACTGGGACATTGATGATGCTTCTCATTGTGATTTCTGTATGGACACATTCACATAACTTTAATGTGCTTTAACGTGAAAGTGCATGATGCCCTTACAGTTTTCTTGTAAGAAGCACTGATAGAGCTATTTTTAGGAGGAAAATCCATGTAAAACTCCACTCTTTCTGCAGCAATGGGACTATTAAGCCATTCTGATTGAATTTTCAACCATGCTGAAGCAGCTGCAAGAAGTTAGGATAGGGAGACTGTGGCCTATATAGCTGTTAAAAGTGTAGAGTGGAAAGATGCATAAATACAAATTCTAACATGAAATAAAAGGAATGGAATTGAAGACACTATTGTTTGAATGGCAACTTACAGAAAGCTGCTATCAACAAGTTGGTAAGAATTTGTTTTTATTAGCTATCACGAGGCTTCTTTGTCTGTGTGGATCTATTTTAAACAGCATTCCCCTTTCAGCACTCCCTGATTAAAAGAAACTTATGTAAGTGCTCTTATTCGGAAAGTTTCTTGCTTTGCTCTTTGTATTTTGTCTTGAGAAAACCACAGGGCTCAGACAGTGTACGAATAGAGCTTGCATACTCAAAAGATGCAGTAGGCAGCTGAGATAAACTGCAAGGGCAGGATTAGTGGGATTGTGGACTCCACAGTTCAGCTGTTTGCAGATGAGTAATTAGCATCCTCCACCCAGTGAATTATCTCCTCCTCAGTAGCACTGTGAGGTAATATGAAGAGCTTTATTAGTCACAGTCATAGCTGAATTTTTTTTTAAAAGCCCAAACCAAACCTAAACCTTTTTTACCCTTTTTTTCTATTGTGAGGGTAAGAACAATGTTCTCCTACGCTGAGAGGGAATAATTTGGCCTTTCCTACAAGGTGATGGGAAGGGTGTAACCTGAAAGCACAGGGTGGATCTTGGAATGTGATTGGTGGTGTGGCTCTCTGCAATTAAGGTGGGTGGAGAGTAGCCTCCTATATAGCTGGGGCTGCAGTATGTGATGTCAGTGCTGACCCTGCCAGCACAGCGTGGAGAGGATGTGTCCTGCTATGGCACCTTCCTGTTAGTAAATCCCTTTCTGGTCTGTGCTAAACCTCTAAAGAATAGGCATATTTTTTGTGTTGTTTCTAAAGGCTGTATTCTAGCTGGGAGTCAGGGTAATATACAGGGCTAGATTTTGTGAAGTAATTTCACAGCAATCCCTTAATGTGCAAGGCTGAATCTGGTGTGACTTCTAGAAATGAAGTGGGGTCTGTGAGAGAATCTTCTTCTTGCTTAGAAGTTTGTTTAAAACCTGTGTAAATAGCAGATAGGCTATTGTCAGCTGCTGAAGTCATGCCAACATGTTAAGTAGAGTCCTGTAGTTGCTAAAAACCATTTTGCTGTAATTAAAAGTTAACCTAGAACAACTTCCTGACAGACTTTATAAGAAAATTAACTATCTTGCAGTGAAACTAGGCTAGCAAATATTATTGTAGAATGACCTTCTGTTTTCTCTCACACTTGGAAATAAGTTTGCTTCTTAATTCTCACATAAGATGCAAGAATAAAACACGTCATTGATCTTTAAGACAATGTTTCAAATTGAGATAAAACAATATCTAACTTGGTTACAATTATAGAGAATGGTAGGGAAAAAAGTTAAGACATAAAATTGCACAGAGGTTTAATTCCTTGGTAGCAAGTATACATTTTACTACTGTTTCTTCAGAAAAGCAAAAAGTAGGTACACTTTTCTCCTAAGCTGATCAATTATATTCAAAATTGACTTTTGTCTTTTTGTTGTGTGAGGGGTTTTTTTGTTGGCTTTTTTTTTTTTTTTGAGATGAAGTTGTTGCTTTGGATGCTGTATGCAATTCACATAGAGTATAGTGGTGCAGTAGTCTGTGTCAGCAGGATGCAAAAATGGGGGTTGAAATGTTGTTACCTAACTACAGGTCCCAAGTCAAGGGATCTTGACATATATACAAGTTGGTACTGAGTCACCAATATCTAGTTTGTCTGTCTTCATCTGACAATAAATACTTTATCCAGCAAGAGAGAAGTGCTAGCCTTCATATCTGTAAAGTAAATAAATCAGTGCTTTTCTTGTTTTCTGCTGACTCTTTTATTAGCTGCTCACAGTTTGGTATCACACAGTGATGATTTACTGAAACAAAAATTTCCAAGTCATAAGCTCTTTTTCTGCACATAATAAGTTTTGTCAATTTTAGGGAAAATATTCTTTTTAATTTTCTGTTTCATGTCTTGTCCTACTTAGGAATTATGTTCTCATGAAGCTTAGTAATTCTCTTGATAATTAATTTAAAAATTATAATTTTGGGTATCCTGTGAAAGATGTCTGGAGGGAAAGTGTAGAACCTCATTTCCCCGAATGAAATGAGAGACTAATATACTTCTAATGGTGCAAAGCATGCTGCAATATTATTCTTAGAAAGAGCAACGTGTTGAAGCACTTTTGTGACAAGTTTCAGTCTTTTATTACTGTTTTGATTAACTTCCCCTTCTTGCAATAGCACACATTGGTTGGTCTCCAATCACTTGATTTAATTCCCACTCTCTTAAATATTTTATCCAATAAATTGTTATGCTCAGTCTTTTTCTAGAGCAAACTATTTTTCCTGTACCCATCCCGAAGAAAACCTGTAAGGCTAAAATACAGTGCAGATGTACTCGTTATTCCTTGGCATGCACAGATTGAATCTACTGCTGTTACTTTCTATCTAGGTGTCCATTCTTTGTTTCCCCATGAAAGCTAATAATTTCTTTTTTCTTGCTTTGTTAATGATGCCTACAACTGGACTTGTTATCAATTTTACCTTTGGACATGGATGGATTAAAAAATATTATTTTCCCCTCTTGAGTCCTAATGTTTTCAGTCTGTCTGTATTTAAATAGCTAAACAATAACATTTTAGTTGTCCTCTCAAGCATATGATAACCTCATTTTTATTTTACTGGATGCAACTAGATCCTCCTATGATGACATGCAGTTGAACAGGGCTATCTATGTGGAACTAGGTTATTCTGTTTTGGACCAGGGTTGAGTCTGTAATTTTACTTGTATTTGATGTAAACATATATATATATATATTATGCTTTGTTTCCTCTGCTTATTTTTTGCTTTTAATTTCCACACCCCTGCCCCCCCCATGCAGTACCCCCCAAGCCTTTATAACATCATGGCTGGCCCAATGGTCCAACAGCTTCTAGGCGTGGGGCTGAGGAAAGAGCTAGAATCTCTCACAGCATTCAGCCTCTTACACAGAGGCACTGTGTAATATGAATTATTACTAGGATGCTGAGGCTAATCTGTCCAGATTTAATCAAAGGCTTCTAAACAGGAGCATAAATGTTTCTAAAGCATTTACTGTAGCCTTCAGACATGTAATTAATGAATGTTATCCCTATTGCCTCCCTTTGTGAAGGTGAACAGCTTTTATGTAACATTGATACAACAGCTGCAGAAAGAACTAACGTTTCATAATCCTGCTCATCACAGCATCAAAGTACATGTATGGATAACACAATCTAACAAGTTCATATTTTAACATCTGTATTTATAATTTTAGCTTTTAGTGTTTTTTTGTCAAATATTGCAGTTGAAACAGTTGTTTTTTTTTTCTGAGCATACCATAACTGGTGAGGCTTGTCATGCTTGGTTTTAATGCAGAAGGATAAAGGGAATTCCCCCTTCTCATCCATGATAATCCTCTGTAGTTTTTCACTGTTGGTTTCCCTTCCCCCATCTTTATTTCCTTTAATATCTCAATCCTGTTTGGCAGAGTGAAAAAATGCTCTTTTGTAAAATACTGCTCCCAGTTTTGTGTTTGAAAATGCACTATCCAAAAAAGGTTTATTTTTTCATACTGGGGAGAAAGCTAGCTGTTGAGGTTTTGTGTCCATCCCTTCTCCCTAGTTTCTCACTGGGGAAACAAAAAATAGATGAAATACATTTGCTTTGAGTCAGTAACTTCTGTCTTCTGGTTTTCCAAGAATAACCAAATGCTGCCATTGGCTCACTAACTGTCAGGGAGACAGCGGAGACTGAGGAATTAATGCAGCCTCTTGAAAATACCAGCCTAAATGCATGCTCATCATGAGTCATGGCTGAGTGCTTGGGTTGTTTCATTCCTGCAGTTTTTCTGCAGTGGAGGCCCCGAGTCACAGAATGGGTCAGGTTGGAAGGGACCCCCACATTAGATCATCTGGTCCAACCTCCCTGCTCAATCAGGGACCTCCTAGAGCACATAGCATAGGATTGCTTCCAGACATATCTTGAATATTGCCTGTCAGAGAGACTCTGCAACCTCCCTGGACAATGTGTTCCAGTGTGTTGTGACCTGCACAGTAAAGTTCTTCCTCATGTTCCACTGGAACTTCCTGTGCATTTCTGCCCCTTGCCTCTTGTCCTATTGCTTGGCTCCTTTCTCTGACACTCTCCCTTCAGGTACTTGTGGACAACGATGAAGTCCCCTCTCAGTCATCTCTTCTCAAGGCTGAACAGGTCCAGTTTCCTCAGCCTTTCTTTGAGAGGTGCTCCAGTGCATCTGTACCAATGCCTGCAGTATTTAGGCTGAGGTTGGGTATCAGGAAGAATTTCTTCACGAAAAGGTCGATTAGACGTTGGAATGGGGCGCCGAGGGCGGTGGTGGAATCACCCTGCCTGGAGGCCTTCAAGGAAAGACTGGATATGATAGTGCCATGGTGTGGTTGATACGGTGGAGTCACAGCTTGGACTCGTGATCTCAGAGTGCTTTCTAACCTAATTGATTTTGTAATTCTCTGACTTGAAAACCCCCGTTCCGAGGGTCGCGTCTCTCTGTCCCACAGCACGCTCAGAAGGCGGGAGCCCCGCGGGCCGCTGGGGGGCGGGACCTACGCTGGGGCCGACCCGGGCCGCCAGGGGGCGCTGCGGGGGGCAGGCGGGGGCGGGGCTGCGGGCAGGCCGCGCGCAGGCGCAGCGCTGCCCCCCCGGCGGCGGCGGCGCGCGTCCCCTGCCGCAAGGGCCGCCGGTCCGTCGGCGGCGCGGGGGCGGGCGGGCGGCCCGGGCCCGGACATAAGATGGCGGCGGCGTTGCTGGGGCGGCGGCGGCGGCGGTTGCGGCTGTCGCGGAGCACGGGCGGTGCGCGGCTCTGCCCGGGCTCGCAGGGCGGATAGAGCGGGGCCGGCGCGGCGGAGCGGGGCCGCCATGGGCTCCCAGGTGCTGCAGATCCTGCGCCAGGGCGTGTGGGCGGCGCTGAGCGGCGGCTGGTACCAGGACCCGCACCAGGGCGCGGGGGTCAACGCGCTGCACCTCTACCTGTGGCTCTTCCTGCTCGGCTTCCCCTTCACCCTGTACATGGTGAGCGCGCAGCCGGGCTGTGCCGTGGGTCGGCCGGGCCTTGCGGGGCCCGGAGTGGGGGGGGGGGGAGGGCCGGGAGGGGCCGCCGCGCGTGCGCCCCCTGCCCGCGGCGCGGCCCCGGGAGCGGCCCCGGGCCCCTGCGGCCGCGCCCCCCTCCGCCGGGAGCGGGCCCGGACCCCGCCATCGGGGCTGCGGTGTTCCGGGGGCACCGACCCCTTACTGGGAATCGGTGGGTGGGCGCTGTCGGGGCGCGGCGGGGCTATAGGCGCTGGCACTTTGCCTTCGTTTTTCTGTTTACTTTCCTTCAAAATTGGAAATACCTCTGGCGGCTTCCGCTGCTGATCTCCTGGTAGGTGGTTAAAAAGCAGTTTCTACAGGAACTGTCAGATTTAGCCAGTGTTTCTGACTTTTGAGTCTGGTGGAGGGATGTGGTTCCATAACCTAGGAGTTTTATTTGGATGTAGCGTGGTGTGCTGGCTGGCAGTGTATCAGGATTGTGTGTTATTGAAGAGAAGTTAGTCTGGCTTTTTTATTTGTGTCCTGATTTCAGTGTACTTGGTTTGTGAGAATTCCTGTCCTATATATCTTTGTAACTGGTACTTCAATCAAAGCTGTTAAAATACTAACCTTTAAACCTAGAAACTTTCTTGACATTTGGACTTGGGAACGCATAGAGAGGTATGATCGGTTACAAGAAAAGGGGGCGGTTTCCTGTTGACCAGTAGTTTTCTTCCCTGTGTTTAACTTAGGAAATGCTAATAGTTTACTTTGGGTTTTTCAGAAGAAAAGTGTGATCATAATGGTGTGTTTTGACCGGTTTTGTGCATGAGGTAGAACATAATTTGCAAGATTGCCAGATGCTGTGACAACCTAAAGTAGAAGCTGCTTTGTGAAAATTTAGTTAGTGAATGAAATGTTGGAGATAAAATCACATGCAAAGTCAGGCATTTGCTTTGTTTAAAAGCAATTTGTAGTTGCAGTGTGAGACACTTCATGCTAAGGAATAGCTAATGTGGAAAAGGAGGTTACAACTCTATGGTTTTTAATTCATATCACCGTGTCTTGAAAAAGGCAGCTCTAAGGCTTTTTGTTTGAAAACTTCTGGGCTGCTGGCAGGGCAACTAAAGGCTGAGACAAATTGCTTTTAAAACTGAAGTTACATGAGAACAGCTAGATAGAACTTCTAACGAAGCAGATACTTTGTATGAGAACTACGAATCTGTATCTATTGAAAATTCTGCTGAATATGGGAAGAGGAGACGCCTTTTAGTTTCAAATATAGCTTGGTAATTTTTTTTAAATAAAAGTACTGCTTTTCTGTTTTGACAGAATAGTCTATTTAATTAGTACTGCCTTGCTGAGAAAGCTGACCCCACCTGTAAGATCAGCTATATCCTGCATGCACGGGAGACCTTTGAAAGGGGATGATCTATATTGCACATAGGTCTTTTGCCAAATGGTAAATCTGGGCCAGCGTTTGAGTCTCCTGCTGCCCTTAAAGCAGTAGGTAAGCTTCAGTTACTCATACAATGGGGTAAACTTCAGTGTTGCTTAAACACGTTTTCCTGTGTAAAGGGAAAAGACAGTAGCAAGCTGCTTTGGGTTTTGTTGAGGTCAGAGAAATTCTCTTGCTTCATAGCTCTGGACTAGCTAAAGATGCAACAAGTGCCAACTTCCCTGAGAATAAGTAGGGAGATTAGTCACAAGTTAAAGAAGATTGAATCATATTTGGCTGTTTTCCCTCTTTCCACCCTCTACAGTTTAAGTGTTGTCTAGACATAAACTAAACAGGCAGAACTGTGTTGGTCATCGTAGCTCTTCAGCATCTCTTAAGCTCTTTTTCAGAATTAAAAGCAAGAAGTGTTGCATTGCTGTAGGACGTACATAAATAAGCAGAACTTGCTTAAAAACTCTTAGGTAATTGTAATCGGAATTCTGAGCATGGCTCACTGGTGTGTAGGAGGGAGTTTCTAAGCTAGCTTCAAGTGACTTGTTGCTGGCAGACAACCCTGTGTGTTTAAAAAATCAAGGTATATAGAAAGACTTAGACTGCTAACAGGCTTTATATTACTTATAAAGCTTCCCCATATAAAGAATTACAAGCTCATATCATTGCTTTTACGCATTGGATCAGCAATAATTGTAGTTATTTCTAAGTTGATTTGTAGCAACAAAGACAAAAGTATCCCCTAAGAACTTTGCTTGTAGCTGGCTCTCAAGGCTGAATGTGTTTAATGGTAGGCTAATTACTTTTGCCCCCCAAATATTATTTAACCTCCAACAGGAATAGAACACACTAGGATATGGGAATTCAGGTGCACTTACTGCTTTAAGACTTGGTTTACTGCACCCAACATTGCTACGCTTTTTTTCTGTGCATTTGTTTTGTTGATCTGATATTTTCAGAATGGAATCTGGCAATGGTTGTGGTGAGCAAGTAATGCCATAAATCTGTGTGTTCCTTTGTATGTGAATGCCCATGTTGTTAAGGTTGATGGATTTAATGTGTGGTACAAACCTACTGAAAAGATTAGCATTAGAATTCGATAACCAACCTTTCTTCCTTGGTACCTCATCTGCCTTCTGAGCTTAAGCACATGCAAGTGAGTGTTGTACCCTGTGTGAAGATGACAAATGTATACCTAAATGTACCTATTTTGCCAATCTGGATCCTTTTTCTTGTGTATTTATACACTTAAAATGCAGTTGTTGGAAGTGTGGCAAAAATAAACATGTGGATAATTAAGGAACTGGGGTCTAGAGTAAGATATGCCTGCTTTAGGGAAGCTGCTTGAATCTGTGTTCTTGGATTTGTGGCTTGGCAGTACACTTAAATTCTGCTTTCTAGACTAGTTAAGTCTATCCTGTTTGCATATATTTATCCAGTAGCAGACTCAACTCTGCTTGTTGATGTGCCTTTCTGTTGTGAGAGCTGATCCCTGCTTTTCCTCTAATGCAAAATTGAAACCGGGAGAAGAAAATGTGCTTTGTATATGGGGAAGCTGTCCAATCACTTTGTAAAATCTAGTGGTAGAGTTGAAAAAAAATACCCTGAATGCAGAGGCCAACGTTATGCATCAGTGTTGCGGGGGGGAGGGGAAGGAGGAGGCTGCCAAAGCACTTCCCCTAGTCGGAATGCTGTTTCAGCCCCACCACGTGCGCATGAGGGGGTGAAGTCTTGGCTCTGGCACTTGTGGAATTTTGCCAGTGACTGAAGAGGAGCCAAGACTGTACCTTGCTTGGGGTGATGGGCTCATATGTACCTACAGAACTTGTCTGTCAAAGTCGAGCTCGTTTAGACAACAGTTTACTTAATTTCCTGACTTGTGTACATAGTTATAGAAGTAGGTCATGTAAGTGTAGCTTCACGTGGAAGTTTTTTCCACTGAAGTTTCTGAAATATGTCCTGTTTCTTAAACTAAGATTTTAAATAATTGAAATTCAATCTGTGATAGCAATCCCTGGTATGCCATGTTGTTCTAAGACATTTGTAGTTTCTTGGCTACTCAAGTTTCGGTTGTATGCTTTGAGGTTTCGGTGAAAAACTAGATAACTTGTAACTGAACTTTCTTCCAGATAATGACAGTTCTTAAGGGCTCTGATAGTTTTGGTCTTACAGATGTCTGTTTCCTGATCTTTCCTCTTTTCCAGTAAAACTTTCTGTAAAATACTGGGTTCAAAATACTTGTAGTTTTAAGTCTTTTTACAAGATGACTTGCTTCTTGGTGTTTAATGTTTGATAACACCTTTATGTAGAGATTTGCAGTCTGGTTTGATTTTGAAAACTTAAAGGTTAGCTGTTGAAAACGCTCACAGCAGTGCATTTATTTTTTGAAAATAATCTTGAATTTTCATTACATCTGTGGGGCCTAGCTAAAGCTAGGTAATTAGGTAATCAGATTAGGTAGGATCCATATAGTGTTAGTTTCTTCATATGGATGTTGTACAGCCTGTGATCCATGAAGTTTCCTGTGGTTCCTGTTACATACGTGCTGGAAACATTCATTCGAGATAGAGTAACCTTCTGTAGTTACAATGGAAGTATTTTAATGTTGTAACTAATGGTGGGAGCTTTCTTTTCTATTTTGACCATCGGAATCTAGGAGTGCTTGTACCTTTTTCTACCTGCTCTTTCAGAAAAAGTGTGTTGTGATACAAGTGAGCTAATTTGACAGCCAAGAGGTTTCAGAAGAGATAGTCCTCCATAACTATGCATTCCTGTATTTTACCTTTGTCCATATGTATATCTTGCATTTGATAAGTTGACTTGAAATGTTTAAAGTCAAGTTACTTTGACTTGAAAGATTTAAAATCAAGTTACTTTGGAAAGTAACTTGTGGGAAAGATGGTAGAAAAATCAGTGTCCTTCCCTCTGCCCCCCATATTTGAGAGTAGTACTTAGCTTCCATTTAAGACTCAGGGAGATAATTTTGGGTAGGAGTTTTTCTAATAGTTGGGTTTTTCAGTCATTAGATAACTAAAGTTTTCAACAGAACGTAATTAAAAGCACACAGTTTTTACATGGTTGTTTGTAGCTTTTTATATTGTACAAGAGCTATGATGACTGCTGTGGAGTACGTTTTCTTTTGGTGCTAATGCAAGTGCCAGAAATGTGCACTAAAAAGGGATGCTCTCTGAAATGCTGTTGCAGCCCACTGGTGTCTACTAACAAGCTCTAACTTGCGTTTTAGTGTGCTGGGATCAATTGAAATGCTTTAGTATATGAACTTATTTTGATATTATTAAAATGCGATCTAGTGGGAAATTTGTATGACTTAAATTTGTATTCCAGTCTTGAAGGTGGTGAGATGCTGGTGAGAAACATGTCCCTCCTCAAATGTGGTAGAATGCTGAGCATGGTTGGAAATGGTAATCTCACTTTAGCTTGCTTTGTTTTGTGGGGAGAAGACCCCAAATTTATGTTGAGTGCTTCTAAGTTTGGCTAAGAAAAACAGATGTTGCAAGTGGTTTAGCTTAGGCTGCAGTAAGTTTCCTCTTGAAGCTGTACTGCAGACAAATTGCTGGTACCATGCGTGGCAGTGCTGCACCACAGCATGATGCTTGATGTCAAGTGTGTTCATATGGCAGACTAAGCTGGCTAAAATGCCTTCTATTCCCAGAATATATGCCCTAGTCAGAGATGAGCAGCTACTACAAATATGAAGAAGGAAAGGTAGTTAGTTAGCTTTTTTTTGTTGTTCTTCTGCAGTCCTCTGAAAACAGGATGTGAGGAAAAGGTTTGAATTCCTTGTTAGGTTTGCTGCAAGTTGCATGAGGTGTTTTGCCTTTTTTTCTCATGCTTGTTCTTAAAGCTTTCATTTGAAAAACCAGATGTGTAAATTTTGCAAGATAAACTGGATATACTGTGACCTCACTGCTGACAGTAGATGGGAGAAATTGATGAGCTCTCTAGACAGAAAAGTTTGGGCATGTCTTTTATGGAGTAACTCTAGCTTTTTTTAATCTAGCATTAATCTGACTTTTCTGGTAATGGCTTCTGAACACGTGGTAGTATAAAGGAGAGGAAAGTTGAAGCCATGTATGATGGGGTAGCAGACTGCCTAGCAGGTACAGGAAGCTCATGTGTTTCTCCAAAGTTAACAGGCTAGCCCTTGCCTGCAGGGAACTGACTGAAGGTTTTGGAAGTAGAAGTACCTCATTTCCTGAGAAAACCATTCTGGCATGGCTTCAGGGGTTTTAGGGATGCTATATCATTGTGGATCCTGTTTGCTTATTGATGCTGGTTTTAAGTAGCTTGGTTTCCTCTTTCTCCTCCTTAGCTGGTGCTTGGTGAATGAATCTCTGTTCATCATTATGTTGTCCAACTCAGCATGCAAAATGAAACCAAGTAAACTTCAGCTTAGTTTGCCTGGCCTACTTGAAATGTTATATTCAGGGATGACTTAACTTGTTTTGGAGGAAAAGGTAGGTGTTGATGATGGTTGTCAGACTTGACTTGCTGTGGAGGAAAACCTTGCTGGTTACAAAGAGTCATCATGGTGATCAAAGTTCTAGGGACATCTTGAAGAGTCAGAAAGGGAAAATGAATAGAGAAAAAGAAAAGGAGGCCTCTAGTCAGCAAGTATGACCAGGTTGAGTCCTTTAAAATTGTTTAGCTGACTACTGTGGTTAGGTTATGCTACTTTAAATCCTTCTAAGATTCAGGGGTATAATTTTAGGTAGGAAATTGTTACATTGCTTGATGTTTCTCTATGTTGTCAGCCAATCAATTTTAAATTACTCGAAATGTTTCCATGCACTGGATAGAGAGACATTACTGCCTTCTACTCTGATCATTGTTTTGACTCTGCAAGATGTTCTGAGACTCTATCACTGATGATTCTTCTTTTCCCATGGTCTCTGTAGGGAGGTATGAAAATAAGCTGGAATTGTCCCTCAGCCATGAGGTTTAAGAAGACAGTTCATTTGCTCTACTCATTTACTCCATTAATGTTCAAGCTGGATATCAGATGTTTAATTCTGATTGTCATATGTCTGTGTGAATTTTTATATTTTGGAAGTATAGCTCAAACTACACCATGAGCAGGGTAAGGTATAGTGATACAGTGAAATAATTCAGAACCTAAACTTTCATTTCTTTTGTAAAGGAAATTGTCTATTTTTGGATGAATAGTGAGACTTAATATCTCATTTAATTACTGCCTATGGAAATGGCAAAATTTAAAAACACAAATAAAGCATGTTTTAGCTGGATGAAAGCATTGAAGTAAAATCTGTTTAACCAGTACTTCGAACACTTCTAAATAGTTCTCAGGCTGGACTTTATCAATACCTATTGCTGAAGTGATTGATCTGTAAAAGCCTTATTTACCTCTGCAAGACTTTGATGGCAACTCTTAACGTTGAATGGAATTTCAAATGTTGAGTTCAGGACTGAGGGGTTTTTTTTATGTGGCTTCCAGCCACCTTTCATACAGATGAAATATTTTCATCAGAACATGTGTTGGCTGCCTTTCCATGGGCATACAGTGGTCTAGCACAAATCTTTGCTGCCTATGGTCTTGCAGGTTGTGTTCTGCTGTACAGTGTGTGAGTCACACATGTAAGCAACCTCTTAATGTATGCAAGTAGGAAAGAGTTTTGCTTTTGTGACTGATCAGTGTCTTGTCATGTGGCAGTAGCTGTTGGAAGCTGACAAGCGAAGTCAAAACACCAGTGTTTGGTATCTAATCAGGTTTTCTCCCATCCGGCCATGCTGTCAAACTTGCATCAAGTTTTTCTGAAATGGACTTGGTGCTGTGTATACTAGCCCTGAAATAAGATCTCAGCCCATGCTTGGTTGCTTTTTCATGTGCTTCAAGTCTTCCCATCTTTTTTTACTCATAACTGTTAATGAAAAATACTAGGTGTTATGCATACTTACTCTAAGTTTCCTAGTCTAGGTCTTGCATTCCAAAAGCATGGAAGAAGAGAATGAGAGTTGAACTTGGTTCTCAAGCTTCAGTCAAACAAGTTTATTTAGCACAATGCTATGGTGATTTAGTATCTTTGGTAATCCAACTGTTTCTTTTTTTCTGTGTTGCTTAACGTTTTTCACACAAAGACTGGCTGTAGGTGGTGTAACTTTCATTTTTTCTCCATGAAACAAACTGTTAAAATCTAGATAGTCTTCTTAGGGATATTCAACCTTGTGTTCATTAACTTTTTCTTAATCTTTTTTTGAAAGGCTCTTCCTTCTTCCATGATGATAGTAGCTGTCTACTGCCCAGTGATAGCAGCTCTCTTTATCGTTTTGAAGATGGTGAATTACCGTTTGCACAGGGCACTGGATGAGGGAGAAATTGTGGAGAGGAATGCCAGTGAGCATATGGACAGAGGTGCAAAAACAGAACAAAGCAATGTTTCAGCCAAGAGGAAAGACAGCAATGGGCCCAGGTAAGTTATCTGCTGATGTTTGCATACTGCTTCAAGTGACTAACAGTCCTGTCTTCATCAGCTGTATAACTGGAATGATGATTGAGATTAAACACCAAGGAATATAGATACAGACCTCTGTAGTTCTGAAAGACAGTTTTAAGTCTGGTCTTGAAAAGCAGACTTATTTATATATTAGGTTTGAAATGATGGATTCACAATAATTTCCTAATTCCTCCCCCGAAGGAGTTCAAGAACAATATTGAACATGCTGGAAACAATAGCATGGAAAATGTGAGCCGATTAGGTCACTAAATACTTAATGAACATAATTAGTACAAGTAATCTTATTTCAGTAGTAGATGTAGTATTAAAAATCTAGCTGTCAGAGACCACATACTACATGCTAATTCTTTTATCACCAGGAGATGTGTCGGACTGGGTTTCAATTTTAATGTTGTGAAAACAGGAGTCAGATACAATGCTTGACTCCAGTCATAGTCTTTTTAAGCAGAATGCTGTCTTGTCAATTTGGAAATTCTGAAATTGCTCTGCTTAGTAATGAAGATAATGATTCTGAAGTACTGTCAATAGGAGGTGATTCCTTTCCAGAGATCTCCTTTGTAGCCTGCATTAAAAAAAAAAAATTCGCCAGAGGTTTTCCTCCTGACCAGACTGTTTGGAGAAAGATGTGCAAAAGATGACTCATCAGCAAGGCCAGCTTAACCAGTTTGATGAGACTGTGGATGTGTTACGAGCTCTAGTATCAAAGCCTCTGCCTGCCTTAGATAATTGAGGCCATCTTAAAAGTTAAACTGTATGAAATAAATCAACCTTGAATTGTTAGCTTTTAGAGATAACCTTTCTCTTGTCTCTGAGTTTCCGGTACTAGTAGCCATGAGTAATTTTCAAAGTGAGGTGATTTGTATGCTGTCCTGACTCTTAAATGACTGTGTGTCTTACTAAGGAAATGTAGTTGAAAGAAGTCTCTTGAGTCTGTTTATTGTGATGCTTTTTAAAAAAGGAAGTGTTAAACTGCTGCTCTTTAAAATGCTAAGCCTAGAAGTAAAAGGACTTTCCTGTGTATATATGGAGTAGCTTCTCATGGTCCTAGGTTCTTGTGTGTCTTCTCTCAGCTCAGGTATTGTTGGCAAAACCGATGTCTTAGGTTCCTCTAAAGCTGATATACCGTAACTTCTTGTATCAATGTTTTATAAACCTGACCCTTTTTCCATGATGTGTTTGGCAACTGAAGCTGCTGATTTTAATTGTGACTTTGTTTAGATCACCCTATACCTTACTAAAACTGTACTGGGGTATTTTGGCAGACTGCTTCCCTAATTGTATCTTAATGCTTACTCTGCTTAATAAAATTCATGGAAGTAAACTAGTGGTCTGTTCTTTCTCACACAACCTTGGTAATGCATGTTTTAGGTGTGACCTTTAGGCGTTTTGTCTGAGTGGTTTTTGGTGGGGTTTTTCTTTTTGTTTGATGTTTTTGCCCTGTAGCTTTTGCTTCCAAAATAGGGGCACAAAGTTGGTAAGGGAATTTCAACTAGTGTTGTGAATTACTTGTGGATGTTTCAGTTCTGTTTTGTCTAGGGAGCAGTTGACATGGCACAAGATACTACATTATAAGCATTGTGAGCTCAGAAGTAGAGGTTAGTCTGATGCTGTGTGTCCTGCTTGCCAACTAAAGTTTCATTAACTTTTATATGATCCTTGTTCCCACTTTCAGGTCTCTTAACTAGAACTGGGAACAAGGTCAATGCAGAAATTACGGAGTTACTTTTTGGTAAGTGGGATGTACAGTATATACTAATCTTTGCCTGGAAGCTTACAAGAACTCTGGGGTAGCATCCAAACCAGTAGATGGGATGTAGAATGAGTGTTTAATATCGAGCTGTAACTTTCTTAGTGGCTTAAATTGGAACACTAATAACAACTCAGACGTGTCTGGGAAGAGAATGTGTGTGTGTAGAGTTTTCTGATTTTTAAACTCTGCTTCCCTAATACAAGGTGGATCTAGGAGAGATCTGAGTAGAGTTACTATCTTAAATATTTGCAGAATCAGAGCATTAGTTTTGATAGCTTAGGCTACAGCATGTGGTACTGAATAAATACTCATATAGATGCAAAGCCAGCCTAGAGTTTTTACCCTGCCATATATACACTCATGGAGACCACTTCAGATAGAAATCTTAGTATATTTGCAGGACTAAGCAATGGTTGTGTTCAGGATTCTGTTTAGCTTCTAAGAGTTGCTGTTCTTTCTTTCCGAAGATGTTTATCCTCAAAATGGTGCTTTCAGGTATCTGACACATTATGTGCTGTCATTTGTAGGCTTGCTCGAACTGCTCGTTTATCTTCAGTTAACCTTGGTTTGTGGATGGGAGTTTCTTTCCATGAAACTTTGGCATGTTTAAGCAAAGAACAACTTGTCATTCCTTTAGAAATGCCGTGTTTATTTTTTTCTCTCCTCTTTCTAAAGCTGAAATTCTCTAGTTAATGTTTTTGAAAGGAAGTCTTAATTTACAGAAAGTAATATGAGTTGCTGTTTTCGTGCTTCAGGTGTTAGTATGGTAATTTTTATGTGAGGTTTCATGAAAGCAAGTAGAAGGGATATAGGCTCCTGGTCTTGTAGAACTATTGAAGAAGCAGTGCAAGCATGATCTTTGTTGGGTGTTGGTGGACCCACATAAATAATTTAAAATGCTTAAGTCAGTCCTTCTTTCGGATATGTCAATATGGCTATTTGTCAGTGGCTGTTATGGTTCAAAGTATCATAAAGTGTTCATCTGGTGACACTGATGTCCCTGATCTCCATCAGCATGGAGGAACTGTAATAGCAATGCTACATAAATTTCACGTGAACTTTTACCAAGTAAAGCTAGTAGCTGGTTAAAATTTAGAAAAGGTGATCTCTAAAACTGCTGCCTTGCCTTTGCTATTTATTCTCCTTGCAGTTTTCTGTGGCTGGCAGACCTGTTCTTGAGTTTGGAGTTAGTTTTTATTTTTGATTATCATTAGTGACTTAAGCTTGGAAGAAAATTTCTCTTAATACTTGAATAAATACTTATTGTGATCTAGCATTTGCAGTACATTTTGAGAGCAGTCTCCTGACTAGTTATCCTACTCTTTTACTGAACATTAAAGAACAGATTATGATTTTCGAAGGAAAGTAATAAAACTCTTCTTCTGTGTTGTCCAGAAATCAAAATAACTTATTCCAGGTGACCTCTAGAAGTTCTGGTCTGAATTTTGATTTTTGTAATCGTCAGCCTAAGTCAGATTTTCAACTTGAATTCATGAAGACTTATGGGCTCCTCATGCTTTTGTTTAGTCTCTGACATGCTGATGAGATATTCCTGCCGATGGTAATTTTAGTTCAGAGTTAATTGGAAATAGTAGTTTTAATTTGCTTTATGTCATCTTTGAGTGCCTCTTTCGTAGCAATCTCCATTGCTGGATATAATTTTTTCAGTCCTCTTGATTTGTATAGTAACTTCATTGCAGTTATTTTGTTTGCAAACTGAAAAGTGTAATGCTTTAAGGAATGAAGACAGCAAACTGTAAGAAAGAGATTGTAGAATTTCATATCAGGAAGGCCTGGCCACAGCACTAGCATCAAGTAGCTCATAAAGAACTCTGGATGTTGCTAAAGTCCAGGTACTTAGGCATACAGTGGTCAGTCCTAGAAATCTGTATTTCCTGCTTCTTCCTGCAGACTTTATTTGTTGATGTTTGTTGCTAGCTTTGGTTCATCTGTAAGTTTGTGTGTGCAATCACAATATAGAAGCTGTGAGCAGAGTGGCAGTGATGGATTTTGTTGTTGCTTATGCTGATACCTGATGGTTAAGTTTTAGACAAAATTGCCAACTTCTTTGGCTAATTACCTGGTTCTATGCATGAAAGCTCATTTGCAATGACATATTTTTCTACTTCATAGGATGTACTTTAATCACATGCGGTATTTCTCAATGAATTATTCAAACAGGAAAGGAATTCCGTCTTTTTGTAAAAGGCATTCTTTGTTATATCTTCAGTTGTCATTATAATGTATGCTTAACTTAAACATTGTGAGAATTTTTCAGTTTAGTCTTGAAATTCTTGTTATGTTCTTCTGTATTCTTAAAATGCTTGCAGAATGAATACTTTGGCTGAATCTGGTGCTGTATCTTCTAAAATTAATTTTCCTTACCTGCCTTAGTGTAATTGATAATAGTAGGTCAGAGAGGGCTCTGTAAACAGCCGTCTCCAATAGTATGCCTGTCTAATGGCTGGGCTGTAACAAAACGGTGGCTTCTCACTTCTTTTTTTAATTCGCTGGACTTGGACCATAGTTGTTCTGCTAACCAATGGCTGGTTATCTTTTAAGTTAACTTATTTTTACTGAAGGAATATATTGCTAACTTCAGACTGTCTTTTTGTTGGTCACTTCTGATGTAGGAAGAGTCATGTGCTTCTTATATTATGTCAAGTGATTTCTGAGGTTGTACCTTTGCACCTTTCCAAGATGACAACAGCTTGACATGCCATGCTGCAGGATGAATCATGTGTCAGGTCTTTAGTGTACAGACAGTTTGTTTACAGTAGCCTTGATTGATGTCCATATATTTCAAAAGTTATTAGAATCATAGAATATGCTGAGACGGAAGAGACCCATCAGGATCATTGATTCCAGTTTCTGGCCCTGCTGCAGGCCACCCTATTAAGTGTTGTTTGTATTGTGTAACTTCCCTATAAGACTAGTTGTCTGTTAAATAAGCCCTGCAGTGCTTCTGTCCATTTCTGACTCCTTCTTCAGAAGGCCTTAGTCTTTAGTGTATTTGGTCCGGCTGGACGAGTGCTGTGCATGTAAACTTTGCTCAGCGAAACACTGGAATTTGATCGTTGGGAAGCTGGTGTTTGTATATGGGAAGAAGTGGAGAGGATCAGTGTCAAATTACTCTGCAGTCTCTTCTGGATCAAGGTGCTTGAAGAGAACGATAATGGGATAGGAAAATGAGTGCCTCAACTGCTTCCTCTTTGTAGTTAACAATCAGTGCTAGGTTGGTTACTTGTGTTCTAGTCCTCAACTTACTTCAGACCCTTTTGTCCTAAAGTGCAAATCCAACTTGCTTTTGTTTCATAAAATATTTGCTTTTGACGTGCTGAATCCTGTTCAATTACGATTTGTGTTGCTCTAGGAAATGCTTTCAGACCAATAGCTATTAAATCTGAAAAGGTGAAATCACTAGGATGCAGTGATATATATATGTTGTACCTCCAAAATACTTCTTGGTAGGGACTGTAAAGTATCTGAAGGGAAGTTTATTTTTGAGTAGAAAGATGTGGTTTGCATCCCTGGGAGAGATACCATGGCCATGTATGTCTCTGCCTGTTCAAAAGCTTTCACGTGTGGCTTTCTTCATTAGCCATCCTTGCTTTTGCTCCCAGATTGAGTCTAAGGAAAAGACCAGGAGTCCTTTGTGTGCTCCGAGTTCTATGTAGTATACTTTTCTGTTGGTCAGTTTCTGGCTGTTACGGTTGAACAGCTGATCCAGAAGTTACATGTGTGCACATATAGACAGGGAGAATGTAATATGTCAGCATTCTGGAATGCCTTCCAGCTCCTGAGTCTTCACAGTTGGTGCTGGCGGGCGATAGTGGACTTGTGGCAGCAGTTCCTATGGCAGTGCACAGAGTGCTCTGGCTCAGACTGAGCTTTCTGTGTCAAACAGCCGGTGTTCATCCAACATATTGGGATATATTTGAGCCCCTGATTTTTGAGAAGGGAAAATTTGTTTTGGATATGCACTCAACATAGACAAACTTTTGTTTAACTGGTGGGATAATATGTGGTTTGTTTTTTTTTTTTTTAATATTTCTCTCAGTGACCCTGGTGGAGGGATTGAGATGTCAGAGTTCATACGAGAAGCAACTCCCCCTGTTGGCTGTAGTTCACGCAATTCTTATGCTGGGATAGATCCAAACAACCAGGTAAGAATTAAAGCTATTGCAGTTGTTGCTTTAGTATTGCTGGCTTTGCAGTCTGTAAATAACGTCTTATTATTTTATAGATTTTTTTTGATAATTTGTATTAGATTAAACAATTTTCCTTTCTGTATGTAATTCCTTTATTAGGAAGGCATTGCATTGTCCCAGCAGCATAGCTCTTATCCCATCTCATACTTAAATTAGAAATGGCTGGATTTTGAAAGGGAACCTACTGTCCCATCAGAAAGTACTCCCTTTTGCTCAGTTAGCTTTCTTCTGATTTAAGAAATCAAAATGGCTCAGAGTATGGTGAGCTGAGTACTAAGAACCCACAGTGGTGGGATTCCCATGTTCTTTGGCTATCTGTGAGCCATTAGATAGCTCAAGCTGTATTTTCAACTTTGTCTTCCTCCTTTATTTTTGTTTGTTCTGCCATTTAAAGCTTAATTGGTAAATTTAAATGTGGTATTTGAGGAGACTTCTGTTAAGTTGTCTTAGAATGTGTCCACTGCTGATTATCTCTTGCAATTGTAAATGGCTTTCTTCACGTTGTTATTCCTCATAGTTCAGATATTGTGGTCAAAACTTAATTTACTAAAGTATAAAGGAAGATAAACTGCTAGAAATGGGAAGACTAAAACTCTGCAAAATCTTCACTTTCTTGCTTCTTCATCAGGGCTGAGAAGAAAGCAATAAATAGGGATTCCTGCCAGATGGAAATGCTGAAGAAGATGACTTTATTATATTTTAATGGAACTTCGTTATGCTCTAGTTGCCTTGAATTTCACTGGGGAAGTTGCTCTGTTTCCGTATTATGTCTACTAGGTTTATGTGTTCAAATTCCCTAGCGTTGGATGTGCTGTTCCTTCTGGTCAGATTGTGACATTTAGCTAGTTGTGGCTAGTTTTTATCAATCCTTCATGAGGACAAGTAGAGGAACTGGCCAGGCTGTACAGTTATGTTGGTAATGAGCAATGCAGCATCAAGGTAAAGGCACAGAACCTGTCTTCAAATGGCATGGAAGTCCTTGGCACGGTATTACAATATCATATTATTCTAATTAGCTGCCTGAGCAAGCAGTAGATAATGAAGTGCAGTGGTATGCTAATGTTGGTGTTTTATCTGAATCATTCTCAGTTATGCAGCATAGATATTCTTAAGAGATTTTTCCTCCTTTAAGAGAGAAGGCATTTGCTGGTATTCAAAGGAATAGGAAGCAATGGTATATATGGGAAGATAAACATGATGCTCAGATTAGTTCTTTGACTGGTCTTTGGAAAAAATATGTTCCAAACGTAACAATTTAAATATTAAAGCATGTGAAGAGGTTCATGCTACTATGCAAGAAAGTGTAGGGTTTAGAATGTATTTGTCCTAATAAAATTAGTGTTCTCTGGTCCCCTGTGATTGAATGTGCAGCATCAAAGGGGAACATGAACAGTAAGCATTTGAGTTCTGCTTAGTTTTTGTGAGATGGCCTTCTTGTAAGGATGCATTTGTATTCAGGGACGGCATTCAGCAAAGCATATTATTGAATAGAAAAATGTTGAAACATGACAAAATGAATAACTAGATGTGTGTGACAATGTTTGAAGAAAATGTATCAAACAAGCTTAGCTTTTTTTCACTTTGCACATGAAACCATTGTTCTTCTGTGCTATGGCTGAATAGATCTGCACGCTTCTTAAGGTTACCTGGAATTGCTGTGCTTACAGAAAAGAATTAGTAGAATTATCCTCTTTTCCCCAGAGTAATTTTAACTAGGAATTTTCAGAAAACAGCCTCCCAGTAAGTATGTATCTATCAGTCAAATGGCCATCATTTTTATGTATTATAGGTTCAGATTTTGCCTTTGAGTGCTCTTCCTCTTATTTCTGAGTGAGTTAATTATCTGACACATGCATTGTTGTATGCTAATTATAGTTGAGAGGCTGTATTGAAAATGTTATTGAAGGAAAGACCAAATTCTCTTTAGCATCTCTGCAAAGTAGTCTCCAATGGATTATGGGATATCTTCAGATAGGTAGATTGCAAACCTAAACGGTGAAATTTTTTGTGTAAGCAGGTACCATGCCTGCTGGTTTGCCATTGAATGTGAAAACAACTGGCAAAATAAGTATCTTTTCACATGGGAGCAGTTTTTGGATTTAGCTTGGTGTTTACTGTGTTGAACAGATTAGTTTTATACTAAGATTGTGTTTTCTTTAAGCATCTTAGACAACAGGATCGGTGCATTTAATGTTCAGTTTTATAACAGCAGTTATTAATGTAGCACTACACTTGTACTCTGTTGCCACATTAAGTAAGGAGAATTCCTAAATTAAAAACTTTCTGAAATCAGCATTAGTAAAGTCTCCGTGAATACTGGCTTTTGAATGGAGTAGTGCTGTGATGTAGTTGTATGCTTAATTGCATGACTTTTCATCTCTTTGCAGTGGAAACATAGTCAGAATTTTAGAGCACTGTGCTGCTGGATGCTTTTGTGCCTTTAAAAACCTCTCCTAGGTGTATAGGCAAATGTTGCAGTAATAGGAAATAACAGTTGTTTATTTCCTGAAAGTGTACAGCTTTTTACATAACTCCCTGTTTCTAGGTTGGATCTGGGTTATCTCGTCTGGGAACAGCAGCAACTATCAAAGGTGAGATTTTTAGCTACTTGAACTACCGTACAGAAGCACTTCACATTGCTATTGTTTACTGTGTTGTTTCCAAGTACTGTCTACCTTAGTAATCTTAATGGTTTTTTTCTTTTTTAAGTCAAATACAGCATTTACTAGTTGGGAGGAGTCTTCTTTGTGCATGCAAATTATCTGACCAAAACATGAGGAGAGAATATTCCAGGGCTGGTGTTCTACTTCCCATGTAATGACAGGTTTTCCCTTGGCCTATAGAATGCAGAGGCAAAGGGTTGGTAAGGGTAGACTTTACTATTTTGAGTTCAGTGCAACCAATTACCCTTCTGGTACTGTATATCAGTGATTTGGTTACGTCTCATTGCTTGACATCCAACTAAAGTATTTTCCAGCCCTTGTGAACACCTCTAAGATGAAAAGATAACAATTTTGCATGTTATAAGTATTTTCTTGTAAATTTATCCAGCCAATAATAAGGCAAAAAAAAAGTGATTTTTTTTGGTCACCTTGATTTTTTTTTTTTTTTTTCTCCTTGCTTTTCTGACCTTTACAAGTATTTTCTTAGTCTACCACTCTTTTTTTTTATAAGTGGACAACTGTGTAAAAAGAAATATTCCAATAGATACACCTTTAAGAGAAAAAAAAAATCTTTATTTCCATTGAGTTCTGTGGAAGATAAAAGAAGTAGACAATACTTGTATCTAAAATTAATATTGTGTTATTGTAATTGTGTGATTATTGTTACTTACCTATAAATGAAGAAATACAAGCAGCAGAATTTCATGACAATTGAGAATGTAGATGCATATGTTAATACTATGAGCACTAGTACTCTTATTTCTTAAAATTTTCAGGTGATACTGACACTGCCAAGACCTCTGATGATATCAGTTTGAGTCTTGGCCAGAGTTCTAGCCTATGTAAAGAAGGGAGTGAAGAACAAGGTAAAATTTCTTCTTCTCCATATTTAAACACCGTATTTTGTTACCAAAGACCCTTTGCTTAATATGCTAAATAAACTCTTGCAGTTTGTAGATAGACTCTAAGAAAGGTTATCTTGAAGTTCCCTGTTTCCTTTCCTAATTACTCAATCTTCTGAGAAGTGTAATTTGAATGGTTATAACTTTATTCTGACTTTGTGTTCCTTGTTCGGACATCTTCCAGCAGGTAATAAATATTTACTGTCACCTTACTGCTGCAGGACAGCTAAGTTACATTTCTTTGGACAGTATCTCTTAGACTGCAGGTGGCCTGGGGTTAATGGACTTCATTGTAGACTAATTTGCTTTCCTTACAAGTACAGACAAATGTAAATGTGGTGGGCTTTTCTATAAAGTAAATAACCCCATACAGAGCTCTGTTCCCAGATGCAAGTTATTAGAGCTTGGTGAATTTTTTAAAATTTTTTTTTTCTAATATGCAAGGAAACTGTTATCTTGTGTTCTGAAACAAAACAGGACAATTTTTTATTTAGCTTCATTGCCAGGAAAAGACCTGCTCAGACTAAAACAGAGCATAAAACCAAAGAAATGTTTGTTTGCTGATTTTCAAGTACATGAGTGAGTAGGAGGAAGTTAACTCTGAGAATACCACCTCTCATTTTTGCCAGTCCAATCATTAATGTGTGATTAGAACCATTGGATGGATGATTCAATCATTACTGTGTAATTCAATGCAGAAAGTGTTTGAAATGAAGCATCACAGGTGGCCATGCTGTTGTAATAGGCAGCAGGGTTCTGCTACTTTCAGCTGAGTAACGTAACTGTGAAGTCTCCTGAGATGCATGTGTTCAAATATACTCTACAGAAATTTAGCAACCTTAGAAAC
Organism: Sturnus vulgaris; assembly: GCF_052056855.1. Classification (NCBI taxonomy): domain Eukaryota; kingdom Metazoa; phylum Chordata; class Aves; order Passeriformes; family Sturnidae; genus Sturnus; species Sturnus vulgaris. The sequence continues at coordinate 13,727,141 of NC_142248.1, read as the reverse complement.
TTAACTTGGCCTCCAGATTTATTTTTAGTGACAGTAGCAAAAGGGAAAGTAGCCTGACTTTTAGTACTGCCTGCAGATGGGCACTTTTATGGGATACTGCTTGTAGTGGGTAACAGGAATGATTGTTTTAACTAAGAGCTAGCAGTAAATCCTCATGATTTGTTTTAACAGCAAAAACCACCTCTTTTTTTTTTTTTTTTTTTTTTTTTTTTTTAGAGGTAGTAAAACTCAGTGACTTCATAGGGAGTTTCATTATAGTACAAAAAGACTTGTGACAATGACTGCATCCTTGCTGTGACCTTACTTGGTATCTGGTAGGAAAGATGATTTTTGTTGGGTTTTTTAACTTCAGAGTTAATGGGGTTTACTGTGTTTTCATTAGTAACTTTGAAGTGTGTTTACTGCATGTAGGAACCAAAACAAAAGGCAGGGTACTCTTTATAATTAAGAAGCTTAGAGATATGTAAATTATTAAGTCTGAGACACGTAAGCAATAGAGGAGGTTGAGGACTTGTCAGAATTTCCTTGTCTTATTAGTTGCTAGGGATAAGCTGATTCTTAAATTAAAAATAAAGCCTGTCAGGTTTGCCCAGATGTTATAAAATATTTTTAAATTGTAATGTGATGAATTCATACTTGCAGTTGTATTTTTCAGTTCATTTCCTTTGTGTGATATAAACAAACAGTTTTAAAGCAATTTGTATAACTTACATGAACATTCTACATGAATATTTTTACATCTGTACTTAAACAGATTTGACAGCTGATCGGAAGCTTTTTCGTCTGGTCTCCAACGACTCGTTTGTCTCCATCCAACCTTCATTGTCTTCTGGACACGATTTGCCAAGGGACAGCGGTGACAAAGTGTGCCTCTCGAACAACCAGCTTGTGGACCAGTCTAAAAACAGTACATGTGACACAGAAGTAGCTTCGCTGGTAACTCTGCATTCTCACTCCTATAGGAAGGATCATAGACCACGAGGTGTACCAAGGACTTCTAGCTCTGCTGTTGCTTTTCCAGATGCTTCACTAAATGACTTCCCCCTCTATCAGCAAAAACGAGGACTAGATCCTGTCAGTGAGTTAGAAGCTTCCAAGCCCCCTTCTGGATCCCGAGAGTCTTTGGGTGAGAACTCTTGCATTTCAGGAGTTTTTCAATTAGATGACATTCTGAAAAGTAGCAGCCCTCAACCATTGACTAAGAGTGGGAAGTGCAAGTCCTTGAAAGCAGACAAAAGTATGGACAGTCTGAGAAGCCTGAGTACTAGGAGCAGTGGTTCAACAGAAAGCTACTGCAGCGGGACTGATCGTGACACCAACAGTACCATCAGTAGCTACAAAAGTGAACATACTAGCTCAACACATATAGAAAGTGTATTGTCAGAGCACGAGGAGGAGTCTCCTAGAGAAGAAAAAAAGGATGGTAAGAAAAAAGACTGTGGTGTCGACTCAGAGGATGACAGTAGTTCTACTACTGACAAAAGGACTAGTAGTGAAAGGACTGCTGTGGAAGTGAGTCCTCTGGCTGGTGTTCAAGAGGGAAAGGGTTCTAATGCATCCGATGAGATGCACAGCCAGAAAGGTCTGGGTGCCTCTGCTTCAGAAGAGGCCAATAAGAACCCACATGCCAATGAATTGACTACACAAGCTGACAGGCCGCATGGGAAGGCTGCTGAACAAAGAGATGAGCAGAGTGAGAAACTAGCTGTGTTAGTAGATTCAAGAGCTTCTAAAGAAACTAGTGGAAAACAAAAGGAAGGAGATGTTCGACCAAAATCTTCTAGTTTAATCCATCGAACAGCCTCTACCCACAAGTCGAGCCGGAGAAGGACAGGAAAAAAGCGGGCTAGTAGTTTTGATTCAAGTCGGCACAGGGAATATGTTTCTTTCCGAGGTGTATCTGGTACTAAACCTCACAGTGCTGTGTTTTGTCACGATGAGGACTCCAGTGATCAAAGTGACTTGAGCAGGACATCAAGCATGCAGTCAGCTCACCAATTCAGCAGTGATAGCTCTTCCAGCACCACCTCCCATTCATGCCAGTCTCCTGAGGGAAAATACAGTGCTTTAAAGACCAAATACGTTTCTAAAGACCGTGGGGGCACAGACTCAGAAAATGCTCACAAAACCCACGTAAGCTCTGAAGGAATTAGCAAAAAAAGATCTACACGACGGACTTCTAGCACAAACAGTGCCAAGAATCGTGCCAGAGTGTTAAGCCTGGACAGTGGTACTGTAGCTTGTTTAAATGACCCAAATAGTTTAATGGCACCAGGTAACATAAAACAGTTAACCACTTCAAAATCTGATTTGGAAGCCAAAGAAGGAGAGGTGCTAGATGAGCTATCTCTGTTGGGAAGGGCTTCACACTTAGAGTCAGTCACTCGTTCTAGGAATAGCTTACCAAGCCAGGCTACCTTTCCTGAAGGGGAAGAGCAAGAATCAGCAAGTGGAGGTAAGTAAATGAACTACCAAAAGGACCTTGTTGTATTTTGTTCATGAGTCCGGTATCTATGACTTAAATTAAAATTGTACTTAAGCATCCTCCCTGTTTCTTCACTCTTGCCCAGTAAAACTGAACAAGTATTTTCTTCATAATCTCTTGGAAGATCTACAGAAATGGGTTTTGAATCCAAACAGCTTTTACAAAACCTTTAAGTAGAGGTGTTAGGGGTTTATTACCATCAGTCTTCGTTAAATAGAACTCTCTCTTAAAACTACTATTTGTGATCAAATTAAACATGCCCTATTGTACTGAGTAATCAAACTACTGCAGCCTTTCTGGCGTGGCTTGAGGTGGTATCAAGAAATAAAACCAATCCCAAACTTTTACCATGCTGCTTTTAATTGTGGATTTTTACAATGGTTTAGTTACTAAGCTGAATTCTCCTAGGGATTTGATTTTTGCTTGTCCTTGTCATTGCTGACTAGACAGTCTTGTTTATTTTGGGTTTTTGGTTTGGTTTTTTTTTTTGTCTTCATTATGTGAACACAATGACCTTCCAGTGCTGGAGAGGAATGTAGTTTCCTCTTATTTTCCCTCACTATTGTTTTGCTTGGTGCAATGTGAACAATAAGCTGCCTGGAGTAGCTGTTATTAATACAGATGAGTAGTGGCATTTAAAACAAAATTTGGAGCATTTAAAATTTCTCTTGTTTGCATGTCATAATGTTTGTTTCTTTTTTTCTTGGTTAACTATATTGACTGCCTTAACTGGAAGGCTTTTTGCATCAAGGTAGATAAGTGTCTTTAAAATGCATTTTCAGAACAGTATGAGATTGCTAATTAACTCAGTCTGACTTCTGGAATATTCAGAGGCCAATATCTACCAGATAATCTGGATCTTTAAATCTAGGTGGACAAACCCTTCATAAAATTGTATTTTAGATCAAGACAGGTATTATTAACAAACTATAACAAATTTGGCTGTTCCTATTATATAGACTGCCTAAACAAAATACAGTGATTAATCTTAAAAAGAGGTTTCCAGCCCACAGTGAGATAAGATGTATGACTAATAGTGGGGGTTTCTTTTGGTTTTGTTTGGGGTTTTTTGTGGAGGTTTTTTATGTGTGGTTTTTTTGTTAATATTGTGTCCCTCAATATTAGTAAAAGAACTATAAAAATCAGTACAATTAATTTCTGAGGAGGAAAAGTGTGCCACACTGAAGTTTTGCTGTGTTTTAATTATTGATCAAATTTGACTGGTTTACAATTAGTTCATACCTGTTTATATGCCCTCACTTTACCAATGTAGGCAGATGTGTGTTCTGCTTTTTTTTTTTAACTTTCTCTGTCACTCCTAGTAACAGATTTTTGTGGTAGCTTTAATAAAAGAGTCAAGGTCACTCTTGTAGAACTAACTCTACAAGCTAAACAGTTAACACACATTGTTCATAAGGCCTTGTTAAAGTGACAGCTCTTCATGTCTACTAAGAGTAATTTGACTAATAAAGGGTCTCCTTTAGTATTTACCATTTTGACTTTATGCTTTCCTTTGCACAAAATTTGATTTAATTTTGTTTTGTGTTATTACTGCTTAAAGCTGTTAAGATTCTCCCTTTATATGCAAAGAAGGATTAACATACCTTTCAGAGCATGTCAGACTTTATATGTACTTACCACTTGACAGTAGTCTGAAAGAACTGATGGAAGACAGATGCTGAATATTGTGAAATATTTAGATTGCTCTTTTGAAAAGGTTTGTCTTCCCCACCATTTCGCTCAACACATTTCAAAGCAAAGGTACAAATCTGTAGCAGCTAAAATAGGAAAGGCTTGCTGGCCTGAGCCATTTCCAGTTTAAAATTTTACACAGTGGTCACTTTAAAGTTGAAAGTATTTTTAATAAGTGGCAGGTACCCAAGCAGTACTTCTCTATGGGTTGCAGGCTGTCTTTAAGAAGCAATCTGGAATCGAATTCTCTAGATCTGGTGCCATGATATGGTTAATAATACTAGCTGTATATTGTTTCTTCCTACCAAGGAAAATGGAAGTATTTCCTTTATGATTGTAAGAAATTAATGTCATTCTGCCTTTTTTTTTTTTTTTTGAAAGGAGAACAAAATTATGACTTGCTTTTCTTTAGTACTAATTAAATATTTATTTATTCTTGTCTATTTATTTAGTCTTGTCTGCCACCAAGGCAGTAATTACATTGCATTAATCTGTTCATGATCAGTCTGACTAGTTCTTTCATAGAGTCCTTCTTTACTGATTTTTCTCTTGTGTGGGTTTGTTGGGTTTTTTCCCCCAAATTTATAGCTTATATTACAAGTTTTGTAACATCTCTATCTTTAATTGTGGCTTTCTTCTTTAGGCTTATCCATGACTAATAGTAATGAGAGAAAATGTTTTAACTCTTGAGGATCTAAGTGCCTTATAGCCAGTATTTCTTACTACTGAAATGTCTTCACCTCTTGGGAGGTTTTTTAAGGACATACATGTGTAAGATAAGTACATGTTATGTGTATATATGTATAGCATTTTTTTGGAGGAAATTAAGAAATTATTTACTTACTGCAGGTGAATTACAGAATAAACATGGTTTGGATTTTCATAAGATCAGGAGATATTGGTTGGATGTGATTTTTAGAGTAGTTTGGTCCAACCTCCTGCTGAAAGAATTATTTTATAATTTTATAAATGTGATCATTTAAAAATGTGTTTACTTATGATAACTTTCTGAAACAAATAATTAACAGATGCACACAGGATAACTAAAAGACTGATATTATACCACCTCCTCTTTTCCAGTCAGCAACTTTCAGTTCCTGTTTTTCAAATATGACTTAAATCAGTAATTATAACTTTCATTTTATCCTTCAGTCTTTAGAGACTACAAGTACATTCTTGTTTGTGTAACTGCTAAAATGTTTTGTAATGGATATGGCCTTTACTAATCATCCACTAAGCAGGATGTTGTACAAACTTGTATATATTTCACTTCTGCAGATACAACTTAGTAGTTTCATTTCTATGTTATTATGCCAGGAAGTGGTGAATGACTCACTTGCTGTGAGATAGTATGTGCATTTGAATATAAATTGTAATTTGTTAAAATGCAGAGAAACAGCATCTGAAAATTTTGAAATTAAGTGTATGTGGTGGATGTATAACAAAAACTAGAAGAATGTCTTACAGTACTTATTATCCTTTTCAACCATTCTGACTCCAGAAGTAGCTAGTGAATTGGTGAGTCATGGGTTAGTTGAAGTTGCTCCACAGTCTAGTGCTACTCTGGAAACACACCCTTTGCACTGTCCTGTGCCTGGTTTCTGTCAGATGTGTGCTGTTTCTGGATTGCTGTTTGTAACAATTGAAAGAACCACCATAATGCTGTATATAACACAGTGATGTTTTGTAAAACTTGAGCTGGCCTGAAAAGTCAAGTGTTCTCTCCAGTTTTATATTAACTGTAAAAGATGTGCTCTTTAAGTTGCTGCTCTGTTTCACAGCTTGCTGCAGTTTAAGGTTTATTTACTTTAAGTTCTTGAAGTACATAGCCTTTTGTAAATAAAACTGCATGTAGCGTGATGCATTTTTCCTTCTGTACATTGCATAGCAATATTGAAGTAACAGCTCATACTGTTTTCCGTGTTTTGAGGTGTGCATTACATCTCTACAGATGGTCAAAATAGGCCTTTGTGAGATTGGATTAGTCTTGTGTTTCATATGACACATGGAAACCTGCTCACCTCTTCAGTCTGTGTGTATTTATACATACATGCTTAGCTTGTCTGTCTGCAATTATTACAGTTCAGTTCTCTGTTACTCAGCCAATGCTCACGGCAGCTGCTGGCAATATATTACTTTTTTCCTACTATGCTGGTGTTGCACATGGTCTATGTCATGACTCGATTTGCCTGTTTTGCAGAGCTATTCCATGCTTCTGATGGCTTTAGTTTTTGCTACATTTTCCTGCAGATAGAATGGATATAATTACAGAAGATGCAGCTTTTGATCTTGTTTTCTGTGCGTCTGCCAGTTCATGCTCAAACTACTAAACCAAACAGTTTTGCATGAGAAGTTGGAGTTTAGAAATGGTAGAAACTGAAAAATGTGTGGAGTTGCTGTGACCAGGTTGTGTGTATGTTGGCCGTCTCTATTTGTGTATTCAGCAGAACCCTGCAGTAACTGGATCCAGGTAAGCAGACCAGCAGTAGGAAGGGCTGTCTTCTATAAGCATTTTACTGGACTGTCACGGCTTTTGTGTGTGAAGGTCGAGTTCTACAGAATTCCCTCTCATGTTGGATATCTTGTCATCTCAGCAGAGGCCTGATTGCTACCTTTAAACACTTAAAGATGTAGACAATGTTAGGAATGATACATGAGGCTGATGTGGAGTTTCTGCAGTTTTGGAACTTACCAATGAAATAGCACTTGGAATGAGTCTTGCATCTATTAATTGTTAACCACTTCCTAGTAAAGCGAAGTTTTAGAACTTTTTGTGGGGACTCAATCCTGTGTTTTGTCTTCTTTCTGGTATTTATGGATAATACAGAGGCTTTCATTAGATGACTTTTGCTTGATTTAGGAAGAGTGGTTCCATTTTGTTGACATGTGTTGTTCATGTATTAGCTAAGTATTCATCTCAAACAGGAGCTGAATAGGAATTTTTGGTATTAGATAAAAATGAAGCTGCATCTTTGTGCTGGGTTCTAGAGGTACCTGGGTTTATTGGTATGCATATAAGCAAGAAAGTTCTAAAAGCTCTATCAGCTGTGATGGAGTTGCTCACATTGCTGCAAAATGTAGCTGTGAGATAAAACTCATTCATGTATTGAAGTTGGCCACTAATGAACGTTTGGTGTTTTAGTTAAGGCTGTGTAATACAAACATGACTTCCTGTATATGATAGACTAACATAGTATGCCACATATTCTGGAAAGGCTGTGTTCTGAAAATTTACAGCATCTTTTCCTTCAAGTGAATAAATCTAAACACAAAGTCAGAACTGACTTTATTCAAAACTAATGTCTATTATGTACATTTGTCTGCTACTTGAACGTAATACTAGGTATTGATACCTGAACCCTGGGTTATAGGGTGTGTATTGGGCAGGGGATCAGATGGGGTTTAGCTTTAGTTCTTTGACTTGAAGTACAGCAGCATTATATTCTACAGATCTATGTGAGTAACTTAATGTTTTTAAAAGTGGAATAATTCAAGTAGGAAGTACAATGAAGTAGAATAACTAGGAGTCCTAGTTTTATCTTTGGCCTTAGTATAAAAATTTTACTGTCAAGCTGGTCTGTAAAAATGTTTGGTTCAGAATCCAGACCAGATGGTTTTCTTGTCCTGCTTTATTCCCTCCTCGATAGTGTTTTGCTTTTCAGGTTGTTGTCGTGACTGTTTTGACATAACTGTAAATACTTCTTCAGGCTAGTTTTAGGCTTACTTTTTTTCCCTTTTTATAAATGCAACCACAACATTAAAGTCTTGGGCTTTAATTTTTTCTGAATTGTGTGCTGTTTTCTTCTGCACTATTTTCTAGCAAAAGTTGGTAACTTGGAGATATCACGCTGTTCTTCATTGTTTCTCCTTTGCTGCCCACATCTCTGTTTTTTAGAAATAATCACTAGTGATATTTTTCATTAAATATTCACAGTAACTTATACTCTGAGCCAGTATTTTGATTTTTTTATCAGAGAAGTATAAGTAATCCCTGGAACTGTAGGTTTTATTAAGATGAATAATGATATGGTGATTAGCAACTGCATACTGAAGATATGGACTGAACAGACTGCTTCTCTCTGCTTGGGTGTCTTTCAAGTGTAATTTTTAATATAGTGTTAGGGCATGTGAAAATAAACTGTAAATGCCTCAACCATAAAGAGAACAGTAGTGCTAACCCATAAATGCATGTGAAATACATTTCTCAGGTTTTGAACACAAATGAGATATAGATGCTCAGTACAGAAGAACAACATTTCAGCTGTTTGGCAGGGCAAAGTACATTTGGTCTTCCAGAAATTTCATTGCTAATTTGCATTTGCAAATTTCGTTGCTTATGTGAGTGCATGAACCATAAAGTATTCATTCCAGCTCTTGCTGAGAATGTGTAGGCTTAGTAATTAGTGATTGAAAATAGAAGAGTTTGCCATTTGACTGGGTGGGAAGGGCCATGCCCAAGCATTGCTCAGGTTCAGTGCGTACCTTTAGCCACGTTTAACTTGACTCATGTTCAAAACCACCTAGGTTTCAAGTGATTATTTTAAGTGATGGGGGTAGGGGTGTTGGGTTTTTTGGCTTTTTTTTTTCCTTTTTTTCCTGAGAAGAGTGAGGGACACTTTCTGCTGTGGTAGGTTTTTCTCTTGCTTGCTTTCTAGTTAAATGATTGCAGTTTTTATCCTAAGAACTTGATGATTTTCCACATGGATACTTCACCGTTGTATTAGTTTTATACCACATCTCTCCAGGAATCTTCTTATGAAGAATTTTTCTGTATTTCAAAATTTATTTAAGGCACTGGGTTTAGCATTTGTTTGTAGCAAAATGAAATTGTCTTATTGATACAATAAAATTTTGGCAGTTCTAATTTTTCATGTTGTTCTTAAGCTTCCAAGTTTTGGTAAAAAGCAGCGTTGAATAGGTGCAGGGAGATGTTGCAAATGTTCTGGCTTGTTTTTATATAAATGTTCCTGTTTCTTAAAGCTAGGTGTCTTACATAACAATTGTGTAGTTGTAGTGTAAAACTGAGTCTTCAGTTCTCCTTAAAATTTAGTAAAACTACAGAGGTGAGTGTAAAAAGGTTCATTGTAAAGTATCATTCCAAGTGTCTGATGACAAAATTATATCCTCATGATGTTTTCAGTGTGTAACTGCTAATTTGTCTCTTTTCCAATCAGAAGTATTAAAACAAGATAATTTTAATGCAACTGTGCATGCAAACATGTTCATTAACTGCTACAAGTGTCATTTCTTCTTTGCAAATAGTTGTATTATATTTGGGAATAGGTGTGTGAGGGGTTAAATTTGCTTCAAGGTTGTCATTAGGTCTTCACTTCTTATTTCATTGATCTCTGGGATGTAGGTTTGTATTTGTAATTTGTGCACCTTGAACTTCAAACTTGATTTTTGAGTTCTTGAGAATCGATAATCCTGGGGATTTGCATTCATATGACAACGTGCAGAGGAAATGCTTCAATTTCTTGATATCAGGTCTAGTGATTCAGCATAGAAGTGTAGAATAAAAAAAACCATAGAGCACCTTTTAACAAATATTTTGTAAGCTGAAAAGCTTGCCTCTACTAATTAAGCTGAAGTAGGCAGGAACTTTAGAAGTATTAGCTGTGTTATCTTTTCCTCTTACATCTGGATTTTGTACATGACTGGGTGCTGGATCTTACATTTCTGGAGACTAGGATAGGTTGTTGAAAGTAGCAGTATCGGAGAAGTGTATGTGACATCATAAATGTTAAAGTAGGCTTATTTATATTGAAACATGATGAAACTGCTCTTGGATCGTGGTAGAAGCTAAGTTAGGAACTTTGTCTTACTTCCTACTGGTGAACTCACAAACACTTGCACTGTTCCTTCTCATTAAAGGCAAGTAGAAACACAAATAATAAAAATTAATATAAAGCGCTTTCCATACTGGTATGTGTATATTTTATATTTTATGTATTCTGTGAAATGATATTAAAACCAAAAGCTCGCCAAAAAGTCCTCCCAAGAATGAACAAACCCAAGGGGCCAATACAGTAAACAAAACAAAACCACAACCCCTCTGTTTTCCTTTACGACCAAAAGGAAATTTTGCTCAGTTTGGATTTCCACACTTTATGCTAATCCTCTCTGCTCAGCTAGCTTTTTTTTTCTTTTTTTCTTCTTTAGTCCTGTTTTCTACATGTAGCTTCTCGAAATGTTGTGTAATGTTATAATGTTAGCAGACTTGGAGCTTGTTGGTCTGAAAAGCCCTGCAGTCTTTTGAAAAGAATTTGGTAGTCTTGTGTAGTGACCCTGAATGTCACCATCTGCATTCAGGAAGAATATGTATAAAATATGTGCACGAAAGTTTCGAGATGATAAATCAAGAATCTTGTGGTAAAACAGGTAGAAAGCTACACCCAAATCTACTTTGACTTCTAAAAGTTAAAAGTAATGATAAAAGACTAGAAAATGCCGAAGTTGTGTGCCTGTACAGCTTTGAATTTAATCCCCAAGTACATATTAGGTTTTTTATTTTCTTTTTTTCTTATCTTCAAGCATGTTTGTATATCTAGCTTCCTCACAGGACACTGCCTCTGTTAGTTATTGAGGCTTGCTTTAGTGATAAATTGGAGCTATATAGGGAGGACTATTGTGTTTTCATAGTCTCTGCTTCAGTTATTGCAGAAGATGCTACCTAAGTATGCTCCCTTTAAGAATTGCACTTGAATGCTGCTCAAGTTTACCATCTTAATGGAAATTCAGATATTTACATTTCAGTTAAGACTAGTCACTGTTCCTTATTTTGTGGTGCTTAACTGTGGTCTGATTACCAGAATTGATTTTGCATCTGAACTCAGTGGAAGCTGTGTTGTAAATGTGAATTTTTATATGCTGATGTGTATCTTAGAAAAAAATGAGATTTAGAAATTGTCATCCGAAATCAATGGGTTGTTTTGACCTCAGGATTCAGTCTGTCTTGTTTATTGTGGTTTACTTGTTTTGTACTTCAAATATGAGAGCTGCAAAGAAATGCTTAAAGAAATTAGGCAGTGTATTAAAATAAAGCTGTGTATTAAACCACAGGAGAAATGTAGTGAATTCTTGCTGAAATACCCTGAAAAGGTCGTATAATCTTTTGATGCTTAAAACTGTGGAAACACTTGTGTAAGAATGAGGACAGAATGTGCAAACCCCTGGTTTTCCTGAAAGTCCAGGAAAGGACTGAATTAGGGTTACCCTTAACTTCTGTAGTTTTGGTAATGAAATGCTTGTATCTTCAATGTTGGTGTTAATCTCTTTATGTAGCTTCTTTTGTTTCAAAGCAAGCTGTAAGTTGAAGCCTCAGATAGAGAATTCGTTTAGTAACTTGTGGTTCATGGGTTAAACTCTTTAAAGTTAAAACTCTTGTTTCAGCCTTGATTTCTTGGGCTGCAGCAGTGGGTTGCTGTTCACTTTAGACCAGCATTAGAATCTTTGCTAGTGAGTGTTGAAAGGTTCATGGCAGCAGTGTTGTAACCTGAAGTGTGCTGAAGTGCATATGGGCTGCTCTGCCTGTAGGATTCCTGCCATTGCTCTCTGTGGGCTTTTTGTGGGGGCGGGAGAGAGGGTGTTTGTTTTTTGTTTGTTTGATACAATTTTTGGTTTTCTCACTCTAGTAATAGGCTTCTTGGCCCCCAGGTTGTGACTTTCTGGTCAAGATTGGGATACTCCTCTTGCACTGACTTTATGTTAATTTTTTTTTCTCCTCTGCTTGCCTGCCAAATCCTATTTTTTCTGTGGCTCATTCATTTGAGCTCTTTAGTGCTCTGCATTCAAATTGGCTAGGAGCTTCCTTGGCTCAAGAGGAAGACTTCTCACATTGTAGACACACCATGAAGCAGTCCAAACCTGAAACTGTTCAGACTGTAGAGCTTAAGGAGCACAGGTGGATTTTGGAGGATAATGCGTGGATAAATATTTTAATCCCTTAAGTACATACAAACTGTTTTTTATGATGTTGCTTTATAAGTTTGAACCAAACTTTTTGTTTGTGAAGTTGAAATAACAAAACCAAGAGTCCTTATAAAGAGGTTATTCTCTGTTATTCTCAACCTCCTACCTCAGTAAATTATATTGTAACTGGTCTAGAAGGAGCAGTGTGCATCCCTTGATGCTTATGAGAAAAAAAAGCTGCTTTTGATTTGTCTCCTGAAAGAGTTGTGATGAGGTTAACCTCAACCCTACCTATTTGACAGAAGTTATAAAATTGAGAAGATTATGGTGAGAAGTGGTAGACAACTTTGCTAGGTTGTCCTTCAGGCTTCTTAATTATCTGTTCAACGAGATAAAGGGTGAGATCAGGTGTCTCTTCCTGCCATGTGTAAACAGAAGAGATCTGGGATGTCCAAGTTCTTTTGCAAGCTGGCTGTTTGGATTTGGGGTAAAAAAAAGTAAGATGTGTATTCAAGAACACTTCCCCAACCACCGAGATTTTTGCCAATAACTGTGTTGTGATCCTGTCTGGAGGCAGCTTGTTTGAACAGTTAGGGCATAAGCTATTTTTGTTGTTGCGAGTCAAGTTCATGAACTTGGGGAGGGTCAGAGGGAAGAAAGGAGTCTTAAGTTACTGTGTACATAACTAGGATGGGTTCTTATTTGACCTAAAGTCTGTCTTGATGCAGCAGCACAAGCCAGCGAGGAGACTGTCACATTTCGCCGTGAACGCAGCACATTTAGGCGTCAGGCAGTACGACGCCGGCACAATGCAGGGAGTAACCCTACCCCTCCTACATTGCTCATCGGATCACCCCTCAGGTAGGGTATCTAAATGTTCCACCATATTTAGCATGCATGCAGCAGACCACTTCCCCACACCCACCAGTGTTGCCAGAAAAGCACTTTTTACTTCCTTCCCCACCATAACCTCCTTGAGCTGTCACTGCATGTCACTGTGGGCTTGTTGAATTGTGCATGTATATGTGGCACTATTTAAAAAAATGGTCAGGATAGTCAGTCTCTAACATGTTATAGCTGTTTTCAGATTGATATAAAAATTAACTAATGCTAACAAACTTAGCTTCAGTGGTTTTTAGAAAAAATTTTTGGAACTTTCAGTCAACAAGAGAAACCCAAGAGAATAGTATCAGCACTCAACATTTTGTTTTTTTTCCTCAAAGAATGTAAGCATTAGGGACTAGTACTGTGATCACTTTCACATTTGTAGATTGTGAGAGATAAGCAAAATGACAGAATATTGCAAAGAGCTAAATACATACAGAGACTCCAAATTTAAAATAAAAGGTAAAAGGTAAAGCGTTATGAAGATCTTGCAACTTTTTACAGCAAAAGAGAAATAATGACGTGAATAGAGTGCCCAGTATTGCTTAGTATTAAATCCAGTTGTGTGGCACTTTACGTGCCTTGGCAGTGTTTAAAATGTAGCGTGTACATTTATCTCAGGGGTCCCCCAACCTTTACTGGCCCCTTTGTTTACAATGCTGAGCCTCGTGATTTTTTACATACAGCAACTCTGTTTGATCAGTCAGCCTGAACAGTAGAAACTGCAGCCACCATAAGTTTTTCAACTTGTGTTTTAAGTCTTTCAATTTCTTGGTTGCTTATGGTATTGGAGAATCTGGTGAGGAGGCCTGTAGAAGAAGGAACAGTCCCTTATAAGTATTGAAGTAATTCTTCCTTCAGTTACACGATAAATATGTAGGAATAATTGCATTTGTTATATATTCTTAATGATCTTCCTTTGTATGCTGAACTCTTTTTGTGTTTTGGGAATATTTATGTAGTTTTTTGAACTAGGAAGAGCTGTAGAAACTGAACAAATAAAAAGAAAATACCTTAGAATAGAGGATGGCACAGGAAGTGTGCCATCTTTGTCACACCACTAAAATATTTGAGGACTATGTTTGCAAATTTTCCTCAGGTGGGGGAGTGCAAGAATGGTACCCAGAAATGTAACAGATGGATTGACTTCTGTCATATCAAGCACTGAAACTAGTTAAGTGTGGTTTTAGTGGCTAGTACAGTATGAAGTAGTAATCATTTAATTTCAGATTTTTCTTTAAGCTTTTGCTCTTGCTGAATGTAGGGTGTTCAACTTCAAGCTGGTGATTTTCTTCATAGTGAAGGACGATGGAATTTTGTATTCTTTCAGATCACTTTTGCTTTACCTGTTTGCCGTTGCTTGCCTTTGAGCTTTTGTTCTCCTTTTTTTTCTTAAAGGAGAGTAGTGCAGCTTTTTGTATTGCAGCATAAGAGGCTGTGCAGACTAAAGAAAGCACCTTAACTGTGTATTAGTTAGAAAACAGTGTTTTCTTTCTTGTAGGTATAAAGTAAGGAAAATAAAGGACTGTTTTAAACAGTGGTTGACAGCTACCTCATTTCCACATGCTACTGCAGTCATTAAGGTTCCCATGGCTTAAGCTTGACTGTGAGAGACTATGAAGTAACTTTGTGAACTTTATGAATCATGAATTTCACTTTGTGAAGTGGGAGTAACTCTTTAATCAGACAAGACATTCAAAGATAAAAAAGGAGATTAAATATTCTAGCCTTGTATTACCTCTAAGCATCTTTATCTAAATTTGTTCTATTCTAAATTAAAAAAAACAAAAAACCCAAAATCGCTCACTGAACATTCTCTAACATCATGACATACATTGTCAAAAATACTTTATAATATAAACACATTTAGAATTGAATACTTAGTGAGGTTAATTTACTCTAATTACTTTTTGTGGTGCTAAATGACTGTCCCTTGCAGTAGAATTAAATTGCCATAGTCCAACTAAATACCCAAGTGCTTTCATATTTGTTTGACACACATTCAATTTGAGCTATCAACTGTGGAATGTATCTGAAAAAAACGTGTTTCAGTGTTCCAATTTCTGGGTGAACAGTCTATAAAACCCCCTTTCCTTTACATGACTAGCTTAATTTTAGTGTAAATTCTGTGTTACTTGGAGTAGGAAACCCTTAAGAAAGATTTAAAAGAAATCATGCTTAAGGAGCAAATGTGAAGTAACATAGAGACATTTTTAGCCAGTTACCACTAAGGAGTTATCAAAACTTCGCTGCAGTTGTACTGACATCACTCCTGTATGCTGTTGGTGAGCTGCCCCCATCTAATTTGTGATATTGCTAATCCATGACTTCAGATATTCAACTTCTAAGAGTATTAGCTTTACTAATCATTAGTTGCCCCGATGTTTTGTGTTTCTTATTCTTGCCAGCCAAACTTTAATCTCTAAACTTCTAACTCTGTCATAAAATTGGATGTTGGGGGGAATATTCCCGAGGACCTGTTGAGTTAAACCTGATTTCTTTTTAAAATTTCCTATCCCATGACTGCAATTACTTTTCACTTCCTCTGTGAAATATTTAGTAAAACAGACAATGGTGTTGTATACGTGTGTCTTTGGCAATGGTAGACAGGTCAAACCTGGTCTAGTAAATTCTGCTGGTTTGACACTAAATTAGGCACAAGATTACTGTGTAATAATACAATGGCCTGGTTATGTAAAAAAACAAACCCCAAATGCATCGTAAAACACCATCCACCCCTGCTTTTGTCCTGTCTAAATGTCAGTAATGTTTTGGGCAGTTTAAAAATAAGTCTTCATTGGCATCCCATGCAGTCAATGGTGTATGCATGTGTGTAAGTGACTGTATGAAGCAGAATTTTATTCTTATAATACTCAGACAGAGAATAAACATGAGTTTTGCATATCTGTGCAATTGGTTAACATGGATATTTTGGTGGGATTTTTTTAGTTGTGACAGATGTGGATAACTATTCAAAGGGCAGCTGTGTATATACCTCTTGAGGATGTACCTGCTATTGATGGGAAAGCAGTGTTGTTTAGCATTGGTTTGGTGTTGCTTAGGTAAGGCAGTGAAGGTTGGCACATCTGTGAACTTCCCTAGGGCTTCCTAGGGTTGCTGCATAGCTCACAGAAAGCCTTGTGTACTACAGCTAAACATTGAGTTTAAATTTCAGATTAAAATGTTAGAACATGGTAAATAATGAGTTGCAGTTCTTTTCTTCTGAGCTGTGTGCATGTCTGCATTATTTTGCATGAGCTTTTCTTAACACCTGTTCTTATATCCATATTTTGTTTTCCAGTGATGCTCTAACAAAAGAACTGAAAAGTAGATGGTGTAGAAAATACTGTTAAAAGCAAGTACATCAGATATAACCCTTCAGCTCTTAGTAAGATCTTGTTTTTTTAGTTGCTTCATTTGCCAACTCTAGCATCATGCTATAAACAGTGAAGTGTTAAAAGCAACACGTGATACATATTGTTTTTCAAAAGAGAGTGTTCAAGCTATTTTCCAGTCTTTAAAATACAAAATTTTTTATCAAAGATAATGCCTCAGATAATGACAGTAAAATGTGACTTCTTTAAATTCATAAAATGAAGGATAATACCATCTTTGCAAGAGCAGTGGTTTTATGATA
The DNA here is from genome assembly GCF_052056855.1 of Sturnus vulgaris. Classification (NCBI taxonomy): domain Eukaryota; kingdom Metazoa; phylum Chordata; class Aves; order Passeriformes; family Sturnidae; genus Sturnus; species Sturnus vulgaris. Next base: position 13,710,531 of record NC_142248.1, on the reverse strand, counting down.
CCAACTGTAAACATCATGTGCTCTGACACTTTGTCATACCTAATATTAAACAAGCTATTTTAAAAAATCAATCTTTGGTAAATAGTCTTATAAAGTAATTTTGCAATGGAAGTCTGTGAAGAGGAGAATTAACATTTTCAAACGTTGTCTACTCATGGCTACAAATGTCTCTGAAAGCCAGATTGACTTTTAAAACCTATGTTTTGGTGAGTAATAAAGCTTTTGCTATAACTTTAAAATACCTTCAGAAACAACTTAACTTTTGCCAATTAATAACTTTTTATGGAGAGTCTTAATAAGTTCAAAATAATTCTGAATCCAAACATAGGACTTAAGTTATCTACAAGGTCTGTGATATCATATGTCTATTAACAAAGCTTAAAGATGTTTTCTAGTTAATGTGGATTAATGATAAGAAAGGTGATGTCCCTGTGACTAACAAAAAAGCCCTAAACAGCTGATCAGGTCATAGTTGAATAAGTAAAAAGGACCCCAACTACTGTGAGAAGGCTGGAATAGTCAGTAGTAAATATAAATACCTCAGGTTAGTCTGTAGTTAAACTAACCGGCAGTAATTTGCTTTTGCACTCACAAATTAAGAATCGGAAGAATATACCTGTTGGGTGACTTGGGGAGATCTTAGAAAGCAATAGTACTTCTAAGAAGTTGATGGGAACAGTATCTCTAGATTCCTGATGTAACTAGGGCCTAAATACTCTGTTACACAGAACTTAGGGGTTACTTTAACCCTGTTGGCTGCTTAATGATACTATACTCGTTTTTTAAAAAAAAAAGTTTTTCTCTTTAAACTGAAAAATCTTGTTTTGCTTCACTTCTGGCTCTTTTTCACTTCTCCCTGGTAATGTGTCCCCAATGCGTGTTTTCTCGTAGCCTTCAAGATGGTCAGCAAGGCCAGCAGTGCTCCTCCCAGGTCAGAGTGCAGTCCCGCCCCCCTTCCCAGGCAGCTGTGCCCGGCGCTAGCGCCTCCTTGCTGGTGAGAAATGGGAGTGTCCACTTAGAAGCATCACATGCCACTGCATCTGCTGTAGGCGGTAGCAGTTTGCACGATGAACTTGGTATGCAGGCCTTATGTAACCTTGGTGACATGGAAGTTTTAATACGGCAGATTTATTGGTAATAATGCAGTGAAAATCACCTAACCTGAGCTTTGTTTCTCAATCTTGTAGGTGTGTTTCTAGGAAGGCCATATTGCTCATCAGTTCATTGCCTTTGTCAATCACCTTTGCAGGCGCTTTCTCTAACAAATGCATGATGGGAAATAAGGAGGCATAGATTATGAGTAGTGCTGGTGTGAGAGCTTTCTTGATTTGAACGATGTAACACAAGTAAAAAATCTTTCCTGTGGTCTTGCAGGCCGTTGAGCAGAGATGGAGACTTTGGGGATCTTCTGGTTACTGAAAAAACCAACTTGTTATGGCTCCTAGGAATTCTTCTTCTTACTTTTTTTAGATGAGTTGTTTAGCTGCTGTTCAAGAAAGAAATACTTATGTAAATTAATGCTTTGCTTTTAATGTACACCTTAATTTAGGAGCTTGATATTGGAAGTAAATCTGGACTCTCTGGTATATCAAATGTCATCATTTTATGGTGCTTTATAGTGCCCTCTTAGTTCTTCATGGTCCATTTTATGTGGTATTTTTGATTATTAACTTCTTAATTAACTTCTATGCAACTAATAAAGTTGCCAGGAAGAAGTTAATAAGGTCTTAATAAATGACTGATCTGCCGCATAGTACAGGGGCAGGTTTGGAAAAATTCCTGGCAGGGATCTTTGCAGCTATCTATACATGGCCTGAATTACTTATGACTTCATCATTAATATGTAACTCTTCCTTGAATTATTAAAATGGGCGTCTTGAGCACTGACAATTATTAGTGATGGAATTTTGAGCAGCTGTCAGCTGTAATAACCTAAAAGTACAGGTTTGATCAGAACACTGACAAAACATTTGTTTCAGACTTTTCTGTAGTCCAGTATTAGAGGATTAGTGAGTTGTCATCTTACCTCACTAGAGGGGAAGACTCCATGAGTTGCTAGTCTGTGGTAACCCTTTAAATGTGAGTTTGACTGAGTCTTCATTCTTCTGCATCATCTAGCTGCAGTATAAGGAAAAATGGAATATAAACAAAACTGAAAACCACTTTGACCTACTCTGAGATGTTTTATAAAACTTAGCTACAGATGTAATAAATACACATGATCTAGTTATCTAAAAACTTTTGTTGTAGATTCTGTTGTAGATTCTGCTTTACTGTTTTCTAGATTGAAACAATAACACTTCTATCTCAGTGCTTGTATGTGTCTCTTGACCATGAAAACTTGTCACACGAAACCCATTTTCTGTATTTAATTTGGACTCTTATTTCTTATTTGGAAAAAAAATTTGAAATATAACTCTGAAATTGTTATACTGGTTATATCTGTCCAAGTTTAATGTTGAAATATATTCTTGAGGCCGTCATTATTTATTTGAAGGATTTGATTCATCTTACCCAAAATAATGCAGTAGAGTTCTGTAGAATTTTTCATTTAGTGTGCAGTCTAGATCTGTGTTATTTAAGAGCTTATATTATTTGCTCTAGCAGAAATCAAAGTAGATCATATATAAAATTCAACATGGCATTCAGGCTCTCTAAAAAGGCATGTTCATTGTATTTTTTTGTGCATTGGAGTCTTCAGAAATTCTTTTGACTTAATTCTTCTGAAACTTTACCCATACTGTGCTTACAATTATATGGGACATCCCGTTGTCTTTGGGAGGATCTGCTAGATAGGAATCTGATGTGTAATAGAGATTTATTTCCTATTTTGAGACTGAGCATCTAGTTTAGAATCCTTTGAGAAAAAGGAGCTATTATAGGCTGGAATTTTCTTGTGTTATTTTAGGAAAATAAAATTTTCCAGTTTGTTTAGCAGGTTTTGTGAAATAAGTGCTATCTTTTGTTAAGAGTAAAATAGTTGGGAAAATGGTGCAAGGTTTCATGTGTGTGATTCCTTTATCAGGCTTGACAAGAAAATATCTTTCCTTATAAGTGGTACATGGTTAGTTTGTTTGAAGGTTTTTTTTGTTGGGTTTTTTTAAAAACCCTCAGTCAGGGATAAAGTAACACTATTTTTCTTTTTCCATTGCGTCTAACCTCTTGATTTTGCTATATTATCCCAGGATATCTTAGACTGAAGGATGACCCTGTTACTTTAGATTGTCTGTGCTTTGGGTTGGGAGAAAGTTGTAGTTTGTTTTTTTTCCTTGATCAGCATCAGAATAAAAATTAAAGCAATGAAGCAGATATGACCAGTTCTTTGTCACTGTGGAAATCATTGCAACTGCCCAGGGCAAAAAAAACATCCTGAAAATAGTGGGAAATATATGGAAACAAAACCTGGTTTACACCAATTGGAAATATCAGTGACAAGCATAGATGGGGTTATATATCTTTTATGTACAGTGCACATGAGAGTTTCTTTTCTTAATTCAAATTCTCTTGGAAAGGCAAACAGGGCATGTATTCATTTACTTTAAAAGCCCTCACATATAGGACTCATGTTTTCCTTTACTAGTGCCCTATCTGCTTCTACATTTCTTCTATTTGTGTTGATGTCAATCTGCAGCACTTAACAGGGCGTACAATTTTGGTTTTGTTTGCTTTAAAGTTTCTTGTCTGTTAATTTGATTCCAGTGGCTTATTTTACCTAGGATGAGCCTCACTGTATTACACCTGTCCCACACCTGCTCTGGTGATGATACAGTTTTCTTTAACTGGGGTTTGAGGCATTGGACCTGAAAGACTGAAGATAAAGGAGGAAGATTTTTATAAGTTATACTGTTGGAAGGTTGAGGGGGGAGGAACTTAAGCAGTAAATATGAAGGAAATCATAGAAGGAATGTAGAATGGAAATGAAAGATGGCAAAGTAAACACCATGATTATAGGCAGGATTTGTACAATACAAATCTCAAAAGCAGCAAAACATGTGCCGTGACTTAAGTGAATGACAGTTTTCAGAGCAGTGTGGCAGTACTGATGCTTTTTGTTCTCACTAATATCTGATTCTTTAGACAGGTAGGTGGGATTTTTCAGCCCCTGCAGTGAAGATTGGTTAAATTCAAATTAGAATTTGTCAAGTAGTTAGGAATCCAAGTACTGAGTTAGTAGAACAGATGCCCAGTGTCTGAAGCTGGGGTGAAATAACAGACTCTTTTCCTTAGCTAGATCTTTTTTTTTAATTGCTTTTGTGCTTAAAGAGAACTGCTCATGTATAGCTTTACATGAAAATTATGGTGCTGTGTTGGACTTCTGGTTGTATTGTTTATATAACAAGCAACAATCTTTCAGATTTAAGTAACTTATGAAGGCAGTTGAATGGTTTTGAATATCAAAACTTATACAAAGATAGAGGTATACACTGGTTACTTATTTGATTGAAACCAGTTTAGAAGCAGTTACTCAGTACCGTTTGATAATTAAATAGTTGTAATTCATTTCAACTGGATGTCTGAGCATGTTCAAAAGTCCATTTGTAGAAAACAAATACTCACTTCTCATTATTCCTATGGAAAATATCCATGTTGTAATCTGAAATTTGTTATAATAGGCAAGTTACTTTTTTGACAAACTTCATATAGGAACAAAAAATGAACCACTTTGAAGTGTTCTAACTGCAAACATATGCGTCTTCATAGCATAGCTAATGGTAAAATTTTGATCTTTGGAAATAGAGCTCCTAGCATCTACCAAGTAGGCAAATTCTGATGACTGTGGTTTTGCTAACTAGGATTTAAAAAATACTGACTGAAGCAATAGACAAATATGTCTTGATCTAATGATGATGTAATTTTAACATGTCAGTAAACCTTTGCATGTGAACTAGTCTGAGAGGTTTGAAAAAAAAGTGGTATTTATTAGGTGTAAAACTGGGAAGCAAATGGAAGATAACTTAGCTGAGGAAACCATCAGAGCACCATTTTAGTTAGATCCTGAGCCACTTAAGTCTTCTGGGTTTTGTTTGTGTAAGCTCATCAGCTTATTGCTGTTGCCTGTTGATGCTCTTAACTGTGGGAATATGTGTTTGTACTGTGAACTGTTACATGCTTGTCTCTGGATGTGGTGATGAGATATTTTGGTCTTTTGGAGCAAGGAAGCTGGCTTCAAAGAACACACGGTTGTCTTCTCTCTGTGTCAGAATGAATGTGTATTTTGGATTTGTGTGCTTGAGTATTACAGTGTCTTGGTTTGTTATTGTAACCTAGTCCAAATAGAATATTTTTTGGGTGACTTTAATTTGCTAAGGACTTAGAGGTCTCCTTTTTTTGTGTGTGTGTCTGTATGCAAAGAAGTTGCAGACATTTCTGTTGAGTGGGCAAACGTGCCATTGATCATATTTCTTGATTTGCAACATAATCCTCGGAGTCTCCCATTTGTTCACAACTCGATAAAACTACAGGTTTTAGAGAGAGAAAATACATTGTTAAATTTATTCAATTTGATGCTGTTCCAGGTATCCCACAGAGAATGCTGTGGGAGACAGGAATGGGAGAGAGTCACTATAGGAGATAAAATGCTAGGTATATCCATATATATTGACTCTTTGAGTATTGAAATTCTTTGTTAGAATTTGTGTACTGTGAGGAAGCTGTTCCTGTCTCACAGTTTTAAAATTATTAAGGATTTTGGAGCTCAGTCATATTATTTCCACTCACACTTCGGAGTTTGTGTCACCAACAGCAATGAACAGTCCTGTCAAGTTTTCTACTAAGATAAGTTGAAGGTTTTTTTGAAAAATCTTTTTATTTAAGCCAACCAACCAAAAAACCCCAACAGAACAACAACAACAAAACCAAACCAAATCAGAAACAGCAAAAGAAAAACAAAACAAGGGGGCAGAATTGTTTTAATGAGAAGCTGTGCTTTGCTTGCCAGGGAACTAAGTTTCAATAGGAAGCCTATTTACATAGGTGGGTGAATTGCAAGCATGACATATCCTGAGTCCGTTTTGTAGTTTGTGTATAAACAATGGGAATTAAGTGTTCTGTTTGTTTGCTTCCTCTATTAATCAGGTTTGTTATATCCCACTGCAGCAGTGTAGTACTTACAGCAGCAATATAAATGCAGTAAATTTTGATAGATTCAAAGATAAGTTGAGTGACAGGGAGCTGTAGATATGAGACAGTGTAATAGTTCAGTAAACTTCTGAAATAAATACCTGATGTACCTGATGTGTTTTCTCAGCCCAAGGGAAGGGCAAGTTATATGTCCAAGTAGTATACTCTAACTTCTGTGACTAGAATTTAATGAAATTAAAAATTTAAAAGTTTAATTTCCAGGATCTCTATTCAGTAATGCAAAGCCATAAAGAATTTTAAAGAATTTAACCCAAACTTTGTTGGTTTTTGTTTTTGTTTTTTTTTGGTTGCCCAAGAGTTTTTTCCATAATAATTTAAGGACATTTTTGTCCTAAATAGAACCTGAAGTGTATTTATATTCTCCACGTTTGCTCTTGAAACTTTTTTATTGATTCACTTAAGAAATAAACCTTTGCAACCAAAGGTTTTTATTAGTTGTGGGAAGATTGCCCATGTTATCTAGTAGTTTAAATTTTAAGCTTCAGTATCAAGTGTGTACTACACACTGCATTGAAAAAACAAAAGATAATCCATGAAAGCACTTCATTAAAATCTTACCCATTGAGGAAAAAGCCCTGACAAGTGAGCTTTGTTCTTAGGCCTGTGGCAGATGTAATTGAATATCGAGAGGGATCTGCTGCATTTCCGAGCTCTGGCGAGCGCTGTTTGTGCCTCCTGAGCTATGTAGGGGACTGTCTTGTCACCATGGTGGCTCTGAGCACAGCTGTGATATTGGCCTGGTTTGCCTGAAGTGCTCCCTCTGAGGGTAGAAAGCTTTATGAAGATATTTTCAATATGCCGGTATTTTTTTCTTCAATTAAGCATCTAGTTTGAGGGATTTAACCTAAGATTGAAATGCTTCTGAATCAAACTTAGTTGTCTGAGTCTGAAGAGAAGCTGGAGAAGGATTATATTGTGTTAAAAGAAATACTCAAAATTCATGGCATTAGAAGCAGGTTATTCTCACAAGAATGGAAAAGATTGGAAGCTCTGATCTTGTTAAATATTTCTGTGGGGACTGCTTGTTATCTTCTATCAGCAGAAGGAAAAGCTGCAACACGTGCAGGAGAGATGTATACAGTTTTTCTTCTTATGCTCTAAAGCGGGATTTTTTTTCCTTTTTATATAAGCTGATCTTGGAATATTGCATGTTTTGCATAATGACTTAAGGGTTTTAAGCTAGAAGAGATGGAAAAGTTGGCAGATCAGTTCAAAATCAGGTTCCCTACATTCAGAGCTGAAATATATTGAACCAATATACTGAATATCTTGGACTTCAGGGAAAATTACAATGCTTATCTTTCTGATCAGGCCAATATTGGGAGAAGGGTACTGTGAAAACATATTTGAGTAAGGTAATTTATCATTTAAGTTATAATCGTGGTATACTTTTTTTAAGTTATCTATTTTGGAAGTAAGTCCAAATGGTTTATGGAAGAAGTTAGTTTGCAGTCCTGCATTCTTACACTGAAGCATTTGTTTTCAGCTTGTAAAATAAATCTCTGCCTCACATTCCTTTTTTGAGTTTCCTGAGTTAACTTATGAAGCACCTCTGACCACTTCCTTCAGTTTTTGTGTTTCTTTTCAAATAGACATGGGCTTCTCAAAAGAGTTTTATTCAGGATACTTGGGTTATCTTTTTTGTAGCTAAATGTTCTTAAATGCTGATAGTGAATGATTGACTAATGGTTCTGTTGTGGGTGGGCAAGAACTGAAGAAGCTGGTCACTGCTAATTTTTCATGTGGTTATTCTCTAAGGGGAAAAACCAGGTGTACATTGTCCTTCTGTTGTGTTAATGGTGGTATCTTGTAAATACAAACCCTTTAATTCATTACTGCAGTTACAGTATATATGTTACACAAAATGGTACAAAAGACAACTATGTAGCTAATGTCAGCACTGGTGACATATTCATGTGTAATCACATTTTCTGTTTTGACACTGATGTAAATTCAGATGTCTGAATTGATCTCTGTAGTAAGTTAATGAATAGAAGCTGCTGCCAGTGGGATGAAACATGAGGAAATTTTGACCTGCTTTTGACCTTTTCTTTAATAGGTAAGTTCAGTTCTACGCTCTACGAGACAGGGGGCTGCGACATGTCACTTGTGAACTTTGAGCCAGCTGCAAGAAGAGCATCCAACATCTGGTGTGTGTGAAGGCCAGTCAAGAGTGATGGTTCTTGTCTTACTGCAACCCAATATTTTATTTTAATTTTAAAAGGTTATTTAGTATGGACTATGAAAAGAATCAATACAATATATTAACCATATACTTTTGTGACTGTGTGGGTTACACCTGGGGGAGGCAGAGTGTGACCTAAGTGATTTTTTTACTAAAAGATGACATTAATTTAAATATTATCTCAGAAAATGAAGACTATTATTAGCTTAAGCAATACACTTCCAAACTGAGAACTTGACAAATACATTTTTTGTTGGCTTATATAAGGTCTTTGTTAAGGAATTGGACCAATTTTTGAGAAAGTAGGTGGCTGTTGACCATAAATGGCTATTGAACTTTCAGTTGTGAAGCCACTGTAAACTGATAAATTTATTCTCAAGTTCATAGATGGCATCAAAGAGTATATGGAAGTGTTAATATGCCTGAGATTAAAATTTGACTTGCAGCTGAAATAGCCAGCTACATACTGGACAGTTCATCTGCTGTTGGAAAGATGCCCTTTCTTTCACTGAAGGGATAGGAGGCAGAAGAAGGAAAAGCAGCCCAAAACCTCCTGTGGCTTCCCACCTGGCCCCAATCTACTTCACTGTAGAATTGCTCTGAAGCTATTGTGCTATGCTCAATGCTGTAATTCTACCACATGTAGGTGGAATAGCTCTTGGAATTATGGAGTAATGAATATAAAACATCCCATCTTCAGATCTTTCTTGTGAGAGTATGCAAGTGCCTTTTGTAGAATTGAACTTTGACAGAAAGTTCTGCATTCCTTCCACAAAGCTGCCAATCCCTGCCTCTACTGCTTGCATGTTCCAGATGCAATGGCTTTGCTGATGGCTGCTGTTATGAAGTTGTATGTGCTAATGGAAGGAGCAAACTGGCCACTTCAGATAATCAGATCTCGGCTGTAGAGAATACTTGAGTTTCAGTGAAGTAAAATTGATAACAAAGAATGTTTTTATCTTAAGGCAAGGAACTGAAGGAAAGTTGCATAAATTTGATACAAGTCTTACAACCATGTGATTTACATGGAAAACAAACATCCAAAAGCTATCCAAAATTGGGGGAAAAAAAGCAATGGTTGGATATGGACTCTCATACAGTAAGAGAAATTTCTCTTCATCTCTAATGAATGGAAATTGCAAAGTAATCTTGCTCTTCTTACCAGAGGTTTAACTTGATTTAAAGTTAAGTTTTTTGAAATCAGTTTAAGTAGCTCACCTTACTTATACTGAGTATATACTATTTTTGGCAGGTTTGGGATCTTGATAAATGCAGTATAGAATTAAGAGGAACTGCATGTGGGCACCTAATGGCTTGTGCACTTCTTTAGAGATGTGATTTATGTTTGCAAATCAGTAGCGAACAGCTTATAAAATATTTTCGTTTTTTTTTCAAGTGGAATAATGACTGTCATTGTAGGTCTTTTTAGACAATTGAGGGACTGGGTGTTGAGAAACTGTGTTATTAAGGGTAAGATTAAAGCATCTCCTGGCATACTATAGCTGTGGAATGTACCGTAATACAGGAGACTAAATGGCTGCTTGCATTTATAATAAGTGAATGAAGGAAAAATTTAAAGATATTTAGATAAAATTCACAAGGTATCAAAATTAATTTGGGACACGTGAAAATTAGAGTGATCTGTTGAAATAAAATGTAGTTTATAATCTGAAGTATTTTCCCTGTTCTTATAGTGACACGGACTCTCATGTATCGAGTTCTACCTCAGTTCGCTTTTATCCACATGATCTAGTAAGTTTTTCTTACTTATTCTTAAAGCATGCAAAGAATCAGAAGACTATCTCACTTTATAGCACTGATTAATCATTCTGTGTGGTAGTTCTCTGTTCTTATGAAAGAATTTTGTCTGGATGAATGAAGAGAGTATTTAGTATGGTAGTGTCTTCATATATACATACAAATTAATCTTTTTGCATAACACCTTAAAACTTAGTTGGTTTCCTCTGATCTAAAACTTAGTGACTTAAAAACACTCATAGAAATTGGATGTTCTAAGATACCTTGTAAAAGTTTCCAGAGAAAATGTGTACAATTGGGACAGTTTTCCTTCTGTGCATTATTGAGGTTAGCAGGCAGCAGAAAGATGAAATCCTGTGTTCTGACCAAAAGAAACTTCACTTGAGTAATTTCCCTGAAAGGAATTTAGAAATCTGTCATTGGAGTCTGCTGTACAAAATTTAAATTTACATGGAAGGAGTGACTAGGAAAACAAGGCACTGTTTTATACTGCAAGTAGCTTCATAGTTGCTTAGTTTTATGATCTCAAAGCTTTTGTATTATTGTCAAGTTCAGACATACCTGTACTCTTAATTCTGAAGTTATATATAATGTTAGGAAAACAGTGCAAATGGTCAAGATTCTTAGGCTGGCAAACCAAAGAAAAGTATGTTGAAGTACCTGATGACCTAATCAAGAGGGAAAATGAAATGTAGCTTTAGGATTTGGCAGAGGAGCAAGAGACATCCATTTGCCTCACCATGCTTTTTGACCATGCCTGATGAAGAATGTGCTTTTTAAATTTAGTGTCTGCTAGAGGAATTTGCTTTGCTTTCCACAGTCCCCTTTGAACATAGAGCCTTTATAAAAGAGGCTGCATCACCTCCTCTCTGCTTTTGGTTTGCCATTGTAGTCCTGTTGGAGGGAATGATTCTGTTTTAAGGCAAATTTGTGACTGTAAAAGCTCAGCCCACGTGCCTAAATGGAAGTTTGCACTGAAATTTATTGTTAGTGCTGATATGCTGATTCTACCTTTTAAGAAACTAGGATTTTTTAAAACTGTCAAAAAAGGACCTGTTTTCTGACACAGTTTACCTTAAATAGCATGGTTTTTGTTTTTGAAATGCTTTTAGAAATGGAGTATTCCTGCTTTTTTTATAAGTATTTTTCTAGGAAGGCAAAGCTGGCTAAGCCAAGTTAAGTACACTGATGATTTAAGAATGATGAAAAAAATTTTATAAATCAAGAAATGGAATGTTAAACTTAGATGATTGTAGGAAAAAAGCCCCCCAAACACTAAACCTCTAGTTTTGACGCTTGAGTGGCATGAGTATTGAAACTTTGACTCTTTGCCTTACACATTTGTGAAGCTTTTTCATTAAGGGACATTTTAACAATTATATTGCCTAAGAATAAAGGGCAGTTCATCAAGATGCTTCTTGGCCTGTTGATGAAATTTAGAAGCTGGATTAGATGATACATATGTACTATAGTATCTTATTAACATCGAGTACTCTTCTTAAGTATCTTTCATGGTTGTTAGTATTACTGTGATTTTCATGAGAACTCTAAACAAACTATAAAATAAGTAATAGTTGTAAATAGTATTTGACTGTTTAGGGCAGAGCTTTTTCTTTGGTTCCTTTCTGAGTGTATTTTGGATTCAGTGGGTTTGCGTTTGACCGCTGGTGTATTACTCTGTTGCTTTGTCATGCAAAAAGACCTATTCAGCATGGGTTTGCATGCAGATTAGCTGACTATAAGAAATGTGTCATAATTTATTTAAATTAATAATTGGATTATTCTTGTAGTGTATATTGTCCCTGTATCAGTTTACATGTCTTCAAATTTGAAGTTTTCAGAGTAAATGGGATAATGTGCTTGGAAGACATATTCATTTGAAATAAGGCATATGCTGCAATGCCACAGAGTTGTGTTGTGTGCAGACTGTTATTGCTGCTAGTCCTATTCATGTGCCATGATAAGGACAGGAAAAGTAAGTAAAGCCTGTGACAGTGCTTAGCATGTAATTCCACAGAAGTGAAACTAAAGAGTTCCAGTGATATTCTTCGAAGCAATTTTCAGTATAATACAGCGATTCGATATAAATGAGCTTTTGTTAATACTAACTTTCTTTTAGCTTTCTCTTCCTCAGATCAGGTTGAACAGGCTGCTAACAATGGATACAGATCTGCTGGAGCAGCAAGATATTGACCTGAGCCCTGACCTTCAGGACCACATGCAACCTCAAGAGGAAGCAGCTCAAAAAGTCAAGCAGTACTATCGCTTTTGGATCCTACCTAAACTTTGGATTAGCATCAATTTTGATAGATTAACTCTTCTGGCTTTATTTGATAGGTGAGATCCTTTTGTGTTAACAGACCTCAGAAACAAAATGACAACAGTTATTAAACTGTAATATAGATAAAATTATCCTGAGAGCATTGTACTTATTTACCTATTTGCTCTGAAAAATGAAAGAATAATACTGAATGTAGTTTTTCTGAAATAGTGGAGGCTACTCTCCTTTTTTCTCTAGCAATCAAATAAAGAAAAAGGAAACCAACCCTTAATTTGCCTGAGTGGGGACAGTAACATATTTGAATGATTAAATAGAAGGATTTGTTGCCAATCTTTAAAGCTAGAGTGTAGCCTTCTCCAAAATTCATTGAAAGGGTCTACAACCTGGCATGTACCTCGTGTTTTGGTAAATAGAGAGAACTTGCCTGCTGTTTCAAAGCATGTTTTCGAAGATGTGTTTAATACTGTGACTTCTCGTCCCTGCTACATTTACCTAGAGGAAGAAAATTAAGGTGATCCTCGAGTTACCAGCTTTTGGAATATGTAAAGTATTTATATTTTGGTAATGAACCTCCACGAGATAAACAAGATAGTAGTGATTCTGTCCAGGGAGGAATACTCATAATTCTTTTCTGAAGCACTGACAATATCATAGGGAATTATCTGTATTCCACTTGGCATATCTTACTTAAGCTAGAGTATTTTTAGTTTCTTCATTAGAAAATCATGAATGAGAGATTATATACACAGGTAAGTTACCATGTATGTGTTTTTAATAGGTTTACAATCGTCATGGATGGACTTTGAATATAGATTTGTTACAGACTGTGCTTCTGGTGGAATATTTGAATTATTTCTAAAATTATCTGCTGAAGTTTTCTTCTACTGTTTAAAGTAAAATTCTATAAGATACTAACTGCTTTCAGCTGTCATTGAAATCCTGATAACTCCTAGCTTTGCTAAAGGACAGTGTGTTAATAGACTGTGGAAGTCCAAGTCTATTCTTAACTGCTTTGCTACCAGTAGCATAACCCTTGTTAATTTTTGACCCTAACTGTTCTTTTGCAGTTTTTTCTTGACATAGTTAACTTTAAATTCCCTTTTTTTCCTTTTATTCTCTCCTTTTAAAACAGGAATCGTGAGATCCTTGAGAACGTATTAGCTGTCATCCTAGCTATTCTAGTTGCATTTCTGGGCTCTGTACTTCTCATAGAGGGCTTTTTCAAGGATATTTGGGTCTTCCAGTTCTGCCTGGTAATAGCCAGTTGCCAGTACTCACTGTTGAAGGTATTTTAATTTCTCTTTACTTTCTACAAACAGTGGATATAAATCCACTTGGGTGTTGCAGGGTAGTTGGAGCTTTAAGGAAAAATGTGCATGCTTATCACTTACAAAGGAATAAGTAAACTTGGCCTCATGGAAAGTTTGCTAGATGGCAATGCAAGGTCATTTCTCTAGAATGGTTTTGCATATGCTTGTTAAACAATCTTTTATTTACTGTTCTAATGCATTTTTTCTTTTCATAAAGAGGAGCACATTCTTTTATGAGGCAATTATATCTGAACATATTTTTAATCGGATAATTAATTTTTGTTAGACTGTTAATGATTTAATGTAATCTAAGAATGGGGGATTATTTTTTATGGTTTGGCTATTAGGATGGAAGTTAAAGTTCCAAATGCTGTCAAAAAACAGTAGAAGTCCTGAAAATAAGGGGGTTGGGGATTTTTTAGAATTTTGATTATAGACATACTCTAAAAATAGATTTCATGGTTTATTACATTGTGCTATTTAAAGGCTATAATGTGGCTTGACAACTGTTACTTTGATTGTAGGTATTGTTAAAGAAACTTCAACTAAGAAGGTTTGTGTAGGGAGATGAACACACTTAGCTGTAGGTTCAATAACTTTCCTCTTTTTATTTTGGTTTCAGAGCGTTCAGCCAGATTCTTCTTCCCCTCGACATGTAAGTCATGGGCATGTGCCACTGTACTAACCCTGCAGATTCAGAACTCACACAGAGAATTGGTCTTTTTAGTTTGAGTTTTCTGGTATTTCTCTTATGTTCCTTCTTATAAGGCATAAAGGGCTTATAATTGTTTTAGTGTGTCAGAAGGGAACTGATACTGTTTTTCCCCACTGTACTTTTTGTGTTTAGCAAATCTTATCCTCCTGTTCTGAGCCTAGCTTTTGCTAGGGAGCCATGTCATGATAAGCTTTTTGATGAATCTTTATTATTCTAGCATTTATACTGGGAATTATTCTTCATGTTGTAATTTGCTCTGCTGGTATGAACTGACACAGCTTTGATGTTCTGTTTCAGTGTTGTAGATTATTCAGTTGTCCTAGTATGCACACTGCTTTATTTTTTCACTCTAAAAAGCTGAGTTTGCAGTGTTCTAGTGAGCATTAATGTTTGAGCATGGAAATGTTCATGTTCTAGTATGTTTATGTTCTGTTGTGCATCTACTAGATTGCCAAGACGAAATATTACTTTTATGTCCTAGATAAGATATATGAAAGCATTATTGCTCTGTAGCAAGTCATTAATTTTGTGTAAGAAGCTGTGATTTGATAAACACAGAGATTCTGTTGCCCCATCCAGCAGAAGCAGTATCTGAGCTTTAATCTCTTTTTCCTTAAAATTGGTTTATTCTCAGTTGCTTACAAAGCCTAGTCAGAACTTCCCTAGCATTTAGTATTGCAAGCAACATAGCATAAAATATAGCTGAGACCAAGGGTATATTTAGCTTAGTCTAACTTAATCTAACTATTGTGTCTTTCTAATATCAAAGCCACAAAAAGCACAGGCTGGTATCACTGCAAGACAATGCAATTCAGGATTTTATGAAGAAAACTTTAGGATATGATGAGGTGACAGTGTATTGGTTGATGTCCAGTGATCAGTTTTGGTTCTGAAGCTATCTGTAGGAGAAGAGTAAAAGTTACTTTTTTCATTAATAATGAGCAATGGTGTTTTTGTGGTTTCTTTTTAAACAGGGTCACAATCGTATCATAGCCTATAGTAGGCCTGTATATTTCTGTTTGTGTTGTGGTCTGATTTGGCTGTTGGATTATGGCAGCAGACACATATCTACAACAAGATTCAGGTTGTATGGAATGGCTTTCACCAACCCATTGCTGCTGCTGTCAGCCAGGGACTTAGTTATAGGTGAGTGGCTTTTTCATGGATTTCAATTGTTTGCTTTACAACAGTAGAACTTTATGGGAGCATTTTCCCCTTCTATAGCTGTGCTGTAACAAATGGCAGAGGTGCCCTCTACTAAAACTTTTTGTTATCCAGGATCTTAGCCCTTACCCTTGAACTTTGTTATTTAACTTGGACCTGCATACGCTACCCTTTGCTTGGACCTAGCTGCTCATAGTTAAAAAACATTTTCATTTGGACCCTTTCACACTCTCTGGAGAGGCTTGTAGCAAATGAGTAGGAGTTCTGTTAAGTCAGGTTATTTGAATTTAGCAATTTGGCAGAACAGTACAGACACAATTTTAAGAAACATTATACACAGGTTAAATCTTATTTAATGTGCCTCTTCTCAGAACAGGCCTATCAGCAATACCAAAAGTACAATTTTTCAGCTATACTTCCATTTTGAGGTAGTCCCATTGTTTTCTGAGCAGCACAGTGCATTCAGAATACTGATGACATTTAATTCCATTACCCCCCTAAACCTAATGGGAAAAACAAACAACCTAAACCCCCAAAACAACAATCCTTTGCCCTGTTATGCAAATAATAACAGCCCTGTAAACAGAGCCCATCGAAAGGAGAGAGAGGCATAAACATTTGAAGAACATCTTATCATGGGAACTTTGTGCATTGCTTTAATGGACCAAGTTATTTGGGTGATCTTCTGTGGATCATTGCTTTGGGTGGGGTAAGAAAATCTGTAATAATTCATGTAAACTGAATGCAGTTGCTCTTCAGTTGTGTTAAAATACCTGTGTGTGAAAAGCTACAGCAGTTAAATGTTATGTCTGTGTGCCCCCAGACCATTTTCTGTCCAAGAAAAATGAAAGCTTGGGTTCTTAAAATTCAGTGGGGGTTTGTAAAAATTTTAATTGATTAAGAATTACTGACTCGAGCATTTGGGTATTAGTTCTTATTACTTGATTTTAGGAACATCCTGTATTTTATGCCTCATACTGCTTCCCCCTTCAACTTTCTGCCAGTAATTCTATATTTAAATTTAAATGCCCAGAGGGAAAATGTCTAAGCTGCATATTTATGAACAGAAATTGTCCAGACATTTTCAAAGGTGCTTTTTGAACCAATCCTTTGGTTCTCTTCATGTACTGGCATACTTGATTCTGTATCAATAATAAAGAAGATAGAAGATACTTTTGACTCATTCACAATACGAAACTGGTTTAATTTCTCTTGATATTGCTCTGTCAGTTTTGGGAGTATTTTCTTCCCTTTTCTACCATTGCCATAATGTATACCCATATCCTCATAAGATAATACATAAATGTACATATAGGTGGTGTGTCCTCCCGTGAAGTGAGCTACTTTTTTAGAAGTACTGAAGAGTGAGTCTTTAGTGGTGGCATTTTCACCAGGCCATGTCCATCTTGGGATTAGCTTTTAAAACTACTTAGTTCAAGAGTTCTAAGTGGGTTTTGATCCTTATGTTTTACTGTTTTTCTAGGGTATCTTGCAGCAGCATATGTAGTTTATATTTCTTAGCAGTCCTTCCAATAAAAAAATCAGATGACCAGAACTGCTTACTCTACTTAAAAAAAACCTAGAACACCCCCCCCCCCCAACAATAAAAAGCCCAAAGCAAAACCCCAAAAACCAAAATGATAAAATGCCAAACAAGACCCCAAAAAATGTCCCACCGACCTGCACTGTACATCCCACCCCCTCCGTGGTAGCCTTGCCCTTGGAGCAACTCTTCTGTTGCTGAAGCACAGTTTCAAAAAGCTTTGTGTGTACTGCAGAGCAGGCTGGCTGCTAACAAATGTATTTTGTTAGGTAAAAATCTCAGCTGCCTTTTTTCCTGTTCCCAGGCAAAGCTATGGGAAGAGCACAGGTGCAGGGCCAGGCAGACTTTGTGTTTGGATAATGTAAATATTGTCTCCTTGCTAACACACAAGTGAGGACTAATAGAAATGCTTTATTTTGTGTACCACCTATTGCACTTGATCATTTGCTCTGAATCTACTCCACATTTATAGTAATTATTTTATCTTGTCACCATTAGGAAACAATGATGTTACAGACTGTAAAAGCATCATGAATATTGGCTTTTTGCTGGACTACTCTTCAAAAAAAATTGTGTATTCCCAGATCTAGTAATAGTGTAGTATTCCCAGTGTAGTAATTTTGTTTTCACTGGGCCCAAGATAATTTCACTTACAGACTTCTGGGAAACAACTTTTTAACCTGTCAGTGACAGAACACCGTATTTGCCTTCTATGTTGGCTTCCTTGAGTAATGATTTGAAATAGAGATTTGACTTAAGAATTTTGAAGAAGTGTTTTCTTTAGGTATTGAAGAGCTGGTCTGTAGTCCTGTATTTCCCAATTAGTGTCAGTAAAAAATACAGAATTCAATGTTTTTCCCAGGCTTGCAACCTGTATGTTTTTAAATTATATTGTTGTTTAACATTAATATGGAATAGAGAAAAAAAATCAGATTCTCATTATCTGTCTCACTGTAGATATTTCTAATGTGATGTCCTTCAGTGTCCAACCATTCTGTGCATATAAAATTAGAAAATTAAATTTGGCACTTGTGGTGCTTTATAAGATATTTTAAAGTCTGTTTCTTCTTTTGGTCACTGAAGCTACAAGTGAATAAGATGATAGAAAATCCTCCCTAAAGTTCCAGAGTTTGTCTGCTAGGGTAACTTTTTTAATTTGGTCTTTCTATCCTTCAGAACTCAGAATGTATAATATGCTGTTGCATGTGAATTAGATCTGAACTACTGTATCTGAACTTGCATAGATTATTTTTTCTTCATCTGTTATTCTATAAGATGGAAAGCAGGTTATATGTACAGATTGAGACATACCCTTTTCTATGTTGAAGTTAGGTGGCATTCATTTATCTTTGCATTCTGAAATCCTGTAATTTTCAGGTGTTTTCATGATTCATACAGTTGTTTATTCTTGTTAAAAAAAAAACAAACATCCAAACAGAAAACCCGGTCACTTAAGATTAGAATTTTCAGAAGTGGTGTGGGAAAAGGAGTGAAATTATCAGATGTTGCTAGTAGAAAACCTGGAGGTGGAGTGCCTGGCCTCCCTTAGGTCAGTGTGGCTGGTGTTAGGTTGCTCCTGGAACTCCAGACAGGCACTTAGGCTGGGATAAGCCTCACTTCTAATGAGTGAAAACTTACAAGTCTAATCTGTAAACACTCCTGGTGGCTGATCTTTGCTAAATAAAAATGGAAAGCCTGAATTGGCCTGTGTCCATGTCTACAGCAATTAAAAGGAAAGTACTATTGATTTGTATGACCTCTGTATTCAGTCAGTTCCCAGTCATTGAAGCAGAACTTCACATAATGTGTATTTTCCTTAGAAATTTATAATAGAAATACTTCAGAAATGTTGAGTTAAAATGGGGTATATGATACCCTAGAACTTAAACTGAAAAATACTTTACCATGCTGTGTTTTTCATATTCACCACTTTTTCAACTCTCTTTTTTCTGTAGTGTTTACACTATGTTTCCCTATAGTATTCTTCATTGGTCTCCTGCCTCAGGTGAATACATTTGTGATGTATCTCTGTGAACAGCTGGACATTCATGTCTTTGGTGGCAATGGTAAGTGCTGTGTTTTTTGTCACTGGCAAAAGTAGGAGATGTGGAGCAGCTAAGATCAGTATATCAGTATGCTAGTTTAAAAATTTAGTGGTTACACTTTTTTTATTACTATCCTCTAAATATAGAATACTTAATTTCTTAAAAAGCCTAAAAGTTTTTGATTAATTATTGAGAAATAGAATTACTGTCCTAGTACTGTCGCGTTCTTCCTTAACTGGTTTCTATTGTAGTTAACTATTCCCATGGTAAAGCTGTTCAAAAACTAAGGAAATTTAAAAAGCCACATAAGATGCTCTTGATAAAAATCACTTGTAGGGGAAAATACGAGTAGCTGCTCTGGTTTGAATTGCCTTTTTTTCCCATCAGAGGAAACTAGGGGGCTGATACCTTAAACAAACTGAAGTATTTTGTATTCTAACTTAAGAAGATAACAATGTTTTTTTTTCTTTTCATTTCTATGTTATTCAGCTACCACAAGCCTGCTTGCAGCACTTTACAGTTTTATCTGTAGTATTGTGGCAGTAGCATTGTTGTATGGACTGTGCTATGGTGCCCTGAAGGTGAGAAAAATTTTATGCACAGTAAACATTAGTGTTTTAGGGTTTGTTCTCTGCTTCCTTCTGTATTAAGTAACTAAACTATGCAACTACTGAATTAGAAATACTAATTTGATTTACTAGGGTTCCATACTTGTTCACCTGTTATATCAAGAGAGGAGATGCAATGCAGGAACAAAGCAGATACTTTGCTTTTAAAAGGTGTGTGATTTGTTCCTGCTCTAACAGGCTCTTTTTTTTTGGTTGAAAACACATGACATTTACCATCAGTTCCATTCTACATCACTTCTTGAAAATATCATGCAAGTGACCTGTTTTTAGCAGAGTCTGCATGTTCTTGTATATTTACCTCTCAAAATGGCTCATGTAAGTATTTTTTTCACGTGCTGCAAAAATGAAATAGTATTTTCTAATTAATATTTACTTGAGAAGAAATCTACAAATAGTTTTTCTTGTCAAAGTGAAGATGTGGGCCTATCTGAAGGGGAGAATTAGAGAGATAGCTGGCAAAGGGACACACACACCCTCCCCACACTCTGTTTTCCTTGCTTGAAATGTTGTTTGAAAACAACAGTGAAAACAGCAACAGTGATGCTGGTTCTGTTTATTCATTTCAGATGTGTGTCAATAATCAGACATGCACAGTTTACAATGAATTGTAGCATGTGTGGGTCCAACTCAGAGCTGACTGGCTTTTCCATATTATTGCAGAGAGCAGGAAGTTCCTAGGGGAGTTACTCTCATGGTGCTGTCACCTGCAGGCCATCATTAGCTTTCTGTGAATTTGTACACTTGTCTCATTAGCCTTTTGTAAACACATCCATTTAAGAGACAAACAAGCCTTAGCAAAGAATAACTGTTTCATCTTTGCAGATCCAGTACAGATTTGGAAAAAACTAATAAAGCCACTGTTTAATCTCCATTCAGCACATTAGAAAAAGTAAATCTTGAGTCAAAATACATGTAACATTCAAAATTAAGAAGTGACTAAATACAGCTTGTAAGAGCCTGTGGTCTCAAGGAATGCAGAAACTGCTTCAAAAACCTTATGACAAATAATGACTGTTTAATAATTGATATAGGTGAGGGATGTACACTGTTAGAGTTTCTGATGTATAGTTAGACATAGGTAAAGATGGAACAATGTTTTTGTACAAAAAGCCCTGGCTTATGTTTGTGGAATTGTAGTTAATTTCTCCCTTCTCTGTGATATACATAGTTCTTGTATGTCAGGTAAGTGGTATGTACTTTTTCTCCTTTTGTTAACATTTCCTTTCTGTCTCCAGGATTCCTGGGATGGGCAGCATATTCCAGTTCTCTTCTCCATATTTTGTGGTTTGTTAGTGGCAATATCGTATCATCTCAGCAGACAAAGCAGTGACCCTTCTGTACTTTTGTAAGTGACTCAGTTTGTATCTCTTCCCCAATGAAGAAGCAAGTTGCAAGGAAAAACTAGAAATAATGTTACTACCTATTACTGTTTGAACTTGTACTCACCAGCATTAATCAAAAATAGTATATTTTTAGTTCAATAGTTAGATGCAAAATGTGAGAATTTCTAGTTCCTTCTCTAATAATGACCTTTTTTGAGGCTTCTGGTACATCACTTACATGCCAAAATCTGATTTAACTGCCTGCTGATGTTCTCCAGAATGTCAGTCAGGTGCCATCTTTCTGTTGGTGGGTTTGTTGGGAATAACATGTACCCTTTCTGGGTTTAAAGAGGTGCTCAAGGCACTGGTTTAAGCTCAAGTTCACAGGGGGACTTCTTGAACACTTCCAGTTCATTTGTTGATGTATTATTGTATTGAATGTGTGCTCCAAGCACTTCAACTAATTATACTAAATTACAAGGATCTGTTTTAGTGATGAGTATTCCCATCTAGCATGGGGAAACAGGTATTCATGTTATTCTAAGTTGGAGTAGAGATTTAATGCTGAAGGTGTTTGATTCAGTTAATAATGATACATGTACAACAAAGTAGTTCCAGTAGAAGAAACTCCTCCCTTGGAACAGCTAATAAAAGCTCAGCCACAAACCTAGGTTAGACAGAGCTTGAACTTGGATTTTAATGTAGCCATTAAAATGGATTTTCATGTTGGATGAAATTGATAAATAGTGGCCTGGGGTAGATAGTGAAGGACCTCCTCTGTGAACAACAGAATTAATGATTGATTAGTGTTTACACCAGAGGAAATTTCTTATCTTTGGGTTGACCACTAAACCTTTTCCAATTACTCTTAGTTCAGTTGATAAGAGGCCCTTTTCCCTAGATGTTTGTTCTTTTGTTCTATCCAAAAACTAAAGCCTGGATGTTCATATTTGACCTGCAATTTCACCTGTTTAGCCAGACGTGACATAGTTAAGCATTGTAATACATAGCAGTATGTAATTTCCTTTGAAGATCTAGGGCTTGTTCTGTAGTGATTTTCCTGTCCAGAAAATGAAATATTTCTGCACTATGTAGGGTGTTGTAAGAAAAATCACACTGAGAGGTTGCAAGACAACTGCTTATGGCTAGTAACATTGCACAAGGGCTTGTAAAAGCTTAAGTGTAAGGTTTTGGAGTTTCAGTATCAGCAATGCCTGCTAAGAATTTAGGAGTTTAGTCACTGTGGCTAATTTATTAATTAATCAGGCTAGAATAGGTTTCTTTCATTGTTGCTGTTGAATTAAACCAAAGAATCTATGGTTTTTTAAATGGCATTGACAAATAGACCACTTCTAAATTTTGCACATTTCTGTTATTTCTGAGTTCAAGTTTTGTTTCATGATTGCTAAATTTAGCTTAAAATTCAGTTTTTAATTACTCCTGTGTTGCTACTAGAGAAACTGCAGTTGGAACATCTGTCTGCTGCTCTTTAATAGTTGCTGTTCTGTACATCAGATAACCGATTCTTTTGTAAAATTGGCATCTTTGTAAATTTGCTCAGCAATGTGAAAGCACTGATAGGCCAAAACTAATTTTTTGTGATCAATATGAAATAGAACTTCTGACTTTGTTATTATAAAACTACATAGAACAATACATGCTTTTCAGTGGGATTTTTTTTCTTGCTTTTAAGCTCGTTAGTGCAATCAAAATTTTTTCCTAATTCTGAAGACAAAAACCCTGAGGATCCTCTGTCTGAAGTAAAAGATCCTTTACCTGAGAAGCTTAGAAATTCTGTGGTAAGTAGGCTTTTTAATTATTACATTTTTTTAAAATTCCTCTTAAACCAACACAAAGCAAATGATTATATAGCATCCATCTGGATCTTGCTTAGCTCACACTTGTCACTTAGCATGGTTGTAATTAGAATGGATATCACAGCATTTCCTTTCAGTCTGCAGCTGAATTCATGCTATGCCTAGGAGTATAATGCTGATATTGCAACTATAAGTTAGTTAAAAGCAGAGAGAGTTGGAATTCCCTCGTGTGAATTCAGTGAAGGATCACTGAGGATCTTCTTTTAGCTCATGGATTATAATAGATGATGCTTGCTTTTGTGCAGAAGTTAGTGGGAAAGAGTTAATGGTGGCAAAACCATATTAACTCAGTAATTGTAGTAAATTTTGAGGAAGACCTTTGTGCTTGCTTTTCCAGAAGTGGAAAATAAAAATGCTGGGTTTTGGGGCTTTCTGTGGTTTGTGTGGGTGGTCTAATTTATTTTGTTGTTCGCTTTCTTTGGAAGCAGATGTAACCTGTTCCATTTACTTAAGGACTACTTTGAATTTTTAGTACAAATGCACTCTAAATATTTATGGAAGTAGTAATATTTAAACATTATTCTTTTTCACACAATGTAGCAATAAGTAAGAGACTTACAAAGTGTAGTACCTTTAACTTATACAAAGGAAGGTTGAATATTCATTTAGCTTTGTGTAGGGCTCAGCTGTAGGCTGAACTGTATAGCTGGATTTTTCATAATACAGCAGTTACAAGCGTGGTGAGGTGCAGTGTGTGGAAACTGCAAATAAATATTTAGAGCTGAGAAACTGCAATTCTTTTAACATTTAGCAGGAGGGAGTGACCATAGGAGCTGCAAGTTCCTCTTTAGCTCTCAAACTGTGGTGTTAGGCTCCAAGGGGGCAGAGGAGCTGAGGATTTTGATAGTCTTTCTTACAGTGGTTTTTAAAATCAGGACTAATTTTTTTAATCAGCTGATTTTAAAAAAAGTAAGTTATAGCCCAAGAAGTTAAGGCTTTGCAGCTCTAATTGCTGTGTGTAATTATTTGGCCAGTATTGGAGAAGATAATCTTTTAATGATTTTGTGGGCTGTAAATATTGATGCTGTTTTTACAGAGTGGGAACAAGTCTAGCCTTGTGACTTCGAGTTGCAGTGGCCCTAAGTTCGCATTGCCCCCTTGTGGCTGAGTCTGGCATTACTAGTTTTGGGGGGATTGTCCCTTATCAACGGCTTTTTTCATTTTTTAGGAGCAATGGAAAATTCAGACTCGTTCCTCGGGGTCTTTCCAATGCCATCCTTTACCCTTCTGCAAAGAAGGCAGAAAAGGGTTAAAGAGTATGGTTGTTTCGCCTGGTTGGTAGCTCTGCCTAGGCAGTGCTCTTCCAGGGCTCTTAATTGCCTTGTAGTTTCAATAGTTCTTAGATCATCAAGGGGAAATGTCATTGTCCCTTCCAGTGCTTTCAGCAGTGTTTTAAGGGGATCCTTACACCACCTCACAGTCCAGGATTAGAGAATATATTTGGTGTATTGATTTGTTGTGCCCCACTGTAAATATGCATCTTTCACTAAGTTGAACTGATACTCTTAGCTGTAAGATTTGTCTTGTGACTTTTCTAATAACTTCAGTGGAAGTAGTTACCACTGGCATAATTAAATTTTTTTTTAATCCATTTCAGTGTTACTGCATTTGTGTATTCAGGAGATATTGAAAGGTTGGACTCTGTCTTGGGGATGTTTTCCAACTTTAATGATTCTAAGAGGTCAACCAATGCTGGTATTTTCTAAAATTATTTTATTTTGACTCTGCAGAGTGAACGATTGCAGTCTGACCTGATTGTGTGTATAGTCATTGGTGTCCTCTATTTTGCAATTCATGTCAGTACAGTATTTACAGTTTTACAGGTAAGATGTTACTTCATGTCTTCAGTTTGCCTTCTGTATGCATGTACTCTGGTGTGATATAAAGTGTATTCTGGTAGCTCACTGAGTCTTCTGGCTAATTTTAGATGGTCTTTGAACGTATAGCATGACAAGTACATGACCAAAGGTCTTCACTTTTATGTGCTCAAAAGATCATTTTCCCTAGCTCTTTCTTAGTTTCTTCTTATGTTCTAGACTTTTATTTTAGCTTCTGACACAAAACAGCTTCTTTTGAGTCATCTATCTCAAATAGTGTCAGGATTATTTTAAAATAAGGAAAAATGAAACTTTAAAAAACGTTTAAAATGTGCAGTGCTTCAAGTTTGAGGGGCTGGACCTTGACTCAGCAGTTCCATGCTGGCATGGCTCTTTGTAGACCATAGTATAGGGCAGTACCTCTATACTGCAATGTATGGGACAATACCCCTATCGTACACTGGAATGATTATTTACAGGACTTCCAAGATCATTTGAGTTTCAAGTTTTTGACTTGTCAGTCTAGCTAGTGTTACTGCTTTGGATACTTCTCGTGTCTCTGTGTGACTCTTGATGATAATGGCATGGGACTAGATCCTGTGCTTGAATTTAAGTAAAGCATTTCCCTCAAGAGCTGCGGTTACTGAGTTCTTATTTTGGTATTCCTGCTATTAAACCATTGATTAGCTTATGAAGAGCCTTATGAAAGGCAAATGAAAGTTTCTGGCATGTATTTTAGAAGAATTTTACCTTCCTGCTGCTGCCTAAAGTTAAAGCAAGAAACTAATTAAAAAAGCATATGTTTAGGTAATTTCATGTCTTCATGTGAAGTGCATTACTTAAGCAGGTGTACTTGTGTTTTCTGAGGAAAATATCCCTTCTATTATTGTATCCCTGAATTTCAGCACTCCACCTGAATTTTGCTTTCCCCCACATTTGAGAGACTTGGCTGTGTGCTCTTTACTAGTTGTATATTTCAAAAGGTTTGGCTTCACAGAATTCACAAAGAGCTTATGACGAGATAATGCAATCCCAGTTATGCAATTATCTAGACTTATGTAGAAATTCGGCGAAAATTTTAATCTGTAGAAAGCATTATTGTGAAATCCAACCATCATCCCACGTTAATTTTGCAGTAGTTTCTGACTTCTGTGGAAGGGATTGGTCCTGTGGGAGATATCTTACCTTCTCAAGTGAATGAGAAATTAATGATTTGTTTTTTGCTTATGCTTATACCTCCTTTTATCTAGCAGATGGAAATGTAAATTGGATTCAGCCTTTAGAGAATAATACCTTTATAAAATGAAATGCATATGGGTCAGAAGCACTGGACTGTGAGAGAAGACTGTACTATTTTTACTTGAAAGTACATTTCAAGTTAGTGAAAATTTGTTAGATATGAAGGAGTTTTTTTCTCACAGAGTTTCTTGTTTTAGCTTAAAATTGGTAGTAAGTTTCTCATGAAGAAATACATTAGTATTGCAGGAGCACTTTCTCGTATGGTGGAAAATACACCAGCAAACGAATATTTTATTTTGTTTTTAAAATACAAATCTTAATTTCTTCAATTCTTCTTTTTAGCCTATTTTAAGTTATGTTCTCTATGCATTGGTGGGTACGGTAGGCTTTGTGACCCATTATGTTCTGCCTCAACTCCGAAAGCAGCTTCCTTGGCACTGCTTTTCTCACCCACTGCTGAAAACCAAGGAATACCATCAGTTTGAAGTCCGGAGTAAGTACTGTTTGTAACACTTCCTTCAACTTGCTGTAGGTGCTGACCAGCTTGTGCTACCTGTTGAGATACTTAATCTCTTTACTATTCTCATCGCTGGAGAATTTAATTATATCTGGTCTATAAATGTATGAGTTTCTCAGTTCCTCATGCTTTGATTCCATGACATTTTATGTATCTCTTAACTGATGATGGTAATACAAGTGTTAACATTATTTCAGAGCAGTTCCATTAAAACAGTCTTCAAAATCTTAAGTGGCAAAGTTTGTGCTTATGATTACCTCAAAAATTTTTCAGAGAGATAGAGTGTGTTTCACTAGCTATTTCCTCAACATAGCAAGTTTGCAGATGTTTTAGAGGATTAGGTCTTGTGAATGCTGGTGGAGACTTCATCCTGGTACTGATCTGGTTTTTAGTAGTATTGTTGACATGTTGAACAACAGAAAATAGTGCAAGTGGTCAACTGATGGATGAAGACACCAAGGGACCAGTCTTACAATTTGATCTGCATAGATATGTGCTTGCAGCTTGTGCTAAAGCCTATGTTTCCATGGAATCTTTCCCCAGAGATGCAGAAAAGAGGAAGTTATACTGCTGATCAGTTTTCCAGAATGGATAAGTGTAGTAATAGACTGTGGGGACTTCACTGTTGGAATGTTTTTATTTTTAACAGCCGACTTAAGAAATTCCTGTCTAAACTGCCTTGGAAAGAACTGAAGCTATTTTGGTTTTTCTTTTCAAATACTTGTCAAAACAAGAAAGTGTTGTGCTGCTTTCAGGAGCAGAGAATTATCAGAACTGATTCTCAAACTTTCTACCTTTGTAGCAGCCATTCAGTGTGGGCTTTTCAGTAATGCCTAACTTGTGGGATTTTTTTTCCCAAGTGATTGCATGTAAGATGGATAAATATGAATAGCCTTTGTAGTATGATGTCACTTTATCTGGAAGAAATGAAAAGTTCAACTGTATGCCTTAACTCTTTAATCTCTAAAACTAGAGAAGCTACAGTTGGTGCCCTTTGTGTATGCATCAATGTTTACCATAACTTTTGAAATTGAATCTTCTAGCCTATATTGTAGAAAAAACTTTTCAATCTTAATTTGCAATAATTTCAAACATACCTTACAATTTCTGTAGACGTTTAAAAGAAGTCACTGAAGTGTCAGACATTTGTGTTGGCAGGTAGCATAGGCTCTTCTGTATTGCAGAGTTGTAAACCAGGAGTCCTTCAGATTGAATAGGGTTGAAAAACATCCGTTTGCATAAGATAAAATGCATCATTTCAAACAGCTTCATCAATAGCAATGTTGAAATTATTGAAGAGGTGGAATCCAGTTTTTCCTTCTGCCTACATAAGCAAGTAGCTTGCAAACTGTTCTGTTGCTGTGTGAACAGTGCAAAAACTCTACTGGGGCTACTGACAGGAGCTTCTCTCTGTTTTGGTTAAATAAAACTACAAAAGTTCATTGTGAGAAAATGGTTAATCCAAGTTAATTGGATGAAGAACCTTTAGTTTGTAACCAGAGATTTTTGATTTGACAATACCGTCTGATTTCTGGTTTTTAATATATCTTGACAGATGCTGCACATGTCATGTGGTTTGAGAAACTTCACATTTGGCTCCTTTTTGTAGAGAAGAATGTTATCTATCCACTGATAGTCCTCAATGAGCTCAGTAGCAGCGCTAAGAATATTGCTAGTCCAAAGAAACTGGATACTGAGTAAGTATAAAAGGCAATTAAGTAATCTTGAGTATGTCTGCTGTGGTGGAAAATGAAGTAGTGACTTTTAGCATCAATGGGAAGACAGGACACGTTAATGGTATTGTATTAAGAGTAAGGCAAGGAATAAATAAAGCTTTTCTTTATTTGAAAGCCTGTATAAAGCTGACTTAAACTGGTAGGAGTATTATTACACTGTTAAACTAGATACTCTGGCAAAGATAAAGCATTCAACTCCTAGCATGTACTGTGATGATGGCATGTTGCAGAATTACCTAGTAGCGTGATAAGTTTGCTTGTTGACCTTCAGAGTCTATAATATCATTATCCAGATGGCAAGTTGAAGATGGTGTTGATATGTTCTGGTATTTTACTAGGTGTGAATTTCAGACTTGTTCCCTGAGTTGGTGTGCCAGCGTGCTGCCCCTCTGTAGCTTTCTTCTCTCATCAAGGAATTCCCCAGGCTTCCTAGCCCCTAAGTATAATCCATATCCAGATGGAATTGCACACTGCTTCTTAAATTGAGATTTAATTATAATGCCTTGAGCAGTGTATCTAACTGTCTCAGCCAATGATAGCTCAGTAATAGGCCCTGCATTTTTTGCCTCCAAGAAACAGTAACCAGTGTCTTCTTTTGATTAGAAGTTCTATTAATTTAGAACAAAAGAATATAAATATTGAAATGAAACGCAAAATATTTTGGAAGGCAAGTTGTTAGATTAATGTTGTGGGGTGGTGTGTGGCTTTTTTGGCTTTCTTAATTTTAATCTCTGCATCTAATAAGTTCTTGCTTTGGCTTCATTATCACAGTCACTATGAGACCTTTGGGAGGAATATTGCCATTATGTTACTTTAACTTTTTTTAATAACCCTTTGATATGTCAGTTGCTATGTCTGAAAAAAATGCAGTTCCCTCAATGGAAATTAGAGCAGTACAGTCATGCAGGAAATAATCCAGTGTTCATTAACGTCCTCTTGATGATTAATCTAGCGTTTTTGCATTATAGTATTCATAACCTAAATTAAAGACCAGGTTTCTCTTCAGACTACAAGCTTATTTAATCTCCTATTTTTAAAAAATTTCTCTAGTGGCACACTTAGAAACAATGCTAATTCTTGAACATTGAGTGGCTTGAGAGTACTGATGAAAATACTTAGATAGTAACCTTTTTTAAAAAAAACTGAATTTGTCTTTAAAAAAAACCCAATAAATCATCAACACCACTCCCTGAAATTCCAAAAACAAACACAAATCAAAGTTTGAAGAGATTGATATTGCATGACAACACAATTTAAGTGGTCTTTAAACCCCTTTCAGATAACAGATAATAATTGTTCTGTGTGACTTCCTTACACAGGTTGGGTGCTTTAATGATCACAATAGCTGGCTTGAAGTTACTGCGTTCATCATTCAGTAGCCCAACGTGCCAGTATGTCACTGTTATTTTCACAGTGCTCTTCTTTACTTTTGATTACAAAAGTTTTACTGAGACCATGCTGCTAGATCTCTTCTTCATGTCCATACTCTTCAGCAAGGTAACTTTTAACTCCGTTTTTAGGTGTTTCAGTTGATCCAAAGGGGAAGAGAGGATAGTCCTATCTGATAGGCAGTCTTGTAGATTCTCAGTCTTTTGTACTGTAATAGATATGCTGTAAAGTAACTAAGACTTCTCCTTCCCAAAGCATTTATGTTGGCTTGAGAAACCATATGTAACTTTCTAAACATCTCCTGAGTTTGTACATAGAGCCATGAAGTGCATCTTATGTTACTTGCTTTTATAATTACATCCTTTTTTTAAGTTTTAACACTTGTGGTAGATCAGTAAGAACTCTAGGATGACCAGTAACTTCCTCAGGTTGCAAAAATGTTGATTGTTAGGGAAAATACTGAATTGTTTTTCTCTCTTTTTTTTTTCCCCTGTAGCTTTGGGAACTCTTTTATAAATTGAGATTTGTATATACCTACATTGCTCCCTGGCAGATCACATGGGGGTCTGCCTTCCATGCTTTTGCCCAGCCCTTTGCTGTGCCACGTATCCTTTGAAAATGCCAACTTCCTTCTGAAGTCATGTATTTATAACTTCTGAGTACTGCATTATAATGGATTCTGTGTTATGGGGTAAAACTGCTGAAAGAACAGGTTTGTCTAGTGAGTATTTACAAAGAAGCTGTGCACACTTTCTGCCTTGTGACAGTGCTATGTGTTATATGGTAACAGTAGGAATGGAATCCTGACATAAAGGAAACATGGACCAGAAGTGATTCTGAAAATCATGCAGCTTTTTTTTGGTCATTTCCTTTTACAGGAGCCCCTAATTATGGTTTTAGTCCTTGAATTTTGCATTTTAAACCTCTGTAGGCTGGTTTGAATGGAGTGTTGAGCTAATATTTTCAACAGTTTTTGGGAATGACTGTTATGTCTAGTGCCGGATTTCCATCTATTTCTGTTTGTAAAAAAAAAAATAATCCCTTTATTACTGGAAATACTACAAACATCTTTGCTGCATAGAAATTCATAGAGATCTTGTTTTGCTCTTTGTTGATGTTGCTGTCTGTATTGAACACTATCACAGAAGCTAAAAAAAAAAAAAAAGTAGTTGTTGCTTTGCTTTCCTTAACTCTCTTATCCTGCAGATTCTGCCATGTTGTTTGTCCAAGCAGCTGTGTCAGCTTTCTTCTCTACTCCACTGAATCCTTTTCTGGGAAGTGCAATATTCATCACTTCATATGCCAGGCCTGTCAAGTTCTGGGAAAGAGACTACAAGTAGGTGAAATAATAAAGCTTTTAAAAAATTGGGTTTTAGATATGTCTGAAGTGTTGGTTTGGGTTTTTTTTGTTTGTTTTAATTTGTGAATTTCTGCTATTTTTTCCCTCTGAAAACTGAAAGTTTTCACTGAACTTGTTTCTGAAATACAGTAGCAGCTGTTTTTTACACTAGGGTCATTTGCTTCAGCTGCTTAAGTAATTTCTACTTAGAGGTATACCATCCTGATGGTTTTAAACATGGAATTTATGGTAGTGTGAAGTGTATTTTTAATCAAAAAGTAAGTTTATGTATAAAAAGGTTTTGGGGAACAGTTCATAGGTCTAATTTACCTGCATTCATTATTGTTTTGCTCACAACAAAACTTGCTAACCTTAACACAAAAATCTTTCCAAGTAAGTGGTTTTTTTGTTCGAGGTGGGATCAGTAGTAATGGAATCTTCAGGTCAGATTATGTTTCTTTTTGGTTTATTTTTCTTAAGCTCCCTATTGCTGATAGTGTATCAGACCAATAAAATACTGTATAAACAGTGTATGGCAAGTAAGTTGAATGGATATTTCTGGTATTTCTTATTTCCCTTCTAATATTAGAACAGTTTAAATGCAGTGTTCCAAATCTTAGATTAAAGTGTTATGGTTGTAATTTCAGAGAATGAAAGAACTGTCTAAAAATTAATCTTTCACTAAAGTCTAATGAAATGTCAGCTGTGCTAATTTAATTAGTCCTAATTTTTTCTCACATCTAAACCTTCATGATACCTAAGAAAATATATGCACTTTAGGTAAAAGTGCAAGATTATTCTATGGCTATTTACTGTGGACAAACCTTATTAGGTGTTATAATGCTATCATGCACAAAAAGTACTTCTACAAATGAGAAGAGTGGCAAATATGCATCTAAAATTATTTTAAAATAATTTTTTGCAACTATTTTACTGGGAATATTTAACATGATATTAGTAGTTTCTTTCCTTAGACATTCTTACAGTTATATATTTTGTATTAAGTATGCTTTATTTTATTATTTTCAGCACAAAACGTGTGGATCATTCAAATACTAGACTGGCTTCGCAGCTAGATCGGAATCCAGGTAACTCTCCTAGCTGGATTTTGGTAGTTGGTTTAGAGTTTTTTGAGAAGTTGGTTTTGGTTTTTTTTGAGGGGTTGGGTCATTTAGGAAGTGAGTTGGTGTTTAAGGGTTTTTTTTTTGTTTTGTTTTGTTTTTTGAGGGGGTGAGTTTTCTTTTGTATTCAAATATAAATGGCTTTTACTGGATTTTTATAAAATTATCATTTTGCCCTCTGATCTTGTCCAGCCATGCCCAACATCTGCCACTCTGTCTACTGTTAGTTTCTCTTCCATCATCTCTCTTGCTTTATTCTTTAGGCTCTCCCATAAGTTTTTTGATTTTACTCTTAGGTTTGTGTTCCTGCTTTACCTTTTTATTTATAATTATAGTAGGCATTAAACTGTTTTGCTTTTTATTCTTGATTAATTTAACAAGTGCCAAGTATTATTTGAGGGTGTCTCCATGTCCTCCTAATGAGACTAGTACGATAGACATCACTGAGATGTGTCTGTGCTCATTTGGTTTTGCACTTTATTATCTATAATAGGTTGGGAGGTGCATGAGTGGAACTGAAGGAATAATTTAGAAAATGGAGGAGTGACTAAGAAAAAATTTGATTCAAAAGACAAATGTCAGTTGGCATTCATTTGGGGTAATTGTCCCATAAAAAAGGGGACGTAGTGGCTAGAGTATGAAACAGCATTATGGTTAAGAAAAAGATAGGATTCAATGTGAAGTAATAATTGGCATTCAGGCTTGATCTTCTTCTGCAGTTTCAGATAACCTAAATCCAATCTTCCTGCAGGTTCAGATGATAACAACCTGAATTCTATCTTCTATGAGCATTTAACTCGTTCCCTTCAGCACAGTTTATGTGGAGACTTGTTGTTGGGTCGCTGGGGAAACTACAGTACTGGGGACTGCTTCATCCTAGCCTCTGACTACCTCAATGCACTAGTACACCTTATAGAGATAGGAAATGGCTTGGTCACCTTCCAGCTGAGGGGGCTTGAATTCAGAGGTGAGTGTCTTAGATGTCCTTAGCTGTCTGAACTAAAAAGCAGGCTTCTGCTTTGGAAACTTTAAGTTATTTTCGGTTCTATCTTGTTAATAAATTGTGTTGAAAATGGGCTGCAGGGCCTCTTGATGCTCCTGTCACTTGATGCTAAGTCCCTCTTTCCATTTGAGTGCAGTATGGCTACTTGTTAGTGCAGCCTAACTAAAATGGGATCTTAGAGTGGTAAATTAAGCTATATGCTTTGTGTTTGTTGGTGGATAGTTCACTTAATGTTAAAATAATTTAATTGGAAATAGGTTGAATTTTAAAGTCTTCTAAACACAAGTTCACATTAAAGCAATCATATAAAGCATTCAATTCTTTCTTCTTTCCTTGATTTTCTCCTAAGGAACTTACTGTCAGCAACGAGAAGTAGAGGCCATCACTGAAGGTGTAGAGGAAGATGAAGGTTTTTGTTGCTGTGAACCAGGCCACCTTCCTCACATGCTTTCCTTTAATGCTGCCTTTGGGCAGCGTTGGCTGGCTTGGGAAGTGCTTGTAACAAAGTATGTTCTGGAGGGTTACAGCATCACTGATAACAGTGCAGCTTCCATGCTTCAAGTCTTTGATCTCCGGAAAATTCTCACCACTTACTACGTGAAGGTGTGGAGGGGCTCAGTGCAGCCTGTGGGGGGAGGTGGCTGGGCTGCCCCTGGGAACTGCTCCATGTTTGAACTCCTAATGTCTGTCACACGAAGCTCATACAGGGTGAGGGGATAATGACAGGACAGATGCATGAACACCTTCTGCAAAGGAGGACAGTTTGTTGTGCTGACTGTGGCTCAGTTCTCTGGTGCATGAGCAGGACAATGACCCTGTACTCCAGATCAGAGAGAGGACAGCTTCTAGCTGAAATTGGAATAGAAACATTAATACTGTTACCAAGTACTGTAGTTCTGTTCTGTTCTGTTGTAAATGAAAGTTGATTAGTCTGTTTCTTTAGAGAATTCCAAGCTGCTTTGGTCTTCATAAGCTGTCCAAACACATCTTTAGTTCCCAAAAAACAAACAAGCCCTCTTCTCCAGTTTTAAGACAACTGTAGGCCTCAGATCGTTTCAGATCATCAGTGTACTAATTGAGATCTTCCATAAGCTACTCTGTTTCTGAGAGCTGAAAATTTTCAGGTTAAAATATTTCCAAGATACTTATTTGCACATGCATACAAGTTGTGTTCCCTAGCATAGGGGTCTTAAACTGTTTTGTGTTTTAGCTTTCTTAAATTAAGAATTCTTTAGAAATTTGGTATCTAAGCCTCCATGTTAACTAAATAAATTTTTCTATGTATTTGTTTTCTGCAAAAATTACAGTGAGGATCCTATTCCATCCTTTTTTCCCTTTCCTTATTTCTTCAGTGTAGGCTTCAGAAATCCTGACAGCCTTTGAAAAATACACCACCTGTATTGTGTTTTCTGTGCAAATTTGTTGTACCTGTCAGTAATATAAATGCTGCTGTGTATCAGTTTTGTTAATTTTCACAAAAATAATGTAAATAAGTTGAAACAATTGAGATTGCTCACTGGGTTTTTAAAATTACAATATTGACTCATATTTTTAACTGCTGTTGTTTCAGGGAATCATCTATTATGTCACAACATCCCCCAAGCTGGAGGAGTGGTTAGCTAACGAGACAATGCAGGAAGGGCTGCGGCTGTGCACAGACCGCAATTATGTGGATGTAGACCCAACATTTAACCCCAATATCGATGAGGATTATGACCATCGTCTGGCAGGCATCTCCCGAGAGAGCTTCTGTATGATATATTTGAACTGGATAGAATATTGCTGCTCTCGAAGAGAAAAGGTAAGTATGTGGGGAAAGCCATTTAGTATTGTAGGATGGTGTCACTTTTTTCCTGTTGGTTTGACTTACAGATGGGTTTAATGCTGATTTTTAAAATAAGTATGTATAATCCAAGTGTTTTGATTGAAATAGTTTTGATCTTCCAGTTTTGACATGTGAATTTAATAGATTCTGTAAATAGTGTATGGTTTAACCAGTTCACTAATGAATTTTATTTGCCAGCTCAAATCAACCAGTTGAATCTTAGACATTCATCTACATGCAAAAGAGTATGTCTGCAGAATTTATGTTTCAAACTTAGATATCAGAGTTCACAAATCAATCCTAATTTAAACAAAAAAAGACCAAAATAAAAGTCCCTAAAACCCAAGACACCTGTTTCCAGCTTACTAGACTCACTTCTTCTTTCTCACTGATCACATTATACTATTCCTTTGGTCCACTGGAATTGTTGGCTTGTGAAAACAATCATACTACGTTCAACCTTTTCTTCTTTCCACAATCCTTTTAAATAGGAGTGTTAGTATGTTTGTAGAGGAATGCCTTGACTTTTTACTGTTTACGGTAAATAACGGTGTCAAATTAGTGTTGCCTTTGAGAATAAGCAGAAATTGATTGAGATGAAAGGGACAGGAGTATAACTGGAATTTACATATTTAATGAGGGATCCAAGACTTAAGGGTTCAGTTTTGCTTTGGAGGTAAAAGTTGAAGCCTGTTTTAACAGGGGTAAGACTTAGTGTCCTGTGGTCAAAGGACAAGCAACAGCTAAAGAAAATTATTTCCCTCCAGAAAATGAATATGAAATATTTTGTATATGTATTGAAAAATCAGATTTAATCACTTAATTGAATGATGCCATTTGCTAGGACATTATATGCCCTGGCTATACTACTGGCTTTGAACTGAGGGCAAGTCTCCCCTAACTGTCCCCTTGACTAAAGCTGCAGTTCAGGGAAGTTGGTAATGAACCTAATGAAGGTAAATCAGGCTTAAATACTCCTAACAAGTGATAATCCATGCATCTGTTTCACTTGCAATTTATCTTATTTCAAATAATAATATAGGTGTATTTACCTTTACAAGTATTCTTAGGTACTTAGAAAACTCTTGCTCAGACTTTGAATCGGAATTGTTTTTCTAAGAGTGACTGCTGTGGTAGTTACATACACACACTTGAGAATTGCCATGTTTGGGTCTTTTTACTCCTTCTGGCAGAATCTTCTTTTTTCACTGGCCATTTCATTATTCCATTCACCTAACTTACTTTTTTTTTTTTTTTGTTATTGCAAGCCACTGGACTCAAGTAAAGACTCACCCCTAGTGACACTGTGTTATGGACTGTGTGTTCTGGGGCGGAGAGCATTGGGAACAGCTTCACATCATATGTCTAGGTAATAAAATGCTGTTGCTGTAAGTTTCCTATGCTCAAAATCCCTAAGTTCTTAGACTACTGGGTTTTAGATGAGTATCTTTTCATAGAAGAAATAGATAATTAATGTCATCTTTCCTTAAACTGGGCAGAACTTGCAGCTGAGCATATATTTTATTGAACTAATTCAAGATGGGAGTTTTGGTATGGGTAAGGACTGGTTATAACCAATTTAGAACTTGATTGAGTTCTAAAAGTAAGCTCCATTTCCTGTACCAACTAGATGTCCTATATGGAAATGAGGGGAAAAAGAAAAAAGTTTGTTAAAATGAAAAACTGATATGTCTTGGTGCATGTTACATGAGACCATTGTGGTAAGTTGCACTGTTTAGCTGGCTCTGAGGCAAGCAGTTGTTTTGTACAAATCTTCAGCTCAATTCTGTTGTCATGTGGCAACTTTCTTGCAGATTGACAGCCTCAATTTTAGAAAGCAAATGTAAAATACAGCCATAAGGATCAGTAAATCACGATGTGATGGCTTAAAAAGCAGCATAATTGGATGGGGAAGCTATTGGTCAGCTGGATGCTGACTGTAAAATCTGTTCTACTTAAATTTCAGGGCAACTGTAGATTAATTCTTCTAAGTACCAGCCAATTGCCTGTTGAAGGTTATGTATATATGGAGTTGCAAGATTCATCAGAGCATACTTGATTTTTTTCACTCTTAAGTTAGCTTAGTAATTGAAAACAATGCCTTTTAAGCATGAAAATTTGACAAGATATTTATTTTTCTAAAGCATGGGCAACTGAAGTTGCATACCCTCTTTAACTGCTCTTTGTTACATGGCCTGAAAAGTTTTGCCTTTAAAAATCTTTAGAATTAGATCAGGCCCTCTTAATGATATTTGTTTACTTTAGTCCCTGTAAATAGTCTGTTGCATGTATAGCTTGTTCATTACCTGTTCAGTGCAGGTAGACATCTGATGTACCAAATTTTTTTCCACCACTCGTCTTTTCCCTGTCTTATCCTGTAGCTTACCTTGGTAGAGAAGAATTGTGTGCCTTTCTGTGCAGCTCACTAGTTTCTTTTCAATGATGATCACTGTGGGAATGTTTGTACTTCTGTTAATATTTGGGTTGTTTTCCTTTCTTCCCCCCTCAACAGTAACCTGGAATCTTTCTTGTATGGCCTGCATGCCCTGTTTAAGGGTGATTTCCGTATATCTTCAATTAGAGATGAATGGATCTTTGCTGACATGGAATTACTGAGGAAAGTAGTGGTTCCTGGAATACGGATGTCACTGAAGCTACATCAAGTGAGAGATTACACAAAAAGATGTGTCCAGTTTTTGATTTCTGTGCATTTGTTCTTTTAAAAATTAGTGGGTGGGAGAAAGGAAAAAGGATCAGAATAAAAGGACTGTGATAGAAATTGATAACTGAAAACGAGGGAGTATCATGTCTTGTCCTTTGATTTATTACAGCTTTTGTGGAAGGTGATACAGAGGAAAAGGGAATGCTGTTTATCCTCAAAGCTTGAAAATTACATTAACTGTAGATCAGAGAACATGTCAAGCCCTGTTTCATACCATTCTAGAGATTTCCCTTATGAACAGCTTCTCTGATATTTTTCTTCACTCTTCCCTCCCTACACATATGTAATTGGTTTAAAGGCTGTGCATTCAAAGCTTCATAGTCCTCTCCTCCAGTGGGAGTTGTCTTTCTTGTTCTTTTTGCTTTGAAGTGTTGTAATCACAGGTTTCAGGTGAGAAGGAGAAGGTTGCTCTTCCATAAGCTGAAATTAATTTGTCTTTGTAGTGAAGTGCATGTGAAGATGAACAATCTC
The DNA here is from genome assembly GCF_052056855.1 of Sturnus vulgaris. Taxonomy (NCBI): domain Eukaryota; kingdom Metazoa; phylum Chordata; class Aves; order Passeriformes; family Sturnidae; genus Sturnus; species Sturnus vulgaris. Next base: position 13,672,382 of record NC_142248.1, on the reverse strand, counting down.
AAATTCTGTCCAGTGCATGTATTAACTCAGCAAATACAATAGAATCTACTTAATGATAAGCACTCTGTAAGGAGGGGGAAGTGTTGGTACTCAGGAAGAATAGATTGCTTGAAAATCATAATAAGTAAAAAAATCTCAGTTGCAGTTTAAAAATTTTTATTAAAGTTTTTTATGCCGTCATTGCAGTCTTGCGTCCCCCAAAACTAGCAGTGATTGAATTAATTCATTCATGCAACACAAACCCTGAATTTAGGAGAATGTGTCTTAGGAGTACATATAGCAAAGTAGAATAATTACCAAATCATTGTTGAAACCAGCAGAAGTACCACTTCAACTTCAGAGGATTACTGTGCAGAATGGGTTTGATTGAAGTCAGAGAATGACAAGTAAGAAAAAACAGGTCACACTAACAATAAAAAATAAAAGTTCTGAACATTATTATGTTAATCTATGAAAGATTGATTTATTTATGTATTATTTTATTGCAGTGCATTAACATACCCAAACTTCAGTCAGTGTGGAAATGTAGCTATTAACCACAATCCTTTCTTTCACCAGAAAGTAATGTTACCCAATACTGAATTGAATTGGCAGGTTTTGCTTTTATTTGACTGGCAGTAATGTAAGTTGTCTTGATGGTACCTGATGCTAAAAAAGTTTGTCATCAAGTATTAATGTGAACTTTTTATTAGTAAATATTGTTTTCCTCCTTACTGCTATTTTCATATAGTACAGTCTCAGTGAATAATCACTGCTTTATTTAAGTGTGTTTTACAGTTGGAGGCTTATGAATAAGAAGAGAAGCTAAAACTAAAAAGCTTCTGCCAACAGTATAAATAGATGTAAACCTAGTGTAAAATTCACCTAGAAATTTGCTTGAATGAGTGATAGGCAGGTCCTTCCAATCATTTTGGTTTTAAGTTGAAAAAGAAGCAAACAGAATCAATCTGTTGTAAAAGAAATAATCTTTAACAGTGTTCTAAAGTATGTATATGATACTTGTGATGGCTAACTTTGTGTAATGCACTGATCATTTCCAAAGTTTGAGATGTGAAATGTCCTATTTTTATATGTAGTTACATCTGATATGTTAATCATACCTTATTGAACATGTATTATTGCAAACAGGATCACTTCACTTCTCCAGATGAATATGATGATCCTTCTGTCCTTTATGAAGCTATAACAACTCATGAAGAAAATCTAGTTATAGCACACGAGGGGGATCCTGCTTGGCGGAGTGCAGTTCTTTCCAATTCTCCGTCCCTCCTTGCCCTGCGTCACGTGATGGACGATGGCACCAATGAATATAAAATCATTATGCTCAATAAGCGCTATCTCAGCTTCAGGGTCATTAAGGTAAGCTTTATGTACGTTTTATAGTGTGACAGCAAGTTGGTGTGTGTTTTAATAACTACATCAAACTGCTGCCTCAACTGCAATCTTTACTCATTTGTTATTAATAGGGCTGATTCTTCTCATACAGTGCAGAAAATCAGTTCCTTCTCACTTAAAATGTTATTTCTCGTCCCATTCTTATATTTGTTTATCGTCACTGTTGCAGCCTGTGGCCATAAGTGCAGCCTGTAAAAGAACAGTGTATGAATGCTGGCAGTTCTGCAGTGGAATACTGCATGTGCTCACGAAAGCTTTGGTATAACACAACAGTCACTACGTGCTCTCACAGCTTCACTTTCTGACATAGCCTCTCTTCTTGGCTTTTGCAGGTCAATAAGGAGTGTGTACGTGGCCTGTGGGCAGGACAACAGCAGGAGCTTGTCTTCCTGCGTAATCGTAATCCAGAAAGAGGAAGTATCCAAAATGCTAAACAAGCTCTGAGGAACATGATCAACTCATCTTGTGACCAGCCAATTGGATACCCCATCTATGTCTCACCTTTAACTACTTCCTATTCAGATAGTCATGAACAGCTAAAGGACATTCTTGGGGGAGCCATCAGCTTAGGAAACATCAGAAACTTCATAGTGTCTACATGGCACAGGTGAGCTGAGGAAAGGGCTTCTCATTAGTATGTGTTCATGCTCTCATATTCCATTAACTAGTCTTGCACAGGCCCAACACAGCACAATTTATAATATTCAGTCACATTAAAATAAATGTATCTTGACTTTTATTTTAGGCACATCAGTAACATATGGCAACTGCTTTGGTACAAGATTAATCTCCGAGGCTGAGTAATACACCACAAACTATGTAAATGAGAGCTCAGAGGAAAGAGGACAAAGTCTAGATGCAGGAACTGCTACTTCATATCTAATGTTAGGTCTGATAATGAGACACAATGCAACTTCTGTACTGTGTTTTTCAGTATGATGGCTTTTGCATTCTATAATACCATCTTTACAGAATCAGAACTGTTTGGTAGGGTTCCTGTCTGGCAGATATTTACCATGAAAGTGCCTATGTTAATGTTTTAGGGCATGCTTATAGTTATGCATGTAGTTATGCAAGCTTTAGCTGTTCAAAATCTCACAAGTGCTTATATGTTATATAATGCTGTATTTTAGTGCCAGAACAAGTAACTGGAATGATATAATTATTTCTCTATGTGGCCCCTGGGTAATCCAGTACAAACTCTTGCTGTGCTGTGTTTTATAGGCCATGAGAACTTTTACTGCACTTCTGGCCCTCTGTGACTGCGGCTCCAAAAGCAGCAGTGGCAAGCATGTGGCATTCAGAAATGTGCATCCAGTTCTTAGTAGTTCCAGGAGCTGCTGCCATGGTCTGAACAGTCCTGTGGCTGTTTGGTTTTGAGGGTTGTGTTTATCTTAGACATGTACAGCATATCAGAACAGAAAGTGCTGCTTCACCCAGAATGCCAAAAATACCACATTTACTGGAGTCTGTGGTGGTTGTCTCCTATTGCCATCAGCTTGTCCAACTTGATGGAATAACGGGTGTAAGCATGACACACAACAGTATTTGAATCCAAGGTGTTTATGCTTCAGGATTCTGTGTCCTAGGACCAAAAAAAAAAAAAAATTGGAAAGGAGTGCTCAGTGTACTCGAGTGTGACAGAAAAAAAAAATAAAAAGAAGGAATTGAAGGGAGGAGGAGATGTGCTGTGGTTTTTGTGTCCATTTGAAATTTGTTAGTATAAACGATGTGATGAAAAAGCTTTCTGGTGATGTATACTGGAAAATGATGGCTAACCTACTGTCTGAATGTTCAGTATGTGTTCCAAACAATTGTGAGTGCATTACTGAAGATAACAGAAACTAAATACATTAAAAATCCAGCAACCATTCTTTCCTTGCTAGTCTGTGCAGACAAAGATTTTTGCAATGTAACAGTTATAGTTGACTAGTGTGTTAAACAGCATAAGTTTTACTGGCTGTTCTAAAATAACCAGGATGTTCTATGAGCATTTGAGTTCAAATTTTATCACTTTATTGTACTTCAGAGGTGGCATAATTTTTAAAAAGCTAATTTATATGAGCTTTTGACTTGTCATAAATAACTATTGTTGAACAGCTGTCATGAAGAAAACTGCCATCTCTTAGAAAGCAGTGTTTATATTTGCAAAGCATATTCTGAGAAAATAAGATTAAGTTTTAGCTGATTTTAGGAAGTGCTATGAATTGTGCTGAACCTTTTGCTTGTCATGAAGCATTTCTTAGAATCCTAATGGTTAGGAGGTGTGCCTTAATGTATGACTTGCATTATGTTTCCAGACTAAGGAAAGGCTGTGGAGCTGGCTGCAATAGTGGTGGAAATATCGAAGATTCAGATGCTGGAGGTGGAGCTTCTTGCACAAGTAACAATGCAACTATCAATGAGTCACAGAGCAGCATGTCACAAGGAGGAGGGACTGCAACTACAGGGCAGGGACCTGGAGCAGTACAGCACCCTCCTGTTGCAACTCATCCCACTTTTCCTGCAGCTCATCCACCAGCTCATCCCTCCACTCTGGGTAAAGTTGAAACTTAGAAACAGTTTCATGCAAGTTCAGGCCTAGAGGTGGAACAGGCCTTTCAGTTTTTTGGCCTAGGTTAAAAGAAAAAGCAAACAAAAGTGACGTGATTTTATGTCGTGTTAGGAGCTTCTGGATTCATCTCAAACTGCAGTACTGTTTTATACAATACAAGGTTCCCAAACAGATCTGATAAATAGGGGTATAGTTGTACTGACAAAATAGATTAAATAACTTTTTATAACAGGTTTCTACAGACTGGAACTTTTCACTTATGTTGTTTGCAAATGCTGAACTTACCACTTTTTGGGAATGATTACATTTCTTATTTATGCAGTGAAACAAGTTCCCTTATTTGCACAGTATTCTAGCTGAATCTATCCAGGGGTCCATAGTGATCTGTATTTAAGGAGGTGACAAACACTAAAGCTGAGAAAAAGCCTTTCAAACATTGCCTTTACTCACAAAGAAAATATAGATGTATGTAGTTGAATGAACATTATTAGACCTATCAGCTGAGGAGAGCTATCTGCAAATATTTAGTACAGGAAAAGCTTACACCAATGCTCATGAACTGCAGTTGTGGTTTTTTACTTTAAGTGTATTAAATTTGAACTTGTTTTAAAATAGCTTTTGTTCTAACAAATTTTCTGACCCAAACTTTGAATGTGTAATCAAGTATATTAAGAAAGAATAGTCAGTATTTTGACACATGGGCATCTGTACCTCTCTTACTACCTTAAGTGTGGTAAACTGAAGTGATAATATTAAGTAAGAAATTGTTAAAGTGGAAAGCGGAAGACTGAAGCACTGAGGTACTTGTCTGCTAGGGATTGTGAATTGAACAGAATATGAAATTCTGAGATAAGATGAATGGAATGTATTGAAATGTTCTGCTATGTGAGATGCAGCAGAGATCTCCTGCAATATATTTATTTCAGATGATGTTGGTGAGACAAATCAGTTTGTATATCTGTGCACTGGAACATTTGTGTGTTGGCAATCTATTGCGTGCGGGAGGCTTTATCAAACTTTGCTGATTGTGTATCTTTTACTTTTAGGCACCAGTCACAGCTCTCACTCTGTGCAGTCCAGCCTTGTCAGACATTCCCCTGCCCGTGCCTCAGTAGCTAGCCATTCATCCTACTGCTACGGCAGCCGCCATTCATCTCTTCGCACATCCACAGCGGGCTTTGTGCCTTGCCGGCGCTCTTCCACCAGTCAGATTTCCCTTCGAAACCTCCCCTCATCCATCCAGTCCCGCCTGTCTATGGTGAACCAAATGGAACCTTCTGGCCAGACTGGGGTCAGCATGCAGCATGGACTGCCCTCTTCTAGCAGCTCCAGCCAAAGCATCCCAGCCTGTAAACAGCATGCCCTTGTGGGCTTTCTAGGGACAGAAGGAGGGAGTAATGCAGCTGAAACTCAGTCAGGTGGCAGTGCAAGCCCTGCAAATCAAATGCAAGCCAAAAAGGATGACGTTATTTACAGAATCCAGGTGAATAGTCTAGAAGAACAAATTAAATTATGTTTCCATGTGCTTTTATTAGTTGTTCCTTTGTATGCTGTTGAAATTGCTTACGAATACGCATTCTGGAATATCTGGTATACAGTTTCTGTGCAGTTACGTTTGGAGAATTAATGTAAAGAAAAGGTTTCCTGGACAAGCAGCCTTCCTGCATGTTCCTTGTTTACATTGTTTTTATGTTTTGCTGTAGTGCAGCTCTGAGAATGTCAGTGGGAACTCAGTTCCACTTCATATTTAATTTACCTTTTATACATCACAGCAGCTAAAGTTAAACAGGTTTATTTGCAGAGTAGAAAGCTTCTTTCTTTGAAGCCAAGTAGATTGTCCACAAAAGTGTAAAAATACTTGCTTTCACTTTCATATGTATTTATTCTTTGGTTATATCCACGGTTTACTAAGCAGCAAACATTTCACTATTGACCAAGTTAATCATGGCAGCCTTACTTGTTTTGTGAAAATCCAGGAAAGTGTATTCCTGCTACCTTAGCTTTTATTAGCCCCACATATAATGCCAAAGACATGTTTTTGTGGGAAACCTCAAGAAGTGTATTTAAGAGGTTAGGTGATAATAAACATGATTTCATTGCTGATACCACCTCAGTTTAGAGTAATCCTTGGTAAATTGCATCATAGTGGGCAAAGTTAATTTTTCAGGTCTGTGCTTAGTAGCTTTTGTTTGCAGGTAAGGGCCTTATTATGAAGCTGCTTACTAGATCCTCTGTGTGAGGAGGATAAAGTGATTATGTGCCTTTGGATAATGGACATTATGGAGTTCTCTCTGTCCTTAATTAGGAAGAATTTTTCAGGAGTTTTCTCCTGCTTGCCCTGTGGAAAGGCCCAGTTTACTTCAAAACACGGGGTGGGTCTCAACTAACCAGCTAGTAGATAAATACTTCTTCTGCCTAACAATGAATTCCTCAAGTTTCTTAAGATATTCTGTAAGAAGTAATGAGCCGATTATAACAGCTCATCATCACTTAACTTTTCCCTGCTACTAGACTGTGTGCTGCCAATGCTTTTGTTGTGCCAGCTCCCCAACCCTGCCATGAGCTAGTATAACTGAAAGAAGTGGGGAAGGGAACTACAGCTGTTGCTTCAGTGAGCTGGCATATTGTCAGCTGTATCTGAAACCACAGAGTCATTTCCAAATTAAGTGCTGTTTGGGCTTGGAGAGCCCCGAGCTCAAGTTTCCAATCTTGAAATTGATCAGAAATCAATTTCAGTGGGTTAAAGTCAGTTATCTGGAATTATGCAGAAGGTTACAATTTATCTGTTTCTTTTACATTTTGGCTGAACTAACAGTCAAAACTCAATTCCTACTTATAGTTAATGGATCCCAGTCAAGTACTGGAAGGGATCAACGTGTCAAAAAGGAAAGAGCTGCAGTGGCCAGATGAGGTGATACGGCTAAAAGCTGGAAGAAACAGCTGGAAAGACTGGAGTCCTCAGGAAGGCATGGAAGGCCATGTAAGTTTTGTTTGGAAGTTGACAAGCTAACCTTAAAAAAGGCAGTCTTCATTCTGTGGCAGTCTTGCCTTATGTCAATGCAAAGATCGATGTAGTAGGTAAGTTAGATCAGTGGCTGTCCTCCAAGTCACTGTTGTTTGAAAGAGCAGGTCTAGAATCCTAATTTGAGGCAGAGAGCTATTTCTGCAAAAGATGCAGGATGACGTTTCAAATGTTGTCAGCCGCCACTCCTTCCTTGCCTTCTTTCAGTTTCTCATGATCTCTCAGGCATTGCTCTCATTCATTCAACATTCATTTTCCTTTCTTTAAATTGTCAATCCCTGAACAAATAAAGATGAGTTTACTAACAAGTCCTTAATTGAATGATTAACAATATTTGGTTTTAAATTATTCTGATCAAAATAGAGCCAAATAAGATTGTCTTTAGGTGTCTTTGTTATATAATAGATTCATGATAGGTGTTTACTTTCCTTTAGGAAGGAAGTCTGTTCTAACCAAAACATGTGAAAGCCCATGACTTGAAATTCCATCTGTCTTTTCCCTATGGATGTTACATCTGCAGTTTACAAAAGTTCACTCTATTGGCTAGAAAACTTATCTCCCAATTTAGGCTCCTTTTTAGGCTCCTCCTAATTTAGGAGCCTAAATTTTTAGGAGCAAAAAGCCCTTTGTGGTCTTTGAAGCTTTTTGGGTTTTTTTACTGAGATGTACTTTTTTTTAAGATCTTGGTGTCTGTAAAGATGCTCCAGTATTCTTTCAGTGATAGATGGAAGAGTCAGAGACACTCTCTGCATTTGTTCATCAATACAACTGTATTTTCATTTGAAATAGATCAGTTTTGATGAAATTCTTTGCTTACCTCAGTTGGAGGCATTATTTAGAAATTGCTTGTAGGGATAGATTTTGCCATTTGAAAACCTACGTTGCTGTGGATATATGTGCAAACTTCAGGTAAGAAATGGAGATATGCCAGTAACACAGTGTACACTGTATCTGCCTTGCTGTTGCATCTACATGGAGAAAATGGCCTGGAAACACCATTATTCATGGAAGGAATCTATTTGAGTTGGCAGTCCACTCTTAGGACAGCGGGGTTATATTGTAGGTAACACCTGTGAGTAGAATGCTGTTGTAAACATTCTCAGTTATGTTGGGTTTAGACATACTGTTGCAGATGAAGAACGTTGTAAAGATGCTGAATGTAAAGTGTTACATTGGAAAATGGCCTCTTGCCTGGTATCACTAGACAGTTTATTTCAGGAGTTTGAGTGTGTTTTGTGAATTGCAGCTTGCTGACATGTACAGTGATTGATGCTATAGAAAGATTAAAACAAGAAGATTTAAAGGTCAGAGTAAGCTGTTGTTCTGAATGCTTCTTATCTATTTTTGGTACAGCATATAGGCAGGTTTTTTTAGAAGAGCATCTTTTAACCTAAGAAGAAAGGGGGGAAAGCACCAGATTATCCTGTGTGTGATTAGGAGGAAAGGATTTAACTTGATGACATAGTTTCCACTGGCTGCTTCAGCTGCTGGTGGTTAAACATGCTAGTATCAGTAAAGCTCTTAGGACAGTCTTCCCTTTCTGATCCTGTGGCTGTGGTCATTTCTGCAAATAGGCAAAAATTATTCTTACCTGCTGAGTTTGCTGCTCATTAAGCAGTTTACCTTATGTCTGCTCTCAGTATGAAGTTCGGCACTCAGTAGTTTAAAACTTTGCTGCTACATATAAAAAAGCATTTTTCCTAACTTAGCTTTTTATCTTGCTAAGTATGCAGTACAAGTTGTATATAAGGCAGATATTTTAAGGCTTCTTCAAGAAAATTAGATTTAGCAGTGCTCTTTGGAATGTAGCTACTTTTTCCAGTTTTGAGAGGGTATGTCCAGCATTACTTTCTATGCTACATGATACTGGGGTGTAGAAGAACCCTTTTCCTCCAAGAGATTCTTAGCACCTCTTGACTACCTAGTGACAACATTTTGCATGTATCAGATAAATGCCAGTCATGATAGAAGAGATGGTAAAACTGAGTATGACAATATGGCAGTGATGAGTTTTAATCTGTGCAACTTTTTGCATACACGCAGTTTTAAAGGAGCCATGATATTGATGTCTGTAGCTATCTATCTCAAAGGCCCCCATGTTAAATTGGACAAGGATGTAGTATTTGGGACCTCATTGGAAAACTTATTGTGTCTGGGGACAGGATTCTTGGCTCATTCCATACAGCACTATAAAAATTCTGTGGACACTTTGAAGTCAGACTTCAACAGATACATAAACATCACACTGTTGCATCCAAGAGGAGCTAAAGATTCCATGCTTCCCTGGCTGATCCAGGCTCTCCCTGTATCTGTGCAGCATAGATCTCATGCAATGGACAAAGCTAAATGTCCTTCACCCTTTGTTAAGAGAGGTTGCCAGCTGTTTATCATGAAGACTGAGTCTCTTGGATTGGATCTTGGAAGATTGTGATTTTCTGTCTTTTTTTTTTCCCCTTTATATCTTTAGGACTCTTGAAAACTTTACTGCTGTGGAATTTGTAAAAATTAGTTTTACTTGGTTTTTTACTTGCTTTGTCTTGAATTAAAGGTTCTTTTCCCACAACTGGAAAATTTGAGATAATTCTATTTCTGTGAAGCTGATGGTACTTAACACTCATGTTAATGGAGCATCTTTATTGTTCCTTTGGGGCACCCAGAAGTTAAGAGTGTTTTTTTAAGGAGGCAGATGAACAGAGGCATACTAGGTATTAAAAAGGACCTTCTGGCAGTCAATATCAGGTAGGATCCTTGGAAGTAGCAGATCAAAATACTTAAATTCTGTTGATCCAAGAGACTATGGTACAATAATTTGTAGCACTGATTCTGGTCCCTTTCTTCTTTGTAATATTTTTAATTCAAAATTCTGTTTGATTGACTTGATTTAGAAGATCAACCTTGAATTCACAGTGCATAGATGCCCTGATTTTGCTAAGTACTTTTACTTGCAAGAGACAGTAATTTACACCTGACTCCTGGTAAACTGCAGCTCTGTGCTGCACAACACTGAGGTATTTTAAGATTATTACAAATTGAGCATCAAAATATCCCAAATCTCTATGTGCAGTTTTTTCGGTTGCTATTCACTTTGGATGAACTGTTTGGTTCTGATTTGGTCAAGTTGTTTGTTCCTACTCAAATCTAAATCAGACTGGCTGCTCTCATGGTTGTAGAAAACCAAAATATTATTTTAAGCTGCAGATCTTCAGCAAGACTTCAACATGCAGCTTATCTGTGGGTATGCTGTCATTGAAAAATGAGCAACTAAGTCAGTATACCACCTGTATTTTTGCTCCTTTGGTCCTGTAAGGGTCTTGAGTTATCAGCCACATCTTTGATATGACACCTCTCCCTGTGGAGCTTACATTTTATTTTACTTTTTTTTTCCCTCCAGGTGATTCACCGCTGGGTGCCTTGCAGCAGAGATCCAAGTAGTCGGTCACACATAGATAAAACCATCCTGCTGGTTCAAATTGAAGATAAATATGTTGCTGTTGTTGAAACTGGAGTCCTTGAACTTGGGGCTGAAGTGTAAATCTCTTTGAGACTGAAACTTCCCCTTCTCCGATGGTTCAGAAGAGAGAAGGGTCCAGAAGAAGCAGCTCCCAGGACACGGAACTTTGGTCCGGTTGTAGGGAAGGACTTGAAACACAGATTTGTCTAAGTCCCTTTCCCCAAATAAACAAGTGTAAGAAATTTTTTTAAGTTGTTAGCTGCTGAAGAAACACTTGCATGAAGGATAGATTTGTTGAGACATATCTTTTGTTTATAAATTTTGTTATGCATTGCGTAATGCTTTAAATCAACAAACTTTTCAGTTCTAAGATCAGAGCACCTCATATTTTTCTAATTGTTTTGCCAAAAATTGCCATGTCTTGTCACAGAGTGTGTGGAATTCATCCACCTTATTTTAATGAAATTGACTACAAACCTTCAGTTTGGTGAAACAGTGTAAGGGTTTCAGGTGTGGCAAGAAGAGACTGAACAGATGTATAGATTCTTATTCCTTATGAGCTAAACATTAATGAGAACTGCACTAATTTTTTTACAGCAATGCACTAAAAACAACCCTGAGATTGCTGAGAACATTTATTTATATATATAAATATAAGTATATAAAATACCATTATTTAAATTGCCTTTGGGATTAATCCCCTCCCTCTCCATATACATGTTGATGGTAAGGGCTGTGCCATGGGTTTGGTTCTGTGTTCTGTATTTCGTACAAGTGCATTTGCTGCATCCTCTTCACAATAAATGGTAAAGTAACAAATGTGTAGAAAAGCACCTGAGTATCCCTGTACTACATCAGACTTTATTGTGGTGGCAGTGGTACCTCAAGCCTGTACAACACATCTAGCTTTAAAGTGGGCCCCAATATGACTTTCCATCTGTCTTCCCTTCACTAGCCATGGCTACTTTGCTTCTTTACGCCCAGAGCTGGCTGTGTTGTTTCATTGGCTCTTCTCTGGCAAACACGGTGGTTTCAGTTTTGTAGTGGGAGGTGCAGGTCCATGATTATTTCACGGATGCTTGAAGGTTTTTTTATTCTATCCAATTGAAAAAGAAGAAACAGCAACAACTCCCCAAACAAAATGAAAAAAGAACCCAACAAAACTTGACTTCTGCTTTTAATGATCTTTTATAGAAGGCACAGCCCTAAACTTATATCACTTTTACCACCTTGCCTTTTCTTTCCCTTTAGTCTTCATTCTTTTCTATGACTTGAATTTTATTTTCTGTGATTATATATTCTATGTAAGTGTAATTTGAGTATTTATAACTGTGAAGTTGAATTATTCATGTGTTACATATCCTAGGTTTTATTGTATTTTTTTAAAAGTGTGTATTCAGGGAAACAAGTAACTCAGAACTATCATGGGAGTGTGAGAGGGAAACTGATTTGTTCTTGACTTGCAGTTCCTATGACTCACTTTTCTTAATCAGTAAGAAAGAAACGTACCTGTTGTGATTGTTTCCTGTTTCTGACCTGTAATTATATAGGACTCTGTGGGGAATTTGCATACAGTTCTAGCTTTTGGGAGCAGCCATCTTTTTCCCAGTCACCTCCACTTCTTTATATGTGTCGTAACTAGGAGAGACTTCTGATATACCACAGAGGTTATTATAATTAATTCTCTGACATCAGAGAAACATTGTCTATTATGTACCTAATGTAAGAGTGAAATTACATGGGATAAGAAAAAAGGAAGAAACAGCTACCTAAGAAACACTGGTATTCCAGCTCAAGTCACTGTATGCCATCTAGCCATGAAAGGGTAAGTCTGTGTACCTGATAGCTACTCAATTCCAGTTACTGGGACCTTGCATCATAGACTATGCAAACTCGTCCTTGAAATGCTGTGCATCTTAAAGCTGCATATTGCTATTCACTTTGTTCATATATGGTCCCATTTAATCATGGTTTAAATGCACAGATCTGCTACCCTTGAAACTATGTGCAACAGCAAATTTATTTATCATAGGTATTACATTATAGAGTAGTTGAATTAATCTCCTGCATATGTGAAGATGTAGTACAGTAGATGAAACTTCTGTAGCAGTCTGGTAACCCTACTATCAGGAATGAAAAAAATGTGTTAAGATTTGAATTGAAGGCCTTTTACTGAAGGTTTTATTCTGTCCTTCACTTCAGGTAAATATTTCTAATTAATTAATACTTTTAATTAATTAACCTTCCAGGTTTTCTGTATCATTAGACATTGCTTCATTTAAAAGGGAGACGTTTGTTTGAAAATAAGCCCCTATTTGACATTAGTTGCACAGTTGTTTCTTTTTCCTTTGGACTGAAGCCTTGAGGGAAACAAATGACTGAAGACCAAAATATATAGGTTAGGTATTTTTGCTTGTTTTTTTCCTAAAGCTGTCTGAAACAACTTTCAGTATGTTAACCCTGACTGAACAATCCCTCACTCCCTTCGGGGCAAGGTAAGGACAATGTCCATTGCTGGGAAAATAGGATAGGAAAAATGTGATAGGAATTGATTTGTTTATGTGGAAATTTTAGTGCATATGTATATCTGCTTGGAATTAGACTGGCAAACAGCAGATAGGGAAAGAGATACTTTTAAGGGCAAAAAGAATTGATGAATATTTCTATTTTTTATAAAACATTAAGCTTTTGGTGTGCTGCCTTCAGAAGATGGATTTTAATGTGGACAGCTTAACACTTCCTTTCAGGTACTCAGCTAACATCTGTGGTGAAGTTGTTCACATAGTGCTCATACCTATTCCAGATCTGCTCAACAGAAACCACCTAGTTAAAATTTCACTCTTCCATAAGGCTTTGGAAAATTAACTCTCTAAAACTTCTCCTGAACTTGTTAAGATTCATATGATTGTGTGTTGGTTTGTACAGAGTTTGTCTTTGGTTTCCAGTGTGCAAGTGACAAAAATGTTTGTTTTCTTCTAACTCAGAATCGCACAGAATTAACTAGGTTGAAAAAGACCCTTTGAGATTACAGAGTTCAGCCTATGACTGAACACCACTTTGTCAACTACTAGACCATGGTACGAAGTGCTGCATCCAGTCTTTTCTTAAATGCTTCCAGGGATGGTGACTCCACCACCTCCCTGGGCAGCCCATTCCTATGCCCAGTCACTTTCTGTGAAGAATTTCTTCCTAATGTCCAGCCTAATGTGCAGCTTAAGACTGGGTCCTCTTGTCCTGGCGCTGGTTACCTGGGAGAAGAGACCAATCCCCACCTGGCTACATCCTCCTTTCAGGGAGGTGTGGAGAGTGATAAGGTTTCCCCTGAACCTTCTCTTTTCCTGACTGAACAACCCCAGCTCCCTCAGCCTCCTCATAGGATTTGTGTTCCAGACCCTTCACCAGAGAGTTTTTGCCCTTGTCTGGATGCATTTGAGCATCTCAGTGTCCTTCCTAAATTGGGGGTTCCAAAACAGGACATAGCGCTCAAGGTGTGGCCTCACCAGTGCTGTGAGTACTGGGGGACAATCACTGCCCTGGTCCTGCTGGCCACACAGGCCAGGATGCCATTGGCCTTCTTGGCCATGTGGGCACACTTCCCTACAGGACAGACCTGTCCATGGAAACCTCTGCTCTAGATGGAAATTATTTCATCTTTTATTCTCTTGGCCTTTGTCTTGATATGTAGTATTTTTCTGCTGTTGTAAGGATGGAAAAGATGGGTACTTTCAAATTAGTTCTGTCAGTCCAAATTGAACCTTACCATAGAGCAGAATTTTTTTGATCTTTCTAGACTTCCATGAAAACCTTTACAGATGTTTGCTTTTACTCTGTCCCCTTGCACTGTGATATTCTCTTGCCGTAAGAACATTCCAGTTACGTCCTACTGTTGTAGCTTCCAGGTAAATCCCAATATATTTTCTTTCTCTGATTTCTTTGGAGATGGTATCTATGTGTACTTATGTAAGGACTTCTCCCTAAAACTCTCAGTTGCAGAAAAGGGCTTGAAAACCTCGTTAATCAGATAACGTTCCTTAGTAAAAATGGCTACTACATGACGTTTTAAAACCTTTTCCCATTTCACTTCTCTGTGAAATCTTTTTAAATGTTCTGATTAAAAAAAAACAAAACAAAAAACCTTAGAACTGTGTACGTGACACCACTGACACCTGGACTTCTGTGCTACTTGCAGTGGATGATACTAGTGCTGGATTCTGGGGCTCTCTCTCATGGTCCAGCATATGTGAAATGATTTCGGAGTTTGGGGAAGATGATGGTGATGATTATTTCTTGAGGTAATTCCATGTAGGCTGAATGGTCATACACCCACTTTGCCTGGGACATCTGGCATGTTTGAGTGGTGATGTCAGTTTTCCACTCAAGAGTGCTGTTATCACCAGTCATTCCTTGTCCCATGGTCACAATACCTTTGGGAACTGAAGAACTCTTTGAGAAGCCTGGATGACTGGTGAGGTGACAGATGAAGACTTGTGGCACAGGTTCATGCCTTTGGCCCTTTGGCAAGCGGCCATAAAGCTTTGGATTTGAGCAAGTGGGGGAAGAGATACCTTATGATTGATTCAGCTTTCTCTGATAATGCACACACCACCATGCAACCTAGGAGTGTAGATAACAAAGACACTACTTGAAAGATCTTTCTCAATTACAGAACTCTCCAGTCACAAAATGGAGCTGGATAAATTACATTTCTTACCATTAACAATAATTCAACTTATATTGGATTTGGGGTTGTACCACCACAGGTTTTATGTACTTAATTTTATTAAGGAATTTTATACCTATTATATAGGCATCTATTCTTTTCTTGTCTGGCTTGCTATTTGATATTCTAATGCAGTACATTCAATGGCACTGGACTCTTTCTGAAATTATACTGGTAATTCCTGGTGCCTTAGTAAAACAGTGGGTACATAACACCTTGGTGGAAGGTAAAGCATGTGACTTGTTTCACCCCAGCATGATATGCATATTTCTAAAAAGGTGATTAAGATGGCTGCCCCAAAAGATTTTGGGAGTATACCTACATCGCTTGGTCATGAACATTTGAATATGAGCAATTTTTATGACTTCTGGTATGTACAGTTTGAATAGATAAGCCCAGTACACATAGGCCACAACTTTGAAAGATGGCAATCAAATAGCTGGATATGTAACTTCTTACACAGATGCCCCTGAAAGCTTGACAATAGCTGCTGGTTAGGAAATGGAGAGGGGAGTAGAGCATAAATGAGAGGATGGCTTTGGTCTGTAATGGACAATGAAAATATATATTGCCTCTACCAGCAAACGGTTACATTGCCAGGGATAGAGATCTATGTACCTGCGTGTCTGTGAGTGTGTATGTGTCTGCGTGTGTTATTGGAAACAGCCTGTAAATATTGTAGCTGTTTAAAATGGAAAAGGCAGAGAGTTTTTTTGCAACATGTTGCAGCAAAAGGACAGTATTGACAGTGGAGATACACTGAGAAATAAAAAACCTTTTTTCACTTGTTGTCATTTATTGCACGATTACATTCTCTTAAGATGTCATTCTCACAAATGCCCTAAAAGGACTGTTTTAAGTTTACTCAAATCATCCTTTAATGGAGGATGCTCTTGTTTAAAAATCCTTTTGTAGCTATGCAAAGAATAACCTCAGCTATTCCTATTGTCCTGCCAGCATCATCCCTATTTTCGTGCTTTTGCATAAATAAGTGCACGTGTCCTCTCTTCTACAGTTAAAATGTTTTGTCTTTGTTGAAGTATTTTCTCTATCAGTGATCTCCCTTCTCTTGAATTGTTTCAAAGCCCAGAACACTTTTATACTCTTTGTGCTCAGTAATTTTTCATTTGTCATATGTTACTGGGAAGAACCTTACCTAGTGTGGTTTAATCAGTCATTTCTAGTTTTCTGCCATCCTTGATCTGATAGCCATGTGCAGCATTGGGTGGAGTCCTCATGATGACTGTGCTTACATGAAAGACTTTTTGATACAGTGATACTAGTTTTAAAATACTCAGCTGCTCTCTGTCTGTTCTCACAAATATTTCACACTCATACAAAGGCTACATTATCTTTCCCTCTAGAGCTTGAAAAAGTCACTTAGAACATAAACAATGATCAGTGGACAGCTCTGTGTCTTCAAACATTGGGTGTTCCCTTTGTATAAAACCCAAACAAAGCATCTGCCACATTTCTTCTGCTTGCCTGTGACACTTGACCCATAGCTGCTTCCAGCCTCAATTTAAGAATGAGGGAGGAGAACACAAATAGAGGACATGTCCCTAAGGAAAAACAACAACTTTTATTTTTTAATGTTAGCAAGTGCATCTCAGTGAAAAGATTAAAAGTTCTGTAACTGTTGTGTTTTTAAGAAGCAGCTGCGCTTTCAGCTGCCAATATAAAAAAAGAAACAGCACTTCCAGACTGATTTAAGGATGGCAAAATCTGCTGTAGTCCACCGTTTCTTGCTGTTGGTGTCAGCCTAAGGCCTGCAACTGGTAAAAATTGGGGAACCGGAGCTCTGCTTAGTGATTGGAGACTAGTTTTTAGAGCGTTTGGCCTGAGAGAAGTCCAGTTCACTTACTCCAAGACGACGTATCCTTGCGAGCCTGTCTGGGACCTGGGAGCAGTGTCTTTACTCCTGCAACACACACCTGGTCTGAGTGAGTGGAATGCCATTGGATGGCTTCCTTGTATTGCCGAATCCTCTATCCTATTTTTAACCGGACTTGCTATGCCCCATAATTCTTGCCTAGAAAGATGATACTTGTATACTGGCACTTTGGAGATCTCTTTGGTTCAACTTTATGTGGATTTTCCTCTCCGCGTCAGACAGTGGTTTGGGTTTCTGTCCGTGGCTGGCCGAGCTCTGCGCGTCCCCGAGCCCTGCGGCGGGAACCGCCAGGGGGCGCCGCAGCCCGGCGGGGCTCGGTGTGAGGGAGCGGGGCGGCGGGCGGCGGGCGCGGGGCCGGTGCGGACAGCAGGGCCCCGGGAGCCGCTCCTGCCTTTCCGCCGCCCTGCTCCGGCCTTGCCTTGCGGCCGTGCTGCCGGTGATGCCGCCCTAATCCCCGCCCTCACCGCAGCATCCAGCTGGTCCCGCTGAACCGAGCGCTGAGGCCGCTCTGCTGGGCCCCCCGGGAACCTGCGCGGCCCCGTGTCCTTCCTCCTGCGCAGGAGGGAACGATGCATGAATGAATCTGTTTAGTTGTTTTGGTTTTTTTCTCCTATTTCATAATGTCTCTTAAGATATTACAAGGAAAGGAGGACACGCACCCACCTAATTATTTTCTTTCACGTCAGTGATCCCATGGCCAGGGGAGTAAGAAGAAGAGGGGAGTAAATAGCAAGAAAAAGGAAGACAAAGATATTGGGGGGAAGATACAGGAGGAAAGAGAAAGACCACTTTTGTCTTTCCAGAGGCTGAAGGAGATGGAGTAGGCAGCCTCAATGTAATTTTTAAACCTCTTTCTAGTAATCCCCCTATGTCAAAGTGAAGCAGAGGTGAATTCCTGAAAAGTGCAAATTAATTTTGAATATAACTCTGATTTAGCAGACATCAGTCTTAGAAACTACTAAAAAAGTCATAACGGTCACCTTTCTTTTACTCAGTGTATTGTATATATTATGGTGCATTGTCACACTCAGGTAAAATTGCAAATTAAACTTTGGTTAAAGGGCACAGTGTTCTTGCACCTTTGTGATGCTGGGAATGAAATGTCTGCTGTTTCCACATATGGTTCTTAGAAATGCATGTCTAACTCGTGCAACCCAAATAATAATCTATATTGCAACTGCAGTAGAAATGTCAGCTGATGAGGATCTGAGTAGCCTCTCCTTGTGTGGACCCCACATCCATTCTGCTGTGGCAAGCATTTCAGGATGGCTCAGAGCAATGTACCCTGACCTTGCACAGAGTTCAGTATTTTTTTTTTACTTCAGCTGTGGAAAGAAATGCTTGGGACCCGGGCACTTGTGAAGCTGTACTGTGAGCTTACCTGCACCGTCTGATGCAGGTGCCAGAAAAGGCAGGCAGATGTTGCCAGGAAGTCAATGCTCTCTTTGTAGAAAACAATTTTTAGTTTGCTAGTGGAGCACATTTTACATATCCCAGCAGTGGCTGACAGGGACAGAGAGACCTTAGCAATGTTCCCCAGCAACAGGAACTGTTCCAGCCCTCCTCCTTTTTTCACCGTGAGACTATCAGAGGTTTGGAACAAACCAGCTCCCCCTCTTCTGCACTGTCATTGCTGTGGTACATTAACTTTTTCTTTTTTGTATCATTTGTGTTTACCAGCACCCAGAGCACTCAGCCCTCTGTTCTCCCTGGCTTCCTCTGAGGGAGAAAGCCAATGCCCTTTGCATCATCTGTCCTTGCTGGCACATTTGCAAGTTCTGCCCCTCACTCAGAGGTGTGGGAAGCAAAACCGGTAGCAGCTCGTCCCTCTGCAGACAACAAGACAGAGCTGTCTCTGGAGGAAGCTGTGCTCAGATATATTCAGGGCAATTATATACCACAGCTTCACACTTCTTGTCATTCTTGTTGTTTGCTGCTAATGGAGAGTTTTGGTCCATCAGTACTGTGTACATCTACAGCGAGATTGGGCTTGTTTCTTCCCCTAGAGCTGCAAAGGCCTCCCTCCCAGGCTCTCTTTCCCAGCCATGGTAGAGCCTGCAGCTTCTATTTCTTACCTTTTCAGGATCTTTTCTATGAATAACAAGATAACCTCTTTGCTGCACCCTGGTTTTAGTGCTCTTCACTTACCTTAGCCTAGGGCTTGTAAACCTCTGAGTGGTAGCTTCTTGCAGCACTCTTGTCTTTTGTCACTGGATCTATGAAAATGATCCCTCAAAATTATTCTTGACTGTAGCCTGGGTGATTTGCTTTCCTGATACCTTACATGAGTTTAAAAAAAAAAAAAAAAAAAAAAAAAAGCTGTATTTGGAAAATGCCTCATACTTCAAGGTAGGTTAGTTGCTCTCAGGGAAGTACCTGGGTAAGGTGCAGCTCACTGCCATCCAGAGAGCCTGCTGCTGTCCCACCCCACGGCTGCACATGCTGTATCCACCTTCCCTCAGACCCCTCTGTTTGTCCTGCCCACCACACACTTGACCACAGTGCCTGCCAGCCCATTTGCCTGCTGCCAGCTCACAGGGAGCCACATCTGAGATCTGAGACATCTTTTTTTTTTCCAGTTTGGCATGATGCAGAGTGCATTAGGACCGAGGAAGCCAGCACCTGTGAGAATACACAGCCCATATGAAAGTGCCTCTACTGGTGATAGAGTCAAGTGGGCACCCTGTGCATGGGCAGGTCTATCTGTTGTGTGGATCCTCCATCCCAGGTAAGGATGAGATGCCACCTGAGAGCTTGTGCCTGGATAAACTCTACTGGTTGGGTACCTGCATGGAGTAGCATCATAGGATGGCTTGGGTTGGAAAGGACCTTCAAAGATTATCTAATCCAATACCCCTTCCACACAACCAGGTTGCTCAGAGCTCCATCCAACCTGGTACTGAACAGTGCCAGAGATGGGGCGTCTGCAGTTTCTCTAGGCAACCTGTTCCAGTGCCTCACCACCCTCCTAGTAAAGAATTTCCTTCTAATATCTAATCGAAACCTATCATCCTTTAGCTTAAAATTGCTGCTCTTTCTCCTTTCATTAAGGACCTTGATAAAATGTCTGTCTTTCTCATAAGCCCCCTTAATGCAATGAAGGATGAGGCACCTGGTGGGTGTGAGAAATCGGGGGCTCTAGACATCAGAAACAGCAAAGCTGATCATCAACGAAGACTGATTTCAAACAACCAAGCGGGACCTGCCTGAGGGGTGATCCGGTGACAGCCCTGTACATCTCTGCCTGAGCCTTGCCACCACTTCGGCCTTGCTGTTGTGGCCCCTTGGAGCCTTCAGCGTGTGCCGGGTGATCCCTGTGAGCACCCAGCCACTCCATGGGCTTGCCTCGCAATGTGCAGCCCCTCGTGCATAATGAGAGCTGCAAGTGACCCGTGTGATGAGTAATTGGCTCGGAGCAGAGTGCTGACCGCGATTACAAGTTCATCTGTACATGATGTTACACTGCACAGCTCCCTAACTATTTTCAACACAATTGATTTCCATTCTGGAAAATGCGTTCCCCGAAGGAGACGGCAGCAGTGATGTGCAGTGGCACAGCAGAGCTGGACTTCATCTTGGGCACGAAACACACCACGTAAATACATATCAGTGTCAAGTGTGGGGGAAGTAGGGCTTTTTGTACTGCTGTTCCAAGCCCAAAAACCCATGCTTACCCTTCTCTGTGGCCAAGGAACTGTCAACACCAGGGGAAAAAGGAGGGAGGGGAACAGCCCCTTGCTTCTCTCATCCCTGGTTACTACAGCTCCTCAGCGCTGGGAGCAGATGGGCACTCCTGAGCTCATTGTCACCCTCTTCCATGCCTGGTACCTCCACTGCAGGAATAGGGGTGAACACTGTGGTGCTGCCCCTGTGAGTCCTTGTCTGGAAAACTGTGTGGGGATCATTCTCCAGCTGCCAGCTCAGTTTTTGGAGGCACACCATGACTTACTGCAAAGGTATTCTCTTTTTTTATGAAGTATTTAGCAGTGGCTGTTCTAAAGATTAGTGGAGAATGACAGTGAAAGAAAACCCAAACCCCACAGATGACTTTTACAGTCAGGTTTGGTGTACCAGTACTCCTACGCCCGCATTTCTCTCCCAACAGGAGCCAAATTGCACAGCCTTATGTAACCAGCTATATAAAGAGTGCCTTGAAGGAAGCCAAAAATGCTGCCCAGCCCCCACCTCTGGAGCCCTCACCCCCAGCACCTCCTGCCCTCTTCCAGGTGTGTGGGCTGACCATGGCCCACAAAGGGACCTGCAGCCTGAGTGCTGCTGCTTAAAGATGCCCAAGTGCCATTTCCATGCGTGATGTGCCCAAGGTGTATCTGTCCCCATCTGTGCCTTGGGAAACTGCCTCTAGCTCTAGTGTGTCACTGGCTGAGGTATTTCCGTGGTCAGGGGTGGGGGGGGATGGAGGACAAGGAGAGGGAGTTTATACACACCATGCAAAGCATAAACTGGGCAATGTGTTCAAACTGAGAGCCTTTGCTTGCCCAGATGCAGAAGGCATTTGGGGCAGGATGAACGATCATTCAGCCTTGTGGTTTGTTTTTTGGACCTTTCAGAGTAGTGCAGGGCAGTCCTGGGTTTGCTAAAACGTTCCCAGGACCTAACATTCTGCATAAGTGTGTGCATATTTATCTAAACAGACACTCTTGAAATAAAGGCTGCCTTACAGAGCTGTGACCTGGGATGTCTGCGGCAAACCAGGCATCACACAGAGATTTGGGCACAAAGCATGTGGGTTGCATGAGCAGGAAGCTGGAAGAAAATTGTAGCTGTAACTCAGTGTTCCCACCTGAGCCCAGCTTGAGGATTTGCTACAGGGCGCTCACACCTGCGCTGCAACTGCCTTTTCATTTTCATCCTGAAAATGTTGTACAAACAATGCTTGGGGACAAGCATGGCTTTACCGGGTCTCTCATAAACATGCAGATGGCTCACCTTTCCTAAACTGTTCTCTAAATATTTTCCTCGTAGCTCTAAATGACACTTGGGAGGATGTGAAAGGCAGAAATGAAGGGAGCTGTGCCTTCATTGTGCAGATAATTCCAAAATAGTCAAGTAAAACACATAATTGCTTGAGCGAGAACTGCTTAAAATATGAATTCTAACTCAGCTGGCAGCCGCTGTAGCAGGGGCCAAGGATTCTGTGGGAGAAGGTGTCTGTGCAGATGTTGAAGCTGAGCAGCAAGGCACAGGGTGCAGGATTGCTGTCAAAACTCTGCTATTATGGTCACTTCTGGTTAATTTTAATTGTTTCCACCTCTCTTTTCATGCCTTCCCATGGATGAAAACAGTTTTATCCACCTCATGAGAGAGAAGTGCTGTGAGAGGCTGAGAGGCAATTCACATGTGTATATATATATATATATATATATATATATATATATATGTTGTGCTGAAAGATTTTTCTAATACTGATGTAGATAGAGGCTTCAGGTTTTTTTCTCATTTTTGGGGGAAGGCAGGATTTATGAATTAACTCAGTCAACACTGAGCTAGAAGTCAGCCAGGAAAACAATCTAGCTCCATGAACACTGCCATGCCCAAGGAAAATCCAAACTGCAGTTGTAGCACCTTTCCCTACAGTAGCAGAGCCACAGCTATGAGGTGGAGGCGTCCTTGCAGACCAGGCACTTCACAGGGATCAGGAGAGAAGCCTTTGGAGTGATATAATCATCTCATGTGCCAGCATTAAGTCAGGTTGCCTGTGACAGGGCTGGAGACAAGGAAAGGCCTTTCTGTGAGAAATACCTGCCCAGGGGAAGGGGAGATGCTTAGGCTGTTTTCACCACAGGAGCACTGCCTCATGAACTCTTTGCTCTGAACCTCCTTCCGTGTATCACTGCTTCTCATTTTTTCCTTCACCTCCCCTACTGTACTTTGCCATAGCTATATTCAGGGCACAAATCTGTTTTTTTTATGTTTGTACAGCTCCTTAGACAATATGCCCTTTGAACACTTATGGTAACATGATTATTTTAGGGCATTGACAGCTGCTCAGATTTCCTTTATAGTATTGTTTAGATCCCTTTTCTTCAAATGTGAAAGTATTGCTATTGCAGGCTGTGCTGGTAATGCAGACTCAAGCTAGTTTATTTCAATATGTATGAGATTTCTTCTTATGCAATACGGGAACCTTCCTGAAGTAGGAATGAGTCATTACTCCCTCATAAACCCACTGCAGACAGTCCCAGTGTTATGCCACTTGCAAAGAAATGGCTCTGTGTATGTGTGTCTCTGTTTTTCTTCCTTTCCCCCCTCTGTCCCTGGCTTGCCACAGGAATTGTCATTCTCCTCCATTCCCACAAGTACAGGGAGAGCTACAGGAAATTATATCGCTAATTAAGCTATGGAAGAGAATACAAAAACCCTAAACTATAAATACTCCATCTGTGTTAAAAACGAGTGACATGTATTGTCCTTGCTGGTTGGAAGCCAGTGCAGCCAAGGAGCTAGGCAGAGACTTTGGGAGCAGGCAGTGCAGGCAGCATGCTCTCAGGGAGCCTCTGGTCACAGCATCACTGCAGCAAGAAATAAGGATCACAAGCAAAGTCATGATTCCCTGTTATCCAGCTTTTCTAAATGCAAGCTGCACCAAAGTACAGGTGCTGCTTGTCAGGATTTTTGTATAGCGTCAGGCTTAAAGCAGCAGCTTTCTAGCAGCAGCATAGTCCGTGGTGATGATGAGATGAAGCTGGAGCTCGCAGCCTCTGCAGCAGCACCCCCAGTGAAGGCGTGAGCTGGTGCATTAGTGCCCCCCTGTCCCCAGGCCCCCCTGCACCCCCACATGTCAGGACCTGCAGCATCTGTCTGGAGCATCGCTCAGGGCACAGCCTGCTGGTGCCTGGAGCAGCTGTCTGGTGCCCAGCTCATCCACACCCAGTGCCTGCAGGTCTTGCCCGGCTGGTGGGGCTGTGGGGCCTTCCAGAAGGACAATTCCTCAGGGCAAGGGTGTGGGACAGGTGCCTTGCTGGGTATCATTCATTGCTTTTGAACACCCACTTTCTGCCTGGCACTGTCATGCCACGATGTGCCTGCATGAATCTGTACTTCCTGTCATTGGCCGAGTTCCTGCCTCTAAATCCTGGATTTGTGCAGAGGTGTTAAAACCACTTTGTGTTATTTGGTACTGAGGCAAGTGGCTGAAGAGGGAGAGCAGGCACTGGGAGTGGTGCCTTCTGCTATGCACCCACAGGCTGTACCCGGCTAAGAGTTTTTCTTTACAACCAAACCAAGTTAGGTTTGGAATAATCCACACGTTTTTGGTTTTGATGGAATTTAAGATGTTTCCATTCTTCACAGGCAAGAGATTTAAGAAAAATACCATATATTTAGAAAAAAACAATGAACCTTGATACTTGGTGATGCTGTGTGTACACAAAACTCATGTTTTCTAGGTCATAGAAATAAGAACAGGAGCAGATATCTGATCCACGAAAGTACTTACATGATACTACTGGTCACTACAAGTGTTTCAGTTCCAAGTCTCAGGCCTCAAGACCTGTGCCAAGATGCTGAGTTGGCACATGTGAAGAAGTTCATACCCATTAACCAGAACTACAGGAGGTGCTGGCAGCACTCCTTGGCCTAAAGTGGTGCAGGCAGCACAAGATCAATTAGCTAAAATCCGACTATTTATCAGACAGAGGGGGCCGTGGTGATGCACCCTCATATAAACTTGTGCACAACTTGATTTTGTAAATCATTCTGTTTAAGGCAGTTTCTCATAGTAAAACCAAAATTATGCTAAGAGCTACATGCAAAAGGATTTATTTCCCAGTGGAAGTGCTCTGAATTCAAGCACTTACAGAAATAAAGTGGTGCTCTCCTCCTGAACTTTGACAGTTGGTGCCTATTTGTTACAATGGTGGTTCATTACTTAATTACGTATCTCTTTGGTCCATGTTTCTTACCTAGCATGCTTCATGTTGTGTAGTGAATGAAACAGAGTTTTGGACAGCCCATTCTGCCTAGAGAATGAGGCAGGTGTCTTGCAGGACAAGAATGCCATAAACAGCTTTATTGTTATTTGTGTATGCCAAGAAGCCAGATCAGTGTTTCAAGCAAGTTTCATCTCACCTCTGTTTAGCACCGAAAGGAAATTTGCACCTTGGAGCTAATGTGATCCAACAGCTCTCTGCTCCCTTCCCTCTGCCATGGCTCTCAGACAAGGAGTCCTCTTGCTCCTAGTTTCTGCTCCCCTGGGACTTTAGGAGGTTGCCTCTGCCAGCTCAGGGAGCAGAACCAGCTCAGAGGGCTGCCAGGGCTAGTGTCAATGCAGGGAGGGAAAAGTAGGGCTTCTCTCCTTGGCAGCAAGCTGTTAGATCAATGAAAGCCATAAATAATATCAACCACCCTTTCTAAGGAACAAGCAATATTGCCCCAGGAAAAGTGCTCTCAGTTCTTAATTAACTGCCCAAGTGACAACACACAAACTCTCTTCTGCACAAAATGAAGTGCCTGCAGAATGAGCTGCCCTGCTTACTGTGGTCTGTTCAGGGTGACAGAGCTATTTGCCCACAGGGCTTCTGTGTGCAGTCCTTGTGCAGCAGGATAGACACTCGCCAGGCACTAATGAAGAGCAGACAAACCTGCGCCCCAGAAGGTTGTTTCTCCCTGAATGCCCCCTCCCTTCCCAAGTAAGGGACAGCTAGAAAAGGCTTTCAAAACCCAGACCTTCTGGAGAAAATCCCGTGACTGCACTGAATAGTGCAGGCTCTTCCCTAGTGACATTAGAGGGACCCATCTTCCCCCACACACCACAGGCACCAACATGTTTTTTCTGGGTAGCAGTAGCTGGTTAACTGGTTACCCTGTGAAGGTCAAAACTCAGCATGAGCCACTAGATTGCTGCAGTGAGCAGTGATCTGTAGTTCTGTAGGGGTCCTCTGCAGTCAGTGGTGGGAGACAAGCAGAACAAAGTCATAGAATCACAGAATAATTTGGGTTAGGAGAGACCTTTAAAGGAAATCTAGTCCAGCCCCCTTGCAATAAGCAGGAACATCAACTAGATCAAATTGCTCAGAGACTTGTCCAACCTGACTGAATACTTCCAGGGATAAGGCATCTACTATGTCTCTGGGCAACCTCTTCCAGTGTCTTACCACCCTCATTGTAAAAAAAATTCTATGCTGCATCTAGCCTAAATTTACCCTCCTTTGGTTTAAAACCATTAGTCCTTCCTATTGGTACAGGCTTTAGTGTCACCATCTTTTTCATAAGCGTTGTTGAAGCTCTGAAAGGCCACAATGAGGTCTCCCTACAGCCTTGTCTTCTCCAGGCTTTCCTCACAAAAGTGCTTCACCCTCTTGATCATTTTTGTGGCCCTCTTCTGAAACTATTTCAACAGGTCCATGTCCTTCCTGTGCTGGGAATCCCAGAGCTAGATGCAGCACTGCAGGTGGGGTCTTCACCACACAGCAGCACCTCAATGTCTTTCTTGTTGGGAGGGGTCCAGAACTGAACACAGGATTTGAGATGCAGCCTCACCAGTACTGAGTACAGGAGGATGATCACTGCCCTGGTCCTCCTGGATGCACTATTGTCCATTATGTCCAGCTTTTCTTCCACCAGCACCCCGAAGTCTTCTACCACAGGGCTGCTCTCAAACCCTTTACCCCCAGTCTGTATGGATACTGGGGGTCACCCCAGTCCAAGTGCAGGACTTTGCACTTAACCTTATTATTCAGCTTCATTGAACCTCATGAGGTTGACATGGGCCCACCTTGAGCTTATCCAGGTCCTTCTGGATGGCATCCTGCCTCTCTGGCATCATCCTCTTTACCTTCCCACAGATGCAATTTAGTTGAATATGGGTTTACTGACCCCTGTGTACTTTACTGCCATGACCCTTTCGCACTTTTGGAATATTACCAGTATTTCCTTAGTGTAGTGCTGTAACATACTTTCCCATTTTTATCTGATGGCTTGTAAATGGGTTTTAACTAAGCTGAATAGAAGGATAGGTGTTCAGTCTCATGACAGCTTCCATGCTCAGGGTGCCTTCACTTTCCAGTCTCATGATTTCTCTCTTTGAGAAACTCCCAGCTGTGCTGCAGAAGTATGAACAAGCCCTTACCTGCCCCATGCAATTCTACTTTGGTAGACTGAGCTTGTTAACTAATTCCCTGCTTTTCTTTGCATATCTTAGAAAATGTATGGCCTCCTACAAAACCAGATGTGCTTTCTGAGGGTAGGGAAACATCCTCTCTAAAGCAAATGTTGTAAATGCTGGAAGGAAAACTAGAGGCTTTCTAAAGCAATTGTTAAAGCTTTGTCCTCTCTCTGGAGCAGCAGAGCACCAGTAGCTCAAACCTCAACCCGCCATGAGCTCACTGGCCATGAACTCAATGCTGAACAGAAAGTATGTCAACATGAGCAACTTTATCAGTCAGAGCCTTGCCCAGCAGTTCTCTGCAATCCAGTTTGAGGGACCCACCCACATCCTGACAGCCATCGGCTGGCAGGGAAGTGAGAATGGTTCCCATGATCATCTTTGAACTCTCATTCTCGTAGAGAAGGGACTTCTGGCTGCTGGGTAACACAGCTGGTCTTGCAAGGCACATGGTGTTAGTCCAGGATGGATAGTTTTCAGGACTGGCTTCTACATGTTTGTGCACCGAGACATCACATTTTTGATTATATAGTTAGAGATGTTCTGGGGTTTTTTTCCCCGATTAGATCTTTGCTTCATTAAGAGTCCCATGAGACACACATGGATGGCACTACAGAAAGCTGTCAGTTCATTCCTGTGCAATTTTCAGATGCATGCACCTCTGTTAACTAACCTGTGTCAGCAATGTTGCATCTGCATATACATCAGCATATGTATCTACATGTGCATACATTTTGCATAAAGTGCTTATATCATAAGGCAAAGGATGGAAAAAACTTGCTTCTTGTACATGAGGGTGCTTATACTGTTTTGTTAATAGAGAAAGATTTGCATGAGCTTGGAAATGTAGTTGTATTAGGATTTCTAAATCATTTATATGCATTTTTTCAATTTAAACTAAATACTATATCTAATACGTTATAGGTGAAGTCATTAGGCTTCATATGACCAACTCAAACACAATGTAAGCATAATGCAAGCTGTTCTTCAAAAGAATAAGGACTCTGTTCCCTCAGACTGGGCTGTAAATGAGACTTATGCAAGCATACATTTGTTTCATTTGATGGGAAGGTTTAAACCTATTCAGATGTCCAGGGTCTTTTAATTGGTCTTTTATCCTTGTCATGTTTTGTACTAAAACAAAATCCCAATGGGTAAGAAAAACAGAGGCCATGTGAACACATCAGGTATGACCATCTCCAATGAGTAAGTCTGTATATCTGTCAGTCTGGGTGTGAGAGGTTTTTCTTTCCCTTGCTCCAAGGTGACAGCTTATTTGGAAAGCTGGGCTAATGTCTTCCATGTGGATAAATGCTGAAGGTGTCATTTCACAACTGTGCTCTCCTGAGAGCTGAGGAAAGGGATGAATTACTTCCACCTGCAAAATTCTCGGGTTTGCTAACTGAGATTGTGCTTCTTCTCACTGGTGACTGAAATACTTATGCCACTTGTGGGTGACATAATGATGTAACCACACATACCTGTGTGATTCATATCTCAAATCATATAAAAATCCTTTCAAAAACCCCGAGGAGTAACTTGTCAGGCTGATACTCATTGCAGGTCTCTTAGAGAGATACTGCTGCCAAGGACTGGATCAAATGCTGGTGACAGTTTCTGATAAATTGATGTTTACAGCATGTTAATACCAAGAGAAAAGGATTTGGCAATAAATCTTTTGGGAAAGGGCTTGGCTGAACTAGATAGGAAGGGGTGGTATCATGCTGCCATAATTTATGCCACAAGGTGCAGAGAGAAATACAAGACTGGAGCCCATACATTCATTACTCCACACAGACGACCCACTGGAGCTGCAGAGATGAGCTGGAGCTGCACTGGCACAGCCCAGGATGAGGCAACCCAGGGGCTGAGGGGCAGCAGGTGAAAGCAGCAGTGCAGAGCTGCTGTGCTGCAGGGCCAGCTTCATCCCATGCATTCTTTTGTATAGGATTAGCAGGAAATGCTCTGCTCTCCTTGTAAAGAGCAATGAATGTTGCCTCTAGTGAGTTTTCATAATAAGCTTATAATCGAACCTCTCACACAATTTAAGGTTCTCCCACAAAATGATAATTTTGTGAATGGATGGAAATCCTATCCTGAGATTTTACAAAGCAATTACTGAAATTTGGAAACCGTTTGTTCTCTGGATGACATTATTAAAATGCATTGACCTTCATGACAATCTTGCTGATGAACTAAAATGGGCAGGAAGCAGGGAGAAGGGCAACATTCCAGTGTTGCTGGCCAGTTTTTGTGTCAGATGGACTTCCTTTATTGCTCTAAAGTGGTGCAAAGAAATAAATTTTTTTTTTACTGCTTTAGATATCCATCCATCACCTGAATTTTTCTTGATATCATTGCCCTGCTCCGGGGGGCATCTGGCATCTGTTTATTTGTGTGCTGAGAGTTTGCTTCAGTGAACTGCTGATGGAAGAGTTCAGCATTTCTCTGCTCATCAGAGCTGGTTTATTTGTTTAATCAGCAACTCTGTGCTCTTGGTTGTCTGTACCCTGTGAAGCTGGGACTGTGCTTCCACATCAGTATTAGAGAAGGATTACATTGCAATTCAGCTTGATCTTTCCATTCAACATGCAGCTACGCTTACTTTTTCATTTGTGTTACGCCAGACCATCACATTGCAACAGAGCTACATCAGTTTCTGCTGGGTGAGGGGTGCTGCAAATGCTGTATGCTTCAAAGTGCTGCCAAAATCAGCTCCTGATAGATTAATTGCCCACAGCTCTCAATGATCAGCACAATCACTCCCAGGTGAGGCTGTGAAGACAAAGAGGGGGAAGCCGTTCTAACCACACCATTGCTTGAAGCAATTTCTTCTTCCTTTGCCTTGTTACCCTTTTTGGGGTAAGCACTCATCCCTGGAAACTTGTTTTTGCAATGGCAGAGAATTGGATAGGGACTGTAAAAATACTTACTGCCTACCCTGCATTGCTTATTTGCTGTATTTTTTAGAAGTCATGAAGGAGGTGATTGTGAAGAGTGATAATACAGGATGAAGAAAGAGATCTGTTACTACCAGTGAGGGTGCGTTTTTAATGGACCTTGTAGCAGATGTATTCAAATAGATACATTAATAAAAGGCAGTACCTGCTGTTATGTCTTTGTAGGAGGATCAGGAAGAAATTACCTTGAAGAAGCATTTGAATTCAGAATTTTTAAAGGTCCAGAGAAGGTATGTCAGTCAGGACTGGTAATGCCATGCAACTATAATGGATGCACCCTTCTAGATGAAAATAAGTAAGTCAGGGCACTTGGAATGAATATAGAAAGGCTGGCAGAGTAAGTAGGAGTAAGACAAAGAAGGCCAAGGTCTGTCTGGAATTAATTGTGGCCATGGATGTCAAGGACAACAGGAAAGATGCATCAATAACAAAAGGAAAATTAAGGATAACATGGGCCTGCTGGCAAATGAAGGGTTGTTCCTGATAATAAGAGGCAATGTATGCCTTCTTTGCATTGGTCTTCACTGACAAGATCAGTCATCAGGAAACCCTGACCTGGAAGCCCAGAGTAAAGGAATGTTGGAAGACTTTCCCTTGGCTGAAGAGGACTGGGCTAGAGGACATCCACAAGTCGGTGGGCCTAGACAGAATGCATCCATGAGTGCTGAGAGAGCTGGCAGATACCATACCAGGCCATTCACCATCCTCTGTGTGGCAATCAGGAGAGGTGCATGAAGGACTGGAAGAAAGTGAATGTCACCTCAGCCTTCAAAAATGGCAAGAAGGAGAACCCAAGGAACTACTCCATTCAGCCTCAACTTAGTCCCGGGAAAAGGAAAGAGTACCTTGTTCTGGAGGCTGGCTGGAAAGCAGCTCTGTAGAGAAGGACCTGGGAGCCCTGGTGGACAACAAACTGTACATGAGACAGCAGTGCCCTTGTGACCAAGAAGGACAATGGCATCCTGAGCTGCATCAGGAAGAGCACTGCCAGCAGGTCCAGGGAGCTGATCCTGCCCCTCTGCTCAGCCCTGGTGAGGCCTCACCTGGAGTGCTGTGTCCAGGTCTGTGCTCCTCAGGACAAGACAGACATGGAGATCCTGGAGCAAATCCAGCAAAGGGTTACAAAGATGAAGAGGAGATTGAACAGGCCCAGCTCCCTCAGTCTTTTTTCGTTAAGAGAGATGTTTCAACCTTAAGAAGTGACAGCTGAGAGGGGACCTCATCAATGTATTTAAGTGTCTGAAGGGCAGGTACCAAGAAGATGGAGACAGGTTCTTCTCTGGGGTGCCAAAGCAATGGGACACGAGGCAATGGGCAGAATCTGATGCATGGCAAGTTCCAGCAGAACAAAAGGAAAAAAAGTTCTTTATGAGTGAGTGTGCACAGTATCAGTTGTTAGGGAGGTTGTGGAATCTCCCTCACTGGAGATGTTTAAGAACCACCTGGATACAGTCCTATGCCATATGCTCTAGGATGACTCTGCTTGAGCATTAAGGTTGGACCAAAGGATCCACTGTGGTCCCTTACAACCTGACCCATTCTGTGACTCTGAAATTATTTGTGTGCTGTTAATAATTCTCGCAGAGATATTTGATGTCTAATCATTTTACTGTCTGATATTTTACTGATTAATTTTGTTCCTAATTGAGGCTTTCTACTGTCCTAGAGGAAGGCTAGGGGACATTATATAAGTAGCAGACTGATCCACTGGGTTTTCTGTATTCATGAGCCTCCATTTTCATGAAGAGGAGCTGGAAATCCTTTTCACCAGGGGTTAATGTACAAGGCTCAGAGTGGATGAAGTTTGTGGGCTCTTTTTAATAAGCACAGCTTTTCTTTGCATAGACACTCAAAATGCCTGAATTAGACCACTGCCTAAAGGGACAGGTATTATGAAAAGAGCTGCCAAAGCCTCAGTGTGTCAGTGGGAAGCCCCTGATTATCACAAGAGGATCTAAATGGAAAGGTGACATTCAAAAGACCATTAAGATAAAAGCCAGGATAGATTTCCTTCCAACCTCACTTAATAGAAACTTTAGTTTAAAATCCCCTTTCCTGAGAGGATGTGTGATTTCATATACACAGCTTGTTCCTTAATTGGGTATAGTCAGCTGCACTGCTTCAGAAAGCAATTGCTTAGCCAGGAGAGGTAGTGAGATTAATTGCAGAGGTAATAAGAATGCCAATATGTATGACAAATATGTATTTCTAATCTTTCAGCTGTGAAAGCCAAGTGGAAAACACAGTACCAGCTACTTCCAGATGGTTTTCCAGGAGAACAAGCACAGATATGGTATGGACAAAATTGTGCCTGCTGCATAAACCAGGTTTCCTCATGCTTGGTTATGTGGAGCTTTAGGAAATTGAAATGAAGGGTATATATCGTGAATTTTTGTTGTTGTTTGCTTGTCCTCTGAACTCCCTTTAAGACTGTAGCCTGCAGTGTGTTCTCCAAGGCTCTACGAAACCTAGTTTTGAACGAAGCATGAACTGGGATCTGTCCTTTCTGCTGGAAAACTATCCCATAATTTCATAACTCCCTGCCTGGCCAGAGCTTGTAGCTGAGAAATGGTTCAGTTCTGTCCCATTTTTCCTGTTACAACTGTGTGACTTTTCCCAGAAAAATACATAGGAGTGTGTATGCATGTCACTGGCTCTCCCTTCTAAGCATTAACCAGATCACAATATGAGCCTGAGACTTGGAAGTGTGGATTGAGGAAAAAGTGATGACAATCACTGTTAGTAATTACCATTTGTCAAGCATAAAATATGCTTCCATTTTGCCAGTCCTTTCCCTGTAAAGCCAGTGATGCTTTCAGCCTGGCTGGTCCCTGGGAGTTGCTGCTGATCAAAGTTATCCTGCAGCTTTGGGATAACTCTGACCAAGATCTCAAGACCCAGACTAGCATCTAAACAATGCTCCTCCTGTGATAATAGTCATTGGCAGCAGCACAAATCCAACTTGCTGTGTCTTTTCCCTCCCATCATGTACTACCCATGTATAAGTCCCAGTAGTGGCAGAAATAGGCAGTAAATGGATTTCCTAATTTGCTGAAGTCAGATCTCTAAGTATTGCTTGGCCGTATG
Source organism: Sturnus vulgaris (assembly GCF_052056855.1). Classification (NCBI taxonomy): domain Eukaryota; kingdom Metazoa; phylum Chordata; class Aves; order Passeriformes; family Sturnidae; genus Sturnus; species Sturnus vulgaris. The sequence goes on along the minus strand of NC_142248.1, from coordinate 13,639,176 downwards.
ATGGTGTGCTGGTGCTGCACAGCTGGGCCTGGAACTTCTCAGCTATTGTTGAAGGAAATGCATGAAATGAACTGGCACTTTTGTTTTGCGCCAGTTCAAAGCTGCTGTCTTCAAGAGTTATGGCACGCATTTTCACCAACAATTTCCTTTTTTTCTTGAGGGCTGTCTCTGTCTTGTAATGCAGGATCAGGGATCCATCAAACCTGCAACAGGTACAGAGCCAGACCCACAGTCTATCACATCATGGCTTCAATCAGATCCTGCTGTTAGTGGTTGCAGGAAGCTGCCCTCGACCCTGCCTCCCACCGAATTTCTTGGCTCACCACCACGTTAAGGCTGCCTAAAACTCAGCACCTGGCTGAGAAGCTTTGCAAAGGAGCTGTTTTAGCCTTCAGGAGTTTAATACTTACATTAAATTCTCACTATAGTAGGCTTTGATTTTGCTGACCACACTTCAGCAAAGTCCCTGTTTCTGTGCATGACTAATGTTTAGCCCAGATGGGAGAAGTTTGTCTTCAGAGGGATTTGAGCAAGAAGCACAAGGTGAAGCAAACTTGGCAAACAGTCCCATCCACTGTCATGTTATCAGGGTTGCTCTGGGGAAGGTAAAGGAGGTGACTTGGGGTTTTGCAGAGAATCAGTGGTAGAATCCATCACAGCCCAGCCCTGACTCTTTATTGCCACAAGAGTGCAGCTTTTTTTCATCTTCTCCTGTAATAAATTGCCTCATTTAGTCTGGCTCCAAAAAATATTGATGACACATCTCTTTTACAAGGCAAAGTAAAAAAGTACTTTTGAATTTCTCTCTCACATACTCTTTATTTCAGAATTTTGTTATGTGTTTGTTATTTCTGGATTTAGCATAGAGTTCAAAAGCAGTCTCAGTCCTCATGGTTTTTCCTGTTCTTCATAGATCTGTCTGGGAAACTGTCCTAAAATTGCCAGAAATGGTAGTAGATACAGGCATAGCTCTCTGCTACCTGTTATTCTGTGAAGACTTTTAGTTTCCTGCTTGGAAACAATCACGCTAACAGCCAGCTCCAAGGAGCTGAGGATGAAAATAGCTTGAATCTGCCTTCCTGCTGCACTAGAACTGTTCTCTCTCATTCACTTGCTATTGCTTTGTCCAACTCAATTTTAAATGTACCAAGCATTTTGTACATTTGTGAGCTTCTGTTACATTACTTTTGACAGACAATTTTGTATACCTCATCACCAAAAAGTCCTTCCTCAAACCCCAAATTTTCCCTTCCTATCTTTACCCTTGAATGCTAATTCTGTCCTGATGTATTGTGCTAATTGTGTCCTTGCTCTTCATAATGTATAAACCTTCTCAGGTCTTTCCTGTCATCACTTGACTGTGCTACAAGCATTAACCCCTGGAGCCTTAGTCTTCTCTTTGTAAGTGATTCAAATTTTGACACCACAAATCTTCAAACCTGCCTCATAGACAGAGTGGTGGAAATTATTCTTTGAACTACCTCAGTGTAAATAAAAAAAAAGAAGGAGAAAAATGTCAGGACAAACAGAGAAATTTTCTTGTTGTGGAGAAATAACATATGTAATCAACGTTAGTTTTGATGAGAAATTGCAAAATAAAGCTGCTTTATTTTTAGCAGTCCATCTCAGTCTTTTTTATAGTCATTCATTGCATTCTGTTTAGTTTGTTCATATACCTCCACTAACTTTCAGCTACATTAGTTAATGAAAGGTTGCTTAGCCAGGCAGATCTTCAAATGCTTGCAGCATCCAAAAGTAAGAAGGTTAATAGTCCTAATGCTCTAGCATTTGAAGATGCTTACAGCATGAAAGCTTTCGTTTGCATTTTTATTGCTTTAGAAGCCACAGTAGATGATTCTAAATACTTTGAGGACCTGCTTTTGGCATGTGTTGAAAGACACATCCCTGCAGTGGTGCGTGTGCTGTGTTTCTTGGGGCAGGGGTGAAGGGCACCAGGGCTCTCTGGATCCAGGAGTTCCTGTTAAACACTCACTGCAGTAGCTGGTTGAGAGAGTTGGTCTTTACCTACGAATCTGCTTATTCAAACAGAGTCCCCTGAATTGCTGTACGGGAAGAACAGAGGGCTTGGGGGTATTTCCAAGGTCATCTCCTGTGACTGACTGTGGTACATCACCAGTCACTGTCTGCATGGAGACAGATTGCTTTTTCACTGATTGCTCACCCTTACCATGTTCTGAATCTGAGTATTTTGTGATATGCTCTTCTCTATCAATAAAACACCTTCCCTTCTGCAACCCTCTCAGTTTTTCTATTGCTTGCCAGCTAGGATACCCATATTCTTGACAAGCCCTGACCTTGCATGGTACAGAGATATCTGCTTCAGGAAAATCTGCAAATATGGATACTGGCACATGGAATAGATTACAAAGGTCAGGGATCAAACAGAATTGTGTTGATCAGGAATCTGCAAGGTGAGGGAAGCACAAGGCAAGCAAATACCTCTCACTTTGTGGAGTGTGCAGCTGCCACTTCAGCATGCATGTACTCATGGCCAGCTGCCCCTGGGCTAGGACCTACCAAGTGTTTTGATAATGCACTGTTTATATAGCCTAAGTCATCTATTATTCCTGTCTGTTCTGGTATCTCTTTACATCTGGAGAGGTTTTTGAATTGGGCTACTCCCTGAATAAGAGATTTAAAAAAAAAAAAAAAAAAAGAGGAAAAAACCTCCAAATCTTCAGCAAGGCTGAATAATTAATATTTTGCACATATTTTACAGACAGTCCAAAGCTTTTTCCTAATACCTCAAGTGCTAAGGAAAACAATCAATTACTTCTTTGGCATCAGATTAATATGCTAGAAAACCATCCATGTAAATCTGTAGCCTTGTCTCTATCCCACAAGGCAGGTCCTCTGGATGCTGCCCATGTGCCTGAATTGAGCTCCACAGTAGTTGCCAGGGCTGGGAAGAAATCAGATATTCCTCCAGGGCTCTGGCAAGGAGTGTACTGGGGCTGGGATCTTGCAACCATAATCGACTGATCACAGAGAAGGAACAGAAGACAAGAGTCTCTAACATGCCTATGACCCGTCAGAATGCAGCATGAAGTTGGAGACTGAGATGAAATTGCTTCTAATGAGTGAACCACTGCAGGGGCTGGGTGTGAACTAAACCCTTTTGGACTTTGGTCTTCAGACTTCTCAGCAACAGAAATTTGCCTAAAAGGCAGTTTCCTCAGAACATAGGATAAGAAGTCTAACAAATGTACATATGCCTCAGCAAAATGAATTTTAAATAAATCTACCATGTAGAATTGCAAGCTTAGTAGATTCAAGGAGCATGTGATAAGATGGAATGTATTTGGGTCTCAGTAAAGCATTTTAAAAGTTCATCAAAGATGATTCAAATTGCCTTGGTTCTGACACAGACAGCCATTTTTAAAACTGTCCCAGGTTCTGCTAATATAGGATAGCTGGCAGCAAGGTATCAGTCAAGTGTACAAGGAAATTGGGGAGCAATGACGAGATATGCAATGTTAAATATTCTGCAATCTGTATTCAGAAAAATCCCCATGCAGGAACCAAATGAGAGAATAGGCATTACCTATGCTGTTCCTGGAGAGGACTGGACAGTGAGGAGCTGTAGGTTCAGGGAAAGGAAAGATGGTTAGAAACAATATGATGGTGAAATTTGTGGGAAGTGCAAAATGATCCCAAAATATGTCAACTTGCTGGGGCAAGCCTGGGGGAAGAGACCCCAAAAGAGCTTTAATCTTGGCAACAGTAAATGATACATAAAGCTGTAGTGCAGCAGGCTCACTATGATATTATTCTTTACTAATTTCCATGGTATCTGAGCACTGCAGAGATTATCTAAAGAGACACTTTCTGGAGAAACTCTTCTCCCTATTATGATACATTGGGAATTTCATTTACCAGCTTTTGTATTTTGCAGTGATGGGATGGTGTATGCCGAGAAGAGAGGCTTGAATTCAGTCTTGGTTTCAGCAAGATCATCCCATTCCTGCAAGAGAAAAAAAGAAGCTGTACTTGTAATATTAGTAGTGACACTCCTTTGTCCTGATCTCCTGCAGGGTTTGCCCTGATGCAGAAAGGACCACTACCCCTGACAAATGTTGCTGGTGTGAGTGCCTGTCTCTGCAGCACCTTTATGCTCAGGAGTTGGAGCTTGAATCTAATCTGCTCCCAAAGGAACAGCCCCAGGACTGCCCAAAGCACTGATATGGTACCTTCATAGCAGTGTGTGTGGGAGAACATGTGGGCTGCTGAATCTTCAGGCAGATGACATGATATTTTATTTCACTCTATTTCTAGAAACCCCAAACCTTCGTTTCTAAGTGGTGTATGGTGCATTAGTGATGGTGGGAGGTGGCAAATGCATGATTCAGCAGTGCCTGGGTCTTTATCCTTCAGTGCAGGCCCATCATAAACAGTGGGAAGAGCTTCTAGCTGAGGGCTGGAATAGGCTATTTGGCTGTGAGGGCCATCCAGAGGGAGAGGGGTATGTGCTGCTGTGCATGTCTGTCTCATAAACCTGCCCTGCTACATCACACTCCACCTAATTTTAGGTATATTTTAGACCTGTTTCTTATGGAACTTTCACGGGATCTTGTGGACTACCCTCTTTGTCACCCTAATGATTGAAACTTGTTAGCCAACTTTATCCAGAAAGGGGCTTCAAAAATAACACTGGTCCTCTAAGTTTCACAAAAAATGTTGCGTGCAGGAGAAAAGAGAAATGGTTCCCAGGATTTCCTCTGAGAGTCACCAGTGCTGCAGCACATGCCAGCTTACATGTTGTCACCAAAGGATGTTTCTGGGGAGTGCTGTAAGGCAGAAAAAGCTGAAGAGTTAGGAGGGAAGAGCGAATTGTACTGTGATTCATTTAGAAAGCCAGTTAACCCCAGGGCACAAACCCAGAGAGAGCATGGCTGATCACTTCTGTTATTCACTGGCTGCTCCATCCTTGCTCTGGACTTGGCCCAGCCCCAGGCAGCTGGACAGTGCTGGCCATGTAGGGTCAGGGACCGAGGTTAGGGACAGCTGAACAAACCCCACGTTTCTGCACAAAGAGATCTTAATGCAAGGAGGAGAAGGCATGAGCCATGTCCAGGATGTCCCCAGACAGTACACTAACGTTCATGAATCATAAGTTGCTCTGCAATCACAAGGCTGAGTCCTGTCCTTTTCCCCCAGTATAATCCTATTAAAGATCACAGGGTTACAGCTCATCGTGCAAAAAGAATTTGACCTGTGATTCCCCCCAAGCTGCCAAATGAGGGCTAGTCCATGGTGGGGGTTGTTGCTATGCTGAGGGGAAGGCATATGAGGCAGGTGTTTGGGCAAGACATTGTGTTTTCTTAGTTTTTAACTGCTAATAAGCCAGCAGAGGAGAACAGCACATTGATTGATTCAGTGTGTCTTGGGACTGGAAACACCCTCATTTGCAGCTGCAGGAGCTGCTCAGCTCTGTTAGCTGGAAAAAAACCCGGGACATCAGCTGGAGAAGTGCAGCTTCTGCATGTTTCCTTTCACATAAAATTACAGTGGTAGGCTTACTCCATGCTCCCTTAGTCTAGCTACAGCTTAAGTGCCTTAGACCCCCACCCTGGAAGAGCCCGAACTGGAGCTGAAACATGAACATTTAGTGGCACAGCAATAAAATTACACTCTAAGGTGTGATGGCCCTTCATAGGCACAGGCTCCTCTCAGAAGCAGCACAGTCTGCAAGCTGAGATCCCAGCAGAGGGAGTTTATGTCAGAGAGAACTGCAAATTACAGCACATCAGTCTAGGAACATTAGAGGTCAGATAATACTGAGGGGCATTTTACCCACAAAGGTCCTCAAGCTTCCAATCTCACATTCAGATGCCTGCAAGGGTGTCATGCTTCATGGACACTGCCATCTGTGGAGCAGGAAAAAAGAGATAAATCTGCCAAATGATTTGCGACCACAATAATCTAGAGATGATAAATGATGAGCAACAGCAGTGTCATCAGCTCTATCCAAACCAAGCATTAACTGTTCCTGTGAGTGTCAATAAAGAAATAAAAACATTTTATACTACCCAGGGATATTCTGCTTGCTCTTCATAAGCGTTGAATTTCACCTGACTTCCCTGTGTGAGGCAGCTTATGCTATTGCTAATTCACTGCCCAAGAGCCTGGCAGGCAACATCATAGTGCTTTGGCTAGGGTTGTGTAACAAGCCTCTGAAAGGAGGGTTTTCTGAACAGAGGCTGTGCCCTGGCCCTGCAGCAGCCACTGGTCCCCTCCCGGATACTTTGGAAGGCCACCAGTTCATGGCATTCTCAGGGGATTTTGAACAAGTATGAACCCTTTAAAGCACACCTCAACCTCTTAGAGCAGCACAACTCATGGCCACTTGGAAAACAATGCTGTGCTCATAGAAAGATGTAGCTGAGTTAGTACACTTGTCTTAGGTGCATTAAAAAGTCATTAAAAATATTTTGCTTTTACCCCTTTCTGTATAGCTCCCACCCCTCTGGAGAAGTGCTAGTGATAAAGCTGGATTGAGAAGATCCCCCTCCAGCCTGGCTAGGCAGGTGGCATCAAACATGGCAGGGAACATGTACGTGCATGTGCAAAGTGCTTCTTGAAACTTGGGGATTACTGTTTGTATGAAGATACAAATAATATTCCAGAATTCCAGTTCCAGAATTCCCCAGGAACCAGAAATAATCGGAAACATCATGGCAGACATAGCTACATTTTGCATTCCCTTTGGTGAGACACAATTCACAGACCAGGGGTAGCTGCTGCTTTGAAGTGATGGGATCTCTGCTGTTATAGCAGAGAGGTCTGAGTGCACATATTCAGCTGCAGAGGGTGGCAGAGATGACGAGGACCATGCCAGTTTTGCAGTTGTCAAGGGCTTCCTGAGTCCGTATCTCCCAGGAAACACTTTATCAGGGAGCATAAAAGCCCTGCATTCCCAGCTATCACATCTCTTTCAGTGAAGGGCTGGTGAAGTGTGGTAAATTCTGGTGGGTTCCTGAGGAGCCAAGAAATTTGTGGGGAAAATCCCTCTGTGGTACTGATTCAATGCTGCTTGCCAAACACCTTTGGAAATCTTCCTTCATGTTTGAAATTCCATGGAAAATAAGGTTTGAGAGTAATTAGCAACTTAGTATTTTTCCACTGGAAAATATTTTCTTGCAAAATTTACTACTGTTTCCTCTTATGTCTGTAGGACTTTTATTTGGTGGAAAATGCATCTTGCCTAGCGTTATTTTCAAGTGGAGACAAACAGCATATAAGTGTCTTCTTAACATGACCTAAAGTTGAAACTCTAGGTCACTGTGGGTGCAGAAAACTCCTGTTTAGGACAGACCTTTGCACATGGCAGCATTTGCAGACAAAGCAGTTGCAGGCTCTCAAACCACTCACCAGCACAGAGGTGAGAGTTTTCCTTCTGCTTTTGTACTCAACTTGCTGTCTTACTGAATAACTTGGCTGCAGCTAAACTTGGCTCTGCTATCCAGACTTCTTTTAATAAACTTAAGTCTGTCAGAGTGCTCAGGAAAGTTTGATACGACATCACTGCTGAATCAACAGAAACCCGTGTTGAGTGGATTTGCTTGCAAATGCATTCAAGACCTCAGCTATAATGCCAAAGTTTGGAGTCATTCAAAACACCATAGATCCCGTGTGATTTATAACCATCTAATTTGTGCATTAAAGCAGTTATGGGCAGAGAAAGCAAGAGTGACATCCCACAAGTATTACTTGCTCCTGAGAACAGAAAGAAACTAGAATGAGATTACACCAATTCTGGAAGCAATTTAAAGACCTGATATGCCTCTAGATATCATTCTGAAAAGAGATGCCCCATAGGCCCAGATTTATGGGAATATTTGTATGCATTTTGATGGAATGGGCTCCAAAGCAAATGTTCTCATGTGTAGCCCTTCCTGTAGCACTAAACCTTGGCCAGAACCAAGACAAGTAGTTCATAATTAACTGCATTATTCTTTCTCCCCTTCTCTGCCACCATGTGCCAGCATCTACTTCTCCTCTAGATGATGTGGACAGCACAAGGCCAGTTCTTGTTTAAATGTTTCTAGGCTGTCCACAAGGGGAAAAGTTAATTGTCATCTGAAAAGAGGAAGCTGTATTTTGTGGTTGAAACAGTATTTCCCAACATTGTGGTTACCAGAGTAGTCCCAGAGGGCCTACAGGCCAGAGGGAAAGTGCATGGCAAGTGCAAATGGGTGGGGAAAGCTGTGTCTGATTAATATATGCTTCTGCTGCTTGGATGATAAAAGGATCTTTCTTCTTTCTCTGCCTCTAACACATGTAGATGCAGAGTTATCATAGCAGGCTGCTGCCAAGCAGCTCCCTCGGACAGCACCATAGGTGACTGTCTTCCAAGCTGCCTTCAGTTGGGGAGTGTAGGTGAAGATACCACTGTAGGAAATATCAACAATGGGGGAAGAAAAAGGAACAAGCTTGGGTGAGGAGGACCAAAAAAATAAAGGAAAATATGCTGGAAGGTAAAAGAAAATAGAGGGGAGGTTAACAGGAAGCTGAACAGCTGAGGAAGGAGATGCCAATGAACACAAGACATAGGCCAAGCAGCCAGTGATGAGGTGCTCCAGCTGAGAGTAAAAATGGAATGGCACTGTAGGACTGAGGTGGATGCCTGGGAGGTGTTCCCAGCTTACATTTGGTCTCTAGGGTCAGGGTGTGTTGGAGCAGTGCACAGAGAGGAGCTCCAACATGATCAGCATCACCTGGCCATATGGCTGCTGCCTGGGAAGCTCCCCGAGCAGCAGAGGCAGGTCAGCAGCCGGATGGCCAGTCCTGCTGTGTCCTGCACTGACACAGCTGCCACATGTGCCGGGTCTGCTGGCAGCTCTGACAACAGCAGGGATCTTCTCAGGCTCCAACCAGGTGCCCTTGTCATGTTGCCTCTCCCAGCACCAGTAACTGGCTCCAGCCCCAGAGCACCTGAACACTGCACAACTTCTTGCTCCAGTGAAGCAGAAAAGAGTTAACTCCCCCTCAGTTCTCATCCAGTAGAGAGAAGATGGAAATGTTTCATACTGTTCTATTTTTAAATCGTTCAAGAAACATATTACTAACAGAAGAACAGCATAACTGACATTTCCCAGAATCAGCTGATGAAAGTGCACAGCACAGCTCCTCTTGGGCAGTCCAGGGAAGGTAGAACAACTTAAAATAGCTTCCAAATAGAAGCAAAATGCACAAAACCATTACAGAGCTCTGTGGGCAACACCCTGAAGTCCACTTTAGCTATTAGCCATTGTACTTAAGGCTATAGAGAGAAATTAAGCAATGAGACCATTGGAAGGTTTGTTTCCCCATTGAATTCTAAAATAGCTTTAACTGATTGCTAGTGAAAGGCACTACAGTGACAGGGCCAAAGACCAGAGGCATCTACCCAGATGTTACATAAACCTCTGTAACAAGAGTCTTGTTTAAAGGAGGGGTCCTCAGCCCTTCAGACTGTGGCATGAACACTTGGGAGCAACCTGTGACATTGACATCTCTCCACTGTGGCCTGATCTGAGACCCACAGCTTCATTTGACTTCAGATGATTTGCCAAATGACTCACACTTTCCTTATGGAAGCTCTCTCAGAAACAGGGACAAGTAGGGCAATTCATAGCAGCTACATATGCAAGGATCTGAAATGTCCTGTGTGATCAAATAATTACTGCTACACTGAAACAGCAAAACAGCGTCTTTCTGAAGGCTTTTTACTTCTGAGGAAAGTTAAAGATAAAATTTGCAGTGGTTAGTCCAGGCTAATTTTCATGTATAATAAATTCAGATATGAAAGAACTTGAGGTCTTGTGTGGTCTGCAGGAGGCAGGAGGTCAGGCAAAGAGATTACTCTGGCCTCTTCTGAGTTTATAATGTCAGAAGGAACACAGTTCCTTGTCGAAACAGCAGTGAACAATAGTGGCAGCACTGCTGGGAGGTGTGCTGCAGTGAAAAGCAGGTGTCCTAAAGAGCCTGTGAGGAAATGTTCTTCCTGTTGGAATGGATAGTAAAATGTTGACCCAGGTAATAAATGTGGCTTCCCCACTTCCCCTTTGTTTTCATTATAGGTTTCAAAAAAAGCCAAGCCTTTCTGCCTTTGTTTTAAGCACACAAAAATTAAATGCAGTCTTTGTGCTGCAGCTAGCTGTGCTCTCATCCTGAGGAGTGAACAGACTCTAAGGTGAGCGTCTCTTTCTTGCTGAGGAGCACAATCCTTTGACAGTGCAGGATCCCCCAAAATGCTTTTGGTGCTATCTTCAAACCTGGCAGCCCCCAGAGCAGTGCTGTGCTTGTAATGTCCCAAGCCCAAGCTGGGCTTGCATCATCTTTGTGCTGTGCTGCTGCTCTGGTGGATGCTGGAGATAACATCTCCTAGCCTTTGAAGAGTCTGCCGAGGAGAGCAAACTAACAAGCCTGGGAGCAGTACAAGCATATCTAATGTGTGACTGGTTGTGCCTTCCTCACTTACAAGCCATCATTTGTAAATATTTGTGGAGGTAACTAGCAGGAGGCAGGCAAAATGCACAGAGGTAGGGATTTGTTTTTCTATCATAAAGAAGATGTATTAGCAGCTACCAGTGCCCTTAGACATGCCCTTGGACAAAATACAGGCACTAGGAACTGCCTGGAAACCTGGTATGGGTTATTCTCTGAACAGCTACTGCGCATAAAGTCACAGTTATGTTTTGATTCAATCTTTTCACTGCAGGGAACCTTTTAGATACAAGGAGCTTATCTTACTGCAGGGCAAGCACTGCAAGTTAGTTAGAGACAGTTGTTAAAAGATCACTAACGTGCTTTATTCTCCAGTAGAAAGGTTGCATTTATCTCATGAAAAAGATCCAGAAAGCTCAGTGGTGACATTTTCTGTCTGGCTATGATGGTACTGCATGTAGAGAAAAAAACGTACTCCTGCAAGAGGATTTAAGATTGGATGCTCTCCTTTCATGGGGCTTCTCTCTGCAAACCACAAGTTTTCCTTCATGATGAGATTCTCTAAAGTGTCAGGCAAATTTGTACCAAAGCGCTGCGTCTGTTTTCCGGTGGTCTTGTGTCCTAAATGAACTCTGCCAATGCAGGAGGCCAGTGGCTCCCTGGTATGGTCCCACACCTTCGATCAGGGGGTGGGGTCATGGTGTTTGCAGCTCCCCTAAGGCAGGGGTTTCAGAGCTATACTACCCAGGGAACAGACAGGCACGGCTCTGGCCTGAACAAACTCTTAGTCCTTTTCTGTCTAATGTCTCCTACTAAAGGAGGTCTAAACTGCTCTGTCAACACTTAAACAGTGAGAAGAGTGGTGAGGTGGAAGGACACTGCTTGTCTCCTGGCCATATAGATGCAGAAGCTGTCTCAAAGAGGGGTTAAGATATTCATCTGGGGCTGCAAAACAAGTAGGCAGTAGAGCTAGAAGCTGACTCACACTTCTCTGACCAAATCACTAGAGTAATCGTCCTTCCTGAGGAAAAATCTCTGGGAAGGACAGCTCAGAAGGAGTGAAAGAAGGAGGGAGGGAGGAAGTGAGTGTGTGTAAAACTGTGTGCAGGGTAAAAATGAGCATATCCGTTGTTATTCTATGTTTTGCGTGTGCAAAGGGGGAAGAGGTGGTGCAATTTGCCTAGAGGGTTGTCTCCACAACTGGAAATATTTAATTAAGTGAATTACCTTCCTGGTAGTACTTTAAAAGGCATTAGACCTAGCCTGAGCCCCATTTTGATATGCTCAGTGGACTGTGAGGAATTTACTGTCAGATTAAGAGAGACAAAAAAGGTAGAAGTCAAATTGGTGGCAAAATGCAGTTTCTGGCTCCTTGTCAAAGCACCCACATGCCTCATTACCTTGGTTTAAAGCCAAGAGACTAGCTTAACAGGACTGTTTATTATTCCCTCCCCTTCCATCTATACCAAAAATGGGGTTTCAGCTACAAATCCTCCCTTTGCTAAGTTGCACCTTGCTTTTATTTTTTTGCACATTTCCCCTTTCTTAGAGCGCCTCGTGGAAGTGCGGCGTTTGCATACAGCTGATAAATGCCACCTGCTGAGGACGCCTCTTGGGCCATTTCAAACAATATCCTGTCTCCATACCAGCTGTTTTTGCTGGGAACATTATTGTACCCTGCTACCAGTCTTGGAGCCAAATGATTGTGGGGAGGAGGGGAGAGAGTGTTAATGAGATAATAAAAGTATACACTCACTGTTTTCTACTGCAGCATCAATGTGTTTTTTTAAAAAATTTAAAGCCTGTTTAGCCATTGGAACGTGGCTCTGTCAAAAAGAAATGTTGATTCCTCTCTTTATTGCAGCCCTCACAGCACTGCACCACATGAATTGTCAGCCTTTTCTTTCCTTTTTTATCAGAAAGCATCTGTCCTGTTTTCCTTCATGTCCCATGTAGCACAGACACCCAAGTGTGGTGCTCAATTCCATTGCACCAACCAACCTGCCATAAAGACACCCCCAGGAGATGGATATAAATGCAGGACATAAATGCCTCTGCTACAGCAGTGTCCTTTATTGCTGAGGGGATGGGACCAGAGAAGAGTCTCTAGAGAAAAATATAGCTTCAGGAGGAATTAGCTGTAACCTGCCCTAAAATTGTCTACCCATATTAGGTACAGTAAATGTTCAACAGGGAAAACAAAATCCTGAAGTACAAGTGCCACAGCTGATGCTGAAGCTGCTCAACCACACTCCTGCTCCCACCCCTTTCTACACTGCAAGGGCAGTTCCACACATGGGAAGGGGTCAGAAAATGGGTACAGACACACAAGAAGCCTTTTTTTCCTGCTCATCACTAAGTGAGAGCTGGACTTGCACCTACAAACTTTCCACAGAGCCATTAGCCCTTGACTTCTGGATTTATATCCAGCTAAGGGATTTCTCCTATAAGGCTATGCCGAGTCCCCATGGCCAAAGCTTCTCCCTTCTCTTTCTGCTGGCTCTGCTGAAAAGCATGTTACTTAGCCTGTATCTACAGCCTACTACACAGTGTTTCACAGTGATTCAGCTCCTGGTGTGCTGGGACCACTGCCTGCTGTACAGACAGTACAGTCTCAGCAGTTTGGTGCAGCCTCATTCATATCTGCATCTTTCTCTCCTTCCTATCTCATCCCCAGTGTGTCAGCTGTTTGCAGCAGGAACCTTCCATGTAAGTGTCAGCCACCTCCATCATCAATGGCTCCTTAATCCCAAAATGCTAAAAGTCAGCCAAAACAGGGATAGTCATCTTAGGGCAGCAGTATTTAAAAAGTCAGGAGGTGAATAAGCACATGATTTTGTATTCAGTTATCCTAAATTTTTAACAAAGCTTTAGTCTGACCAGTCGTGCTGTTCCTATGGTCTTTCCTATCCTGAATGATCCTCCTTCATACAAATGCAAGCAGAGCTCCCAGAGAACCAGCCCGTGAATTTAGCTAATTAGTCAGCTTGCTTGGGGAGAACACAGATTAACACCTGGCTTCATCTCTGCTGATGAGCTGTCTTCAAAAACCTGTTTAGGAGGCAGGGGAGCCCTTCAGCTGAAAGGGCATTTTAATAAGGTCTCTGCATGCTCACTCAGAGCAGAGGGGTGAGGATTTTGCTCAGCACCTGTACTGCCAACAATGTTCAAGCAGGGATGTGCGAAGCGGGATGGGGTGATGGATTCCAGCATCCTGGTCCATTGTTTCGTGGCAGAGCAAGCAGCACACAGAGGTTGCTTTTCCATCCTCACCTACTTCCCTTTGGTTTTAACAGGGATTTGTTGCAGCTGTAAGCACTACTCCAGTTCTTCTGAAGCATTGTGAAAGAATGTGATGATGTAGCTTTATTATTTTTAGTCTATGTTCCAAAGTGAATTATGCTTACACAACTACGTCTCTGCAGCCCTACCCTCCCTGTCCCTCACACGCAAGCACTCGTAGCTTTGACATTCATATGCTAATTTTAAACAAATTTGAGAGGGAGCAGAGGTCTCAGAGCTGTGAAGGATAGCTCCCAGAGCTGGCATGTGGGCAGGAGAGAGGCACACACACACACACAAGCACACACGAGCTGGCTGCCGGCAGGGAGGCTGGAATAGCTTGTCCCGGACTGTGTCACAGGCAGCTCCCAGCCAGCCTGACCTCACAGGCGGTAAGGGGAGGGTGTGGAAAAGACCGGGAGGGGTCAGACACAGGCCACGGGGGAAATTGCGGGCAAAGTTAGAGGATAGAGGGTGTAAATCTTTGGGAGATCGCTTCCTGCTTTGTCCGAGAGAGATTAGGTGCCCTCGGCACAGGTTTAAATAAGTTTGTCTACAGCATTCCTTAGTAGGACTAAACTCTGTTTGAATGGATTAAGGAAACGGTGGTAGAACCTGCCTCGACATGTTTGCTGATTCAAGTTCTACCTTAGGACAAAAAAACCACCTGAGCCAGGGGAGAAATGACTGGAGGGTGAGAGTGTGTGTCATTCCCTCTTCCTATGAGGTGTAGCCTGAAAATGTAAAAGTAAATCTCAAGTTTAGAGTCCCAGGCTTTATCCCTCTAGGGGAAGATCATTCTCCCTTAATGTTCAAGGGCTACCAAAGCTCTGAGACGTTTGTTAAGACCCGTACAAAGCTCCACCCAGGTGAGAAATAATTTGCACTGTAATTGTAAAAGGGTTTGTGTGGGTGTGTGTGGGAACTGCTGCCTTGCTGGGTAGGGACTCCTAAGCCCTCCATGACACTAGGCCAGCCTGGCAAATCCGAGATGCTGCTGTATGTGAAGTACCTCCCAGGGATGTCAACAACCTGTCGTCTGGTTTCTGAGGCTTCACAAGCTGGGGTGAATGGGTGATGGGACTTTTTTGGGTAGAAATGCAGGGTAGGTGGGTGCCTGCATCACCATTCAACATGTCCTAGGTATTCGATACTCAACATCCACCTGAAATGTGATAAGACATTAGACATAAGATTTATTGTGTACAAAGAATTAGGAGATAACTAAATTCAAAGGGCTTATGATGAGTACATGAGGCAGTTTGGCCTTTTATTTCTATCTGAGCATTGTTCTCCAATATTTCCCCAGCAGAGTAGTCCTGCTGGAGAGCTGGGCTCTCTCAAAGGGGTATTTCTTTGATGATGCTGTGTACAACCTGATATTTAAAGGCAGAACCACAGCTAACACTGTCTGTTTGGTGGCACTAAAGTCAGTCTGAGTATAAACTTATGTTCTCTATTTTATAATTCAGACTCTTTAGATTTTATAGCTACTATGGACAGTAGCCAATCTTTCAACAATTACGACATTCTTTCGTTCTATCAAGCATAAAGCTTAGAGGAAACTCAATTCCATTTGAAGTACCATAGTGTAAGAGAAAGAACCCCTTTCCTTGAAACTGGAGAGCTGCTGACTGTCAGGAGAACCTGAGCTGCCTGTGGGGTCAACCTGCCTATGCCCTGGAGTAAAGTATTGGGATCAAGCTCTTTTCTGAGTAACCTTTCACTTTGAAAGTCTCACTATTTGCATGCATCTCCCAAAGACTCTGATTTCTGTTGTAGAGGTTGCTGACAGCTTTCAGCTTTCATTATTTGTGGTTACTTCCAGAAATAGAGCAAGTATTTAATCTTTTTATTTTTAAAATTTTATTTCTTTATAATTTTTGGCTACGCCAGCTTTGTATAATTATGCTCCTATGACTATATTACCGTTGACTTCTATAATCACAAGAAGCTTGTAATCAAAGAGAAATGTAAAATTACTAAAATATCAGCTTAGCTCTCATTTTTAAACTAAGGTAAGCACTTAAATGAGACATGTACTTGAAAACAGTCAACTTTGACATTGTGATTTCACAAGTAGGTCAAATCCAAACCTTATTACAAATCTATAGAAGATGATGCCACATACATCACAAGTGCCATTTCACAGATGTTAAGTGGAGTTCAAAGGAAGCCCTTTCTGCATTTAAAATGCCAAAATCTGATACAATAGTATTTACACCACTCATCAAGATAAAACAAATCTGCTTTCTCCACCATGACTGCAAGATATAACAACTCTTTTACATTTAGCTTTTTTAGATGGTAAACCACCTACCACTGGGCAATGCCATTCCAAGGAAGACAAAATAAAAACTTCTAAAATCAAACCAGTCAGGTCATCAATGACTCAGGCAGCTAAAATCAAGGAATTAATGGAAAGCACAGTAGCTTTTCAAGTCATAAAGCGCTACAAGGATCAGTTTCTACCTGTTGTAAAGTATGGTATCTTCTGCTATCAGTCCTCTGCAAAAGGGGACATTCACAAAGCAGCCTAGGGAAGGTTGACCCAGCTGAGTGGGACGTTCAGGGATCTCTTCAGGTTGTAAGGGGAACAGTGAAAGGTGAGGGGAGCTGCAGAGGAGCAGATGCTTGGCCAAAACTTGATTCTGCTGTATCCTGTCCATGATGGTTGGACCATAAGAAGCCAGCTGAGTAGTTTCCAGGCATGAAGAAAAGGCAAGCTATTACTGCTGGAGATGGAGCATTTCTGAGCTCTGTATCTGAAATCTTTGCCTTTTAATGTGCAGGGAAAAAATAATAGAAAAACTGTGTTCCTCTTGCCCTGATCACTCCACTTGTTTCCACACTTTGTTGAGGCTGCATGGCCAGTCCAGAGACACCACGTCAATGAAACATCACCTCTGATAGGCCCTGTGGCAAGTCCTTTAAACCAGAGTTTAGCTTCCTCGTGGTGAGGAAAAGGGACATATTTCTTACTAATGGGGATAACTTCACTGGAATGATATGTACTCTGACTGTGTTTGAATAAAAAATGAGAAAAAGCCCCCTATGGACCTTTACCCCTGCAACCCACATAACAAGTTTGTCTCACTGTCCCCTTGCAGTTATAATCCCACCAGTAAAGGAGCTCTAGGCTCATTACCTAGCTGCATAATGAAGCACATTAGCAGGACAGATGGATAGTTGGCAGTAGAGGCTGAAACAGGCTAAAATCCAAAATGCTCTGAAATATGCCCTTGGGCTTTCTTTGAAGCCTATTTGCTTTTATAAGAGGATTTAACATTCAGGACTTCATAAGAAGCTTGCTTGCTTCCAGAAGTTGTCATTGTCCATGGCACAGAAGCCCCAACTGGTGCTCGGATTCTTCATTCTTCACCTAACACTGGTAGTTGTTACACTGTCCTTAGGATTTTAAAGTTGAGTCACTCAGGGAGCAGCACCTCTTGTGCCATGTGTTGTGCCCTCTCTGCCAGGAGTGATCCTGGGGAAATCCATCACAGAAACTCCACAGAAACCAACTGCCCTTTGGACAGAAGCTTCTGAAAACTGCCCGGTGGTCCTCAGACCTCAAAGTAATAGGGTTCTTTTGTAAATGCTCTTTTCCTACAACTGTTTTGGTAGCCATACCTGTTTCTTTGTCCAGAGGAGAAGAATGTCTGCACTGACATTCCTGACAAATACTGAGATACACTGGCAGGCAGCATAGGGCTATATACTGACTAGCCAGGGGAACTGAATCTTATCCTACACATCCAAGAGTCTCTTTGTTTAATATTTTCCTATAACATATGCTGATATCCTTGTATATTTTTAAGGCACAGAAATTTTCCTTAGCAATTTTTTTTCTTGCTATATAGTAATATTTCATATCACTGGCAAAAAAACATACTGCTGTTGGACTCTGCAGCAGGTGCCTTGTATGGAGATATATGAGGCATCCCTTCCACTGCCTACAGGACCACGTTGTGCTCCCTTGGTAGAGCCAGCTTTCTGCACTGTGCATGGCAGGCTGGTGCCTTCTGCCAGGAAGGGATCTGGCTTGCTGCACCAGTGACCATTTCTGATGTGTATTAACTGCTCTGCTGAATCACTTGAAGCTCAGTGGCTACAGTTCACCTCCCCAGGAAGTGGTTACAATCATGAAAATAAAAGGGCAAGTAGCAAAGACAAGCTGGTAGCAAAACAAGTCTTATACAAGCGTGCAAGAGAGTTAGGTAGGGATGAGCAGTACCCCAGCCTCTGAGGTTGTCTACAAAACCAGGAAAGACCTCAGATTCTCCTTCAGATCTCGTGCTATTGGAAGAGTGGTGTCCTTGGGTGTGGTTCCATCATTCAGATTCTTACTGGTTAGGCTATCAACTCCATGGCTGTGCTGGTGTGAGGGACCAGAGGGAAAGGGTTGTTCAGTCTCCCATGTTGGAGCCTGCCTGCCATACTCTGGTGAGTGGGCTAGGAAGAGTGTTTGTGTTAGAGGTGAAGCCAGCATCCTGTACTGATGAAGTGGAGCTGACATTTGTCTTTGAAGAGAAAGCTCCATCACTTGGGGCTGCCCATGCATATGATCTGGCAATATTGAGAACGGGAAATGAATGTTACATGTGTTACAGAGTGCACTTGCCACTCAAAGTGCTCAAAAATCCTGCATTGCTGTATTTGCCTTCCCTAATTACTTTGCAAGACAAGCAAACATTACAGCACCATTCTGCAGAACACTAAAGTAAGCCACATGGATGCTCTCCTGTAACTCACAAAGCCATGTCCCACTTGGGGTTGATGATGGATTATCCAAATGCTACTACCCAGTTCCTTTATCATCATCTGACCATATGGCTTCTCAAACTTCCTTTATCTATTACTTCAAAAGTGTTTCTCTTTGCAATGTTAACTTGAGCTAGAGCACAGGTGTTGCTCTATTTTAGCTGCCATCTGTACACAAAACCCTGCTGTAGCTTGTATGTCTTGGCTGAGATGGTCAAGTGGACATCCTACACACATTGCTTTGCAGGGTAGCTGCAGGCTAATACCTTAGACCACCTATGGTCCTCCACAGCTTTCCCAGAATTCTCTGCCAAGCGCTCAGAAAGGACAAGCATATTCTCCCACAGTGCTATCAAAAGCTTACTACCTGTCTGTGATTTGTGCTGGGCCTTGTATTGCACAGCAGTGAGCTCAGGGCAGGTGTGGGTCACACAGCATTTTTGCTGTCATGGTGCCAGGCTCACTCAAGGTCAGCAACGTGGTCATAAGTAACTCAAATTGCAGCCGCTGGGAGGGTATTGCAAAAATGCAGAAGGCAAGAACAGAAATGTCTTCACGAAAGGTTTGTGTTATGTAACTCGCTTGACAAAACAAAAAAGGAGGAAATTAAGCAAAATTGTTAAAAACAAAAACACAGAATTCCTTGAAACCATAGATCTGTAGAGTACTGTATTTATTTAATTCAAGCCTACAAAAATACTTAATAAACTGAGGAGCTTGGTCTTGGGGTTTTAAGGAGTGTCTAGGGCATTTGTCTCTCTGCCAAGGGTTTGGGTGAAGTACTGAAAAAACATATCCAGAAAAACATGGGAAACCGTGTTTTACTTAAGGAGGAGGAGAGTCAGAGCAATTAATCTGCCAGAGGCCATCCTCTTCCTTACAATGAGTAAGTGTTTACTGCTCCTGAGTGGGGTACAGGTGATGTGTACTTTACAGCAGACAAAGATGAATTATCTGGAATAGATAGCAGACATCTGAGCTTATGAAGGAGGTGAGGAGTCTATTCATTTTTTCTGCAACTGATTCTCTGCTGAGCTGGGAATACACTGGCCAGCAATTCAATATCATGCTACCTAATGCAAGGACAGATTAACAACTTTTAGTCCTTATTAAGGCAGTGGTGTGTAACATTGGAGTCAATGCTCTCAAGAAGACAAGGGTATGTATGACTCATGGTTTGGGTTTCCTCCCCCCCACCCTCCTCGCTTTATTTTGATTTGTTTCTGAAGGGGGTGGCCATGTTTTAGTCTCCTTGTAATGAACATGAGGATTGCAAGCTAAAAATAGTTTTAGGGGAGTATTTTGCAGTCTCTATAACAACAAAACATATAGATATGTCACAGTAAAACTTTACTAAACATGCTGTTGTTTATGATCTAGGAAGGGACAGGTAGCAATGAAGAACTGAATGCAGTCCGTATTTTTGAAAGCAATGAGCCTTTGTAAGACAGAGGATGCATTGATCATTCCTTCTTTCTGATTTGGATCCAAAAGTTTACATTTCTCTCTGCTTCCATTAAACGTTGCACAGAATAGGACTTGGAAACAATACATTTAATGTCTGGCCTTTGTTTTTTTTTCAATTGCTTGTTTTTGCTTGTTTCCAAGTTTGTTTGAACGTGGACATGAGTGAAGGCAAAACACAATGGCTCAGACAGCAAAGAACACCATGCATCTTGTCCTAAGACTGTTAATTAAGCCATTAAAGATTGCTGGGGTTGGCAATACCACGTCTACAGGGAGCTAATTACTTGTGCAACTGGTAAAATGCCATGACAACAACAAAGAATGATATTTTGTAGACAAGTAACAATGACAAGCTCCTGCCCTGCAGCATGAAGTTGGTAAGGTCAGAGGGGTGTCTCAAGTGAGTAAGAGCAACTTAGAACCCAGATTTTTGCTGAGAATGTGATTAGAAAGAATGCAGTAAACTCAAATATACAGACTAGGGATGTGTCAATCAGTGCCGATACACTTCAGCTATGCAGTGCAAATAGCTGGATACTACTGTAACAGCAGAGCAATGGGCCCAGGGGCCTCCTGATTCACTTTTTCCTGGTTTTCATTCTACACCTTCATAGAGATCGTGGGTTTGGTTTAAAAGTCTCTCCAAGGGCATCTGCTTTGGTGTTCTTTTTTAATCTTTTTTCACCAATATCCTCAAAGGAGTTACACTTACTTCCCTTTCTGTGCAGCAACAGCAGCACATGGGCTTTAACATGTTTGCTGGAGGCATGTTTTCGTGTTGAGAATTATGTGTGTTCCTCTGAGGCCTTTCAAAAGAGCCTACCTTGTGTAATTGCAGGATTTCAGTTGAGGTCTGACTGTGGAAGGATCTCTTTTTACTCAGTAACCTATATCACTTACTTCTTTCTCTGACTATAACAGCCTTGATTTTTAATTAATTTAATATTCATTAAGAATAGAGACTAGTTGAGGCATCTACTAAAATCTATTCTTGTAGTTTTTTATTGGAAAATAATTCAAAGCAAATTTTTATGAGGTGGAAGCTTAAAAAGTCGTAAGAGTACTGGCATTAAAACATGGACAAATACAGACTGGGAAGAGAATGGATTGAGAGCAGCCCTGAGGAGAAGGATTTGAGGATGTTGGTTAACAAGAAGCTCAACATGAACTGGTAATGTGCCAGCCAAACTAAGACAGCCATATCCTGGGCTGTAACAAAAGAAGTGTCAGCAGGTCAAGGGAGGCAATTCTGCCCATCTACTTCAGTCTCATGACACCCCAATTGGAGAAATTGATCCAGCTCTGGGGGCCCCAGAATGAAAAGTACATGGACCTGTTGGAACAGATCCAGAGTAGGGCCATGGAGCTAGAGCACCTCTTCTGTGAAGACAGGCTGAGAGCTGGGGTTGTTCATCCTGAAAAAGGCTCTGGGAAGACCTTATGGCACCTTCCAGTACCTAAATTGGGTTACAAGAGACTTGGAGATGGACTTTTTACAAGGGCCTGCTATAGGACAAAGGGAAATGGCTTTAAACTGAAAGAGTATAGATTTAGATTAGATATTAGGAAGAAATTCTTTACAATAAGGGTGGTGAGACACTGGAACAGGTCACTAAGATAAGCTGTCTACACAATTTTATAGGCCTTGATCCTGTTCAACCTTGATTTTCTCTCCAAGGAGAGGAACACAAACCATTTTAGTCTCTTTAAGTCAGCTTCTCTATCCTCTCAGCTGTTCTAGTTGCCCCTCTCTAACTCTGCTACATCCTACCTGACATGTAGAGACCTAAGCTGCACTCAGCTGCTGTGGATGCATCAGGACATTACATAGCAACAAAACCATACCTTTTGGCCTCAATCTCAGTCCTCTTTGTGATGAGACAAAAGCATTTCACGGTACATGGTGGGTGTCTGTATAGCTATATAGATGTCAAGACTAATACTTCAAAACCACAGCTGTCTGCCTATCCAAACAGCACAAAATTCCCTGAAAAAGCTATCAGGGGATATATGGATGTTTCTAAAGACTGATTTAGCCATTTATTCTGGTGACTGCTGTTTTTCAAAAGAGGTAAAGGGAAAAAAACCCACAAAATTGAAAACCTGCCTGATACTTCTGTAGCCACCCTTTTTTTTTTGCAGCATTGTGGAAAAATAGCACTCAACAGGAAGGGTCTAAACTCTGAATTGATTCAAAATTGCTAGGCACAATTTTAAATGAAGAGTTTTTAAGTCTCTGAGACCTGGACTTCAGCCACCTTCCTGCAGCTCTCCTTCCTTTTCCTACCCCCACTGGGCAGCATAAGGCATCCAGTGAAAGAAAGAGCTGTAGTGACTGGGGACCTAACTATAGGCTCCTGTTTGTGGACACCAGCTGGGAATCTGCTTCAAATTAATAACACCTTATTTTTCCTCCTAAAATTGTTCTCCAAAAAGGCAGTGGCCAGAAGTAGAACTCGTGGCAATCTCACTCCACTGAAAACCTGGCTTGTGAGCCTCAGGAGAGAGGGAAAATGATTCAAAATTGTGAGACAGAAAGCAATTGCAGAAACCACACAGTTTTCCTGGCCTTCTCCAATGGATTTTTCCACAAAAAGGAAAAAGAATGCTTTGGCCTAGTAGCGGTAACTTGAGGTTCAATATGCCCAGCAAAGAGTTTTCCACACTCAGCTTCCTGTGAAACCCACAGGAGAAGCTGATCTGTTCCACACAGGCACATGGAGGGAAGACTTGCAAGGACAGAAACATAGAGAACTGCTACAAGAAGCACCCAGGTGGGGGTGCTCACGGTGGCAATTCAGCATTGAATTTCAACCACATTGCTTACTAAACTTGCTGTACCTTCAGCATGAGATGCTGTTGGTGCTGAGGAGCATGTTTGTCTGCGAGGGTGCCATGGTTTTCCTGCTTGCCTCTCCCTCTCAGTGGTGGCCAGCAGGGCTTGCTCAAGGTGAGAGAATGTTCCTAACTCCTCCACATGACTTATAAAAACTTGCTATGGAGCTAATCTCAGCACTCCTCACTTTGCGACCTCCTTACAATGTTATACTACTTTTGGCTGGGGTAGAGTTAATTCTCTTCACAGTAGCTAGTATGGTCCATGTTTTAGATTTGTCCTGCTGGTAATACAGGGATATTTTGGTCACTGCTGAGCAGTGCTCACACAAAGTCAAGGCCTTTTTTGTTTCTTGTACTGCCCTGCCAGCCAGTGGCTTCAGAAAGACAAGAAGCTGGGAGGGCACATAGCTCATAGCACATAGGAGAGCTGATCCTAGCTGACCACAGGCATAGCCCACAGGATATGGCACCATGAGCAGCATGTAAACTATAGGAAGAAGGAGACAGGGGGGTACATTCAGAGTGATGTGTTTGTCTTGCCAAGAAACCATTACACATGATGGAGCCCTGCTTTCCTGGGAATAACTGAGCACCTGCCTGCCCATGGGAAGTGGTGAAACAATTCCTTCTTTTGCTTTGTTTACAACCACAGCTTTTGCATTCCCTATTAAAGTGCCTTTATTTCAACTCATCCATTTTCTCATTTTCACCCTTTTGATTCTCTCCCTCATCCCATCAGGAGGAGTGATCAATTGGCTGTGTGGGTTTAGTTGCCAGCTGGGGTTGAGCAACACATGTATATGGACTTGGTCCGGGCTTTACATTCCCATGTGAGGTGTGGATAGTGTATGTCTTGCTACTGCAGGTATGGAATTTTCAAGTTTTCAAATGGCCTTTTGCTACACAAAGGATGGATGGATGGATGGATGGATGGATGGATGGATGGATGGATGGATGGAGTGAGTTCCTACTGGACTGGGCTCTGCATGGCAATCTGCTAGAGACCGGTGGACATGATATTGCATACATTAATCATTTACAGTGGAAATGTGCAATAACATCATGAGACCTCTCTGGCCTTGGAAGGTGACTTCTGTGCTATGCAAAGAAAATGGGACAGGGAGGATATTGTTTTAACTCTGTAGAATTACATGAGTCTCAAAGCTTCTTCTAGTTCCCCTTCCTGATAGATCCCTGTTTCTAATAAAGGAATGGATATAGCTGCTAGAGCAAAGATATTTTTTTGTTGAGCTCTTTGTTTTTCTATTGTTCAGGAAGGATCAGCACTGTCTGTTTAACCTTTGTGCTTGAAGACTATACCATATTTCCATACACAGAGCTGTCTCTTGGTGCTTTTCTGCCCCTTGATGGTTGGCTGGTCAAAGGGAATTCCTTAGACATTTATAAACATGTGTAAATACAGTTTAGACCTATCTGTTCCATCTCATCCTGTCCTCTTTCTATAATTGCCCAAAGCGAACGCTGCAAGCTCCCAGTATCACTTTATGAGATGCATCTGAGCCTGCACTGTGCATGGGGATGGGAGAACCAGGTTCAGCAGCTTTGCAGCTTGCAGACAGCTGAAGGAAGGCAGCCATATGAAAAAGAAATCATATGAAAGAGTATATAATGCAAGAAAAAGTAAACTAATGTTGGAGCTGAAGACTGGAAACTAGCTTTCCAGAAAAAACAGTGAGAAGAATCAAACAGAAATTGAACTCAAATCTCAGTTTTTCATGTTCAAAACCACTTTTTCATTAGGTCCAAGATCCTAGCACTTATCAAAGGAAGGGCTTTTTTGCATCCTCTCTTTTACTATTCAAATTGAATACTGCATCCTGACCACAAACTACTGGTGTCACAGTGATTGACCTTTCTGCCAGTAGTTATGGCTTTGCATCCATTTCCAGCTTACTTGGTGGACAGTTTAGCCTTCTGACATTTAGGGGAATAGTCCAGTGAACATAAGTTTCAGCAGAGGCAAGTACAAACATTAAAAAAAAGAAAGAAAGGAGAGACTTTAGAAAGGGAGGGGAATCATCTGCATTTAATTTCTGTGTATGAGTTTTCTGAATTCACATTATGTAGTCTGTCCTTATGACTCTGAGGGCAAAGAATGCAGATTTTAAGTTCAATCCAACTAAATCCACGTGATTTCAGAACTCACCTTAAATTGACTGTGCAAACACCACTCGTTGTTCCCCAGCTTCATTTCCAAAGTCTGTTAACAGCATTAGTGGTTATTTGTAGATGCCCATAACTGTTTCATCACTTAAGTAACTACAAAGAGCAGAGCATAGTGTCTCCTGGGAGCACTAGTGAGGCACTGCAAATAGCACATAATCCTTTTTTTTGTGACAACCTCTAGCACTGAAGTCCTGAGAGGAGATGAACAACTGATGAGTAACATTCCCACAGCCAGCAATTGTGATGAGAAAGTGGTCCAGGCATCTTAATGCCTGATTTTGCAGGGGACTGAGCAAATAGGAGAAGCTAACTCCTTCCCAAAAGCCCTGGATGGCTGGAGATTTGGGAGAGATGCTGCCCCAGCTGCTTGCTGCCAGCTCCCTGTAGTGAGGGCAGTGGTGACAGCTGTGGCTGAGGCTGGGAGCTGGGATCAGCTCACCCCGAAGCCCCTGGGAGCCTGGGTTGCACAGGCACGCAGCTGGTTGGCCCTGGGGTCAACAAAGCTGTGAAAATGTTGGACTTTGGAGCCTGTCCTTAGGGAGTGAGCATATCGACTGCTGGAGTGTGCAAATGTGTAATTGCACTCTAGTGGCCTGTGGACAGCAATAGAGCCAGGACTGTGCAGATGTGATTACAAATATTGTCTACATGGGCAGTTACATTTACTCACAAACTCTACCATGCTTTTATATTGAATCCCTATTTTAAGGTCAGGAGAGCATATTAAACTTGAGCTCTGTCCTGCTGGAGCATGGAGCTGTGCTCTGGCTTCCTCCTGTTCTGTGTGGGGCCTGTGTGCCATAAGGACAGGAAAAAAGAACCAACCACTGAGCTGGTGTATTCATATTAATACTGATCCAAGAATTATAAAATCCCCTATCTATTCTAATGTTCCTTTACTCAGTCTTATAAATCATCAGAAACGCCTGGTTTGCTTCCAGAGGCTTTTCAGAGCCCTGTTGGACTTTTCTCTAGTTTTTAATTTTCATTACAGCCTTGTTTTATCCGTCTCTAGCTTCACTTTTGCCATCAAGTGTATTTACTCTACATACATATTGAAAAAGTGAATCTTACCTAATTCCAAAATCTTCTTCGCATGGGTAATCAAAAAGAGGCCTCTTACTTATAATCGTGAAAAGCCATAGAGGGGTCTCAGTAAATCAGGGTGTTTGCTTGCTCAGAGTGTTGTGTGCCACAGAATTTGTGCCCTGGCAATGATTTGGAAAGATACAATACATACAATAAGCAAAGAAAAAGCAGTAGAAAGAAATGATGTTGTTTTTGTAGACATAGTCAGAAATAGTCTGCAGCATTAATTACTTGAAATGGTTAGGCAAGCTGAAACAGTTTAACATCTGTGGATTTATTTCTTTTTTGCCTGCGTTTTAGGAGAGATAGCAGTGATTGGCCAAGCATAGCATGGCCATGTGCATGTTAACTAAATGCAGAACAGTTGTTAACTCCAGATATTTGCTGAGGATAGGCTTTCTGAGCCATAGAAAATGATGCTGACACAAATGTAGTATGCATGAGAGAGAGAGGTGCCTTCAAAAGATGGGACATCATGCCCACGTGGACTTGCCATAGACTTGTTTTTTGACTTGGCAACTTGAGGCACTGTCTTCTGTTCCTTTTGGTGAAGAGCTTTGGGATCTCTGCTATCTATCCATGAAGTGTATTATTACAAAAGGGTTCCCTTGATTGCCCTTCCCACAGGCGGACTTTGGCCTTTTTCCAAAGGCATATTGTATTTGCATTGATCACACCACTGACTATATGACCTTGTCATTAGGAAAGCATGAAACATAAAATATGAGTTACTTGGACTCCTTCTTCTAGTATTATTCATTATATTAATTTTTGATCTCTGAAAGAGATTGCAGAGCCAGCAGGAGGTCTGTTTGAGACCCGCTGACACCATGGAATTTGTGGTACTTTAATTATCCAAATGATCTAAACAAAAGAAGTTAAACACTGGGTAGTGTATGATGGATTGTTAGCTGTAAACTGTAAAAATTAATTTGGCAGCTGGAATAGTTACACGAAACTCTGGAGGCTGCTCCTCTAACACCCTGACTAGGGTATGAGATTAAATGTGCTGGATGCAAATAAAGCTGGAAGCATTCAGAAAATTGTTTCTGTACTCAAAAGCACTCTTCTTTCTCTGTTATATTTCTGTAATGTCATTATGATGGGCAGTCTCATTGTTCTTCAGGCCAGTTTACAGTCCCTGCATCCCTCTTCCCCTTATGCTTTTGAATATTTACAGTTTTGTACTCATTTAACATGCACATTGATGCATCAAGCCCAGAAAGTCCCTATGTTCAAAAAGTGCAGAGAGCAGTGCCTTCTACCATAGCACATTAGGCTGTGAGTTCTGTATGCCCTGGATGCTAAAAAAGTCCAGATTTAAAAAATAAAGAAACATAATATATGAAAAAAAACTCCAACTAAGCAAACCCAAATTTCTTCGCTATATTTGTGGCAGAAAGATCTATCAAGGGTGGTTTAGTGGATGTGAGTGCAGCTGAGTTGAAGGAGTCCTTAAGCTGCAGCTTGCTAGAGAGTATTCTGGGAAGAATCACCCTGTGCTTGCTCTTTGCTAAGCATCCTTTAATGGCAGTAATACAGTGGCCTTTTCTGGCACCCTCACCTTCTTACAGTTTTGTTCTGAAGGTGGAAGGAAGGATTGAGTCACAAGGGCACTTTTCCTCCTTTCACATCACTGCCAGCCTGCTCTTAGGAGACAAGTCAGGGAATATTAGGAAACACCATAAACCCAAATGTAGCACTGTAGTTTGCAGTTTCTAGTAAAGATTTCCTCTTTTTTTCTTTGAAACTGTCTTTAAGAAAAGCCATGTAGAGCTAATTACCTGAGTGCCTGCAGCATTTTTTGTCACACTCAGAACATGCAAAGCATCCTACCAAAAAATCACAGAAAACTGCCAAATGGAGCACTTACAACAATACTCTGTAACAGGAGTTGATCTCAGTATTTATTTGTGTATTTTTAGCATGTAAAAATACGTTTGTCAAAGTCTGCAGTGCTACCACTACCTGTGACTTTAAATTCATCTCACAATACCTAGTATTTTTGTTAGCCAGGATTGCTACAGTTGACTTCTTAGGAGAATTTTCATCTTCTGAAAATAGAAACAAATGGGTCGTCATGAAAACTGAATCAGAGGAGATGGGGAAGAGGAATCTGAAGCTGACTTGGCAAAGAGTAGGTATTAGGAGCAAGGAAGACAGAGCTTACAAGAAGTCAAGAGTCAGTGTTCCCATGGCTTAGGAGAGGCAGCTAAGAAACCGGCTGGGATGACTAAGAAAATTGTACAAGTTCTCCTAGATGGGAAACTGGGCTTTAGCCAAAAGATGGGTGAAGCTGACAACAGGAACACACTTAAATTCAGAGGGAAATTTGGGCAAGGAGAGGGAGAGGAGGAAGTGTACAGATAATTTGGAAAGAAGGGGCAGAGGGTAAAAAATGGGTAAAGAATCTCTTTCTGTGAGCAATCACCTTTCCATTGCTCCACATCACAACGGTGAAGGATAACCATCACAGTCAGTTATTTCCTTGGTCTAAGTAACAGAGGTCTGTGTAGGGAGACCTAGGTGTCACTGATGATGTTTAACAGCCTGGTGCTACAACAGGGAATTTCTACTTTTATACTCTGTATAACTATGTACTGCACTCTCTCTGGCCTCACCAGCAAGATTTTAAACTCAGACCTTCAATGGTTAGAAATAGCAGGGTTAAGAATGCCTGTGTGTGTGTTAAAGGGCCACTGTTAATTCTGCAGTCACACAGGACTCCACGGGGCCTTGCTGCACCCAGTGTACAAGATGGATGATGCTCATTTAAGGAGCAGCTGCTCAGTATTTTTTTCCTTCGTTGTTCAGAGTGTGTCTCCATGCCTTACTGACTGCATGCTATCTGCATGGAAGGCAATTACTTTCCTCATGAGTTTTTCTGTGCTGCTTATTGCTATAGTAACTGTGTGCCTCACAAATACTAGCTCATCTGTTTTCCTTCTTCCCCTCGGAGATGGCAGGGCACCACCTGTGTTTCATGAATGTGGAGCTGAAGAATGGAGAGCAGAAGCTGAAGGCACTCAAGTGTCCAGTATTAGAGTGGAAGTGCATATTCCACAGCACTTGGTGACACACAGCTCTTTGCATGCTCTAGTTCCAGCTTGCTTTGCCTTTAGTCCTTCAGTACCTCCTGTAATCTCAAAGCCTCAGCTGAGGCACCTGGAAAAGAATGAACGATCTCTGAAAAGTCTGAGTGACTTAAGCTAATGTCATATATGAAATTTGTGTCTCGGATTGGGACAGTATCTATTTGTGCAGCTTGATGTTCATCCACCTGTAACCATGACACCAGCCAGTCCCTCATCTCTCTCATCATGCACCATATGTTTTAGGTACATTGCCATGGATTACACAGGCAAGGGAAGCACCAGCTAATAAAGTAGTACAGTGAACTGAAAAAAAGTATTGCCAAATAAATGTGGCAAACATTACAGAAGAAGCCAATAAGTTATGCATTAGCAGTATGATTGCTCTGGGTACTTGCACATTGTCCTTTTTCTCTTCTCTGTTATGTGTTTTAATTCTTTCTGTATTACACTCTCCAGGGTTGAGACTGTCATTTTCTGTATTTGCAAAGAACCCTGCATATGCTCAAAATTATTTGATCAACCTGTTGGATAGGTAAATACCACCAGTTTACATGGGAGAAACCTAAATTAAGAGGCCTAAAGTAAAAAAAAAAAAAAAGAAAAAAAAAAAAGATTGTGTATTTGTATTTGTTCAAGAAAATAAGCCACTTATGAGCTCACAATTCTAATCCTGTGGTAGGTTGAACAAATAGATGAACACAAGAGTGAGGTTTTTAGGCAATGATGTGCAGAAGGTGTAAATAATTTAGGAATACCTATTTAGGAGTGCATAGATATATGTGAGTCACTCAAAGTAAAATAGGAAGTCAATCAATCTTGTCATCTAATCAGTATAACAAAGGAAAATATATTTTCCTAAAATAGCAAGCAAATAAGACATGTGAGAGATAATACTTAAATTTTGCTGAGAGTCTGTAAGTTCCAATAAGCTCCAATCTTTCTCACTTAATTACCCTCCTTGGGGAGCTGTATCACAGGTGTTTTTCATTATTTTCTGCAGAAGTTTAGCAATTTCTCTTCACTTTGTCTTTTCTCAGGACTAACCTTTGCTTTCCAGCTGGGGATAGATTTGTTTCTAAATTGTTTCTCTCTTTATCCCTCACACACCATTGGAGAGAAAAGCACTTTCTCTTCTCTTATCATCCTCATGTACTTTCCTGAAGAAGAAGCAGCAAATGTAGGCTGGGGAAACAGTGCTGCCGCCTGAAATCTCATTTGTTTGGATGCTAGGCACAAAAACAAATCAATGAAGGAAGAGGATCCTTTTTTCATTATTAGTAATAGCACACTCCTAGCCAGACACAAGGGAAAATAAGAGTTTCTCATTAGAAGGCTTGACCAACCCCCTGCAAGATTATATTAAGCAGTTTTAGGGGCTTATGTCTTACTTTTGCAAGTCATATACTCATATGTCCAGCTGCCCCCACTCACACAACTCCAGGTCAGTCAGTTTACTTCACATGCCAAAATGGGAGTGATCTCTTGGCTACAGAAAATACTTGGAAAAGCAGTTATGTGGAACAGACAGTCACAGGCTTTCTGTAGGGTGGTTCTTCAGTTCAGGGAGCATTCAAACTCCAAGGCTGACTCTGGTTTTCATGATTACATCCTCTAGGGTGATTACATAGCTTTGAGGGTGGATCTCAGACCTGTGTTGTGTGCATCCATTCCTTTCCTTTCAAAATGCTTGGGAGTTGAAAACTTACAGCGACATTTGCTGTAAGAAAGAGTTAAAGAAATTAATGCTTTCCATTGACACAGGCTGGAAATTGGGTTCCTCTGAAATGCTACTCTATGCCTTGTGTTTCTAAACATGCTGAATAAGTGACTTCTAGACCCTATGGGACTTGAAACTACAAAAATATTAATGGTAAATTCAAAATATAAACATAATCCCAGCTCTATACTCTGAGATCCTTTTCAAGTGAAGTGAATCTCTAATGAGGGGCATGAAGGACTATGAAGGTGGGTGAGTGTGAAAGAGAAAATGTAACTGTAGTCTCACAGTTAACAGAATTAATTTTCCTTTCTGGCAAGGACAGTGGCAGAAGGTCTGTTCAGTGAACTCCCCTGGGATCTGTAGCAAGAGGTAGCTTGGAGTGGAGTTTAGCAGCTTTACCTGCAGGCACTCCTCAGTATTTTAACCCACTGACACTCTGTAAAGGGAGATTTGTTGTTACCAGATGCCTAACTCAGGCCTTGGAGCAGGGCTTTGCATTTACAGTCCTTTCCTAGCGGGAAAACTCTCACAGCCTGTTGACTAATTAGGTTGTTTTAATTTACAGAAGCATTAAGCCCTGATTTTCAAATCTGCTATTGAAATGCTGCCACTGAAACGTCCTTGCCTCCACCTCCAAGTTTGCTTCTGCCAGCGTTAGGCGTGACACAAATCCGTGCATCTCTCACTGGCTGTCTCTTAGCAGTTGCTTTAGGATCTGCGTGCAGTTTGGCGTGTGGGAGCAGCGAGCGGGGACGTGTGCCTGGGATGTGAGCAGAAATCTGGCGTGCCCTGCTCTGTTTGTTCCCCAGGGTGGGCAGGGGCACAGCTCACTCCTCTCCTCCTGGGGTGGCTACCCCAGCCCTGCCGGGCACCTGTGTCCCCATCCCAGGAGCGCCACGTGGGCAGATCTCACTCTGCTACCATGCTCGGGTGTCTCCAGGACACTCCAGGTCTGGGAATCTGGATGGAGCCCAGCTGAGCTAGCCTGTGAAAGAGCCTCCTTGTTAACCATGTAATGCTGTTTGCTGTAGCTCTCGTGGTGGTGTGCTGGTTGAGAGCTGCCAAGGCCAGAAGGAAACATTGCAAGTTGATTACATCCACTTTCTTGAAACGGCGACACACTTTCCTATCATAATGGAAAGAAATGGTGGTTACAGCTTGTTAGGTATCCTTCTTTCCCTGTCCACAGAGACACTTTGCAGCCTCTATCTACCCTAATGGTAAAGATACAGCGCTGCTCTAAGGAGAAAGATGCGCATCTAAAGGTACCAATTCAGCCCATAAGTACTTGATAACTACCTTATATAATGTGTGCACAAGCACCATGCAGAAGTAAGTGCAAATTACCTGAGGAGTGGCATGAGCTTTTTGTTTGGTACAGCAGTTCACAGGAGCTCATCCCAGCTGTGACCTGACCAAACAGTCTCTCCTCTCTTCTTTGAGAAGTCAGAGAATCTCTGATGAAATTGGAATAAAACTCTAGTCTTAATTCCTGAGCATTTCTGGTCTTAGTTTTGTCATTACTTTTTTGTTCAGACCATTACAATATATCTGATGCTAAAACCCCTTCTGGATATAACAAGACTCTTAAAAAGCAGGTAGGAAATGTTTAGGAAATTTCTGTATGGTGTGTTCTAGGTCATCTTATGATGTTGATAAATACAGTGAGGAAATAAAACTGGATTCGTCCTTGGCACTGTTCATTTTACAAGTAATTTAAAGAATGTATATAATATAGGGAGCATATGTATGTTCATATGTATATAAATTAAGACATACATGTGTTAAAGATTAAGTTAATTAGTAATGAAGCAGCAACATTTACTTCACTTTCAAGATCTGTTTTATGGAATTTATTTAAGACTGTAGCAGCAGCCAGTCTACAGCAGTTAGCTTCCAGTCATTTCCAAATGAGTCATTTCCACCTACACTAACACATGTCAAAATGGTTCCTACTGTGTGTCTACCTACTGGAAATAAACAGAAAATAACTATGTTAGTCTGAACTTCTTCAGCTTCTTTTCCCTTAGGGTCTTAAAGGGGTGTAGAAATAGAGACCTCCCAGCCCTGCTATTGTGTTAAGGTGTTACAATTATACAGATTGCAGCATTTTTTAAATGGGGAAACTGAGGCAAAAAAATAGTTCCTTTGACTAATGCCACATAGCAGCTCTGCAAATAGAGTGAAGCTAGACACAGCTTGCTCCCATAGCTTTGCTGCCTACCCACTGGACGGTACTGTGATTAAATCCCAGAAATCTATTTTCTTTCTTTATTTTCTGCTGGAAGTGATGAAGGTTTTTTCCTTTCTGTTGCTTAGCTACCCCCTGACCTTTGGATAGTCTTTCTCATTGGCTGTGTGAATGCATTTCCCTCCAGCTGCCTGGGCATGCACGTGTCTCAGACCTCCCCCTCCGGCATGATTTCATCAGCTGCCCCATCTCAACCATGTGTTTCTCTTCCTATCTTGCTGAAAGAAATTTAGTTATTTTGCCTTTAGCACTTATCAAACAGTGCTAGAAAGAATGCAGAAACAGCCTTTGTGACTGATGTCTATTTTATCATTCATTGTATTGCTTAACAACATGCTGTTAATTAATACTACTCCACTAAATTCTGTGATTCTGCTTCTCTGGACTTTTCCACAGCCTACAAACCAATGGGTGTAGTGGGTTGACCCTTGCTGGACACCAGGTGCCCACCAAACATGCTTGATCATTCTTTGTCCTCAGCTGGACAGAGGAGAGAGAATATAGTGAAAGGCTTGTGGGACAATCAAGACAGGGAGAGATCACTCACCTGTTACTGTTGTAGGCAGAACAGACTTGACTTGGGGAAATTAAAGAAATGTATTTCCAATCAAATCAGAGTAGAATGAGAATGAGAGATATGAATGAGAAATGAGAAATAAACCCAAACATTAAAAACACCTTCCCCCCAACTCTCCCTTCTTCCTGGGCTTAACAGTTCCCCCAAATTCCTTCCCTCCTTCCCCCAGCCACACAGGGGGATGGGGAATGGGTTGCAGCTAGTCCATCACATCTTGTCTTTGCTGCTCCATCCTCCTCAGGGTGAAGACTCCTTACACTCTTCTCTTCCTCCAGTGTGGGATCCCTCCCCAGTAAACAATTCTCCATGAATTCCAACAGTTGTCCTTCCCACAGGTTGCAGTTCTTCACAAATTGCTCCAGTGTGAGTCCTTTCTACAGGCTTAAGTCCTTCAGAAACAGACTGCTCCAGCATGGTTTCCCTCAGGGATCACAAGTTCTGCCAGCAAACCTGCTCAAGCATGGGCTCTGCTTCCAGGGGGTCTACAGGTCCTACTGGGAGTTTGGTCAGCACAGGGTTCCCATGGGGTCCCAACCTCCTGCAGCATCCACCTGCTCCAGCATGAGGTCGTCCAGGGGCTGCAGGGGGTTTTGCTGCTCTAGCACCTAGAGCAACTGCTCCCCCTCCTTCTTCACTGACCTTGGTGACTCCAGAGCTATTTCTGTCCCATATTCTCACTCTTCTCTTACCTATCCACAATTGCTCTTGGGCAATAATTTTTCTACCTCCTTAAATGTGTTATCCCAAAGTGCTACCACCCTCACTGATGGGCTTGGCCTTAGGCTCACCCAGTGGTCAGTCCACCTGGGGGCCAGCCAGCACTGGCTCTGTCAGCCATGGAGGAAGCTTCTAGCAGCTTCTCACAGTAGCCACTCTTGTGGATTTCCCCCCACCCCAACTACAGCAGTGGAAAAACACTGAACAAACAGGGATCTGAACTTGGAGACTTGAACAAGCATCCTCTTGACACCTGACTTCACTGATACTAAAATCTTCTCAGTAACAAAAACTTTTATTAGTAGTCTACTTGATATGGGGGAGTTTTAAATCTTTAAATAAGACATTTGGGAGTGACTCTTTCAGTCTAATGGTATTATTGACATTTCATACTACTTCTAGGATTAGAGTTCTAAACCTATTCTCAGTTTTGACCCCCAAAACAAAGGCAGATAGAATAATCAGAGAGAGCTTATTTTTAAATTATTTATTTATTTTTAACCTAACAGCTTGTGTACATTCTTATCTGGAAATATTCTGCCTATCACATTTGCTGGAAGTGAAGAAGTAGTGGTTGGAACAGAAGACACAAAATAAAGAGAAGAAACATGCCTTGTCAGGCCATTCTGTAATTTTTCTTGAATTATTTAATCATGGAGGATGTCATCAAATGGACTGCATAAAATGTAGAGCCATATGCTAGGCATGAGCATCCTACACACAGCACAAGGCCAGAATTAAATTTTCTTTCTAATGTGACTTGAACAAATCATAGGATGGAGCTTCCTATGTTCAGCCTTTGATGAACCAGCCAAGAACCAGCCGGGAAATGCTGACGATACATAAGCCTTAAATCCACTTCTTTGGGAGTCTTCCAGGAGGCATATTCATCTGTTTGGGATCCATTACATACAGCTTTCCCTTTAGAGAGGAGGTCACCCTTTTCTTTTCCAAACTGCCACAAGGCAAGTTGGGAGCTCATGCTGATGCAGAGCCAACCTTTGCAAAACACTGGGCCCATGGGGTCAGTTTTGAGCAGAAATGCTCAAAACTGTCTGTGATCTCTTGGGAAAGTGTCCTTGCTACCAGGGTATTTGGCATTTATCAGAAATAGCTCACATGTGAGAGACTGAGCTTAATACACAGGAATCAGTACAAACAGTCGAGATCTTCAGATGGAAGGTACTGCAGAACTGCAAATTATTGTATTTTATCATAGAGCTTTTGAGACTCAGCCCTTTGGAGCCTGGAGGCTTTCATTAGCAACATCGTCATGTAATGCCAAGCTCTTAGTTGGAGAATAATGAAGATATCCTCGGGATGAGGGGAGAAAAGAAGCACTACATTTCCTCCCATGAGAGGGAGCATAAGAAGTAGATATGCAACCCTTACAGAGACGTGCCTTCAGGAGAGATTAATTTGTGTATTTCTTCCAGCACCACAATGAATTTACCCAAAATTTTAAGGCAACCTTTCCCCCCTGCTGATTACACTCTCAGGTTGTTTTCCTCTTTGTAAGAAAGTGCATCCTGTCTCCCTAATAGACTATGCCAAAATCCCATCTGCAAGCATCCCTAAATAACAGCAAAGTTTCAGTCAGATTCAAATTTAGGCTAGGATGCATGCTAGCATCCATTCTGTGGAGGGACTATGATGCTGTAACACTTTCTTCTTCTCAGTTTTGAACTGGGCTCCTCTATGACCCTACATGCTTGCAAATGTCTTTGTGACCAAAATGGGCTCATTACTACACCAGAATCTTAGATCTGTGGTGCACCAGGGGATGACGAAGGGACCCACAGGCACAGTTTGTGCTCTAAACCTACTCAGGCCAGAAGCCAAGCAGATGAGTAGGGAGCTGGAAGCAATCAGCAGTGCAGAAGAGAAAACTATTCTCACTTTTTTTCTGTGTACAATCGAACAATGTGGATTTAAAGCCACTTTCCTGCAAAGTGAATAAAGGAAGGGTATATACCTAGCGTGCCATTTGAAGTGCAGGTGCAGCACTGGCAGACACAGCAAGTGCTGGTAGCAGAGCAGCTGTAACACCATGGCCTTCATTCTGCTGACATAAACCTGCAACTTCTTCTTTTTCCTTGATATTTGTCACCCATCCATTCATCCAAACAAAAGAAAAAGGCTGGGAAAATTGTCAATTGCAGCATATTTGCAAATACTTCTCTTGTCAACCAACTTTACTTCTGTAAACAATTTCTGTGCATTACTAACTTTCAAAATACAATACACATGGAAAAATTATACCTAAAAGGCACTAGCTGGGGAACTGGTTCCAAGGACACATAAATACCAATAACTCCTTTGAAGTTCAGCTGGATAAAAAATTATTGGAGTGGCTATGAGCTTTCTCCTGGAAAGAAATCAGCTAAGCAGTAGGACAACGAGGGAGGCTTTGTGAAATTTTTGACCTTGTAGGGGTTCTGGAAAGCAATGTATTTACTTAGGATTATTTGAGGGGCTTGGCAAATTGAACAGTTAGGGTCTTAGTCATCTTTGCGTGGGAATAATGTATGCTCTCTGTGTAGCAGCCTTGAAATGAAAAGCCTGACTGCCTGTCTGCCAAGCAATGGGACTGTGAGCTGATTCAAGATAGAGGCATTGTTTATTCTGGGTCCAGATTTGTATCTTACTCCTTTCTCCTTTCTTTCATTTTTGTTAATCTGCAATAAATCATCCATTCTGGAAGCACATATTTTTTCTTTTGCCTTTGGAAACGATTACTCTAGAGACCTCTGCTTTCAGCACTGAGCTACATAAGCTGATGTGTGTGTGTCACAGATTATTAAAAGTTCAGGAGATTATTATAGGATTTGGGGATACCTATAGGCACATGGACTAAAAAAGATAGGTGAAGCGGCAGCATTTTTACTTGATCTTTCTAGGTGGAGACTTAGTGAGTAGAGTGATGGCTGGCACCCCTGGGGCAGCAGGCAGTGTGCTGATGGCAGGTCTGCTGGCCACCCATGCCCTGCTCTCCACAGCTTTTCATCCACTGCAGTGCTTCTGACACCCTGCTTTAAATCTCAGGGGTATATTGGTTTGCCAACTGTGGAAAAATTATGTCCATGGCATGACAGTGCACATGCAACTGTTATGTCCAACTTAAACAACTTACCTGGTATTTTCTTTCATACCTCTCTGAAAGTTGTTTTTTTCTGATTTAACAACACAAAAATCATCTCTTAATTATTTTGCATTCCTTAAATTGGAATGTGTTGGCTGTATAATTAATAATATGGACAGGACATGAGTATACTAACCTGACACATTTTGCTTTACATATCCTGGCACCTGCTGGAATAGACCTTCCCAAAATGCAAAGAAGAAAAGGGGTCTCTGCCTCTTCTGCCTCTCTTCTGGCTATTTTTCCTTCTTTCCTTCTTTCAATTTTTTTTTAATTAAGTGGTAAAAGCAAAGTAATTGCTCCTGTGATGTCTCTGAGATGGGATGCTTTAGCAGCCTTGTGTAAGGATTAGCTGAATGGGTGGGTTTGAGTGTTATAAATGGGATATGGAAGTCTGGATTCCCGGCAGCGAG
Source organism: Sturnus vulgaris (assembly GCF_052056855.1). NCBI lineage: Eukaryota > Metazoa > Chordata > Aves > Passeriformes > Sturnidae > Sturnus > Sturnus vulgaris. The sequence goes on along the minus strand of NC_142248.1, from coordinate 13,601,185 downwards.
CTTGGCAGGGTTAACCCGCTTGGCCCTTTGTTCTTGTTAGACAAATAAAACGAGTTTCCTCTGAGTGGGTGGTAGAAGGGTGTATTTTGGATGAAATCTCAAACATGAGGATCTGTGTGGATGTTTAAATACTCTCTGGCATGTTGTGTGAGAGGAGGGATGGGCGAGAGGAGGAGCAGAGCTCTGTGGCTGCAGGAAGCAGTCTAGCCCAGCTGCTGGAAGCAGCTTTGGAGGCACCCTACCAGGCAAATATTTGACTGCTGAGAAACCCAGGCCAGCGTTATGTCCTTGTACAGTGAAAACATTGGTTCTTCTGTGGGCTCCATCCTGCCTTCCTTTATGTGAGCAGGGAGGTCAGGAAGAAGAGGCCTGACATTTTCCACTCTACAGCCCACTCACAGCAAAGGCCAGCTTGGGCTGTGACTGAACACCGTGCTGTTGGAGAGGTGGTACCTGAGCCTTTTCCTGGCTCTGGAGGGATTATTCAGCTTCCTGCTCATCATGCTTTCCTCTTGGCATGCAGCAGCAGGTACTGGATCCTGTGTACTGCTCCTTTCTGGCCCAGACCCAAGGAAGGTGGCTGCATGTATTGCCCTCAGGGCCTCTAAACCACTCTGTACAGCTGAGAGATTAAGAAAATCTCTAGGAACCTCTGCTTCACCACCACAGCTCTACTCTCCTCATTGCTCTAGGTGATGGTAATGGAAGTAGGGTAATTGGACCAATGGTCTGGGAGCAAGGACTGGAGCTTGTAAGAGAGGTTTTGCATGGCAAAAATTATTTTTAAAATGGGAGCAAGGAGAAATGTGATGAAAATAATATTAACAATGTGCAAATCTTCCTGCAATGTAAGAAGAAAGGGTGGGGGAAGGGGAACGCAGCCACAGAAGGGAGAAAATATGACTTGGAGAACCGAACAGGACAGACTGTAAAAGCAATCAATAGCTAATAATCAAGATCAAAGAGCAACAGAGTAATGAGTAACTTATTTGCAGCATGTAATTGAAGCTAAATCCTTCAAGTGAAAGGAACACTGAGCAAAGTTCAACTTCCTGACCTTCATATATGGTAACTGGAGCCTGAGATAAACCAATTTCTGATTTTTTTCAGGGTTCACAGATTAAAAAAAAAACAACAAACCAACAAAAACCCTACAAACCCTCTGAAATATTACTATATTTTTTGTAAATGCTAGAAGGCTTTTACAGCCATTGTAAACCTTTCTCTTGCTTTAGTTCCCAGGTGGTGCTATATTTAAAGGAATGAACAACCTCTGAACTCCTGCCAATCAAATGGAAACCTCTACACCCTGCTCATGATGAGCTGTACAGAAGAGGAATCATGGCAGGGTTTAGGCAGTTTCTGTGCACTCAGAGGATACCTGTTTTGTTTCTGGCTCTCTCCACTGATGAGAGGGGCTCAAGCCCACTTGTCTTACTCAGAGTTGGTGCTAGAGTCAAACTCAACAGTATGATCTGTGTGAGTCACTACATTGCTGAGTGAGTTACAGTTGCAAATGGTTTATCCCAATTACAAATCAAAGAGCACAAATTGCTTCCATTGCTCTTCATCCTTAACAGCCTGCTACATTTTATTGCTGAGTATGTATGGGAAGAAAAGATGCACAAAAAGAGCAGCTTAATGATTAGAGCAACTAAGGGAGGGTCAGACCCTCCAAACCTGTTATCAGATGCAGTGCTTCTCCACTTTGTACTGTTGAGGCTTCCTCTTGCAAAGGCAACAAGCATGTGAAGTCAGGCATTTCCTATGGCTCTTCTAAAAAGTGCATCTGTATCTACTGAATCTTTGGAGTGTTAAAAAATTGATGCTAAGCCAACTGCCACACACTTTCCCAGCCAACATCACATTAAAGAAAGGCATGGTGCCATGATTTCCCATGGCTGTTTTAATCTGTTGCAAAAAAAAAGCCCACTCATTATTCATAACTAACCAAATTATAAAATATCTGAATCTCTCACACAATTTTTAATATGTTGATTACCTTTTTAAAGCAAGGCAGTAGTGTAAGATGAATGATGATAACTTCTCACTATACTAGCAATTACTTCACCAATTCCTCTCCAAATGTGTAATATACTAATATTTGAAGAGCATATTCAACAGCAAGGTAAACTGAATGCTGCAAGGGAAGTAATTACTTTTGAATATAATTTTTCAGACATAATGAAATCTCTTTTAAATGAATTTAGGAATGTTATCAGAGCTCATGTAAGCACATCTGTTATTAGCTCTGTGTAACTACATGCAAACTGTGTAGTGATACTGCTTATACCAACAAGTATTTAAAACATATGCAATATTACAAGAAAAGGTTGGTTTTGAAGAAGTATTGACACAGTAATAAACTTTTTCAATTAAAGGCAAAACTTTACCTATTTTTTTATAGTCCCGATAATTTATGCTCTGTGTGGAAGACAGAAGAATAAAGGCAGTCATGACTTAATAGAAAATGTCTGGCTAGAAGAGACATATTTATAATTCTCTTGACTGGAAATCTAATTTTAATAAGGGACTTGGGTTTGGCTAAATTTCTTAGGAAAGATGGTATTCTAAGTTAATTTTTTCTCCAAAATTAAAAACAAACTGAGAGACTCTTGGTCTGTGGAAATAAAAGCTCTCTTACACAAGAGAGTCATGCAAACATATCATAAGTTAAGATAAGCAAACTTTTCATAGAACATGCTGAGTTGGAAGAGACCCACAAGGATCATTGAGTCCAACTCCTGGCCCTGCACAGAACACCCCAAGAGTCACACTCAGTGCCTGAGAGCATTGTCCAAATGCTGCTGGGACTCTGTCAGATTTAGTGCTGTGATCACTTCCCTGGGGAGCCTGTTCCAGTGCCCCATCACCCTGTGGGTGAAGAGCCTTTTCCTGACATCCAACCTAAACTTCCCCCAACTCAGCTTCATGGTATGGTTATTTATAGCCATCTAAAAATGTTGGTGTCTTCAGGCCATTTATTATTTTTCAGAAATAATGAAAAATATTTGGTAACAGCATAATGAAAATTTCATCCCTAGGACTGTGGGTTGTCATCATCCCAATCTTTAACAAACTAGGTAGGCTCTGGCATGGCGAGCACTCTGCCTAAGAGAGAGATCCTTTGAAGCATATAAATGAGTTGCTCAGGTGAGGCTCTGAGGGAGCTCCAGTGTGAGCAATGGGTGAAACCACTTCTCAGCTGGTTTCTCTAGGAAGAGGATTAAATAATGAGGTGTCTGTGAAACCTGTGTGTTTGGTTCTTCAAGCAGCCCCTTCCAACCTGATATTCCTGGTTCGTTTTTCCCTGCACTACCCTGCTTAACAAGGAAGGAGTTTCGTGGGGAGTCTGGCCTTCTTTTGTTTTTATGAATGAAGGAGGCCGTTTCCAGCCTCCTTACATTCTCATGAGTGCTTCCGTCTGGGTCTCCTGAGAGCAAATTATGGCTCATGTTGGTGGAGGAGGCTGCAAACCAAAGGAGAGGTTGCAACTGGTAAGCTTTTCCTATGCTTATCTGCAAAGATTAATATTTATTGCAACTAATAGCTGCAGCACTTTGACCAAAACTGTCCAACTCATGCTTTTATTTTTGGAGATGTGTAGGTCAGCTGTTCTCTGTGTTGACCAAATGTCCTTATGCGTCTGCACTGTTTTGTAAGAAAGCAAATCAAGACTGTCCTGTAAAGATATTACCTGAGCACTCTAGATTTCTGCCAAGATGTATTTGCAGCATTAAATTTTGTGTTAGATATTTTGGTAACTAATCCACACTTGCTGTGTTTCCTCTGTGCAAATAAAATGTATGGAAACTATTAGGACTGTATTTTCTGAGGCTCCTGATATTCTTAGGGGCACTACGTTTTAAAGAAACTTAGTAAAAAGGAAATCTTCAGCCAAGCAGCTGCTTAGGTGATGGCTTTTTGTGCTGAAGTCCAAAAGACTTGAACTCAGACTTAATGAGTCATCTATAATTTGTTGTATGTTGAGGTATATCTTGCTTTTGGGCTTTGGGTTGAAATGTGAGCTTTCTAGTATAAATAAGCATGCAGGGATTGGCTTTATAACTCACAGGTCTTAGACTGTCACTGGCTTTGGATTATGTCCAAGTGTGACATACTGTCGGGAGCTGAATGCTTTTGATAGTTGATGTGTATACCAGCACTGTAATACTAACAGGCTTCTAAATGCCCACAGTAGTAAATTTTAACCAAAACTAAGAGGATATTCTGTCAAAATGTCTATAGCAGCTGCCTTAGCTCCTCACTGCTTGGCTTCCTTTTGCTCTTGCTTTTACTTCACCTCTTCCCTCCATTCTACCCATATAGCAGTGGTGTGCTGGTACATCCATAATGTCCCCCTCCAGTAACGGAGACAGAAGGTGACAGACAAGCTCCTGCGTGGAGCAAATCACCAAGGGTCTGTAGGCCCTCGAGGAGGGCTGTGCTGGGGAGGTAGATCCTAAAAGGTGGGATACTCTAGGAGGAGAGCTACCTCCTACTGCAGCCTTCTTCAAGGAATTACATTCTCCCAAGCTTCAGATCAGCTGGAAAATTACCATTAGGGAGAGGAAAGGGAGAAATTCCATGGCCACATGATCCACCTGTGAAAAGTTCCCTTAGTCCATCTGAAAGAGTTAATAGCATTGAGACAGCTAGTGGTATTGTGATACTGTCTTTTGTGAATTGTTACTGGGAAAGATGTTACTGCCTGTCAGTATTTCTTGGTCCCTGGCAGGCAACACTCAGCACATGACAGGAAAAAGACCAGTAATTCCAGCATGGAAACTCTCCAGGACCAAATTTTCCCATACAAGAAATATAAATCCTAGCTTGAATGCCTGAGATTACAGCTTCAGACAAATATCTCTAGACATTATGAAAGTCAGGAGACTGACAGAAAACATTTTTCTGTGCAAGACATTCTGTTTTCCATGCGGTGATGAACAGCATCTCTTTCCTCATCAAACACCAGGACATTTTGAGGCATACCCATTGATGCTGTTCATGGCAAATCAAGTGATGCTAAAGCAACAGACTTGTGCATACATTCAGCACTGGAATTTTTTTAGGGCTCTTGCAGCTGCTATGGTTACCAGTCACGCGGTTGGCCACCTTCTGTAGTGGAAGTACAGAGTGATTATACTGTACATTGTGTGAAGATGTGGATAGACCTTGGGGGAGTGAGGTGGGTGTGAATTTCATACCCACTGCAGAAGGATCTGGAATCAAAGTTCTCTGAAAGCAATACATTTCAATGCTAATACTGCCTAAGTGTTTGTAAAGCAACTGTCTTTGACTTTTAAATTACTTCTAAGGGAAAGAAAATCAACTGCAGATTGCTCTTCAGGAAGGAGCAAAGCACTTTTTGCTCAGACATCATAGTTTAAATCACCATGCTAATGAAAGAGCTGTTCATTTTGCCTGTCCAGGGATATTCTTCCTGACTTTAAGCTGGCATCATGCCATAGCTGACAGAAACTTGAATTTCTTCTTCTTGATGACATTGCAGCTGTTTACAAGATAGGCTATTTCCACGTAGTTCAACATCCTGCCTTTTGTTGCCATGAACAAATGGTGCTGACACTTGTGTAGCTTTGATTAAGTTTTCACAAAAGCTGTTACTGTGGATGAGACCACCTTTGACTTTTTCTTTGTTTGTCAGTGATGTCTGCTTGTGGTTTTTGTCTCCAGCTTATAGTATTTCTTTGGCCTTCAGTGGCCTCCACCCAAAATTTACACCTGCAGTGACCTAGGTTCAGCTGCTGGTGCTGGCTCCTGTGAGCTCATTGCTGACAGCAAATCCTCCAAGACCTCTCACGTTCTTTCCAATTCACTACTCCATTTCCCACTCCATTACTGGTATGTTAACTGGGTTGAAATGATCATATGTATTAGAATGTGTTACATGTAAGAGAGGTAGCAGCAATGGCTTAAAATCTTAATGCTTCCTGCTTTCTTACCCTACACAGAATTCTCTCTATGCATGCACACCCACACGAGAATGATTTTACTTGCACTTCTATTGCTGCCTGATACTCAGATCACTCCATGGAAACTTAAGGTGTCCTTCTTGCTAGTATGTTAAAGAGGCAATAATGGTCCTATATATAGAAGTCCTGTATATCCCTAAAGGACATAAGGGAAAACAAGCAGAGTTATGTCAATAAAAATTTCCTGGGCAATAAAATAGCATATAAAGTCTTGAGAGAGAAATGGTAATAAATCTAGAAGATTTTTTTTTTCATTTGTGAAACGTTCTCGTGTATTTATTTTGTCAGCTTTTCCTTTTCCATGAAGGTAAGAAAAACCCTTCTTTTAAAAAAATTTATTCTGCAAGTTTATTTTCAAAAAGGCTACTGCCAGGTTGTCACAGACAGGGAAGATTATGATTAACTGAAATGTCATCAGCCTGTTATTCTCCACAGAAGCCATACAAATGGGAATTAAGTAACAAACTTATGCAAATGGATAATAGGTAAGCAGAGGCTGATTTCTTAGCTAATGCAGGGCTTTGCTAGATGAATGGACACAGTGAGATTTTCCCTTTAACTTCTTACACCTCATCAACTCCTATTATCCAAAAAAGACAAAACTCTCTCTTGTCAAAAAGAAATCTCCAAGACCATACAGGAAGGAAAAAATAAATTCCTCTTTATTTAACCAAAAGTCTTGTATTTCTAAGCTTTGGGTTTCATATTAATATTACTGTGGCATACATGCTGCTGATCTTTTTTCCAACGTTGCAAGATTAAATCACTGCAATGGTAACTGATGCATTTTCCTTCACAGTGCTAGCAGAATGCTGATGATTTTATCCCATGGGAAGATCATGCCTGATTCAATCAGACATTCTTTAACTTTTTAAAAATGGTTTTATCAAAGAAAAGACAGAGCAGTACATATTAGTCTATTAAGTTATGCATTATAACTTAGGATGATGTTAAACCATAAAATCTGGATATGAATTTCAAATGAATCTAAAAAGCCCACGTCACTGTGCTGATATGGGTATATGGCTGGTGTTTGAAGTGTTCAGGGGTTTAGAGGTGAAGTCTCCAGACTCCAAGTCTGCCCTACTTTACTGGACAAGATACCAAACTTTGCCAATGTAGCAACAGAGGCAGTAATCCAGCCATGTAACAAGAGGCAGTAATCCAGCCATGTAACATGCAATGGGGGAAAATCTCCTGTCAAATGGCAATAAAACTGCCTTCTCTCCAGAGGTTAACATACCTCTGCAAGTCTTTGTTGACAAGTCAGCTCCTCTGTATGTGAGGGAGCATGCTGTGCTTTAACACCTTTTGGAATCTGTCCTGCTATGAGCTCTTCATTGTGTGACAGTGGCAGGCCAGGGTCCCAACAGCCATCTGTTGGGCACAGAGACTTGGCTGCGCTGAAGGGGCCTTTAAAGTGTCCGTGAGTTATGGCTGAAAACTCCCCCAATGTGGCAATGAAGTGCTGGGCTGAAGAGAAAAAACTGCAAGGCCATAGGTCAGATTCCTCCTCCCATTCCCATCCTTTAGGGACACAGGCAAGACAAACCATCAAGACCACGGATAGCATTCTCAGAATGTAGTGGAGAACTCGTACAGCTGATTCTTCTGACTCTCCCCATTTTCCTGCTCCTTCCAACAGAAGGAGCCGATGAAGAAGCCAACTGCCAGCCACACAAAACCAGGTCTGTAGTTGGGAATCAGCTTCTCCTTGCCTAGAGATATTTGAAAGGCATGTAGACGTGGCATTTAGGGACATAGTTTAGTGGTGACTTGGCAATGTTAGGTTAATGATTGGGCTTCATAACCTGCAGTATCTTTTCAAACTTAAATAGCTCTATTATTCCTTTGCTCGTTTTCTTGGTTGTTCTGTGAAAAAGCATTTGCCCTGCTGTTAGCCTAATCAGTTGGGTTTCCATGTTGCTTTTTGTAAGTGTACTTTTCCAACATTATATGGGAAACAACCAGCTGAGTGATCTATCATTGCCATTTCCACTTCCCTGAGCCATACAGGACAGCCCACAGAGGCACAGGAACCAGCGACAGCACAGAACACACAGCCCCAACCTGCAGCATTGCTGGGTTATCTCCAAACTACTCCAGGTTAGCTGGCAGTGGTGGAGCTTTGTGAGGGGCTCCACATCTCCAGCATGTCGATGAAGTGACAAGATTAGTTGAATCATGCATTTCAAAACCTTCAGCACAAAGTCCAAGGACATGTTGCCATCTTGTAATAATAATGTAATATTTCTTCTCTCCAACTGGAAGCACATAATTTTCTAAGATCACAAGTGGCCCTGCAGGTCGGAGGTGGTGACATCCATTGACACAGTTAAGGGAACTTTGTTTTAATTATTTAATATAAAATGCTAATAACATTATTTTATATAATAAACTCTTCAAATAACACTCTCAAACCTTACTGGATGTAAGTGCCAAGATTCCATAAAAGGTCACTTTTTCTCTGTCAATTATTTTCTTTTCTTCTAAGCTGCAGTAATTAGAATCTAAAGAAACTCTAAGCTGAATAGGAGAATTGAAATCTTGCAATTTCTCACAATCACATATCTTAGTGCTTTGAATAAGGCAAATCAATTTTTGACAATGTTGTCTTTGTGATCTCTCCAAAATGCCTTTCCCCAACCCTAGTGTAACTCTCTTCAAATATTTGTCTTTTTTTTTCCTGATAAGTAATTTTACATTCATTGGCATTGCTTGCTTGTAATCAGAGAACCATTCCAGCAGCCAGCAGATGTTTAAAGACAGCGTCTGCTGTTTTTATTTAAACCGGGGAGGCTTTGATCCCAGGGGATGTCCTACCAAAATCAATGGGGCTGCCTGTCTGCTGTAAAATAAATACTCAGTGGCAAGATGGGTAGAACTGAGCTGCAGAGATTTCAAGGGAACCGAGCAGGTATTCAGAAAGGATGGGTGGAAGATTTTGCAATACTAATTCCCTTGATAGTACTGATGTAGGAGTGCATTTCAGATGGGTTGTGGAATAAACTGAATGACCAGCAATATTCACTGCTGCCTCCTTCCTGTATGCTGCAATGAGATCAAGAATGGATTTGGACCAAGAGCTCTAGTTTTCTGTTTCTACTGTGGTTCTTGTGCTGAAATAGAGTACACTATAAAGTAGCCTACAGCAAGACCAGGTGTGGAGATGGTGTAAAACACAGGTAAGCAGATTTTTGTAGAAGAGCATGGAGCTCAGATGCTACTTTTTTATCTTCATGTGATAGTGGGCTCTCAGCTAGCTGACAGTGCATTGCTTCATACTTGTGGCTGAAGTTTATAATATGTAGCACATTGCAAAGAGGTCCTTACGTGCTTTATTTGTTGGTGAAATATACGACACAGCAGAAAATTTTAAAGATGTCCCACATAAATATCTAATGTGAGATTTTCAGTCACAATAGTTGTGACAATTAAACAGCAGAGGGAATGAAATGCTATTTGCTCTAGAGAACCTGCTGTGTTATATTTAAAGCCTCTACTAATACATTACACAGGGGCCTGTTCCAGTAGTTTATAACAATCCCCTGTGGCTAATAGCACCACTCTTCAGGATTGTGATGCCCACAAGAGACTTTCTCTAGGATGAACAGGATTTCTCTTAATCCAACTTGATATCACAAAAACATCTTTTTCTTGAGGTGTAGTAGATGCCAAAGATGCCAAATGAATAATCACTGAGTAAATTTTATTATCACTAGGTTGTAATATACAGTTTCAATTCCCTGTTTATTCAGGTTTACTACTTTGGTATTCACTTGTTGACACGTTTTATTGTGATAATCACCTGCTAGTCTTGGTCTTCCTTCAAAAAAGTTTTATGTCCTATTAGGTCTTACCCAATTTTCAAATCTCACTGCTCCCTTTCCTGCTTTCCCATATTGATTTAAGCCATGATATCAGCTGCACATTATGCACATGACTCCTTGTAAACACTGAACTGCCCCTTTTATGGCACTCTCAGTATGTCACTTCCACTTTTCAGGCCATCAGAGACACAAAGGCTTCTTTAAGTGACAATCAGGCCCCATGAATCCAAGTGTGAGATCCTCCTGCCTATTGCTGTATTTTTAGGAGTATGATAACAGAAATAACATTTAACAAAATGAGCAAATATTGGCTCATCTGTGACACACCAGCAGTACTTTGGGTTGCCATTAAAAAAAAAAAAAAAAGGCAGGATGTTGGGGAGACAGTTTCAGAATGGTGGATGGTGGGAAGCCAGGCTCATCAGGGAAGACAAGTGATTTAACACGGCCCTTCACGGTAAGTGCCTGCAGCTAGCTGATTGCTAAAGCAGCGTTGAGAGGATCTGTAGAGGAGATTAAACAATCTACCAGGCCAGCTAGCAAAAAGGATGCTGTGATGGCAATAGTTGCAGCAGTTTCCATTGGAAAGGGGGCTGATCCCTACCAATAGTGCTCTTAGACATCTGAAGATCCCTTAGAGCAAGCATTGCTTGGTTTAGTCTGCATTTCTCAGTTTACCTTGTTTGTAAGCTTTTTTAGCTTGCCTTCTCTTTGTCTACCCTTAGAAGATTATATGAATTGTTGCTCCTTCATTTGCCTCTGTCAGCAATCCTTAAGCCTTTCCATTTCAGGTGCACATAGAGACTTGAACACTAAGCATGTGAATTGTAGGACAAATACTAAATGTAGTAGGGCTACTCATAAAGTTAAGCCTGTGTCTGTTCTCTGGGGAAAGGGATGGGAGGGGATGTCCTGTCACGAGAACCCATATTTGATCAGCCAACAGAGGTAGTTACAGAGTCGTTGCTCTTCTGGTAGCATGCCTAAAATCAAATGACTAAAACTGAATTTTGAGGTGGCTGTGCAGAATGTTATTTGCAGACCATGAGGTCAGTCCATAAAAGTACAGTTAATGACAATATATGATTTTTTTAAATATGATTTTTCAAACCACTGGCCATAAAAAAATAATGATAGTCATGAAGAATAGGAGTTGGAGAGTGTCTTGTTCTCACCTGGTCCCAGGCTTTGATTTTGGAGTGACTGGGAAACACTAAACCGTGAAGGGTTGCATGCAGCTTACATTAAATACTTTGAAGGTGTCAAGATTGATTTCTGGGTAGGTTCATCAACGAGGTTACTTGTGTCAGTTTTACCATGTCACCTAGAAATCCTTCTACTGCCAATAAGAAACTATTCCATAAATAGTAAAGGTCTGCCAAAAGCCATAAAGCACTGTACAAACCTGATGCTGTTCCTGCCAGAGCTCAGATGAGTAGTGACTCTTGCTGATCTGAGCTGTGATGGGCATTAAGCTGTGACAGTGTGTGCATATTGACACAAAAAGGGTCTAGATCAATACAGCCACTTGCAAAATGAAGGAGATACATCTATATGGAACTAATATTAGGCAATGTAAGAGAGGAAATTTGAGACAAAGATATTAGTGAAAATACTGAAGACAGTCAGAAGTTGTGGGAAGTTTAATATCCACACACAGCACAGCTGTACAGGGCTTAAACTCTCAACTGGAAGATAACATCAGGAATATTTTACTCTATGTGCTTGCATTAATTGCATGTTTACAGTTTTAGAAGGGCATCAGGGACCTATTGAAAAGTAGACAGAAAAGAATTTTCCATCATCTCTTACTTCTAACCAAATGTATTTCTCTGATGTTAAGGCAGGAATCTGATTTCTATTAAACCAGCAGAAATCTCAATCCCCATCACTCTAATTTTGTATTGGTGATGGATTTCACTGAATAGCTTTTGTCTCCCCATTTCTTAGAAGCATTAAAGATAACAAAAAAATGCTGAAGGATTTACAGCAGGAAAAACCTGCAAAATTATTGCCTGTACATTTTCAGTTATAATGACCTGTGCAATCATAATTATTTGGTTGCTTCCAAAAAATTTGTTCCTTACGTAATCGTTGTATTTGTTTTGTCATGGCTTAAAATTGCTAATGTAAGCATATTTTCAAGCAGATATGTAGTAAAAAAATAATGAATATTTATGCTATTTATCAATAAATTGTAGCTAAGAGGTCATATAAACATGAAATAAAGGGTGGAAAGCAAATTACCAAAAGTGACAAAAAGTATTTGTACAGAAAACTCATATCTTAATTCTGAAAGTCTAATCTTAGTAAAAGTCATTTAAGTATTTAGGCAAGAAATACCAGAAAGGAAAAATGCACTGCTGCATTTACACCTATTGCCTTCAATTTGGAGAGTACTGCTAACAACACCACTTACAAGGAACTTGAGTCTGCTTGGATATAGATTTTCTAATGACTACCCCAGAGCAACTACCAGAGAGGATGGCCACATCTAGGATGTCTAGACAACTAAATCTTGCCTATTTTTACACTACACTTAGATTTCTATTGAGCCTAGAGATCACAGGAGGGCAGAACATAAAAGTTACTAATCCATTAATGTTCCCCATTTGTTTCGTGAGAGGGTTATGAATTGTTTCAGTGTTGAAATAGAGTGACTTCAGGGGTTATCAACAGATGTCTCAGATTAATGAGTCATAGTCACTGCAATTCAACTAGGTTGCATTTTGGGTTTTTTTCCAGAGAAAAATAACTCTAGCAGACAATATCACAGAAAACAATCACTACAAATTTAACACAATATCTGCTTAGCAGGGCAAGAATGGAAGCTCTGTGTGTATTCTTAGTACGCAAATAAGACACACAAAACTGAGATTGTGGGGAGGAAAAAAAGGCAGAAATCATAAAACTTGCAAAGACTCTGTCAAGACAGGAAGTCCTGCAACCCATGTGCCTCATAAATAGATCAGCAGAACCATCTGTGTCATTAGGTGACTTAGGGGACACTGAACTGAAAGAAGATATATTATTCTGCTAAATGGCTTGAGAACTCCTAGAGGGTTTTTTTTAATACAAAAGCTTGAAATTTGGAAAAGAAGAAATTTGTTGAAACTCAAAATACCTTTCAGTTCTGAAAATATTAGGTTTTCAGGCCATCCAAAGTGAGGAATAATGTTGAGTAAGCCTGGAGACTCTGTGTGTGTGTGTGTGTGTGTGTGCACAATGATGTCACTAGGATGCCTCTTTAAGACAGACAGACTTAGATTTTAATCTCAGGAAGGCTTTTAGAAAACGGAGGGAAAAAACATAAGGATTTATTCACCAGAAAGTGGGACAGGGAATTCTACCGTTTTGATAACAGCATGAAATACAAGCATATCAGCTACTTTAGATCAGAACTGATAAGAATATCATGGATTCTTCTTCCAAGTTTTAATTGAGGGAAACATGCACATACATGTGAAATAGTCCTAATAATTTCTGAATAGGTTTTGTACAGTATTATGCAGGGCTTTTATATTTTCTTGAATGAAAATTGAAGATAACATTTTATTCAGATTAAAAACATTTTGACTCTAATAATCCGTTGTTTTTTAGTTTGGATAATGGATAAGACTGAAATACATATATCCCCTGCTTTCACCAGAATGAAATGCACATTTTGGCTTTGGCTATCTATTCTGAGATATAGTTCATTAGTCCCTTGGAAACTGCAGAAGATTTTTTTCTTAAAAGAGGGTCTCCAGATCACTTTTTTTCTTAGCTCCCTCCCCTGAATAATTGCCCAAGGTTCCGTTCTACAAGCTCTTGTGTATTTTTTTCTGGTGATTCTGATACCACTGGGATTTGGTAGTCTTAGAACATTAACAGTACCTCAGGCTGTCAAAAATCCAGCCTGGCATTCATGCTCAACAATGTCTGTAGCCACATCTATCTAAAGTTTATGCAAATACACTTGGGCATGTTCCTGTAAATAATTTTTGTGTGATTATATAAGGTAATTTAAAAACCATTAAGCAGTGAACGAACATTTGTATCAACAAACCAGATTCCTGTGCTCTGAAACCACAATTTACAATAAAAAAATTATCTTATTGATTTTACTTGTGAAACTGCTGTGAAACTTGATGAAGGACGTATATGCAAGACTGCATATTTGACTCTTGAGAAGAAAATGTTTATCAAGTTGCAAGAGAATCTTTCCCCAGAATATTATCTTCAGGCCACAGGATACATTCAAAGCTTTAATGATTAAGCTGAGTAACTCTGGGCTAGGCCAGACCCTTCTATTTTCTACCTTAGCAGCAAAAATAAATCTATATTGGTGCATACATTACTGAAAAGTAATGCATCATACTCACATCCTCATTGATTTACTTTAAATAACTCCCTAGTTTCTGCAATTATACTGGCTATAGGTATAAGTTGATGTAGGTACTATTACAACATAACTAGTGAATAAAAAGCTTGCAACAAATATTTGTAACTTTATGAGATGTTGAAGACTTCTGGTAAAGAAATTCTATGGCACAAGACAAGACTGCAAGTCTCCCTCTTTCAGGTATTTAATATGAAATACAAGCTACAAAAATAAAAGGAAAAAATAACTGTGTATATACCTGGCGCTTTTCCTTTACAGATCCCTGCAGTCACCCTTCAAAGACCACTCCAGTTTTCTACTTGTTCTTCTGAATTCTGAATTCCAGTTGCAGTTGTAAGTTGAATGGCAATTGCAGTTCTAACATCCTCCTGTTTCCGTGCAGGCTCCTTTGGCAAAATATCTGGAAGATGACTTCAAAGCAGCAGAAACCTCATGTGCACACAGCACCAGAAGAGGAAGGTGAACACTGAGATTTGGATGGCACAAGCTGATCTTATGAGACCTTAATTTATCAGTCACTTCTATGTAGCCTTCTAAACCAAGGTTTTCAGACCCTGTGGAAGCAGAAAGGCCAATCAGAACTTACACATAAAAGGGTGGTGGCTGGAGCAATCACATTCTCTGTGGAAACCCTATGGAATGTATACCACAGGAGAGGAAGTTCTAATTTCCACACCTCTCCCTCCCACCCAAATCTTTGTTTGAACAGAGTGGACACAAGATGAGAAGGACTATTCCCAGCAGAAATGGTAGAATTCGAGCCTGAGATCTACAAAAAAATCTGTTGACCCATGGAGATCTAGGATGAGCCATGAGTAACTGAATAACCAAAACAGAAGTATAGCTACTCTGCATAACTTGCTTCATTGAATTAATGAACTCTGTGAGTATAAATATACTTTTTATAATAGGTATAGTAACTACAGGTGGCTCAGCTCTTTCAAAATAGCATGGAAAATAATTTCATGGTTTAGCCATGCTCTACAATATTTTTGTTAGTTTTTGGATTTCAAAAAAAGACAACATCTTTTTTCCCCTCTTCTTCCTGCTGTATAAAATCCTCAGACAAACAACAGAGTGACTAACACCCTTTGCTATGGAAAGAATGAAACTGAGTATTTAGAGAGTTGCCAAATGCAGAATAAACAAACTGATACAACAATTTCCCCTCTCTATCTAATATGGTGATCTCAGTTTGAGTTTCAACATCAGTACTGAAATCTTCAGACAGAACAGCCTTCCAAATAAATAAATATCTCTGAATGTCAAATTGAAAGAAGCAACTTACTCTGCTGAAAAGTGGAAGCTGCTGATACCACAATATTATCCTCTCGTGGTAACAGTATCATCTCTTTTCATGCAATGTAACTGTTTCTTCCACAATAATTTAAGCCATGGAGCCCTGTGACTGCAATTTGTGATTCGAAGAGAGTTCTCAGAATATATCCCAGCACTTTCAGTGATTGGCAGCTCTGTAAAAAGCGATAGCTAGCCCAACTATCCATCAAACAAATGAGTGGTAAGTAATTTGGAATTTCTCCCAATGCTATTCAGTTTTCTGTAGAATTTAATTCTGTTGTGTGTAGGAGAGGTTTCCCAAAGGTTAATAACTGTGTCATTCTATATTTTGCTCAGAAAGCTGAGAGCTAGAAAACCATATTTCAGACTAATTGTGTATAAAATACTTTAAAAAATAGTCACCTTGAATTATGGAAACACAAAAATGAAATGCATCTGAGGGCTTTTTATTTTATATTTTCTTCAGAATGAATCATTCAAGTTTGTTTAAGAATGCTGCTCAAACTTTCTAGAATTTTATAAGGATACTGGGTTTTGTTTTCCTCCCCTTGCAAATGAACCTACTCTTATATCCAAGATAAGACTAGGAGATACCTCCATTCCTAAGCATGAACAGCCCAGAACACTTTGCTAGAGAGAAATGCTTATTACAAGTAGAAATGAGAGGGCACTCTTTCATTTTGAGATGTTGCCAACAGAAGGAGTGCTGCTCTTTTCTGCCTGGACTAAACTTTCCTTGAATACAGAGTACCTGGGTTATGTTTCTTTCTGGTCCATATCGATCTCCTGCTTCCTACTTTTCCACTTCCTAGGCCAATGCTACAAGCATGCTATTGTGAGCTCTTCTTGGTGGGAATGTTCTTCATGGCTACTGCTGAAATTTTGCCACTTCCCAGAAAGGAAAGGAAGGATTTCTGGTGTGAGAGCATAAAAGCCAGTACTGAGACTTTGGACTTTACATGAATATCATCCAGAATGTGTTCTTCAAAAAACATAGAAACAACCCCTGGGGCAAGAATCAAACCACATTTCCTCCTTCCAGCTCACTTGTCTTAAATATTACCCTCATTTGCAGAATAAAATGGACCTCCTTCACTACGAAGTGCTCAGAAGAGCTATGAAGAGATGCCGATTTAAATACTACATTTGAACTCAATGTTTAGCCCCATCAGTGAACAACAGTCCCACAGAGAAGGAAGGCAAGGGAAACAGGCAGTCAAAAAAGAAAAAGTTCAGTAGTCTCAAGGTAAAAGGGCAGCTGAACTGAAATTGTGTCCTTTCCACCGCTACCACACTATCTTGAAGTTGTCTTTTCCTTTCAAGTCTAGTCCTTGAACAAAACTGATGTGTTTGTGCCCCTAATTCTGAGGTTTAACAAATGCTTCTGTCCAGAGCAAGCTGATGCTGCCAATGAGTGAAGAAATCCTACCTACCTGCCCTCTCGGCTGTTTGTTTCTGTTCCTGTATTTTGTCCTATCCTGCATCAAACATTTATGAGGCCACAGTCTAAACTGGATCAGGAAACTGATCTGTCTGAATGCTAGTGCTTATTTTTCCTGCTGGGTTAGTTTCTAGCTGGAGCAGGTCTCTGAGTTAGTTGGTTGTAGAGTCACATGAACATCTGCGCAGCACAAAGGTTGGGGCAGCACAGGGGCAGGAAGAGGCAACCAGGAGGAAGAAGGAGCAGAGAGAGTGGAGTAAACAGATCTACTTCTTCCATTAGCAGTGCCTGTGTATGCCAGCTTGTGTGGCCTAAGTCTAACTCCAGGGAAATTGGGGCTTGATTTGCAGGAGTATTTACAATTACAAATTAATTTCTGGGGACATATACTTCTGGAAAAGAAGAGCTATCCTTTCATAACCATATTGGAAAGCCAGGTGCTAGCTATTCGATCTATAAAATGGGGATAAAAATATCACCTTACAGGAAAGGGGTAAAAATGCATTTGTTGCTGTTTGTGAAACATTCTGTTATGATGAACACTTCAGATCAACCTAGCTGGCAACACATCCACCTGTCTCAGGGCTAGAGAACAGCAGTTTGCAGAAAGGAAGGCGTGGAGCTGTGCTCTGATTTTCCAGGCTTCAGAGAAACTGAGGAGAAAGTTATACAATCATATAATTACAATTCATATTATAGAGTGTCTATGCCCAAGAAATTTGAAATAAAAGTATAAGCAGATGGTATTTGGGATTTATTACTTTTGAGTATTTGAATTTTCATCCCTAATCTTTTAATGCACAGGAAGAGAGTTTCTTATTAAATAAAGCAGTGAAATTCTGCTTATGTTGTTTTTAAATACTTGAATGTTATGATTTAATGGCTGACATTGTATCACATCACTTGCAAATTTGAAACCAAGAACCCTCTCTCCAGAAATGTCTCTTTTGCTTTACTTTCTTGTCAGGCAAGGAAAATTTCTAATTTTCCTTCCCTTTTCTTGCACTTTCTTCTAAGCCTGTAGTACAATGACTACTCGACATATTATGCTGAATTACTGTGTATTGATCTAACCAGCCTTGTTCTTGCTCCAGGTACTAAATTAAAACCAAAAGGTAACATCAAAATAATATTCTGATATGCATCCAAATAAAATGTGGGGTTTAAAAAAAAAAACAACAAATCTTTCAGACAAGGTTATTAACTGTGCCTTTATTATTGAAAAGCCTTCTTGATTCATAAAGGTAATGGCTATGTACATGCCTCTGTAAATGCAGACTTGAGACATGTTCTGAATGCGTGTTTTGCAATTCTTTTCTGAGGAACCTACAGCTGTCCAGGTCCTAAGTGGCTCCCATTAGTACAGTTTCTGGACTTTTTTCTCTATTCCAGTGGTTTGGCAGACCATAGAAACGCATAAGAATAACACAGATCCTTGCAAATTGTGAGAAAGAGGCTGCTCACTGCAAAGCAGGACAGACAGGCTTGGCAGGAGGAAGCTGCAATGTGGTTGGGTGCCTCTGTGAGCCCACAGCTGAGAGGTCACAATTCTGGCCTGTCAGACTTGACACTGATCATTTTGTTTTGTACTTCCTACCTGACAATCCCTTCTCACAAGCCTTCAGGCTCACCTGGACACTCTGCTCCATGTGCTGCTTTGTTGCAAAATGTTCCTGCATGCTTTCTTTTCAAATCCTTTTTGAGAGAAATCCTTAAATATTTCTACTATGTTAAATATACCAAAGTCTGAAACATTTCCTTGCATTTATAAAAAAATAAATTTTTTCCTGCTTCTAGCTAATTTCTAGTGTATTTCTCATATTGAGTTTTAATGACTTCAAATACTTTTATGCCCTATTAGTAATTACCCGTGCCAATTAAATGGAACAGATTTACTTCAGGATGAATTTTTGTAAGCTGCAGAGAGAATTGCTTTAAAATGTCTCTGAAGTCCCTCAGAGAGTTCAAATGACTGTATGAGTTGCCTAGAATTATAACTGGTGAAGTCAGAGAGAGTTTATATCTACTTGATGTCAGAAAAGGCCTGTTCATGAGTGAAAAAAAACAGAAAAGAACACAGAAGTTATAATTCAGAAGATGCTGCCTTTCCTGCCAACATTGCCTCTTGTCCCTGTCCTCAGTGCCTCAAAGGAAAACTGGCCTTTCCTTATGGCAGTATAACTGTTTATGTACTATAAACTGGATCACTGAAATGATCCATATGAAAGACTGTCCTCTAATCCCCAGGACAATAATGCAGGGAATCACTCCAAGAACCTAAAGCCTTCCCCTTATACAGAGACTTCCTGAGAACATGAATATCCTGGAATGCACTGATCTTGGGCTCTGTCAAATCATCGCTATGCAAATTGCTTCATCTAATTTTCTGGGGAGTTGTATAGCCAAATTGTAATGCTTCTTGGAAGGGGGTGCTGGATATAAACTTTCCATGTTCATTGTTCATCAATGAATAAAAAATGCACTCAGTTTCAGGGTGGTTCAGGTTCTTAGTCAGATTTTCCCTGTGCTTCCAGTAGCTCCAGCCAGCTCTACTCAGTCCTATTATTTACCCTTTCATAAAGTCAAATCTTCAGAGAGCAACATAAATATTAATTAATTTACATTCACCTTGCTCTTCTGAGGTAAATAGTTGTATCATTTCCCCTTTTTACTTGAAGGACAATACTAAAACAGAAATTAAGTGAGTTGCTTATCGTAACACAGAAAGTTAGTGGCAGAAGAAGGATTGGCGTTCAAAAATCGCTGGAGTTTTTGAGGCTTGTCTCTATACAGGGAAACCAGCTGTGCATCCTTCATTCTGTAACAGCTAGTCAGAGACTGGTGTGTGAGTGCTCTATATAAGAGAAGAGAGTCCTTTTGTTCTGGAATTAGACGTGCATTATTGAGGTAAGATAATTATTTTGGAGTAAACCCCCTGTTATCCCTCTTATTTTAGATCAGCTCTGCTGATGACTTTTTTTCATAGGCCGGGAGTAAACTCTAAATTCTCCTTCTCTCCCCTCCTCAAGCCTAATTAATAACTGCTTATTATAAAGACACAGAAAAGTTTGTACATCCACAGAAAGAAAATACATGAGTTCTGGATATCCTGACACCTGTGAGAACACGTATTTTTCTTGAGTGCTGCTGTCTCCCTAATCACAAGTCTAGATGGGGAGAATCATGCAACAGGGAGAATGTGGTGAGAACAGCATCTCACACCAGCAGCCCTCACAATGGGACCCCTGCAGTACCAGATGTCAACCTCTCAGGCCTGGGATTCAGGAGGAAACTGCAGGGCCCCGGGGCAGGAGCCAGCTCCCGGCTGGGCTGCAGGCAAGGGTGTGTGCACACAGCACAGGGGCTGGGCTGGTGCTTGGTGTCAGAGCCTCTCCCTCCCTGTGCACCCCTTCTGAATGCTTTCCTCATTTGAAGATCTGACACAGCAGCTGTATGTGAAGGAAGATCATACAAACCATTTGAGAATGTGCTAGCCTCATTAACCTCATTAAAGAAATTGCAAACCAGAGCCTCTCACTATCTAAATTCCTCTGATGAAGGCAAATTCAGTAATTGCACACCACAGTTCCTAATGCTGCAGTCACATCCAGTGTTGCTGTGTGTGTGAACCCGAGGCCTGTAAGCCTCTTTGGACTTCCCTTTATACGACTGGGGCTCCAGCTGCCAATAAAAAAGTTTTCATTTAATTAAAAACCAAAAAAATCCACGTTAAAGTAAAAAATCACTTCAGGTGAGTGATATAAGATAAAAATATTTAAATACTGAAAATGTTCCTCTTTTTTTTAATAGCTTGTCAATTTTACTTTTTGTTCCATGCCAGAGCTGCACTGGGATCAGTTATTTGTCCATCCATAATGTTTCTTCTTCTTCTCATGAAAATGACATCAGGATTGTTTTTTTCTGACACCATAACACCTGCAGGAGTCAAGAGTTCAAGTTGGGAACCTGTGAAAGAGTGATTGCTCTCTGGAAATCTGGATATTTTTACAGTATCAAACACCATGATATTTAAACATCAGTACTGAAGGCCAATAAGGAACATCCTCTGAAGGTATCGAGCCACGTGGATCCATATGTAAGTTTTGTTGGTCTTTGCTGTCTGGACATTCCTGGAAAGTGAATGGGGTGTGAAGGGAACATCTCTGCGGCAGAGCAGCTGCTCACCACAGCTCGCTTGCTCTAGCTATCACCATGCTGCACACTGCTGGATCGTCGCCAGCCCAAATCACAGTGTCCTAATTTCAGGGAAAGCTTCACTTAAAGTGGTTTAACTGAGATTGCTAACGTTCTGCCAAGCCAAGGACGGTAACAACCATTAGCAGAGTATCCAGAATGTGTTACCCACAGCTTGTTTTCAAAATTCTGGCCATTTGAAAACAGAGCAGTGTTCCTGCAGAACTAGGGGTGATGTTAACGTATGCTCTTTTTTCAGATGTGCCTTCCCACATCTTTAATTTGTTATGTGTGATGGATATCTAAGGGAGAATCCATTTTAATTTGACTGGCAGCAAAAGAGCTCGGGATATACTGTTCGTATGGTACCGGTAAGATTTGACTTTGTCTTAGCAACTACAGTGACCTCCCTACAGGTCTCCAGGAGGCTGGAAAGTGACGTAAATATCAAAATGGTAAGAAGTCAGTCAAAAAGCAGGGAGCTCGACGCGGGCCTGAGCCGCCCGCAGGGCCCGGCGCTTGGCTGTTGCCATGGGAACGCCGCCGTGGCGCGGGCGGGCTGCGGGGCGGCCCCTCTCGCGAGAGCGGCGGCGGGCGGAGCGCGGCGGGGCGGGCGCGGGGTGAGCTCATCCCGGGCTGCGCGGGCGGGGAGCGCCGCGCTCAGCCCAGCCCAGCGAGCGGAGCGGAGCCGAGCCGCCGGCAGCCGCCGCAGCAACTTTGTTGGGTGAGTTGCGAGCGGGAGCGTCGAGCCGGGGCGGGCTGCGCGCCGCGCCCCCTCCTTCCTGCCGCGGAGCCTGCCGTGGGGAGCCGCCGTGCCGCTGGCCGAAGGGGTGTGCGGGTGGGTGTGCGTGCGGGGGAAGGGTAGCGGCCCCCAGCCCGACTGGGGTTAACGGGGACGAGGGCAGCGGGGTCCGGGTGCAAGTGGCCTTCTGAGCTGCCTCCCGCCGCAGCGCCCAGAACCGGGCGGGGGGCGCCTGCTCTGAGCGCCCCGGGGGCGGCGGTAGCCAGCCGTACCGGCGGGTCGGGCGCGGGTCCTACTGCAGCGAGCCGTGCCGGGTGCTAGGTTCCGGATTTGTGTCTTTTTTTCTCCGCAGGAAAGGCAGCCCCGAGCGGGAGCAGCGCGGCCGGAGGCGGCGGTGAGCGGCGACGGCCCGGCCCGCTGCGCTCCGCGGCGGCGGCTCCCGCGCTGCCCGCCCGCGCGGAGGCGGCCGCGCCGAGGGCGCCCTGCGGCGGGGGACGCGCTCCCCCGCGGCCCGGAGCGGCACACGCCGCTCGCCTCCCCGGCTCGCTAGATAACTTGTCTCTTGTTCGCCGCTGTAAGTTGCACTTAAGCCTCTTTTTTTTTTTTTTTTTTTTCCCTTTTTTTTTTTTTTTTTTTCTTCCCCCACTTTTTTACTTTTTATAGCCAGCGAGGGTGTAATGGGACTGGTTTTGTTCCGAGCCGGTGCTGAGACCGCAGTAATGATAACAATTAAGTGATTTCGGGGCAGTGCCGGTGGGGATGTTCTGAATGCTCTGCTCAGGAGGAGGCGGAGTGGAGGAACAAAATGTTTGCGGATGGTTGATTCCTTCACTGGGAGCCTGGAAAAGTGGGAAAACAGGGACTGCCTTAAAGTGAATCTTAAGGGGAAGGAGGAGGCGGAGAAGCAAGGAAAGGTAGATGAGAAAGCGATTATCTTCCTAAGCCGAGTTTGTTTGCTCTTCCCCTGTTTTATATTGCATGAAGTCCTGATGTTAACGTTCTCGTGCTGTATTTAAAGATAACTGTATTATTTGTACTGGATAGCTGTGATGCAGCTTCAGTTCATGTAATGAGGAATGCACTCATTCATGTCTGGTAAAGCAGCGACACAAAATGGGAATTGCTCAACTTAATGAAGATCTCCTTGTATAACCTTGGCCACAACATCTGTATGTTTTAGATTGAGGAGGCGCGTTTCAACCCTTAAAATAAAACAGAGGCTTTTATTTTTTTGTATAATACTACTTACCAAATCGTGTTTAAAGATTTTTGCCTGCAAAATCGCTTTAAAAAATTTGAGTGATGCTGCTTTAATGAACCCGTTACTGCATGCTGAATGAAGTGCATCTGTGAGCACGGAGCCCCAGTTGATAATACAATGCAAATTCGTCTTCAGAGTAAAGGTGTCGGATTTCATTATGTTCCAGATCTGTATGGATGAACCACGATTGGTGTTTTTTTTAGAAAGCAGCCCTTTCATGATGAGATTTTGATTGATCGTTTTTATTTCTTTTTCTAACTATGGGAATTAAGCACTTGTTTCCCTTAAATTAAAGCATAAACCAGTTTTGTAAAAGGGAAAAGAGGTTTTGCTGCAAGTACTAACTGGGTAACAAGTATCTGTGCTCTCTCAGGTGGAGGGTTTGGTTGTTACTTACTTGGAATGTATTGCTGGGCTAGATTCCATTCCCCTTCAGCTGAAGTGGTGGGAGAGACACGTGAAAGTATTAAGGTAGAAGTTTGTGGCAATTGTAATCGTAGAGATCTCTGAGTTGTGTTTCAGTGTCAAGGCTCTTATGCCTTAGGCCATCAGATGCCATACCAGTTATTAATGTAGAAACAGTGTGGGAACTTCTCAGTAATTTTTTCTTGGTTTCCAAAAAACAATCCCATAGTCTTATTTAGGTAAAGCAAAAAAAAGAGAAATTTCTTTATTGAATGTTTTCCGTGTGTGCTATGTCTCATTTTGGTGATAGGAAGCTAGGGACAGAAGATTTTTTCACCATTTTAAGTGTTTATTTACGGTCAGTTGATTAAAGGATGTGCACTTAGTTGCTCAACATTGCATTAAGAAGGTATTACTGATGCTAATAAAATGCTTAGTTTCATCATTGCTGTTTGGGATAGGCATACTTAGCTTTCAGTTGTGGTTCATAAAACCTCTTAGATCATGAAGTCAGAAACAAAATGGAATGTCAGCTCTGACTATTGTAGGGCTGCAAAAATTTGCTTGATGAAAAAGGCTAGCAGGTGTAGAGGCAGGTACTGACACACACCTGTGAAAGGGTGGAGCTGCAGCCCGGAGTGAGGACTTAATATGGGGACATGCAGTTCATGATCCATTTTTTCTATAATGAAAGGTATTATTGTAATTCAGTTGTGCATCATTGGTTCTAGGCTTGAAGAGCTTTTTTTTCTCCCTCTCATACTTATCTGAAATGCTATTTTAAAGTTTGGGATTACCTTTTGGATAGCTGTTGTTTTAAAACTATGTCCAAATGTGGCCTCTTCCCCTCTTTTGGAGCTTTTCAAGCAGTTTTTTTTTTTTTCTCATGATAAGCATTCTGCTGGCACTTTGGGAGCATTTTGTTCTTGTGTAGCTCTTACTGTTTTCTCAATTTTCTAAATCTGTCTCAAATATATATCCTTTAAAATGTCTATTTCACAGCTATTAGTTTTGCTGCTATGGAGGCATTTTTTATTTCTAAGGTAGAAAAACAGAACTTTAAAACATAAACTATTTCAACTGGTTATTTTGAACTTCAGTAAGGTCATGAGGATAATTTTAGAAATACATTGGGAAAATGTGAGTTAGTCTAGTAAGAGAATGAGTTGAGGCCCAGTTGAATTTCTTTTTTATTCCTCTGTTTTGTCCTATAGCATGTCTGTTGTAGAGAAGAAAAAGGGACAGTTTTCTCCATATCAGTAGTTTAATCCCTTCAGCAAGGGGGTTGCTGCAAGCTATTGAGCTCTTACTGCTACTGGTTAGAAATCCAGGATGCCCTACTGGGTTAAAGAAGCAGAACTGCTGCCTTTATCAAAATTTCAGTCACACAGGTTAGTTTCCCTAATGCTGACGTTTTCAGAGGTTGAAATTTATTCTCATTGACCCTAAGTGTTGGCTGTATGGCAAACAGTTTTGATCTGTTGTTTCTTTGGCTTTCTTGGCTTCAGGCAGATTGGTTTTATTTCTCCCCAGCTCTTTAAATATTTAAAAATTCAATAAGACATGATTGAATTATCTTAATTTTTTACATATTTGCTCTGTTTGCTTCATTATTTATATTTTCGATTTTTATTTTATTCATTTATTCTGAAAGCCATTTGTTGAACTTGTATTCCTGTCATAACTCATTAACAACAATAGTAAGTGCAGTTATTTCTTTTATCAGTGTAAATACATAATTTTAAGAACTGTTAGGTAAGGGGTTTGTTGATTTCTCTTGTGAAATTAATCATGTTCAATATCTTTCTGTGAGTGAAAAAAGTGACATTATTCTGTATTTTATGTTTCCAGGGAGATTTGACTTCAGTGACTTGATTTCAAGTGTATTGCTCTAAATTGCAGCTTTTAAATAGTCTTAAGTTTTATATTTCACAGGACTTCAGTGTAATATTTGAATGAGGACCCTCAAGCTGGAGGTTTATAAAGTGGGATTTGATGGCTCTGTGAGACTTGAGATATTTTCTCATGAAAGGCAATCAATGTTTTTTGGGGGTGCAGCCTTACCAGCAATGATGAACCTAAGGCTCGATTGCAGACCTACAGCTTATGGTCATTGGTGAGGCTGAATGACTAGAATTTTTGATTTTTCATTCTTACACAGCTGGCAGCACAAGACTAACACAGTCTGTAGCAGTTTTGCACTCTGAACTTTGGGAAACCCATTAGGAGTTGCAGAGACTAGAACAGTTTGATTTCTTTAACTGTGTTTTTGAATATAAATCAGCAGATAAAATGGTTTTAGATGTCTTTTTTTGCATATGTAAAGCTAAATTATGTCATTGTCTCAGTCTCTTTAATATTGAATTCTGTGGCACAGTTTACTGGGTGAGGTATTTGATCTAGTCTGCCACATGTCTTTTATATTAAGCATTAAGTGAGCTAAGCATTTACATGCCTTTGTTTTCTTTATGGAAACCTGTTTTAAAGAGCACTTCTTTTGAATGCAGAGACAGGACACTTTTCATAATCTTGATAGCTGTTGAATTGTATAATTGCTAACCAAGTATTCGTCCTGGTTCTTTCGAGGGTCTGAGTCAGTAAGTGGAGTGGAGTCCTGCAAAGCTGTGTCTCTGAACTACTTCAGCTCGTGCTGGATGCTGCAGTGCAGTAGTCATAGCTCTTGTTCCCTGCATAGTGGATGGATGTCTCTTTTCAAGAGAAATCCAGTTCCTGAAAAATGCATGGCTGTGTAGGACAACTTTTCTAAAAGTGTATTGTAGAGAAGGAAGAGTTGTTACTTGGACAAGTGGTTCATGCCTAGGCCTGAGAGGCACTTTGAATTTTTTTGTTGATGTTTTAATACTCTTACTTTTGGTCTTAGGCTCTGTAGAATGGGAAGAATGCTTTCTTCAGGTAGATTGTAGAGATTAGTGGAATGATTTTTAAAGACCAAGTTTTATAAGTTTTTAAAACTTAGAGAAGCTTGTATCATATAGCTGGTTTAAAGTTGGATTGTTCTTCTTTAATCCACGTGGTTTTGCCTTCAGTGCTAAAATAGCTTTAGGAGGTGTTTAAATTTTGTGTTGTTTATTTACCTTTTGAGGTAACATGATTTCTACCTCAGAATACTCACATAAACCTCAGAGAGACTGGTTCTGACTTTATTACTGCAGCTGTGAGATGTGTTGACTTTGAACTTGTGCTTTGACACGGACTTTCAATTTAGTGAAAGCTTCTTCAGTTAACCCTAAAATATATCCTATTTTTCCTGACTTGTGAAGTTATAGTGGGCTAAAAACCTAAACTATCCAAAATCATCAGGAAACAAATTCTTTTTCCAGGCTGCTAGGAGGTATGGGTCAGAAGTTGAGCATGACTTGGACAAAAGTTGCCTGTGAGACTTAGTTATGTTTAATGTACTTGGCTGGATTATTTTATGGATTTTAAGGTTTACTTTTCTGGGTGGGGAAATTGCCAAGCATCTTCCTTTACTCTGTAGCCTGCCTTGCTGGCTTCTCTGTGCAGTGGCTGGTGAGGTTCCAGGAGGTGCCAAGGGCTGCTTTTGTAGCATGTTCTGCTCTCTGAGTTTCTCCAGTCATGATGCATTTTACAGCACCATCAGCTAAATCAATTGTCTTTTGACTTTTGAATAAATAATGACAGGCTTATTGTATGCTGATGTGATGTGAACTAGGATTAATACAGAACTTTTTTTAAGAGTGGCAGATAATATCTGTACAGCTATTGCTGTGGTGGCAGAACTTTCTGTATGCCAGTTGTTCACATCAGCAGCTTTGATCCATCTCTTGGGTATTCTTGTTGGTGGTCATACAGAGAGTTCCCTCTAAAGACTTACAGACACTTTTAATACATGCATTCTGTATTTGACCAAAGGTTACTGTGGTGGTTTAACCCCAGCCAGCAACTAAGCACCACAGCTTAGCCCCAAGAACATTTTTACATTGTTCTTGGAACTTTTTCAAATGATTGCAATTTTATTTTTGTTTTGTATTTATTATGAGGTACTGATCTTACTTGCTCACTCAGAATTAATTCACACGGTCACTGGAAGTATTTGGTGCAGATCTATGATGATTGCTGTTTGTGGGAGGGGTTATTTCCTGGTTTTTATCTTTCTTTTTTTTTTTCTTTTTGTTTCAGAGAGCACTTTAATTTGATTTCAAAATTGCTGTTTATATGCATGGTTTTGTCAATTGTTCTTACTATAGCAAATAATTTGGCAGAGTAGGCATGGGTCTCTGGCAGAAGGTAGGGGCATCAAGTCTCCCAGATGAAAACATTTTGTATTTGAGTAGTTTTACTTCAGAGATAATTTAGTCTTGTCACCTAAATTGGATGTTCCCACCACAGATGTGGTTTGTTGGCTTGGACCTCTGTGACCATTAAGGGCTGGGTCACATTTGGTGAACTTTTGGGCAGCGATTTTTAGCTTAGTTTCCTCTAGGAGAATTCCAGTTTATGCACACCAGAAAATGTATAGAAATTTAAATAAATCATTGTGAGAGTGACAAAGCATTTAACAGACCACCCCAGAGTGACTGGTGAATGTCCATCACTGGAGACTTTTAAAGCTTGGTGGGACAAAGCCGTGAGTCCCTGGGAGCAATGTGCAGCCAGCGCTGCTGCAGTGGAGGTTGGAGTCCGGGCTTGAACCTCCGTGGTCTCTGCAGGCATAGCTGGGGATAGCTGGAGGGCTCCTCCAAGGCCACTGCTCTTGGAAGTGCTACTGTAGGTACAGCTTAAACAACTTCAAAAAGGGAAAAACCATCCTTATAGCAAGTTTTGTTTGTTTTTGTTTTTTTTTTTCTCCTTCATCAATGTAAACACTTTTCCTTTGTGTCCAGCGCATTTCGTGTCTCTTGCGGGGGCAGCAGCACCCCCGCTGGTGGCTCTCGGGTTGCAGACCTGTGACAGGAAAGCCCCTTTGCTTTATCCGGGCACGCAAGGGGGGCAGTGGGCTGTGTTTGTACTCAGCGTTATTTATTTTCTCTCTAGAGACTCGTGTAAGCAGAAACATACACATCTTGAACATTTGCCTTTTGGCAGGGCCAAATTTGCTGAAGAAACTGTGGCAAAGATCAGACTTAATTTTTTTCTTTTTTGCGTTTCTGAAGTGCAACATAACTTTGTCTGCATGTTTAAAAATTAGAGAAGACAATGGGTGATGAAACTCAGACTGCAGGCTTAAATGTGTTAGTGCTGCATAAAAGTCATTACAGTTCTTACCTCTGAATTGTTTAAAGATCTCTTTTTGTTTTTTGTGGACAAGACTTCTCTCCCCGCTTTCTGAATTACCAATCTCTTTTTTTTTTTTTTTTATTTTTAAAAGCTAAAATATCTGATACTATTTTTGGAATATTTTTGGATGTGTCAAATAGACAATATTAGACCTCAACGGATAAATCCTAGAGGGCCTTTGCTCCTTCTCCTGGATGCAGTTGAGATTTCTAGGAGTATTTTTCTTTTCAAATTGTAAGGGCTGAAATAGGATTTAATTTTTTCAGTCCATGCTGAAAACTGCATAATTGTGCAGAAGAAAGTTATAGTTTAGCGCTTTCATGCCTTGAAAATAAATATATCTTCATGAATGGTGTGATACTGGCACTGATTATCTACTTTCCAAATGTATTTAACAGCTTGTTGTATGAATCAGAATAAAATAGTTCAATAGACTGCACTGTGTTGATCATACAGCAGCTGGAGGAAAGAGTGAACCATGATGCTTTCCCATAGCTTTTGCTGAAGAAAACATTTAGAAGTGAGGACAAAAGGAGATACTTCTGTAAAAGCTGTTAACATAGTTTATCCTTTTCTTGGATTTTTTTTTCCCTTGTCTCTTTCCCTTCTTTTGCAGTCTTTGAAGAGGGAAGTATTGACAGAAAGTCAGTTCTAGTTTTAACCTCCCTCCTCCTCCCTGACTTTGCATTGTCTAGCAGGGTAGTCATTGACTTGTACTTGACATAGCTCTGGAAATTCCCAAATCTAGTACTGTTTAATTGCATTGCCATACAGAGGTGGTAGAATAATCTTTGCTGTTAATATAAACAAAAGGAAAACACTATTATTGTCTTAAAACATACCATCCATTTTGAATTGAAAGACTTTTTAAAAAAATTAAGGTCTGTTTGTTTTTAGGGCTTGCCTGTACATGAGTGTTTGTGGTCATCTGGAGAGCTACCTGCCACAGACACTTCACTTGGCTATTTGAACTGTGGGATATGCACTGTGGAATAATTTGAGAACCTTAAGTTAATTCTTGCATTATTATACAATTGTCTCCCTATCTAGATAAAGCCAGAACTTCACAGGGCTTTTTATCATGTCCTGAAATCATCAGGACTTTTTAAAATCCTGTACTAGTGTACTTTTATTTTCAGTTGGAAGTTTTAAGGTTAATTAATATGCTACATAACATTTGAGAACAGGGACAGATTATTCTGTCTCCAAACAACAGTTTTGGGTGTGAACATGCAATAATGTACTGTGTATTCTAGATTTAATCACATGTGTATGTAGTGTTGATGCAGTAAAGACTTTCAAATTTGTTGGTAATTTAAAGCACATCTCCTGTAAAAGGAAGGTGTGATAATAAGCAGTTATTAAATGTTGCGAAGGCTGCTCATCATTGTTATTTTAACAGAAGTTAGTAATTATCTACTGATTGTTGACATCATTAAATGTATTTTTTTAGTATATAAGTTGGTACTTTACATACCTGAGCAACTGAATTGAGATTTTCCATTCTTGCATTGTTGAAGTATCTTTTTGTTTGTGCGTGTTGGTATTTTGAGGCAAGTCATTACATCTTAACAACTTTCTGCCTGCCTAGGGCTAGTGGGCACATATTGTGAATGTGCTTTTTAACTGAGACATAGAATGATTCTGTCCTGAAAATAGGGGCAGGGGGAAGCAGTCATTTTAATTCATTGAATTGCAGTTGTGTGGAGCTGGCTACCTGAAAAATAATTATAGACAAGGTAAACATTGCCTCTTGTAGAAGCACAGAGGTGCCCAGAGATAAAAAAATGTCTGAAGGACTGGGTGAGGGAAGAGTGCTTAACTGTTCCTTGTTTCTTGTAAACCTGCACTTGGCTTAAAAAAACTCACAAAGCAACTACTAGTAGTCGTTAAATATTCCAAGTGTGGTACAGTCTAACTTAAGGTGACAGATGTCTTCATGTTCTCAAAGCAGGGCCTTAAGTGACTTACGGCTAAAGAGACAGATCTCACAAACTATTAAGGGGCAGTTGAAGGAATTCTTAGATAAAATCCTCATTTAATCTTTCAGCTATGAGTAATAGGAAGAAGTCATTAGAATTAACAAGGGCCAAACTTGAAGTAATTGGTAAAACGTAGAACTGGTGGACAGATTTCAAATCAAGTGATGCTCTGCTCACTCACTTGTTTGGAACATATTGGAAGGTAGTGTTGTAAATCTCAGGGGTGCTGG
Source organism: Sturnus vulgaris (assembly GCF_052056855.1). NCBI lineage: Eukaryota > Metazoa > Chordata > Aves > Passeriformes > Sturnidae > Sturnus > Sturnus vulgaris. The sequence continues at coordinate 13,570,165 of NC_142248.1, read as the reverse complement.
GGAGGATAAAAGCAATCCAGAGTTAGTATGGCTAATGCTTTTTGGTAGAGAACAGTACTGATGAAAGCAATTTTTTGACTTGAGTTTAAATAGTGTAGCTAAAAATATATGAACAAGTGAATCATATAGTCTGTTTCTGCCTCTTTCTTCTTCACTCTCTTTTTACTAAGTGTTACAGTTTATAAAAGAAGGGTCCAGAGATGTCTCATTTTTTAGCTTTAACAGTGAGAGAAGAGTTGAAGATGAGTTTGAAGGGAGGTGGGAGAAGAATCAGCACGACTCGATAAAAATGAAGTTTAATGCTTAAAGTTGTGACTATTTTCTTAGTTTGGATCTTGCTTTCCTCTAAAATGTTTAGCTTTTTTTTTCCCAGGTGCTGTCAGAAAATAGACCTAAATTACTGCTTTTTTGAAACTTATCTGCAAATTAGAACTTCTTGTAACAGAGGACATGAGGATTGTATAAACATTGTACCTGCTTGTGTGTTTTTTCATGTTCACATTTTTACATGGGGAAAGAAGAGGATTTGTGAAACGGTGCTGTCTATTGCAGTGGCATTTTACAGGTTGCAATAAAAACTCTGCAGCAGTATGTGGGTTTTATGTGCTTGCAAGTAAAGTAATTTATTATTCGTGTTTAACAGTACTTTTGGAAATGAAGTAATGGTATATGTAGTATAATGCAAAATACCCCTTAAAAGTGGTTGGTTTCTGCATTACAGTATTTTCCTGTTGCTGATGGAGGAGGTACAAAAACCTCTTTGTGTCAGATGTTCAAAGCTGTTTTACCAGGTAGAAAAATTCTTTCTGAAGGTGGTGGTGGTTTTTTTGTTTTGAATCTAGTATTAGTGCTGAGTGACTGTTCTATTGGTTTAAAAATGTTAATAGCAGTAGCTATCTTGTTTGCTGTAACCTCTCTTTGTTATCACCTTAGTACTTAGCTTAGATGCCAAAAGCTCTTGAAATACATTGCAGCTTCAAAGCAGGTTAGGTGCTGCTCTCTGGGTTGCAAGTCAGTGTGTTTTATTTATTATTTAGTGCTCAAAATCTTGAACCAAAGACTCAGGTTACTATTGAAGTGCCACTGCTATTCACTTTATAATGATATTAATTAGTGTTGAATGTCATTAAGATGAACATGTGCAGTGTTAATGAAACTACTTCTGAAATTGAGCTGTTGTCATTATCTCACTGAATGGTTGTACCAGGAAGTTGCCTGACTCTGCCCCACAAGAAAGATACTTGAGAAGGGCTTATAGCATATAGCTGTCCCTTGGGAATGGATCATCCGGTCTCGGTCACCTCTTCTGAGACACTGGACAGTCAGAGACTTGGCTGCAAGGGGAAGGAAGGACTGGTTCAATAGCAGTGTACAGCTGTGAGCAGACTCTCTTCTCAGGGCCTTTGCTTGTCTTGTGAATGCAAATGATTGTCCAGTCTCGTGATTGCATGTGAGGAACAAGCTGTTGATTCTGGTAAGGTTAATATCATCTGATCTGCTCCTTTTTTGCATTTGGAAAGAAGGGATTTTTGTGGGGAAGGTTTTGTAGATGGCTTCTACTAGTGGCAGAAGCAATTATTTTTGGGAAGAAGTTTGATTTCCTTATACCTCACTCCTCCTCCTTACTTAGTTTCAGACTATTCTGCCTGTTTTGATTTAAAATAAAAGGAAAATGAATTAAGCAGGATAATTACAATATTGACAATAGACAAGTATTTTGTATTTGTGTCTGTGTTTTCATGGACTGGAAAGGGCCAAAGCCCTAATCGGACATCTTAGGCAGAATACAGCATCATCTAGATAACTAATGTGCTGCAGCATAGTTGCGTGATCGTGGTGCTGCTCTGCATTGTGTGCACTCTATGGGTACTAATTAGATTGTATTTTGATGTGACATTACTGTAATGTCAGTGCCTTGTGTTCATTCATTAGCTTACCTCATTGACTTTGTGAAGTAAGGAAATGCAGGTGCCCTTGAGCAAGGTGTCTTCACACACACATGAGAAATCTCTAGTAGTCTTCAGAGCAGAAGCTGCCTTGGGCTTTAGATTTCAACCTACTATGGACAAATTTATTTATAACTAGTTGTAAAGCTGTGCTGGAGACACTTGAGCCAGCTCAGAGAAAGGCAGGTACTACATCTGCACTTGTCTGCAGTCTGCATTTTGTTCCCAAGAGTGGCTTTGCTCAGCTCAAACTCCTGCTGTTTGCTGGGAGCAGTCCCTGGCCTCATGGGTTCTCATGTACATCAATGGCCCCTTGGTAAGCTTGAACCAAACCATGACAATTATGGATTAATGCTCAGACCTTTGCCCTGGACTTATTTTATTTATTATTATAGCTTTAGCTTTCAGTGCCTACATGGCACAATATAACACTCTGCTGAGTTTGTAGTTGCATGTATAGAGCATTTAATAGCAGTAGCATAACACTGCATGTGAACTAACAGCCTTCCCCTTCTAGCCTAGGGACGGTGTTGGGCTAATGTGGTTGTTGCCTTTCTGTTTCTGGCATTAGTCCAAAGGTCAGAAGATCAGTGGTACCAGCATAGTACCTGGCATGCTGCAAATTAGAATAATAGTGGAATAGATTGCCTGGATTTTAATTGACTGCTAGGGAACTGTTGTAAGTAAGCTCTTGTGCATCTTGACCTGTAGCAATAGAGAATGAGAAGGTCTACAAAACTGCAAAAGGAATCAAACAGAATGCGTGCAAATGCATAGAAATTGTCAAATCTAAGGCCATTAAAATGTATTTTAAACTGTTCCTTTAAATCTGGATTAGTATCTGGTGTAGGCTTTCAAGACACCTTCAGAAAGAATTGTATTCAAAAGTTACATGTGAAGTACTGCCTGGCTGTATTTCAGAGTGTCTTTGCTGACACTGCACCCTGTGAGAGTCAACCAGTATGCCTCACGTTGTCACCTGCGGTTTTTCCATTTTAGTTTTTGTCTAGTTCTAGAAAATGCAAGGATCGTTTTCTTCAGCTGAGCACTAGCTCAGGTGTCTGTGCTGCGTGGCAGTCACTGCTGAGATTGCAATTGCTGTATTCTGCATTTCCTGTAACAGCTTTGAGGTAAGGTTACCCTCAAAGGTTTTGGTTTACTATGGAAACCAGCTGGGATGGTTATGCTCTGTATGTTCGTTCCAGTTTGCTTTCTTCCTTAACGCTTCTTTCTTCTCCCTAACTTCCTAAATATTTTTAATTTTCTGGATTTTCGTTTAGCACCTTGTGTATCTAAAAGTGTCCAACAGGTCTTGCAAAAGCAGATTAATGAGTAGGTGAGATTGAGAGCTGTAGAACACACAAGGATGTTCTAAGCTGCCAGAGAAGTTGTGTGATGAATGCAATTTCATGGGAGGAACTTCAGCAGGAGTGTATGTGTTTTTATATATGAAATCTGAGATTTGAAGGTACCAAGACCTTGTTAGTTCATGTAATTACTTGTTCTGTATAGATTTCTGTCAAGTCTTCCTTCCGGAAAACGTGCAGAAGATAAAGTGTGGTGGGAGCCTGTAGTGGTATCTGTGGTATCTGATTGCTCAATAGTTTCTGTAGCTAAATGTCTTATGAGATGTCTGTCTTTCTTTCCCTCCGGTATGGTTAGTGCTACTGCTGTGTGAGCAGCTTTTGTGGGTTTTTTTGGTAGAGGAAATCACTTTGGATCAGAGTAATGCCTTTTTCCCCCTGGAGTATCTTCAAATACCACCCCCCCCTCCAGTGTTACTGTTGCAAGTTGAAATACTGGTTACCAAAAGCTTTGTCATAGTACCTTTCTTCAAGAAGAATCTTTTCATTGTGCTACAGAGATGTATGAGTGTTGTAAGGCTCACCCTGCAAAATTCTGTGAAAGAAAGGAAGACAAACACAAATGGGATCCTGCCCTTCCATTATCCTCCCAATTCAGTCTTACTAGACACTTCTGACTTCCTTCTGACTGCCTGTGATTGCTGGCAAGTGCCTTGTAAGACTTAATTGAAAAGAGGTGGTGTGATGAGTTTGAAAGATGGTTTTATTCTTGCTTTTGCTTGTCTGACCAAAACTTAAGCATTGTTTTCCTTCAATTTTTTTTTCTTTTCTATTTGAGAAGTTAAGCATGTTCATTCTGTACCTAGACAGGGGATGCAGGGGCTAATTGTTTTGAGTCTCACTGGACTAGTGGTATGAGACAGGATCCAAACAGGACATCCTGATTTACATAGATTGAATATTATGCACTTGTAATGTTTTTGATTGTTGGACAGTAAGGCTGCAGGTGAAGCAGAATTTGTAATGACTTATTTTTCGACTTGAGATTGATTAGAAGATAGGTTGCAATGTGAGATTTCTCCTGTTGTAACGGTACAAAACTGAGTGTTTATATCCACCTCAGAAGGGGAGATCTTTGAATAAGTTGCATATTGACTTTGGTTGTCTGGAGCAATGGCCCAGTAACAGGGCCAGACTCTTCTTTCTGCCTCTTGTATCTCAGCAGCTGCTGTACTGTGTGCTCAGTGAGCTTTTGCTTCCATTCCATTGCTCCTGAGATTAGAGCTCTCTGATCCTTCTCTCCTTCTAGAGTTGAGGAGAATACTCGTTTCTTCATTTGCACAGATTATTTGCATGGCCTAATACTAGATGATGGTGATTCAATGATCTTCTGGGGTAACTTCTTTTTGGGGCTGCCATAAAGGTTTTGCAGTTTGGGTGACACTGTCAGCCTGACCCTTTCTCAGGCATTCAGCATAAATCAACATTGGGTTGAAGAAGTGCTGCAACACAAAATGCATTTAGATTCCTTTTTAGTAAAAAGAGGAAAGAGCAATAGCACACAAAGCCATGTAAGTTGGTGTGAAGAATATGTAATAATATATATCCAAACTTAAGGTTACAATGTTAGAACACTGGTTCAGTGATGCCACAAGCAGGACTTTAAGACTCCCAGTACTGGGTCAAAAGTACAGTGGTCATACATAAAGTATCAATCTCTTAAATTATTCTGTTGGCTTAAATAAAATCAAAATATTTAAATAAAATAAAAAATTACTTACTTGCATTACACAGTCATTATTTAGGCCACTGTTATTTTATACTGAATTAGATCTAATGCACTTCTGTACCACTGATACTGGTTTGGTATCCTCTTCTGCCACACTTGATAAAGTTTGAGCATGTCTGAATCTCATTTAGATCAAATTTATCATGTTTGGTGATGTAATAGTGCAGAGATTTGCTATAAATGCTTGTGAAACCAGTATTTCGTCTCCTGTAACTTCTTGACAACTTTGTGTCTACAAATATTTGAGAAAGTGTACTTTTCAACTTTTTTTGTACCTAACAAATAACTGGTTTTATTCAATGCTTGAATGGTTATAGAAGGGTTGGTCTTTGCATGCATTGTGCAACCACTGTTGTCTGAAGTTATGAATGGATGCTTTCAGATATGGTAAACTGATCTTCATTGTATTTATCTTTTTGTTCGTCATCCATTCTTAGTGTTATGCCAAACCCAAAGCCCATTTCTAATTTTGTAAAAGAGAAAAAATAATTCAGTCTTAGTGAAGCAGATTCTTTCTTGAATTCTCTTTAATCTTTTTGATGGATATGAAACCACAAATCTTTTCATCTGAAGAATGCTAAAGAAAAGAAGGGACCATTAGAAGGAAAGGTTTTAATGGGATCATAAATGTTCTGTTTGGATGTGTCTTATTAGATGTTGCTTGGAAATTGAATCTCCTTCTGAAGACGTTTACGTGTTCCAAGTTCTCGGTATTTGACCTGATTCTGTTATGAGCTGCTGAAGGGATATTTCTTTCAGTGTTTCATGTGCCACAAAAGTGTCTTACACCTTTTGCTACAGAGAAATCTTTCCTTGCCCTGATTATTGAATCTCAGTAACTTAAAGTGATGGTGATTTTAACTTAGTCTTTGCTGTAATCTCCCGCTATGAAAGTGCAGAGAGCAAGATGATCCCTCAAGTCTCCAGAGTAACAAGTGCGAGTATCCCAGCCTGTCCTTGTTCCTTCGGCCCCCAAATGGCTTGGTGGTCTCTGCTCAGCTTTCTTTAGTTCATCTTTGTTGCACTGGGCAGGCTAAAACTAAACATGCTCTTTTATCTGGGATCTCACTAGTGCTGAGTAAAAGTCAATGTCACTTCTAGGTTTAGACAGGGCACCAACAAACACTTCAAGGCAGTTATTTTTACTTGCTCTTATCTAGAGCTTGAGATTTGTACGTTTTCAGAAATGTCTATTTTTATTCCTAGATGCGTGAGGAGCCTTGGATTGAATAATGTTTTACTTTATTACTGTTTCAAGAAAGAGTTTATTACATTGTTTAGCTTGAAGTAGACTTTGTAATTCATAGCCAGCTTGCTTCATGCAGCTGCAGATATGATCAATTTATCTGCTCTTTGAAGCTTTTTTCTGTCTAAATTGAACTGGTAGTAATTGCACATCAGTTGAGTTACCTTACTGATGCATTTTGCCTTGTGTGGCATGCTATATTGCATTTCTTCAAGCTAGACATCAAGCAAAGTAGTGATTGTCTGAGTGAAAAAGTAGTTTTCTGCCTTCTTTATTTTGCGTGTCACCTTCTGGTTTATAAATCACGGTTTGTTTGATCCGCATGCAGGGATCTGCTTTGTACCATATTTAATGTGTCTAAGTCAGTAAAAGTCAAGCCAGAATAAATGCTTATGGAGAAACATGAAAGTGAGCTTTCTCAGTAACAGTGAGTAGGGAAATGAAGTAGTGGCAGGGAACAGAAAAAAGACAGTAAAGATATTTTTGTCCAATGCAAATCAGTCGTTCACATGGACCAGTAAAAAAAGATGCTTTGCCCTTGCTACTTGTATGGTTTATCATATTGCTTGTGGTGTCTAACAGGCTGCATGATGATGTCAGAGCAGAAGCAAGGTGCCATAGAGCTCTCTTGGTACAGACTCCAGGTCATCCAGAAACTGGATTCTTCGTTTAGAGGTTCAGACCTCTCCTACAGTAATATTTTTAGTCATATAACTTTGATTTTTGCTGAAGACTAACTAAAATTTGCTGAGACCTGCACAATATTATTTTCTGGCAACTGCAGCTCTTGTGCCATGGGTTTCAGCAGGTTGGATCACTTGCTTCATTTGTAAGATAGCACATAGTGTTTCAAGGCATAAGGACAAATCAGTTTGCAGCCTGTGCTTGTCACAGCTGTCTTGCCTTACACCTCATGGGAAAAGATTTATCAGGCATAATTATATCTAATTGAGACACTCTTGTTATCTTGCCAGTGTTACTTTTTTCTGTTAATTTGATCAGTGGACACAGATGAGATAAAAATGTAAACAGTGCCTATTTGAATGGCTTTGTGCTTCTTGGATTATTTAAATGATTCATTTAATCTGCCATGAAATTATGTGGATTGTCACATGGAGATTGAACTAACTCGAGTTTTCTGCCTCTAAGAGTTTTATTCCCATGAGGAAAGTTTAATATTTTTAATCACTTGTACAGGATGAACTTATTTCGTAATGCACCTGCAGCTCGCTTTCTGTAGTCACAGGCCTGGACTTTCTCAACTGCAGCTTGTTCTTTGTAGAACAACTTCTGAAATAATCTGCAGTGTTTATCGTTTTCAGCTTTTTCAACCTTAGTGTTGAAATATTATTTGTAGTAGATGTAGGTCAGCTAAACGTTGCTAGACATGTAGGAGCTTAACTTTTGGTGTATATGTGTAATTCATGAATGCTTCAGGAGAAAGCAAGGTTGTATTTTAGGGTGGGGAGTCTCTGCCTTGAGAGAAATCGAGGTGGCTTTGCAGGGGGGATTATTGTAGGGAAACCATCGAGATGTTATTGTTTCTGGTAAAAGTCTGTCTAGTGTCTTGGAAATAGAGGTCTTGAAATAGAAATGCTGAGGATTGGGAATGAAAATAAGAGGAAGGGAAATAAAATTATTGTTACTTCAGACTTGCGTTGCCTTTATGTGTGAACTGTTCTGTATGTGGAATTGCTTATAGAATGGATAAGCTGAATAAAATTGGAGTATAGTACACTTGAATTAATTTTTTTCTTTCCCATGAAGTGCATTATTAAGCTTTTTTTTCTCCATTAAAATTGTATTTTTTTCAGTGGCAGAAATATAACTGGAAATTTTCATTTGTAGCCTAAGTCTTTAGTTGGAAAGGAAGGTTTGCCTGTGTGTGGGAATTATTCTAAAACTGCTTTCTGTCCTTGTTTTCTTCTAAGACAGTGACCTACACCAGATAAACATTCAGAATATGCTTGACTGGACTAAGAGAGTTAATGGCTCATTTTTGCTTTTGCTAAGAAGGTTGACTCTGAAGACCTTGCTGGTTAGACTTGGCTTTCAGTATTTACCAAATGTGAGTTTAATTATAGAAGGTAAACCTGCTTTAAAGCAGCTGTGGCCAAGGTGAATGCAGTCGTGGCTTTTTTGTTAGTCCCTGTCTTAGCAACTGGTGAAATCAAAAAAATAACCTATTACATACAAATATGTTTTAGTTTTTTTATTTTCACACCTTTAAAAAAAAGCCTCATAAAACACCACCCTCTTTCCCAAAAGGCTGATGGGAAAGAAAGGGAAATGCCTGGTGAGAAATTTTTCTCTTAGCAATCATAGAGGATGGTGGTGCTGCTCTTCCCATGCCAGTGTGTTTGTGGAAGATCCAGGGTGTCTTGCTCTGACAGGATGTGCAGTGCTGTCAGGGAGTGCCTGGACAAGAAGTGCTCCCAGGTGGTGATGGCCTTCACAAAAAATACTGCACTAGCTTGGGTTGTACTGAATGCTTTCCCTCTACATCGTGCATAAAGCTGTAAGGGGTGCCTGTGTCTCAAATTTGTATTTGTGATTGCTTGTGACTTCATCAGACTGATGTAAATTTACTTAAGCAAATAGAAGAATTTGTGCACTGATGGGGCATTAATAGTTTTCTGCAAAGGCAAACGAATGCTCAGTGGAAAGGTAGTCAGCATTGCTGACTTTTGATTTTTTTATTTATTGATTTTTTTCTCCCCAGTTGATGCTTTAGAAAAGTTGTCTAAGAATTGCTTCAATTAATGAGCTTCATATTTTTGAGAAGCCTTTCCTTTTCACTGGTGGGAGAATAAATGATGGAGTACTTGCTTGATTAGTCTTTGTTTTCATGTGTTTTAGTAGATAAAATGGAGACTGTTCTTAAAAGCTACACTCCACTTTGCATAATTGCTGCAACACTAAGTAGTAGATCAAACAGTAATTAGCCGAACAACTGGCTAATGACCACTGGAGGAGGAGAGGAGATGGGCAGGAGAGGTGCACTGCTGTTGAACCTGTACTAGGTTATATGCTGGTTGAGTATCTTTACTAGGGTAATATGGTGCTGACTTGGCAAACTGCTTTTTAGTGTGGCACTACTGGTCACCATGTTTACTGAAAGATAACCCTTAACTCCAGCCTACAAAAAGAAGTAAAAACTGATACTGGAATATGTGTTCAAGGTAAAATCAGATTTCTGTATTTTTATATTGAGGCTAATACTGAATCTTACTAATGTTTTCATTTTTTGTACCTTGTGATAATTCCTTTCAGTGAAGGTGTATGTAAGAATCTTCTTGATGCATACATTTGCTGGGACATAAATATTTCATTTTTAGAATTTACTATTTTGTGGCTCTGGCTTGTGTGTAAAGTAAGAGGTAGATTGAAAACTGAGTTACAAAACTTGGAAGTAGCTCTGTACATCCAGGCCTACTGCTATACCCTGCTGAGAGACTTTGGTAAAGGTCACCTTAAGTAGCAGAGGAAGGTTAATTAGGAAAGAAATCACCACCAAACAAAACTCACTGGTCATTTTCTTCTAATAAACATGGACATGTGGCACATGCCCTGACGCTCCTCATGGATCTGTTGCTGTAGCAGAGCCGTGTTACTCCTGTCCTTGTTTAAGGTACTCTTGCTACTGTGTGGAGTGAATGAGTGATGTTCACAGCAGGCAAGTGTTCAAACTGTTGGTTCAGCTGAAGGGTGATCTTGCCAAAAGGGCTTTTTGTGTTTTGAACAAATTGCACAAATTGATTCTTTTGTGTACCTAGCGGATGATGGAGGCATATGGTGCATCTATAATTGAACTTGCCATGTAGTCTTATTCAGTTTATCGGTTTGCTCTGTGAATTGCTTATATGACTGCAACTCTAACTAAAATTCTGCTTGGTAAGGTTTTTACAAAAGAGATTGAGTTTAGAATGCTTATTTTGGGGGAAAAAGGTTGTTTTGTTTTTTTTGTTGTGTGTGTCTCTGTCATGATGCTGTTGCCATTTAATCAGGTCTACTTTCGATGTATTTTAGATGAAAACTGTTCTTTGGACTTGAACAGATGGTGATTCTGACAGAAATAAAAATCTGAAGATTTTTGTGAACCTTGTTTTTTAGAAGAGCTATCTAAGGGAATTGATGAGCAGGGTTTCATAATAAGAATTCCCTTATCTTGCATAAAACTCTTGTGACTATCTGGCTACTGTGATGCAGAACATGCCACTTCTTGCTACATAAGTGGAAAAAACAGAGAAAGTTATGAAGGATAAAGACAGCCGTTGAATTCAGTCTGTTTCATTATAAGGCAAAATACCATCATTTGGAGTAGTTAAAGCTGGAAAATGGCATACATGAAGTGCTTTCCACCATACCGAGATTTGGTGGCAGTGCAATGTTGAGGGAAAAGAACTGAAGTTTTGGCACGTGTTTATTTTGAAATGTAACAAAAAACTCTGAAGTGCCATGTTGACAGTGGAGCTTGGAGGAAGCAGTTTTTAAATGAGGTTTAATATATTGAGGTCATCATGACTGTTACTCAGGAATAGCATCAGGGAGTTGCTTTAGGTCTGAAATAGTCTAAAACGTATTTAATTTGAATTTAAGCAACTTTTTTTCTTGACAGATATTAAAGTTTTGCCTGATAATTTTTTGGCATGCAGTAGAAAGCTCACATTGTGAAGAAGATGGAACAGAAGTGGGCTGAGAGAAACCTTCTGTTTCTTTTGAAGGTCTGTTTCACAGTGTGTAGTTAGAAAAATCCAGATACAGTTTGTGTTAGTTTCTCTTAACTTCTTTAGCTGCATAGCTATATATTGTTCATTGTAACAGTTTCTGACCTTTTGTTCTAATTGTTAATGGAAATAGAATAACTTTTTAAACAATGATGTAGGAGTTTAGAGATTTGGATGGACAGAAAAAATCATCCTGTAGCAAAACTGCCTTACTACAGTGGCTTTGTACTTTGAAGCTCTTGTATTTCTACTAAAGAAAATGTAATTTCTGCAGTGCAATGCTAACATGGATTTGGCTCAATTTTTCTTTTTAAACGTGAAGACTGTCTGTGTTTGAGATGAATGGCATAAGGGAAATATACCTGTGTGAAGGATTTTTTTTCTTTTTTTCATATTTCTTCAAGGCAGCTGAGGAAAGAGCAAAGGTGGTTTAAACCTTCTGTAGTGTTACAGATCAGCTAACAGTAGTTGAGGTCCTGTTTGTTTCTTGCAGGTTAGAAAATCATTGAAGATGTTAATAACTTTGGTTAGTGTTAATCTTTTGAGGAGTACTTAGGAAGGTTCTTCAGTGTAATGAGTTCAGTTATTTTCCCCGAGAATGGTTGAGACTGTCTTCAATTGACTGTTCATGATGGAAGGGTATTTTGTGAATTTTCGAGATTTCTTCAATAGTTGCTACCTAAGCTAAATTATACAGAGATAGCACTTGTTAACCTGTGATGTGCCATAGGCCCTGTTTTCTGAATGTTAGGGAACCGTTCTTACATGCCCACAGTAGACATGTGGTTAAGACAGAATGGAGCAGGGAGCTTTTGTTTCACTGGTTTTGATATTTTTAAAATTTTTAATTTAAAAGTTCTAAGCTTATAAAAGTACCAAAAACTGCAATGTGCTTAAATGCAGGTTTTGTGGGGGAGATGAGGGACAGGATTTCCTTTGCTCTCCTTGGAAGTTCTGATACTGAGAGATGCCTCTAAAAATTGTTTGGCAGCCTAGGAAAGGGACTTGCACTATAACCTAATATACTTCATGGTGAACTTGGGTGCCTTATGTGTCAGACTTACACCAGGAGCTGCATTGTGACTGGCCTCTCTTACTGCTGGGTTTTGCTTCTGGGTCCCTCTCCCATGTAATGTCACTGCTGCACAGCTCATGGGGTCATGTTGCTGTCTCAGCCCTTTTCTACCCCATACCTAAAATCGAGAAGCAATTAGCTGCACCAAAAGTTTGCTGATGAAGTCACATCGTAGAAGTAGTGTTGTAACTTGAGGTGTTTCTGGGTACTTACATGTTGCCTTCTCTGAAGGCCGGCAAAGCTTCGTTCAGGGAAGCTTCAGGAAATGCATTTTTAGAGAGCTGCTATAACTTTTATCAGTGAACCAAGAAGAACGCAGGTTGTAACAAATGCGACTTTGTGAGTATAGTGCAGCTGCTATATCATTCTAAGAGAATTCACAGCCACAGCAATTCTCCTGTATTTCTTTTGATTTTATATCCTTCTGCAATGAGGATATTAATTGAGATGCTCTGGGTTGTTTTGGACACTAGAAACTGGGATGGGACAAAGACTCTTTCACAACGCAGTACACAGCTGTTAGATGAGAATAATCTAGTTATGTTTTAAACTGTACTTGAAATCTATAGGTGACAGATCCCTGGGTTTTCTTTTTTTCTTCCTGTTGGGAATGGGTTGCTCCTTTCATTTCTCAGTGCAATTCCCACCTATACCATGTCAGTGATCTGAGGTATTTATGAATTTTCTGTATGTTCCTGTTATGAAACATACATTTTGTAAACTGTTTTTTTTTTTGTCTGTTCTCTCAAATCTATAGTATTGGGTGTCACTGACAGCTTTCTGCATGGCAAATTGCTTCTGTGAATGTATTCCAACAGGTGTGTTATTTTTGTTTTCCTGGAATTTGTTTTGCAATTTATTATGAACATACTTTACATCTATATTTCAGTCTGGTTCAAACAAGTTTAGCTCAAGTAGTGGTTGAGTCGTGGTTTTGATGGAATGACTGTTTGGCAAGCATTGCCTGTAAATGCTTCAGTGTTTTCAGCACATAATATTTTGGGACTGCCATAATGCAATTGCATAATCTTACATTATGTGCTTATAAACAAGAGATACTTTCAAAGTTTGAGTAGGAGCTCTGAAGTGCATGAAAAAAATCTTAACTTTTTGTTATCATAGGCTTTATTTTAAAATCTTTTTTCCATGATGTACATATTTCCACCTAATATGAATCTTCTGATGATACAGGAGTGTGTGGGATTTCTTTTTTTTTTTTTTTTTTTTAGGGGCTCCTTAACAAAGCAGTTTGTTCAACATCGCTAGTCTGTAGTTTCAGATGACTAATTTGTGACTCTTGTGACATTCTCCTTTCTGCTCTGTTCCAAATGGTATCTAGAAAACTTTGGGTTGATATAACATTCAGGAAATGCTTCATTTTTCCTACTGAAAAATGAAAGCACAATTCTTTTAATCTTCTGAGACCGACTTAGATACCTACTAATCAATACTGTTTTAAATGTATCGGTTTTGAGGATTGAAATCTAAGCCTTAAACACTGCAGGGTGTATATAATATGCCCCCCCCCCCCAATTTTTTTTCAAATAAAATAAGAGGAAAATTTTAAGAGGTTATTATATAATAAGTTGCTACAAGCAGTTTTTAGTCTTCTACTAGCTTAAGGCCTGCCAGTCTTGGAGGTGACAGATTTAGGGTGTTATGTTAAAATGTGCCTGATCTTCTGTGGATTCACTTCTTGAATCAAACTATAATTCTGATTTTGATGTTGTCCTGTGGTAACAATTATATATTATAGGGAAGAAAATTGCTCTTAAATTCCTCCAGTCTGGTTATCTTATTGAGATGTCACCAATCCTTGTATACAATGGATAACTGTTTATGTTATCAGCTTATGTTGCTGATTTTAGCTCTCTTTAATGCCTCAAGGCCATAATTATCCATAATTTTTTTAAGGAGGACATGTTATATCTGTTTGTCACTTTTGCTCTGGTCCCTCTATCTTTTTGAACAATGTCAGTGATAAACAGTAGTCAAAAAAAGAACTGTGGTAGGTTGTATGGGGCAATGATTTTTATTTTCCCTTCTAAACTATCTCAGTTGTTACCACTTGGGGTTGTTTTTTCCATTCTATTGCATTTACAGACAATGGATTTCATCTAATATTTTATGTCACAATCAGCTAGTTGCTGTCCAAGCCTTCTGTGGTTATCCACAGTGGCTTTCAGACAAGATTTTTCTGAGTGGATATCAAAGGCTTTAGCTTTACAAAGTTCATGAACTTTTCTATAGCTGTCAGTTTAATCCATATTTATAAGTATAGGTAAAAGAGTATATCCTTGTGGAAGGTTGTCAGTGCATCATCATCTTCCCTTTTCTAATTCCTGAGTCATCATTTAAGAAAGCTTACTGCTTCTGTTTTTCTTCCACTTCATGTTTGTTGATCAGTTGTAAGTTGCAGGTAATATGTTGCTCTCATTCTATGAGGGTTTGGTTTCTTTAAGACCCTTTGAGAGATCTTAGTATTCTCCTAAAATTCCATGTACGTTGCTGAACTTTGCAGAAAGTTGTTGTGTGTTTGTCTCTTTCATAAATCCTAAATGCTTGAAATTCTCATTGTGGAAGTCAGGGTGCTTTACTGCATACCATATTGTAAAGAAATGATGGATGTTTTTCTCTGAGCAGGCAAGCAAAGTGAGGTGAATAGTAAAGAGTATCTCTAGAAGAGCCAAACGGCACACCTTATAGTTGTGGCAATGGCGTGAGATAACTCTGAATGCGTTTTAACCTGTTGCATTATGCTGCTTTAAACCAAAGCTGCTGCACGGTAGAACTGGAAATATTTGACAGACACACGTTCCCTGCCAATTTTGAGGCAACCACACCCTGACTTGTTCGCTATGCTTACAAAGGTACATTTTTGATTTGTAAACAGTTCCTTATTGTTGCTGTGTAATAAGAAGCTGTTTAATGATGTTTTTGAAAGGAACAAGAACTGTAAATCTCAGCTTTTCTTAATGGGTTCTTTTGTTTGAACACCTTAGACCGATGACTAACAAGTGTGATTTCAGTGGAGTTGGATTATGTACGTAGTACTGAGGTAGAGCTGGGGCAGCTCTTTGTGCCTGTTCCCTGTGCTCAGGTGCTGGGCAAGTCTCCCACTGTGCTGCCTTCCCTGAACTTTCTTCTTTGCCCCTTGCTGGCTGGGCAAATCACTATACTGCAAATACACAGGTGTCTTTTAGACCTGTCGGTGTTCCAGTGGCTGTCCAACAGTCAGAGATGTGCTATGTGGAGAGGTATCTGGCAGGCAGGGTTTGAGAGCCGGTGTAGTAATGTGAAATAATCATTTTCACTAGATTGAGGTTGTTTGAAAGGTACCATGTTATGTTTGAGATGGTAAGATGCTCAGAATATTTCTAGTCTGTTTGCCTTTAGAATGATTTCTCTTAGACTTCTAGATAATACATAAAAGTAAATTTCTGGCTAGGCTCTGGTGTTGCAAATTGCCAAATACAAGACTTGTGAAGTATTACATCAACTAAAATGAGTTCTGTTACTGTTGCTTTCTGTGGAAAAAATGGCTTTTCACTACTTTTTGAAGATAACCCATAACCATGAAGATGACCTCATAAAGTGTTATGGCTTTTTAAGTCTACTTGATGCCACAGAATAATTGCATGCAAAGATTGTATGGGAATACACAGATATGAATATGATGAAATTTTGACTTGACGAGGGTTCTACATGGATAATGAGCAGGAGCTGGTTTTATTTGTAGTGTGCTTGTAGTGACCATGAACATATGCTTTGAGCTTTTATTTATTGCTCTAGTTTATAAATTTGCCTTCTCTTTGTGGGGAGCACAGGCCTGTGTTTTGCATGATAATTTTTTTACTTTGTAGGATTGAGCAGGGGTAGAAGATCTTTTGGAGCCAATTAGTTTGATCCCGGTTCGGTCAGCTTACAGGTGCATAAAAATCTGGTATGAATTTAAAGCATCAGAATTCATTTAACAAAGAGAATGTGCCTTTTTTTTTTTTTGGCCAATTTCTAGAAAAAAATGATAGCAACAAGAAGTAATACAAAATGACATTGGAACAGTTCATGTGTTAAACATTATTTCACTAAGACCAGCTTCTACATTATTACTAAGTATATTATTATAAGTGTACATAACCATGTATTTTATCTATGTATATATGCATGTTTCAGAGTGCTTGTGGTCCTTGTAGTCCAGAGGAGTTGCTGCATACAGTTCCTGTAAAGGTTATTTACTCTCACGGCTGTTTAATGAATCTGTTTGATCGAACAAGTCCATTAGTTCCTGAAAATATCTGCCTATAGAAATCTGAGCAGCAAAGTCCATCTAATAGCTTGAGCCATGAGTTAAGCTTGCAGCTGTGTCAAAGTACTGGATTTCAGGGAATCAGCTTTTGAGGAATGGGGAAATAGAGGATGGTGCATGTCTTACTGTGTTTCAGTTAATGTTTCCATACCCTGCTGCTGAGTGTGTGCAGAAGATGAGCTGAACTGAAAAACTTCTATTGCTTACTATGCATTTATAAGTGAAAACAATTGATGTACAGACCTTCAGTTCTTTTTATCCTTCATATGAACCTATTTTTCTGCTTGATAGACAATTCATCATCTGTTTCCAATGTCAAAGGACACACAAAGAGCTTAGAAAGCAGTAATTACTTAAAGGCATGTGAGAGTAGTATCTCACATTGCCGTCTTTAGGCTATCTTTGCTTGTGCTCTCCCGTGTGTGCCTTTTCTTCCTCTACTATTTATTGGTTTTTTTCCAGATGAAAATGAATTGTAGAGACAAACTCTATTTGTTTATTTTTAGTTATAAGGCCTTTAAGGACTTTGTTACTCATCAAGAGAAATGAATTTTTGGAGTATGGATGCTGATGCTTGCATATATCTTATATAATAGACTTCAGTTTGGGCTAATATTTTACTGGCATCAGCCTCTATACAGCACAGAGTTGCTCTGTGAGAAGCACTGACTTCTCTGTAGCCTGCCAAAAGCTGTATGTGTGTTGGCAGCATGAATGCCATCCTTGGGATGAAATTTTTTGATGCCAGGAATTTTTTGAAGCCACAGAAAGTAGAAGGAAAAAACAACGATGTTCAGTCTGTTATTAAAACCAAAAATTGATAAGTTAGTCCTTCAGTATAGAAATGGTTCAAAATGAAAGCAACAGATGTGTGATGTTTCTTCACATTTGGACACTTAATACCTTTTCCAAAATGTTTTGAAATTTATGGGTGATTTCTTTCTAAAAGAGAACAAGATTAACCATTTTGGCAGTGTTCTTAGTAAGCAGGAAATTTGGAAAGTTTTAGCAACTTTATTTAAGAGGAATTTTGGAGGTATTAGATCCTTTTGCAATTCAGAGTTTGGCTTGCTGTCTCAAGAGGGAATAATAGGAAAGTCACTGTGTTCTTAGTCCTGAAATTTTGTATAAGGTAGTTACATTTTGTGAGCAGAAAAGACAGAGTGAAGGGCAAATAATTTTTTTGAGATGTCTGAGAATATGTTTCAGTAAATGCCCTTTTTCCTACTATAGTTGTTTAATAGAGAGATAGTTGTTTAATATGGATTCCCTTTGTGAGGGGAGAAGGAGGAGGGGCAGACACTGATCTCTCCTCTGTGGTGACCACCAGTGAAAGGGCCTGAAGTTGTATCAGGGAAAGTTTAGGTTGGATATCAGGAAAAGGTTCTTCACCCACAGGGTGGCAGGGCACTGGAACAGGCTCCCCAGGGAAGTGGTCACAGCACTAAATCTGACCGAGTCCAAGCAGCATTTGGACAATGCTCTCAGGCACTGAGTGTGACTCTTGGGGTGTTCTGTGCAGGGCCAGCAGTTGGACTCAATGATCCTTGTGGGTCCCTTCCAACTCAGCTTATTCTGTGATTTCCCTAATGGAAATGCATTTCTCTGCAACTGTGAGCAAAAAAGCAATTCAGCAAAAATTTGATGAAGAGTCCTAAAATTAAATTTAAAACTTGAACCGAAAATGAGAATTAATCTTTGTAAGTTACAGAATTGACTTATTCCAGATATTCTTTAAAGGTGCATCTTGTTCACAAGTCAATTCCCACAGCTGGGGAATGTCCTGGGTAGCTTTGATTTCAGCCAAAGGTAAATCAAGGCTAAAATTGCACTGCTGCTACGTAATTTCTTTGTGCTGAAGCATTCTACTTACTTTTCTTGCAATGGTACTAATAGGTGGGCATAGACTATAGAATCACTGAAACTCATGGACCTGCACAGATTTTTTGGTTTTGACTTTTTGGATTATTTTGCTTCTCAGCCAGAGCAGCAAAGTTAAACTCTGTGTGGACACAAGGGAGGATTGTGGTTGTGTGGCTGAGACACTGCATCTTCTGTCAGTGCACTGTTGGATGGTTCCAATGGAGTAGTGAAATTTTAGTATTTCAGTATTTCGCTGTTAATGGTGTTTTGAAACCTGCTTTTGCATGTCATCTTAATATAATGAAGTAATCTAGATATATAAAAATTTAGCCTAATTAGTTTCTGTGTTATGAAATCTTTTTAGAAAAGCTTCCCAATTCCGAATAGCTCTTTGCTTGCCTGCCTTCCTAAAAACAATCTGCATATTTTTTTTCAGTTTTGTTGCATCAACTTCTTTTCTGAATCTGGTCACTATTTCCAAAAAGCAGAGAACTCAGATAAGTTGGTATATTTTTTTGATACAGAAAAATTTGTAAGACAGTGCTCTATTGGCTGACAAGGCCTATGAAATTAAAGGAAAAAAAGTTTTTAGTTTTAGAATACTAATAGACACATGCATATCTGCATGAAAGCTCTCCTATGTTATGCTGATTACAGTGTATTTTTGAAGGGATGTATTCAAATAAAAGTAACATAAAAGGATAGTATTAAAATTGTAATTGCTTTCAAAACAACGTTTTCTGCATCTTGAATTCATTATTTTCTTTATATTCCTGTTTGTTATTTTGTTTTGCTTCCTATACTCTGTAAGATTTATTGTATTGTGCCTTCTCTAAACGTTGCTTTCTTAAAATATGTTATGTAACTTGTTTGTCCCTTGGCTTCCTTATGGAAAGGATGTCCTGTGGTTGTTTACACTTGTGGATTGCCATCCTTTCTCGTCAGTTTTGTGAATGGTTTTGCATTTAATATTCTCATGCTTCATCTTATGATGAAGAGATTTGATGGTAGTGAGTTATTGTTTTTAACTGTGAGTGACTTCCTTATTACGAATGGTCTTAAATGAGAGCTACACTGAAACTGGAAGTAAGTGTGGTTAGCAATAGTTCAGAAATGCATGTGGGAGGGCTGTTCAGAACAGGCCTGCAGAAGCCCTGGGATATAAGGTGTGATGAGGATAAAACAGCTTGTGTGTGTTCTTAAGGGAAGGAGCCCTTTTGTAGGGGCCCCATGTGACTGGGACTAGGAGGTGTAACAATGTTGTGGTATAATATTGAATGTATGTCTTCCTCCTTTCCTGTTTGTGCTTAAAAAGAAAAGTTATTTGCCTATTCAGTGGAGCTGTTTTAGGAACCGAATATGCTCATTTGGAAAGTAAGAACAGCAGAATATCTCTGAATTTGTGTTGGTTTCTCTATCCCTTCATTCCAAGTGGGTGGTTATCAGGAAATCTTGCAGTCCTATGTCTGGTAGAGATAAGGCTAAAAAGCATGAGTGCTGAGAAACAGTTTAAGTCATTTATGTGAAATTTAGCTTCAGATTCCCCTTTAGAATAAAATGGCCATATGCTGAAAAATGTCAACACCTGCTCACAGAAGTGAGTAATTATGAAGTGGAACTTGACTTAGTCTCCCTTAGTATTCATATTTATTTAAAAAACATGAAATTAGTTTTTCTAAAGTAAATTACTAAAGTTTGTTTGTCCAGCTCCTTAGATAATCAAATCTTGTGGTTGATACTGAATAGTGAAATAGACATAGTGTGATTTCTAAATGAGTATCTTAAAAAAAACCCAACAATTTTCCAGAGTGTGGACATGAGTTACTGTGAAGGTGGTGCAGATGCTCAGAATTGTTGAATATGATGTGAGTTGTTGAATATGATATATTCTTCTCCAGCTTAAAAAAAAAGGGCAATGAAATGTGCTCAGTCATTGATATTGAATTCACTGTTGCAATAGGAATTCACTTTTGTCTCTCAGTTTAGGAGGATCCAGGGCCTTTCTTTTGTCATGGGGCTAAAGAGACTGAAGTGACTTTTGGATGGTGTGGGCCAGAGGGGTTATATCCAGAGTTAGCTGGCCTCTGTGTTGGTGTGGAAGGATGCCAGTAGCTTCCTCCCCAAATTTTTCATAGCAGGCAGCTTGCTTTCAAAGCTGCTGCGTGTTCTGGAAGCAGAGGCAGGAGGTTTGCCTTGGTGTAGTACCTACCTGATAACTGAGTGTTTGCATTTCCTACAGGTACTGGGACACTCTGCTGTGAATAGATAAAGGAGCATTGAGGAGTGACAGAAGGATTGGAGGCTTAGGCTTGCTTTGAGATGTCCATGTTCATAAACATTTCCTGATTCCTTGGGTTTCTTATGGCTTCTGTTTTTACTGCATTTTGATTCATTATAAAAGGTATTCCTTGGGATCTTGGCTGCTATTTAGTAATAGCTTGGAATAGAGCATAATGAACGTTGTAGATTTTATTGCGTGTTTTTTAAAGTTTTATTTGTTCACCTTTGTCAAGGTAGCATAAAGAAAAAGGTGTTGCCTTTTAATTTTAGGTTTAATATCTGGTAAATTGCTTTTGGGCTTGTGGGTTTTTTAAAATTATAAAACATGATAGAACAGTGAAAAGGGGAGTTTGTCTATAAAAAGCCTTATTAGAGACTACTTTCTGCCTGTCTTCAGGAAGCTTTATGAAGGTGGAAGGATGATAAGTGGTTCACAGTGTTGGTTGGATACTTTCATTAGCATTACTCTACAATTCTTCATTTTATAACTTTGTGCAGGTGAGAGAGATGTCTGCACCTGTTGGTTCATTCCAAGGCAGACTTCCCAAATTCTCATGAAAACATCGTATTGAGACAGACCAAAGGCACGCTTGGAAAAGGGCCTGTGGTTATCCCACGACCCAACATCTCCCCCTCCCATCTTCCCTGTTTCAGCTGCAGGGATTGTGTTAGTGCTGTCTGAGGCTGGCTTGGCTCTTGTCCCAGCCTGCCCTTAGAAGTGAGACCGAGCTTAGTAAGGGCAAATCCTTCCCTGAAAGCAAGTGCTTTGGGATGTTAGTATATCCAGCTACACTGACTGTGTACAAAAAGTTTGTCTGGGACTTGGATTTGTACAGTGAGGTTGGGTTAGTTTTCTTCCCTTTTTCAGCCCTAAGTAGGTTCTTTTTCAAATGCCTGCTTTTTACCACCCAACATGGCAACCAAGGTCACTTTATTATATGCAGATTTGATAATAGCGTGTCTAAGGAAGAAAGCAAAGTGTCATTTTCAAAATAAAACCTTTTGTCTCCTACTATTTTCCCAAGCTTGGAGATGGATTTGATGTTCCCAGTTGCTAATTTTATATAGTGCTAATTGATTAGAATGGTTCATATAATGGTCAGAAGTGACATTTAAAGGTCTCAAGTATTAGTCAGAATATTGCTGAAATGGAGCTTGGGTTTATATTTGTTGTACAGGTATATTTTTATTGTGTGTGCTTTTAAGGAAAGGAAGGGGCTGAAATCGTAAATTTCTCTTCAAATGAAACTCCCGTGCTTGTGGCATGTTTAGTTTCTGCATAGCTTAATGTGTGTTCCTGGGGTGAAGAGCTTGTTTTAGCAGCACTGTTGTTAGATGTAATTAGAATGCTTTGTGTAATGTGCTTTGGTCGTAATACAAAGGAAACCCTCCAGCTCATTTGAACAACAGTTTTTCTGCAATTAGATTGGTCTGGTAAATAGTTTTAAAGTGTGTGTTTAAATGTATTTAGTAAATGTTTTCAGAACTCTCAGAGGGAGACCCAAAAGGACACGCTGGGCAGCACAGCAGTGATGACAGTGTAGATGCACAGATTGTGCTTGAGACATGGAATTGTCTTGGATCAGGTCTCTGTAAGTTTTGTCTGGAAAGATGGAAATTACTATTTCTTTTATAAGGCCTAACTAGATGTTTGTGGAAAGCTTTCAGAGGCTTTTGATTAATGACTGTATGTAATGTGATTGTATCACACAGAATAATAGAGGGTAGAAGGAGAAAGAACAAAGAGAATTTTCAAGTAATGGCAAAAAATTAAATGGAAATGCAGCAAAAAGGAGAGTATGAGGAAAGCAGAGGTAACGAGTCTGTAAAGGAATGGCTTGGACTGTTGTAAAACAAGCGTTTTTGGAATGTCTGCCTTTCAGGTTGTGGCAAAAGCGCAACAGCAACAAGGTTATTTTTTTCTTTAATGAACTTCAAACCTTCCTTAAAACCTGTCCATTATATTAGTAATGGAATGCCAAGACCTGCTTTTTCTTCTGTGTTATTGCCTGCCTGGTTAAAGGGTGAGGAGGGTATATTCCTTTCAGTTGGAGGTGAAATTCAAGGGTAGATTCACATTTTGATCCATTTGAAATTTATTCTGTGCTGCAGTAGGACATAGGACTAGTTTCTTTTGAAATGATCAGTCCATTCATCTGTGATGGACACAGTCTATTCCTGCTAGAACTGAAATGTAAAGATTGCTTTGCTGTGAAAATATGTGGGCCTGCTTATAGTAAGAAAATCTTGTTTAGTGGCAGGACAATGTTTACAATAATTACAGAAACAAAAGGTGCATTAATTCTTGATGAAAGATCTGGCTGATTTTGTTGGAATTGTTTAATACAGAGACCAACAGCAATTACCAACATGTATTTCCAGTCGCTGAACAGTTGTTAGTGCCAAAGTTCAGAGACTGGTGGCCAAGAGACAATTAGAATGTTGTCACTTAGTTTCAGTAGATTAGCTTTTTACTTTCTTCCTGACTCTTGCTAATTTTCAAACTGTAACAAGAATAAATTATGTGAAATAAAAATGTTACAGCAGCCTGTTCATTTACATTGTAGTTTTTGGCTTTCTTGCTCCATATTTTTTACCTTTTCTGGGAAACAAACAAGGGAAAAATTCATATAAGTTTGGTTTAATTAGCCAACAGAGGTACAGTGCTGTAATTTCAGTGTTGAGTTTTGTCATCTAATATATTCAAGATTGCTTAAGTCTAACTGATGTTTGCATACCAAAGTGATTTTGTACCACACAAACTAATGAATTGCAGTTATTTTTGGATGGGCAAGTCCAGGTTAGGCAGAAGTAAGACAAAGGTCAGAAAATGCAATATCATATGAAAATTATTCAGTCTTAGCCACTCAACAGTAAAATCCCTTTTGTAATATTTGCCCTTTTTCCCCTTCGTGAAGTTGAACATATTTGATAAAACAGGAGCAGAAAAGAACTGTGTTTTAGCTGCCTGATGAAAGACCATAAACTTCAATTTGGACAGTTGTGGTCAATGCTATATGGCCAAGGAACAAAAGCAATGAAGTGCAACAGATGGTTTAACACTTCTTGTGTAATGATGAGAAATCATCAGATTTTAAGTGGAATTGTTTATACTGAGGGATGTGCTTCCTTGTAAACTTGAGTTGTTTCATAGGCCAAAATTCATGTCTACCAAAATCTGCCAGATGGGCTTTTAAGAAAATGAAAGATTTGTTACATATTAGCAGGAAAAGATTAGATCATCTTCATGAGCAACATGGTTAGTACTGATATAATTTTAATGTGTCAGTTTTCCTCTTCACTGTTAAAAAACTTTCTTGGGGCCCGTTTGGAAAATTAGTTATTTTTTATTTGGTCTAGTCGTCTTTTGCTCTGCTTTGAAATGAAAAGCTATTATTTATTTTCTTTTCTTTAAAATTTCTGTCTTTTTATTAAACTCCAAGCTAGCTACTCAAAGCTCCTATCAGAACAAAAGCCTTAGACTCAGAGTGTGGAAAACATTGTTTGTGACTCCTGAAAATAACTCAGACTTTGCCTTTTTTAAGGCGACTTTAAAAAAAACCCCAAGTCTGAAAGTTGATTTGTGGAGTTTTAGCTTTCTGCTTTGCAAATCATTGCTGCTTGCTTGTTGTAAATTCTTTTTTGAGCTCTGCATGTGTAAGCATTGTATATGTTGGTTCCCTTTTCCTGTATGTGTTACGTGCATTTTGGAGTCTGTCAGATTTGTCAGGTGATATCTGAGAAGCCACTATTAATCTATTTCCTGTATGTATCAAACTCCTTGATGAGGAAATTAGAAAACCCTGCCATGATTACTACTCCTGTATCTCATCTTGCTCATGTTGTCATTGTCTGTGTCTGACTTGACTGTGCAGGTCAGCTGGGGACAGTACAAAGACAACCCAAAAAGATGGGGTGGAGAGGAAATCAGTCGTCTGTCAGGTTCTGGCTTGTGGCGATAGCAAACTGTTGGGTAATGTGGCCATGATTAATCTGACTTCATCTGTTTGGGGGCAGGTGTGTGTATTTAACTGATTATACTTCATTCAGGTTGTTTTTCTAAATGCCTTCTCCAAGAAGGGGTGGTGGAAAGGAGTGCTGAAGCATTGAGAGGAGGGAATTAGAGCTCTGTCACAACAGGTGCCTGAAATCTCAGGGATCTGGTGTTATCTTTATTTTTTTTTCCAGTTGTTATGGTTAACAATTGTCTAAATATTGCTAGATTTTGCTAGTATATATAAATATGTATATAAATATATATCTAAAAATTATGCAGTAACTTTAGGGAAATGCCACCTACCTTCATGGTACTAGAGCCAGTGAAGTATTTTGCTTAAGTGAGGTGCAGCAGTGCAACCATTAAACTGTTTCATCGGGATTTTCAGTGCTTATCACTTGGCCAAATGACTGCCAGATGGGTGTGATTGTGTGTCTTGTTCCCCCAGAGAGGGGCCTGTGTGTGACATGGCAACAGGCACAGGGGAGTCTTTGTAGAGATGAAATATAAATATATGAAACTTTAAAGGATGACCTTTTCTAAATGTAGACTAATCTGTTATTCTCCCAAATTGAAACCTCTCTTTTGCTAGTAGAATGTAATTAGCCATCAGTGTTTATGAGGATAAGCTCAAAACATGCAAGTTCTATGTAGTTATTTTTAAATGTTGTTTTCTGATGCTTATCTTAAACTGTTAAAGTACATAGTCTTTTCAGTTTTTTGCATTTATGTCTCTTAAAAATGAATTCTCCCATTCTGTCAGTTTGTGTGTAAACAGTCCCAGTGTGTAGTAAAAAGGCTGAAAGATAAATGGGACAGCTGCTACTTATAGTAGAAGGAAGAAAATGTGCTTTATAACTCTTGCATACATATAAAAATTGGTTCTCTGGGATTTTTCACTAATTAATCTTATAAAATAATTTGGCCCTTGGGATAACTTCAGGAGGTTGTAAATACTTAGAGTATTGGAATTTGAAAAGAGCATGTTTCTTGTGTTTGCAGAACTAATTCATTAAATGTACTTCTGACAGCTAATTTTTCACATCATAAATGGTGGTCATAATCAATATTTTGCCTTTCACAGGTACTCTGCTGGACCCTCTTTGGGTAAGCTCCCTCACACCTCAGTTGGAATAATAGAGTTGAATTGAGAGAGTTTTGCTGAGAAATTATATGCCAGTTTTGTTGGGAAGGAAGTGAATTTTTTTCTTTTTGTATTTCTAAGAAAAAAAAGGTAGCTTTGTTAATTGGCTGGATGATGAAAGATTCTGTCTTGTTTCTTGAAAAGAAAAAGCTCAATTTTCAATATTAGGACAGAGTTTGATTAGAAGATGTGTTGTAACTGATTGAAGGTGAGATATTTGCATATTAAAAAGCCCCTTAACAACATCTGTTTTGCTAGGAAGTTTGTTTACAAGGAGCCTGTGCCACTCCAGTGCAAGACTTCCCAAGAACAAAGCAGAAATCATCTGATTTTTTTCTGTAATTTCTTGTTCCTGTTCTTTTTCAAGGTTCATATCTGGAAGTAGGTGCTGTCACTTGTGAGGGCTGTTGGATGTGTTCAATATGTTGCAGTCCTGGTGCATCTTTCCTGGGCAGGCATTAGCTTTGAAGGAATTCATCTTCAGGTGGCACAGTGAGGTGCATGGCATTTGGGCTCCTGGTGGCCCTGGGCTGAGTTGCCTCTCCCTCCCTGATCTCAGGTGATGTTAGATGAAGTCTGGAGGCATTAGGGACTCAAATGTTCTGTCTGAATGTTAGCAGCAGTGTTCATTGGCACTTATCCAGGGGTCATCCTCAAGTGGGGAGTGAGGCATATGCCTGCTTCTGGTATGGAAATAGGGCTGTGAGTTGGAGCTGCAATGATGTTTAACAGCCAGGGCAGAGCATGGCACTGTCCTGCAGCATGGTCTGTTTGGGCAGTGCTGCTTGAGGACCACCAGGTCACAGTGTGCTCAGGGATACCTTGAGTTAGCCCCGGGTAACTGCCTTGCTAACACCACTCCTGGTGCATTAGAGTTGGTTTAGTTTGGTTTTTACCATTGCAGGCAAGGATGCCTGCGGTATTTGGTTTAAGACTGGTAAAAAGCACTTCTGAACATGATTGGGTTGGAGGGGGCTTAAAAGCCTGAGGCTGTGAGTTTAGCCATTTGGAGCAGATTTCCTCTGCTAGTAGGTGAGGTATTTTTAAAGCTGCTTCCAGAAATTGCTTTTGCCTGCCTGTGTTGCTGTGCCTGAGTCTTTTCTGGATCAGGTGTGTGTTACTAGGGAGACGATGAATTCCTGGGTTCTGACTGCAAGACATGAAACCAACTGAAACATGGAGATTTGCGTACTGCATAATTAAATAACTTTATAGAATTCGTGCAGATCAGATAGAAACAAGCAATCCAAACAGGGATTGCACAATAGAAGATGAACTTGTACATCCTTAACTATATGGCATCTTTCCCTCTGGCAGAGACAGCACAGTTTCAATATTAATTGCCTAATGCTTGCAGTATGACAAGTAGTTTAGGTAATTATCTCAGGAACTGACTTTGTTTTTGCTGCACCTAGTACAAAGTAGGTCCTATTTTTATTTAATTTGCTATGCACTGTGGTAATAGGAGTGTTTAATTCTTACCGTGTTTGCTTTAAAATCACGTTCACAGGGAGTTTTCATGTCTTTTGAGGAATGTTTTGATACTTTTATTCCGGAAGTCTAAGTACTGTTTCACAAAAAAAACCCTGAATATGCTACAATCTGTTTTCATGTAGCTATTGTTCCTGAGCATGGTGCTCATGTTACTTAATTGCTCTGTGCCTCTTCAGACACAACCCTTGTTTGCCTTGTGGAAGTCTGTATGGTGTGGGGTATCAAAGCATTAATTTGCCTCCTGACTGGCTGAACACAGACTGCACTTTGACAGTCAGGTAGCATAACTTGTTACATGAGTTTGTAGCTCACCAGAAGAGAGAATTGTGATGTGCTGTATTTATTCATACACACATCCTTCTCCTGGTTTGCCAGTGTAACTGCATAATGCATTTCTTATATTTCATTGACACGCTGAGGGGTTGTTGAGCACATCATTGCTGATGGGTGGATTTGAGTAATAGCCAAGACTCTCTCGGGCCTGGACCTGCAAGCTAAGCTGCTCAAAGCAAATCTTGCCCTTCATTTCACCTGACACCTGAAAGAAATAAGATTAACTGGCTTTTCAGCCCCCTTTCATGGATTTTTAGAAATAGAATGCATGAAGGAAATCCTTCATTGAACCAAAAGCCCCATAAAAAGATTCTTCTCAAGTAACATATCATCCTTGCTCTTTCTATTCTATGCTTTAATGGTTAAGGTGAAGGTAGAAATGCCAGATGGAATGGCCATTTAGTGTATTTCAGTCTTATACTCATGGGAGCAAGGGCTTATGTAGTAAAATTAACTTGGTCAAATCAGAGAGCCTTTGGTTTTGCTAATTCATTTGAGATTTGAAAATAATGGTATATATTTTTAGAAGGTGAAGCAGTGGTGTTAATTTGGTGCTCAAAGAAGTGATTTGAAACTTTAAGATGTAATATAAAACATCTTTTTCACAGCTTTCAGCATAAGAACCTTTTAAATACAAACATGCCCTATGTTCAGGTTGTAAATGGCTATGCCATGGAAAGGGAGAGGTAATAATTGATGCATGGAATAGAAGGGGAAATTCTGTGCTGCTCCTGATGGCTAAAAACATCTACTTTATTATGAGTTTGGTTTAGGATGGCTGTGGATATATAGGAAGACCCCTAGCAGAGTATTTCTTATTTCTAATGTCTCTTCACAATAGGTAGCTGTATAAAGGTAAGTGAATGTGCTGGCAATGACAGATGGGGGAACACTTCCTTTACAGACTGTTTTCAAAGTCTCCCATGTACCTTTCCACTTTTGAAATGGTAATTATTTCTAAATCTTTATGATGTCTCTCCTGTCTCTCTTCTGGTCTTCTATTCCAGCTTGGAGAAAAGAGCATAACTATGGTGCTCTAGGATCCTCAGACTGGATACTCTTCAAGATCTCACATGGCTTTGCTTTCTGGTGTTTTCTTTTTAAAAGACAAAATGCTTCTGCCTAGTGGCACATGCCTCTCTGGCTGTGTTTCTTGTTCTAGTGAGTAAAGCATTGAGGGAAGAATATTTAGTTTTTTCTTTATATGTAAATATATATATATATGCACACACACTTTGTTATGACACATACATGTATATCTATAGTTCAGAAGTTAAAAGAAAAAACAACAAGATGACTTGTGCTAGTATAAGTTTTATTAATACAGTGATTCTTTAAAAGGCTAGGTCTTTCTTGGTTTATAAGCAGAATCATAGAATGGTTTGAGTTGGAAGGGACCTTAAAGATAATTTAGTTCCAACCCTCCTGTACTTGATTCAAGTGCAGTATGCAATACAGTCTTTATGTAACAGTGCATGGTCCTTCTTGGTACTACTAAAGTTTTACTGAGATTTTAATTGTTTGGAGAAAACATAGGCAAGCTGGAATAGACACTTTGTTCCAGGTACTAGGAGTAGGGGGGGAAAAACTGGTCAGCTGTCATTCAGCTGCAAAACTTATTTCAGGTTTGAGAGCAACCACATTGATCTGATTTAAGAGGAAGTGCAAATACTGTCAAAGCATCTTTATCTTCTGTGATGGGCTGTTCCTATGAATTTGCAGTTTGAATCCAATTTTGTATGGCTTAGAGCTGAAGTATATGGTCATAGAATATGTGACACATCAAGGAAAAAAGTTTTATTCATAGTTGCATCCTGAAAAAGTACTGTGGCTTGGCACTGGAGTAAGGTACCCATTTGACATAAAGCTTTACTTCAGAAGTCATTTTTCCAGAATTGTTTTTTGTCTTGTTCTGTTTTGCTTATTACAGAATGTATACTTCACTGGTAATGAAGAGTTATAACACAGTGAATGTGGAGAAAATGAATTAGGAATGGTTGCTTTTCTAATTAGTTATGATAGAAACCAGATTACTCGAGTCTGAAACTAAGAAGTCTAGATTTTTGTTCTGTCTGTTCATATCTTGATCAACACTTTATATTAATTAAATTGTATCTAGTGTTGGTCTTTTTGGATGTATATGGTGTTATATAATGAAGACAGTATCTGTTAGTAAATGCAGTAACTTTAGGCTGGGAAAACCTATTGATGTAATAAAACTTAAAATTGTAGCAATAAACTTAAGACAGTTTTGGTCTAATTTGTATTTTTGCAAGTGCTGATGGAAGAAAATCAAGTGGGTCATTAAGTGTAATTACACATGTGTTACATAGTCAGGCTAGTATAAAGATTTGGCTAGTTGAAAATGTATTTCTATCATGTGGACATTTGAAATTGAGTATGTTTAAGATGTTCAGAAGAAAATGGTTTGAAAGGCCCAGTAATAGCCATGTAGCCAAGTGCTATGATGAAGTTAGTCTGGGTTGCTCAGGACTTTTTCCAAGTATTGACTGTTTCCAAGGGTGAAGTTTCTGACTGTCCAGGCAGCTTGTACCTGTGTGTTCCATCTTACTGTCCAGTCCAGGAAATGAGTTTCTCTGTATTCATTTTGGCATTTTGGTTCTGTATGAGTAATGAAGACTTCTGTGTTCTTGGGACCTATGAGAACTGAATAGCACTGAACCTCTTGTGGTATTGCTTGTTGGGATGCAGGTTTGGAAGACCTTTGGATCCATTGGAGTTGTGGAGAAGGTAGCTGGGACTGAACTTCACAGTTGATTGGTTTGCTCACTGCTGGGAATGAAAGTCACACCAGATCCTTTTATACACAAAACAGTGCACAGATGGAAAGACAAGATGGAGAGCTAAGCAATTGGCTTTTGATTGCCTGTGGAGTGTCTTGTCAAGGTTAAGGATTCCTTGTGCTCAAACACTTTTCCCACTTCACCTGAAACACTCATTTTATTCTTTGTGACCTCATATTCTGTCTCTTCATATTCTCCTTACTTTTGGTAAGGCAAAACATACATGTTATTTATTATGAAAATATTGATCACTTACGGTATATGAAAATGCAAGTTATGTGTTTTATTTTATTCACAGTTGCCTAATTTACTGGTCCTCTTTCCCCTTTTACTTTGATACTTAACATCTGACCACATCTAGAAACTTTACTGGATGCTTGTTTCTCTTCTAACGAACAGAGATGGAGCAGCCAGTTGAAGTAAGGCTGCTTGTGTCAAAAAGCATATGCCTAATTATTCCCTTAATATTTCCTCAACTTTGATTTAAACATACTTATCTGGAAAGAGTCACTGTCCTAATACCGTGGTACTCCTTGGATGATTGCTCCCAGCATTAATTTAGTAGTTGCAGAAAGGCAGGAATGCCTACTATATAAAGAAATGAAAAAAGAAAATCTGTTTGTCTTGATTTAGTAGTAGTGTGCTTCTCTTTACAAAACAAAAGGGGCCCTTGAGCAATATTAAGTTGCTAAGTTTGTGTTCTGGATTGGTGGTCAGAGCATATTGAACACTGCTGGAGACTATGAATGTGGAAAACCACGGCATTCCAGCTGTGAACTCCCACTCCCAGTGATTGGCTTCCTTCTTGTGTCCCAGAGAAGTGCTCTGTGGAGACCAATTTTAGTAGGTCATGCTTCTTCCTTTGGGTTGTACTTTGTTGAGGAATGACCAGACTGGTGGATGTTGCCACCCAGCAGGGGTTGTGTGTTGGTTAGAAGAAAAGGACTTGCAGTAAATTGCAGAATGTTCTGCTGTTTCACATGCATGCAGTTCTTTCATTTTTGTAATGCTCAGGTTGAAGATTGCGCCAACACAATGCTGTTCTTAACCTTAGCCTAATGCTAAAAGTCACATCTGATTCTTCATGTTTGGTGCTGTTCTTGTGTGTAAACTGGGCCCTTGCAACAGAGGATAGTCAAGACTTTGTATCCTTTGCAACAGAGAATGGTGAAGACTGTCTAGGTTGCAGGGCTGTGTGTGTCTGTGTCAATGGTAACAGCCAAGAGATATTTCAAGAGAAAGGAAGTTGTTGAGCTGAGGAACAATATTTAATTTGGCAGTAAATTTAATGTTAGTAGTTCTAGGGAGTTATTAGCTAATGTTGTGGGGAAAAATTGTAGTCCAGGAAACAAGTGGGGCTCTGAAACTTTGAAACTTAACTAATGAGAGAGAGCAGATGTCCTGTGTGACCAGATGTAGGTGTCCAAGCCTGGATTCGGGCCTTGATTACAAGGTGAAAGAACCTGACTGTAACCAAGAAGCTTTAATCATGTCTTTACCTCATTGCTAGAGCTTGTATTTTACAAGTGACTGTGGCAAAGCTCTTTAATTTTGTATTGCTAAAGTTTTTATAGTACACATTCCACAGATTTGTTAAGCTTGTAATACTGGGCACTGCGTTCCCATCTATTTGTTTTGGAAGCCAGAGTTGTATACAGGGAATTTAACAAAGTTTTTCTGGCAATTAAATGTTTACCTGTTAATTGATCATGTAGTAGGTAAAACTATCTTTTGATACTATATATTTTTTCATAAAAACAGGATGTCTGAAATTTAAAATAGTCCTCAGTTTGATTTTTATCTATGTAGCCCCTGTTGTAAGAGGTTTTGCCTTTTTCCAAATGTGGCAGTTCTCAAAACTGTCAATTCTTCCCTCTTGTCAATGTGTTTCTTAGTGTGAAGACTTACTGAAGTCCTTTGTGTTGGTGTTGGATACACCATGGGAAAAAATGTGCAATTTAATTGTTTCTCATTAGGAAAATGTGTCTTAGTTCTAGAGGGTTCTAGTCAGTTTTTCGGTTAAGATGGACCTTAAAATAAAGGTGGTATGTTCATTTCCCATTTAGGCAAAATTTCTATCTAGTAAATATTCAGAAATCTTGTTCTGAAGTGCAAATAAGAACAATTGCATATCAAAATGTTAGGTCTGTTGTGAAGGGCTGCCCTGTAATACCCTTGTTACAGCATTCCCATCTCTTGTGGGAACTTAGCTTCATACGCTTGCATTTCAAAATATTTTGGTTTGTTTTTTGTTATCGATGGGCTGTATGCTTTGTGTACAGACCAATTATCTGTGGGCTAAATGCTCAAACATTTCTATCTGTGCTGTGGTTGGGGGCTAGACTGGTGGATTACTGACAGTTTTGGGAAGTATCCAGTTCAAACAACTAAAGCTATTTGGTGTTTAAGGTCTTCAAACCACAGAAACTCTGTCCCTTTATCTCCAAACCCAGCTTGTCATTATACCTTAGAGTAGCTGATTGTAGATTTTTTTTTTTCTAAAAGAGTTCTGTAATTTCTAAGCATTTTGTCATTCATTTCAGTGAATGCTGTCTGTTACTGTTTCCTCTGCAGTCTACATGTGCATTTTTTCTCCAGGTGTGTGTTCTCTTAATAATTGTTGCAAGGGATAAAACAATGCAATTGCACAGGCAAGAGTAAGTGTACTTTACTGCTCTGTAAAACCTCTTCAGAGGGATGCAGAAATGCCCACAGAAGGAAATCTACAATAGTGCAGCAGAATGGTCATAGGGTTGTGACTGTGAGCAAAATAAGGTGACACATAGGTTACTCCTAAGTGAAGAAAAGCATGATTTCTGAGAATTGAGGGCAAAACCATGAGTGATACGGGAGCTGAAATCTGTAGTGTGATGGCATGGAAAGAATATTAAACCGAAGGCTTCAAACTACTTAGTGTTAACTGGTCTGCTTTTTGGGTTATCACGATTCAAATCTATTGGCTTTTCTCCATTAGCTGTGTTTTTGTAGTTTGATCACTAGAATTCTCATATATATAGTGATTTAAGTGTTTTGATATCAAGGATGTTAGAAGGACCACAGCAGCTATCTTTTAATATATATATATAAGTCTCTATTCTGAGAGAGATCCTTTTTAAAAGGAGAGTGAAATACAGGCACTTAATATTTAGGTCTGGGTTTATTTTTGGTCCAAGTTATATTTATTCATCTTTTTTTACTTTGCTTTCTTCTCATGGACAGGAAGGGAGTTTGGAATGCACAATATCTCAAGGAATGTGATCATTTCAGTGACTCAACTGTTTACTCTAAAACATACTAAATAGGTTCCACGCTGAGTGGATGGGGTACAAGTTCATTGAAATACGGGTTATTTAAAAACCAAGACCTGAAAACCAATTAAACCAATATTAGATCCATGTCTTGCATGTTCCATTTCAGGAGTGTACTGGAAAGGATTTTTTCTGGTGCAGTTATTAGGAACACACACACTATATCCTACAAGATCTTCTTGCTACAAAATCTTCTAAGGGTCATGTGAGAAAAATGAACATTGCAGTCTCTATTTCTTAATTTCTTTCCAACCACAACAATTTTGCTCATGAATTTGAACTGCAGCTGTAGGGAGTGCCAGGTCTGATTGATGTGATGGACACACCCAGGGTGTATGCTGAGGGAGTATCTGGGGTTTATAACTCCTACTCGTGATGTTGCATTAGTTTATCTTAGAATAGGAGAGTTATCTCCCAGCTCATCTATTTGTACTCTTAGCTGCCTTGATCACAGGACTGAAAAGGAAACTGTAGTTATCTTCTACAAATGGAAAGTCTGGAATCAATTACCAGAATAAAATATCCCAAAACAAAAAAGCAACTTCAGAATATTCGCTACGGTGACATTTAGCTGAATCTTGTTTATACATGGCTGGGTGTAGCTGCCAGCTAGGAGGAAAGAGGGAGAGGTGCAGCTGTGCCTACGTGAGCCAGAGCAAATAGCTGCCCTGCTGATCCTGGTGGCACTGTGTTAACCACACTAGCAGACCAGTAGTTGTCTCTGAACATACACCTGGGATCAGCAGCAGTTTGGCATCACAGAAAATGGGCTGTTGATACATTTCATCTTATTTGAGTGGTATGCAAAAGTTGTTTTCATACAAAAAAGATCAGTGCTCATTTGGACTGGTATAAATAACTAAGGTCAGCCAGGAGGGATTTGGATGGCAAAGGTATGTTCCTTTGTTTGTTGGTTAACAGTTATAAAAGAGCTCTATTTTATTGGCAAAAGAAGTTAGAAGGTTTTAGCTTGTCATGAAAAACCTACTACCATAAGCTGTTTTTTAAACGTGGTGAGGTAATGTTTTCCAGTATTTTACAGTGCTGAACTACACTGTAAATTTTTCATTTTCAATTTGTTTACTTACTAGTATTTTTTTGCCAAGTCCTTATGCTTATAAGGGGAAAACAAAACAATATGCCTGAGATGTGGGTTTTTTGAATTAGGATTGAGACAGGATTTTCCACCAATGCTTTAAATGAAGTAGCTGAAATCAGTGTCTTGCATTTCTCATTTGAAAAATTGAAAGCAGATTATATTGAAAATACACTTTCAAGTCAAAAGAGACTGTGTTCTTGCTCTAGATTTAATAAAACAGCATAAAAATTTGAAAAGGTGGGTTTGATGCTTAGAGTGTCTTCCTACAGATAATGTTTTCCAGTAGAGCCTCAATTTTGAATTGTACTATAGAACATAAATTTCTATAGATAACTTGTGCAATCTCTACCTACAGAATTGGGACATTCTGGGAATATTTTTTATGTATTATACAGAGCTCATTAGTACTGAGGGAATGGCTGATTATGCATTCCATCATGTTGGTAATGCAGAAAAGACATTGCAGTGCAGTTGCAGAGAAATGCTTTTCTTTGATTCCTTGCACACCTGTTGATGCATTGCAGTTTACCTGAAATAGTTAATTTTGTGACTGTGACTTTGTCTTGCTACTATGCTTTTGGCTACCCCTCTGATACAACTTCTTGTTATGTGTGACTAAATACCATTGTGTTAGTACAATGTAAGTAAAAGTGGAGAAAAGAGGAAGACTCATGTAGCTAAATTATTTGACCGATTTCTAGCTGTAAAATGGCAGCCTTTTTCCTCAGTCTACTGGGAAAATATTATCTGGAAGCCATTCCAAATTCCTAATATTTGATAATATTATTATTATTTAGGGCTGACCAAAAGCAAAGATGTTTTCATTTGGCCAAACAGGAAGAAGAATTAATCTGTTTAAAATATGTTCCAGTTTGTAATTTAGCAGAAATTTTAATTTTACCTTAAGGATCAGCAGCAAACTTAGCTAGAATTACAAGCCAGGAATAACTAGTGCAGTGTATTTAGGAGTGAGTGAATGTGTTGTAGGTGTACTCCAGAAAACATCCGTGACCAGGTTTGCAAAATAAAACTTCATGAGGGTTTTCTCAAGTTGGATATATAAATATATAGTTGCCTATTGTCTATTGATTTGCAGGTATTTTTTTGTGAGGGGGTTGGGATGTGTTTTATATAGTGCATACTTACATGTCCAGTCTCCAGTATGATAATTTTGTAGTCATCCTTTACAATGGGCTGATAGTGAATGAGGTAACTTGTGCAAGACTAATGGAGGAGCAGATGGGATAGTGCAAGGATGTGTTCCATTTTGGATTTTTTTTTTTCTTTTTCCCCAACTGACTTGTTTTAAGATTATGAAGAAGTTATAGAAAGTACTTTTGTTCCCTGCTGTGAGGATTGAGTTAGTTCCCAGTTGCAGCAATGTGAGGGCACTTAATCTGTGAGCAGTCCAGTTGACTTCAGCAAGAGTATTCCTTTAAGTAAAATTACTCAAGCATTTGGGGGGGGACTCTCTTTTAAAAATTATTCATTGTATTATGTTTTAAAGTAGTAGTAGCAGCATTGTTACCTGAAGTTTCAGCAATGAAAAGTTACCTGTATATGTTCTGTTTGAGGAAGCCAGCTTGAGAACTATTAGCAGCTTATTCTATTCAGGTTTTGAGACATTGTTGAGACTGTGAAGAACAATGGCAAGCCTCTTGTGGCACTGGCTTCCCTTGTTGCAAAGCAGGGAGGTTATGAGGTTATCTGTACCTGAGGCTCTTATTTCATTTTAATCGTGCATAAGCTGAGTGACCAGTTCTTCCAGCCACAAAAGCCAAAACTCTACAAGAACCTTTCACTTCTGTTCAGATGTGAATGCTGTGTAACTCTTGTTGCTGTTTTGCCTCTCTCAGAGGTTCAGTACAAAGCTTTTCATAGTACAAATCCTTTTCTCACAAGACATGGAAACATTACCTCTTACAAAGGTCTTTATAAAGTAGTTATTGTTTCTTGGGGCGTACCTTTTATGAGCATTTTTTTAAAAGCAGGAGAATTTATCTATTATTTTGTTGCCTTCAGCATTACATAGCAAGTAGCTGTCTCTGTGTACTGTTTCTCAGCTTGCTCCAGCTGAACCTGCTTTTTCCAGACTTGTCCTCTTTTCTCTAAGCTCAGAGTACCTTTTAAGATGACAGCATGTAGCAGGTTATGAGCTGGAGACAAGGAAAGGTCAGACACTTGTTTCAAAGAAAGGTGATTATGGAAACATTCCAGTGTACCAAAATATTTGATCTTTAAACTCCAGCAGCCCCCTTGAGACTGGTTAAGATTTTCTTCCTTGAGCTTGGTTTACAGAATTGTTTCTTTGCCCTTCCTGTCTCTTTCTTACGTTATGTTTAGGATACTCCTGCTTGGTTTACATTGCAATGTTCACTTCAGTGGCTTGGTGATCAGCAAGATCACCATGGTAGGTGGAAAGCTTCAGAGGTGTGGATATCAGTCTTATACAACTGGAGGTAATTTTGGTAAATGCACCTCTTGCCTTCCTGCAGATGTCTAAAACCTGGGAGGGTGATATGCCTAATTTACTTGTATTAGTCAACATAACTAGAAGTCCATGTTAAATTGACTGTAAGTTTACTTCTGAACTACCACTGTTTACCAGAGTCCCCAATTATCCCTGCTTAATTAGAAATAATTCGATTTCTTTATTTACTCAACTCTTGTGGACATTAATATATTCATATGTTCATGTTCATTTCCTTTAGGCTCTCGAGATCTGACATCAAGCTATGGTTGCTTGCAAATTTCACTAAATCCAGTGTTTACTGTTATGATTTAGCATTTTGTTGCAGTTTTAGGATTTTTCTGCTTAGCTTGTGGGAGGAAAGACCAAGATCACCAGCTCCTCTAATGCCTTTTTGTTTGGAGTTTGGGGTTAGAAATATTACTGGTTTTATCTACATGGCAGAAGGATGCATTGTGAATTAATATAATTTCTACATTTCTGTTTAAAGATGAAAATGACACAATCAGCCTGATAACAAAATAATTTTGTGTGATTTAACTTTTTGCTGATATTTAGCCTTTCTCCCTACTTTGACAGTAATGCCTGTATTAGTGCACATATTTGAGTCAAACTGATTGGATTTGCATGAGAATTCAAATAATTATTTCCATTCTTTCACCTTCCCAGAAGGAAACTATAAATGAGCTGCTGCAGTGTTCTACAATGCCCCTCAGAAATCAGTCACTTTCTGAATGTTTCTATTTTATTCTGTAGGTAAAAAGGAAGATGCATTGTGTGTTTTATTTGAGGAAATCTGATAAAACAGATATAAGCATGGATTTAAGTCAATGTACTGAAAATTTGGTTTTATGAAAAAAATGGGGGAGGGGGATTGGAGAAAATCCCTTTTATTTACAAATAAATTTTTTTTTGCATCTCAGAAATAAAAAAATGTAGGAAGAAACTTGGCTTGTTCAGTGGTGAACTGGCAGTTGACCAACGTGTAATTTGGTGTGTGGTGAGAATAACTTGGTTGGTGTAAATGGATTTGTACAGCAATGGCCATGTGGAATGGCCATGGGCACAAATGAGAGCCGTGAATGAAATGTCTACAGAATCTGAACTGGAAATAATCCACTATTTCTGGCCTGGCTTGTCAGCATCTTGTGTATAAATATGTTTATATGTGGGTTTACAAATGTGAACAAAAGGTGTCTGAATGCAACACCATTGTTCCAGAGCAGAGAAGTTAGATAATGTTCTTCCTGCAGTTGTACTGAGCACATCACCTCCAGCAAGAGCTGAGACCACAGCTGAGCTGCACCCTTGGGCTTGGCAGGAAGGGCAAGCATTCTTCTTGCCAACAGCAAGCAACCAGAACAGTACACATGGATCTCCTTGGCAATGTTTATATTTGACTTTACAGAGCTCATCTGGTGTCTCCTTGTGCTTGGTACAGGCCCTTGACACTAAGTCCCTGCGTTTCTTGCCCTGACATCAGAATAAAGCAAATGCTGTTTCATCAGCAAGCACTGGATATGAAACATTTGGGAAAAGGTTAGAAGCATAAGGAATGAAATAGGAAAAACGCAAAAAGTTAATGATCAGTTTTTGTATGTGCTATAGCCTTTTTACCTAAAATGAACCTTTTTTTTTTTTTTTTTTTTTTCTTGATTACTCTGGATTTGTAACTTCTATCACTGTGGTTACATTTTGTACATCTTTTAATGCCCTATTTCTTAGATGACTTATTTAAAGTAGTTCTCATATTAGTGTGCCCCCAAAGTGTCCCTTCTGTCTGAATGATGTACAATCCCTGCCTGTTTCCTGGAATCCAGTCCTCTGTCCTGGCCAGCTGTGCTGCAATAAGATGCCATTAACACCTAACATTGGAGTAACATAATGCAGGAGTATGTATTTTGATCCATGGAACGTATTTCAGATTTCCATATCTCTGATGTACTTGATCTGCTGCCAAGGTGGCCTCCTGTATCTGTATTGCTGTTGTAGCTGTGCTCTCAGTTCTTTATTTCACAAGTGTTGAAGTGTACAGATATTTGGTTTTCTTTGTAAAACCAAATCACTCTTTAAAAGATGTAACTTGCTGTCACTAACTTCTGAACTAATGATGTCTCCTATATACTGGGGGGTTGACATGATGTGACTTCCATGGAAACTTTCTTTTAAGAGCTGTGTATCTTCCTGGGGGAAATCTGCGAGTTATTTGCCTTTTTCACCTGTCCTTTGCTGGGGAAAGTGGTGATAGCATACTGTTCAGGAGCGAGTTGCAATTCATTGATATAATGTATATTCTTTTTCCACCTTCCTTCTCCCCTTATACAGTATCAAGTCACTGCATACCATTACTAATTTATGACCTCTTCAGGGCATAGTAGTCATTTGATAAGATCTGCTTTGGTCTGCAGGGAAATTACTGGTATTTCCATCAGTAAGAATGATACCCAGTGAGCAGTATACTAGTTATTTTGTCTAGGTCACAGACAATTAAAAATCCTTAATAAGCTTTTGATTTCCCAGGTTTTAAAAACATAAATTTGTTCCCTAGAGCAAAATGTATTAGGTATTTGCAATTAGTGTGCTGTATATGTGTGACAACTATACTTATAGTCCAATTTGAAAGTTGCTCAACATGTCACCTCTATCATTATTTGGTAGCTTTCTACAGACGTCATTTTCATTTTAGAAATAATATTAAGTTAAGAAGTTATTTAGGAGTTTCCTTTTATATATATTAATATAGTTATTACAAAAATGTACAAAAATATTTTATTAATATTTGGGTAGTTTTAGGAGCTGAAATGCAGTTTAATGCCTTTTAAAGGCAAAAGTCTTCAGTAGGCAATTTTGTGAGCATTCATTTTGTGAATGGTCGGGTTTGTGCGTACTAAGTCTTAGTTCACATGTTACAGTTCCTGGATCTGCTGATATTTAAAATTGTAGATCCCTGGCCGATTTTAATCCAGTCTGAATTTACTCAGAAAACGAAGGTCTTGCAATCCTGTGCAATTTCCCATGTTTGCCATGTTAGTCTGGGAATTTTGAGAGGCATTCAGCAGACTTGAGTGGAAATTGCTTTTTGTGTCAGAGCTGCTCTTCCAGAGATGTCAAGTTCCAGTTGAGCTGGCTCTTGCGATCTGGTTCACCAGGTCATCAGCTGACAATTGATGACAGATCATGAAAAGGCTGAGGGATGGAAAAAGCCAAGACTCGTGCCCTCTTCAGCTCCTGGCTCTTCAGGAGGAGTGTGGTCCTGGGTGTGGGTTGGCTGCCTTAGGGAGGCCCCGAGGGTGCCACGGATGCCCCATGAGTGCCTCTGCCCTTCAGCTTGGCTACTTCATTTATGTCTCTGAAGTGGCTCCTTTTTGTTTCACAAAAGGGTGATGAGGAATGTTTGAAGACTCTAGTAAGGAAGTTACACATTGAGTATGGGTTAGTCCTGGCTTGTAAGATTGAACAATGTCTTCTGTAATCCATGCAAATCCAGTATACCAACATAGCTTTTGTGTTTCTGTGGTTAGCTGGGTGTATTTTATGCAAGTCTCGTTTGTGACCTGGTTAATAAGTTAAAGACACAGTGAAAGTTCAGTAAAAAGAAGAGGATGTTTAATCAAAATTCTAGTCTGGGGACAACCAGGAATTCTTAAGTGTTTCATTCTCAAACCTGGAAGTCACTGGAAACTGTTTATTCCATAAGAGTTGTTGGAACTTGCTGTGAATTAAAGCAATATTTAAATATGACAGAGACTGAAAGAAGGTTATATTTTGGGGATTTAGACCCACAGAGGTGTAGTATAAGAAAGTAGCTTTGCACATATGAGTTCAGGATCAGTATTTCCGAAGTATTTTAAAAATAGTATTATTTGAATGCATTTCATTTTGAGTACTTTGAGTACTTTGGTCACTAAAAGGCATTGTCAAATGTTTTTATTAAGGCACCAGCTTCTCTAACCTATGAAAGTTGGTTAATAAACATCCTCTGTTACTATAAACATCCTCTTGACCATCTGCCAATTAAGGCCTGAAAGGAAAAAGGAGGAAGGTAGAACCTTTTAGTTGAGCTTGTTTTAAGGGCAGATATCCCATTATATATGCGTTTTAGTGAGAAACACATGGCTTGTGAAATAAGCCTAACAAAAATACAGCTGTAAAAAAAAATCCCTTTCTGAGTCTTGCAGTGTGGTATTTGTGCTTTGAATATAAGTATGTTTAACAAAATATTAACAACTCTAGTTAAAGGTAAATTGTTGGAAATCCTTAGGCTTTATTTCTCAGATACAAGGATGTATTTATGAACTTGTTGAAGTCTACAAAAAATTCTGTTAAAAGTGAGTAGGTTTTAGCCAGTAATTCCACTAAATAATGGATTCTGGCATCTTGCTGTTCTCATTTTCCCCCTTTCCTTCCAGATCTATGCACAATTTTTGGCAAATTAGTGAACATGAAGTAGAATTTGGCTTGGTGGAAAATTAAATGTAAACACAGTGTGCACATGTAGGTAGACAATTTCTGAGATGAGAGTTCCTGTAATATTTTCTCAATAGCTAGGGTTATTTTGTGTTACTTACCATACAGCCAAATTAGTCTTCCATTACACTGTGTTTTTTTTCTTGGTGTGAGCTAACTTGGAATAATTTGCCTTAGTTTTGCTTAGAGGGTCCTCCCAAGGCCCTCATACTTGTCTCTGGGGTTTCTTCTCCCTGCTTGC
The DNA here is from genome assembly GCF_052056855.1 of Sturnus vulgaris. Taxonomy (NCBI): domain Eukaryota; kingdom Metazoa; phylum Chordata; class Aves; order Passeriformes; family Sturnidae; genus Sturnus; species Sturnus vulgaris. The sequence continues at coordinate 13,528,272 of NC_142248.1, read as the reverse complement.
TACAGGGAGTAAGGATTTCAGGACTTGTATTGAGTGGTGAAATCATGAATCTGAAGGGGGTTTTTGTTGTTGTAGGCTACCTTTATTTTAGTCATATTGATGTTATTTACATCTGATGTTCATAGATTACAGCTTTCCCCCCCCCCCCCCCCTTTTCTATGTGGACTAATAGTTTTCCTCTTTCAATGTGCAGCTGGTTAAGATTTGATTTGCAACATATTTGGATTTATTATTGTAAGTTATTTATTGCAAAATGTGATGTGCTTGAGTGAGAAGAGTGAGCCTGTGAGCATTTGCTATCCTGGTGGCATGCTTTGGTGAAGGTAGTTTTCCTTTGGAGCCTTGTGCAGTGTTGATATTCCTGTCCTGTCCTCTGCAAAACTTGTCTGCAGTCTGCTGCCTGGTGCAGGGATTACAAGGAGCATTCTTTAGGCTAAAAGCAAACACTCCTATCTGGAGGAGTGCTCTCAGGTAAACAGGTGGGTTTTGTTTTGAGGTTGGTGATAGGAGTATTTTCATGTGTTGATTCTAGATATGAGGAAAGGCCCTTACTTGGGCTTTGTTAAAACCCAAATATTTCAAAAAGCCAGGGAAGTGTGAGGAATACTTATGATCAAGGTATGTTGGTGTTGAAAGCAACCTAAGACTGTAGATTGAGACACTATTACACTGTAAGAAAAGAAGTGAGTGAGCAGCATGGAGTCCCTTCTCCTCTAGAGTAAGCTTTCTGTTATTACTGACAGCTGTTCTCGGGTATCTTACCAGCTATTTTGGGTGTTCAGTGTGGAACCAATCTGTCTGCAGAGAATGTTTGTAAAATTCTTAAAAATGTGTTTAAAATGTATGCATTGTAAAGTAGTGTATGAACACTATGATTGCAATCCTGTGCTGCATGTGGGTTTGTTGTGTGGTGTCCCCCCTGTGCAGTGGAGTTGTTTCCTTAGCGCTCTGGCTTTATGTGGCTGTGGTGCTTGAGACCCTGGTGATGGTGAAATCCTTTTAGGCAATTATCTTAGCCAAGTATGTAGTACCCCTCTGAAACAGCATAAAAATACATGTCTTTATTTTTGCAAACATTTCCTTCTCAAGTATGACCTTTCTTGTTTACTAAGCCCAAACTGGAACTGCTAATTATTCTGTACTCAGACACTGAAGTGAAATATGGGATGGTGGATCTTGTTATTTTGGAGCCTAAACATCTTTTAGTTTAATATGGCAGTAATGCTGTATTCTCCAAATATTTGAAACTGTGGTGAAAACTGTTCTTGTAATTGCTAGATTATAATTTCTGATCTTTCTTAAATTTTTTTTTCTGTCTTTTTAAATGTTGGAAATCAAGCAGACACAGAAGGCTGGCTTGGCTGAGTGGGGAATCTTCTATTAGAGCTCAGGCAAAAAAAGAAAGTGTATGTCCAGTGGAAGCAGAGTCTGCTGTCATGGGAGGAATACAGAGGGGCTACTTGCCACTGTGGGGAGAAAATTCATATGGCCAAAGATTAACTTGAAGCTGGGCAGTTCTGTGGGTGTCTATGAAAAGAGAAGGGTTATAGGAAATGTGGTAACATCAAGTTGGTAGCCGGTCACTAGTAGGGTTCTGCAGGACTCCATTTTAGGCCTAGTTCTCCTCAACATTTAAAAAATGATGTGGATGTAGGACTTGAAGGCATACTGGGTAAGCTGGCTGATGATGCTGTCAATTCCTTGAAGAGAGAGGAGTTCTGCAGAGAGACCAGGACAAATCACAGGGCTGTACAATCACCAAACTGATGAAGTTATAACAGAGACACGTGCTGGATTCTGCATCCAGGATGGGACAACCGTAGATGTACAGACAGACTGAGGAGCCAGAGGCTGGAGAGCAGCACTGTGGAAAGGGACCTGGGGGTGCTGGTTGCTGGCAAGTTGGGATATGAATCAGCAGTGAGTGCCCTGGCAGCCAGGAGGGCCAACCCTGCCTTGCACAGCTGGCACCACAATGTAAAAACGATGCAAAGCTTGAAGGGAGTGTCTGAAGGAGGGCTGTAAAGGTGAAGGGTCTAGGAGGAAAGGCATATAAGAAGCAGCTGGAATTCAGTTGGCTTGTTAGGCCTGGAGAAGACTCGGGGGGACCTCATTGCAGTTTAACTTCTCAGGTGAGTTACTGAGCTCTTCCCTTTGATGCCCACTAGCAGGATCCAAGGGAATGGCATTGAAGCTATGTTAGGAGACATTTAGGTTGGATATCAGGAAAAGATTCTTCACCCAAAGTGTGGTTGAGTGCTGCAAATATGTAATATAAATACCCATATCCCCAAAAATAAAACTAATAAAAAAATCAAAACAACAAACAAATAAAATCAAACTATACAAATCGTAATGTCAAAAATAAACTAACAACACACAAAAAAAATTATTCCTAGCCTGGTGGGCCCTTAATACCTTAAGTCACCAAAACAAAAACACTACCTATAAATAAACACAAAACCAAAAAAATAAATCTAACCATAAACAATATTTCTCAAATTATCTATAAAACATGTATTACCATCAAACAAACTGAACAAATAAAACCCCTCTAGTATAAAAAACAGTAGTCCAAATATAAATAGAAAAAACCCTAACAAATTAGCTACATCACACTATCTCAAACCCGCCAAAACAAATACTATATACTAACCATAGTAAAAGCCACCACTAAATAGTTAGAAAACCTACCCTGTACCTCATGCCACTACTCAAAACACCATCTTAAATCTTCAAAAACAAATTCTATAAAACATAATGCTCCTAAAAAAATTAAATCAAACAACAAAACTCATTTCAAAAATAACCTTCTAAGCACCTAAACTAAAAAAGTAACATTAAAAAATGTACTGTATCCCCTTCCATACACCAACTACAAAAAGAAAATACAATAAACTATATTACCTCTTAAATACACAGTTTTTCTTTTTTTCCATTTCTCTTAAAAAAAACCCAAAAACAAACAACCCTTTTTCCCAAGCTGACTAAAAAAAAATCTGCTTAAATCTTTATTCCTAAAAAAAAAAACCCATTCAAAACTTTCCTCCCAAATTTACCCTAAACCAAAACAGCTTCTCTTACTAATTCTCCTTTTGCATTTGCAATTTTTAGCCTGGCATAAGATGAGAATTTTCTCTTTGATGGGAATGTCTGACACACGGAGCGTGCTGGGTAAGGGCTGGATGTGGGTAATGGATGCTTCTGGCTGGGTGAGCCGGGTTCTGCTGAGCACAACGTGACTGACTCCTGTGGGGGAGTGCAGCTGCTGCTGGAGGTGTCTGCACCTCCTCCTCAGTGCTTCTGTGCCTTATTGCCATTGTTGTGTTCTCCACAGACCTTTTTTTAGTTTTAGCTTAACACCTATCAGTAGCTTTTGCAGCTTCTGTAATTTTTGGTCAATTCTATTGGGCTAGTGCTGGAGAGCTGCAGTTCATAGCACTGGAGAACCTTTCCTTAAAGAGCATCTTCTGGTAAAGTAAAAAGAAACTGTGTTTTCTACATCTAAATAAAATAACCCTATATTGCCATGTTGTTAAGTCAAATGTATGTTTTCATTATATTAAGTCACTCTTCTGCTCTTATGCTTCTAGGTTGTTTTTCCCTCAGTATGAATGAGCAATTACTGAAGTGTAGAATCTCAGGTTGGGGTTACATGAAAGTGTTTCATGTACTTCATTGAGAATGTGTAGCCTTACTATTCTGTTTCTTCATAATCTTAATTTCTCATATAAATTATTTTCTTAGTTTGTTTCCTAGAAGTGCAGTTTCATTAGAAACAAGGATATCTAGTATTCCTCTTATGATAAAATCATGAATTGTTCAGCAGTTTCTCTCCAAGGGTTTTATTAACAAAGTGTTTTGACTGCAGCATTTAAACAGTTGTGCTGTTTTAGTCCCCTTCCAGTCCAAAAATACAACAAAAGACCCCTGACTTTATTGTATCTGCATCTCCTAACTTGGATTCAGTGTTGCATCTTGTAATTATTCATTTTGCTTCAGAGCATGGTGATTTAAAGGTTATGGATCTCGTGTTGGGGTCAGGGTCAGTGTTGTCCACTGACACCGACTGGGTAATTTTTCTGGCCTTGGGTTGAACATTGAAGCTGGGAATGAACTTTCATAGATCCATAGTAGTTAGCTGTAATAATAATCTCTGGATTCAAAAGGTATTTATTATATTTCTTTTGGTTTGGTTTTATTAAAAGTATTAGGTTCACAGTGTTCTGCAGTTCTCTTCCCATGGATAAATAAGCACCGAGTTCTCAGAATGTAACATCTCCTTTTATTAATGAAACGGCATCAACTTTGAAATGGACAAAAATCAAGGCAGTTTCCAAAAGTTGTCTGTTCAGATAGAAATGTGGCATTGAAGAGGCTGCTGCTGTTCATGGCTGGGCATGTAGTTCGAGAAAAATTATATTAGCACTGAGTTTTCTTTTTTTAATATGCAATTTTACTAATATTCTGTAGCTGGTTCTGCTGCAATTCAAATATTTTCTCATTTGAAACTGAGTATAAAATCTAATTTGTTTTTCCTTTACCCTTTCTCCTTGGAGATCTATCAAATTATCCTCTGCTTTAGATTCAAGCTCTTCATGGAAATTAATCGTTCTGACCCCCTGTGAGGTAAATATTATTTTCATTAATAGGAAAATTGCAAAGCAGACAAGTAAAATTGCTTGTTTGAATTATGCAGAGCTCTAGACATGTGGTCAAATTGCTAGACTGCCTGTTTTCAATAAATTCTTTACAAAACTTTTTAAGTGTAAGCTGGAATAATATTGATACTGTCTAAGCAGACAGAAAAATACTTCTTGTTTCCTGAAGCCTTGTGTGACCAAGAGGACAACTATGAAATGTTTTTTATCTTGAAATGTGGATAAATGAGCTGTCTACTGAGAAGAGTACAAAACAGTTTGCAATTTTCCTGGGGAAGCAAAGAATCCTTTAAAATTTTATCTTAATCTGGCAAAAAGCATGAAAGTCCTTGAATAGGCAGAGAAACTTCAACTCTAATGGAAGTGACCAAGTCTGCCAAGTGAATCAAATGGGAATGGAGATGTAAGGTGCTTGTGTCTTATAAAATAAGATTATCAGTTTCTGTGAAATGCAGGAGAGAATATCTTGAATATCTTACTTTTGACTTTTTCAGTCGGATGGAAATAATGAGTTCTGCTTTATCTCAAAGGTCCTATAGATGAAAATTTTTTTTCCCCTTGAATGAAGGCTTGTAGCATAGCAGAGCAGAAGTTTGGTTACATATGTAGAAGACTTTCTAGCTAAAGAATTGTGTCTTGTTATTATCGTTGAATTTTCAATTAGGGATAGAAGAGATGATTTATGGACTGTGAAACTTAGAGATTACTAGGATTTTCAGTTTAACACTGTTTAAAAGCTATTTAAGACAATAAATTCTCCTTAACAGTCGAATTGGTATTTTGAAAGTGTGATATGTAGTTAATACTTCTAGTGAATTTTACAGGCAATAAGCATCTATACAAGTTTTTACAGGGAAGCTTCCCTCTGTTTCCGGTGTGCTGTGAAGGGGACTGGAGGCTTATAGAAGTGATGCTTACAGCATAAATGCACTTAACCAGAATCTACATTTGGATATTCCTGGCTTAAATGCCTTTTGTAGTAAAGGGTCAAGTAGTGGAGCTTCTGCAATATTTCAGTGTGTTATCCAAGATGTGATTTCACATGTTGTTTGGTGACACGTGGTCAGTGAAGGCACTTCATGCCTCTTACTTTGTTCACTGTTAGACAGTTCTTTGCCTTGTTTTGGACACCTAATAGTGTAGCTAATGTTTTTGCTTAAGTTTTGTATATTACCAGTTTATCAAAGTGTTACTGAAAAGCCTTCATATAAAGAGAAGTCATTATTGGCCTTTGCCATGGGTGCTAGATGTTGGAAGACCAATAGTTTTAATGAACACTTGGCTGTTAGATGATCCTGGCAGCTCACTCTCTTTCCCTTGCCATCTTTACATTTCCCATGATTTCCCCTTCTTTACGTTTTATTTAATGATATGTACCTTATCTGCTAGGCACATTGAACACTTACCAGTTTGTGAAAGCATCCTAACAGCAGCATATTCTCTCTCGTGCTTCCTCTGTTTTTATTGACAAATGGCTTTAAAATTCCAAAGTCAGTTGAGATACCAGCTCTGTCTTTCTTTTAACAGAAGGCAGATGGATTAAAATTACATGGGGGAAGGGATGGGAAAGCAAAACGTAAAAGCAGTGAGTTTTCAAATTGTGAAGTGCAAATTCTGTGTTGAATTTGCCCTTTCTAAATGTTTCTCCAGTGTTTTGTGCAGTAGACAGTTTAGTTCTTTCTTTGGCAGCAGTAGCTCATTCTATAGTGTAAAATTCTGTCCTCCTTTTGTAACTTAGCTGTGACATCTAGACTGAAAAGTAATAGAATGACCTCTATGAAGAGAAAACCTAGCTTTTAAAGTGGTGATATTAATAGAAAGGATGGGTAATTAGCTAATGCAAGGGGGGAATGTAAAGGATGGGTGATTACCTAATGCAAGGGGGGAAAAGTGGACTCTTTGTGTTTGTTGATGGTTTTCTTCATTATAAATTGACATATTCACATTCCTTGCATTAAAGTGCTTACTGTTATCAGGAATAACTCCAAAGTTCACATTTTCATGGTTGTGCTCTGTAAACTCGATGTTTCACTTCAGTTAGTCCAAGTCTGGACAAAAGTATTAGTTTATAGACAAGGACCTCTTCCAATTTGGCAGCGTCCTCTTTGTGTAGGTATTTTACTAGTAGAATGTGCAGTTAGTAAAGGTAAACATTAAACCATTTGTATGCTATTACAGTCACACTATGGAAAAACTAGAGGCTGGAAAAACTGGCCTCAGCATGGAAGTCTCTAAGCCGTTGTAGTTGTGAATAATCAGGAAAAGTTATGACTTAATTCAGGAGAATGATGTTGTGAACATCAGAAGAAGCCTTTTCCCATTAAATTAATTTAAATGAAATTTTGTTTCACTACCGCTTTTGAGAAAAATGTTAAGAATTCCGGTAATTGACTCCTGTTGACACGGTAGCAGAGTAGTTAATGAATTAAATGCAACGGTACTAATTTTGATTGATACTGTGTAATTATGATGTCAAAGGTATTTAACTTTGTATCAGGCTGTAAATCTGCATCAGACTTCTAATCTACCCTTGAGAGAAAAAATACATAAAATGGGAAAACCCAGACACTCCTCCAATCTGAGCTATTTTGCAAAAGAGTATGAGAAAGTTAGAAGGTTTCACTAGTTCAGCCTACTTCCTTGTCAGTAGCATATTTCTGACAAACTCCTGAATGTCTTAGTGTCTGAAAAGCAAAAAAGGAAATGTTCTCTCTGAATTTTGATGTCAGCAACAGAATATATTCTGACAGCCCTTTATGCTCTTCTAGCTTTTTTTCTTTCCTAATAGCTTTAGTCTGACTGGAGGTCTTAAAACCTGAAGGTAAAAGACCGCCTGCTCTGCTCTCACTAAGAAGAAATAAAACTTCACTTTTGACCTAAAAGCGAGATTTATGGAGAATACAAGAGATCTGATTATTCTGGCCATGACTCTTGAAGCAAATGTTCTTTAGCTTGACAAGGCAAGCATGAAGGGATACACTTTCTTGGGATATAAATTCTATATGTGATTCATTATAGTATTTTTGGTTTATTGGAATTACATGTTGGTTAGTATTGAGAGAGGTTTTATTAATGTCAGAAATAGTACTTCACTGTTCACCAAGGTGAAAGTCAAGATGGCTATGATTTCAAAGGTTAGTAGTAATCTGTACACTTTATTTTAGAAACAACTCCACCTTTTCTAGAATAAGAGATTTCAGTTCTTAGAACTTTTTATAGCCATTTATTTTTTGTACTTGTTTCTACATCAACCTATTTTTCTTCTTCATATCACTTCATATTCATTGTTTCAGATCCTCCTTTTTCAGGAGGTTCTCCTGCTGGTGAGTTTTGTAGCTCCCATTTTGTAGCTCTTCATCCCTGTCTTTCTGACCCAGAGTTTGTGCTTCAGTGAGCCTCAGGGGCATTTTATAGGTAATTTTAAGAACTTAGTTGTGACTGCTGAGTGTGCTGCTTTTGCTTGCCATATAGTTTCGGGCAGGCCAGGCTTGGTGCTTTTCAAAATCCTGTCTTGCCTGTGTTTCTGATGTGTATGAGTAATAGGCATTAGTCCTTAACAATCATATAGTAGGACAGTTGTAGAAGAGTTGCGTTTACATTGTAGTAATGTCACATCAGTTTCTGTCATTCAGCATCTTCAGTGACGGCACATTTGGTTGCAGATGAAACTTAGGACCCTGTGAAAGCTGCGGTTGCAGATGGCTTCTCAAGAGTCCTGCTCTGTGGGCTGTTCTGTGTTGTGGCAGTGTTCTGTGGGTGCAGGAATTCAGTCATCTGCTAGGCACAGGGCTTTGAAGTTAGCAGCTCAAACACTCAGGGGAATTAGGTGCTGAAGTCCTGTCTCCTTGTGACTGGTTGCAAAATAAGTTGTAGGCTGGTGTCCAATGCCATGGGAGAAGCAGCATCTTTTCCCTGCAGTGAATCATCTCATGTTTATTGAAGTTCACTGGTGAAACTTGTCCTGGCTGTCTTCATTCCCCTGGTAGTAATTGCGGTAATAATCAGCCAAAGCACATATGTCAAAAGCCTTTTGTTTTTATTCTGAAGGGAAAGACAGAGCTATTAAAAATATTTTCATAGGTTTATCATGGCATGAGAACACTTCATAGAGGCTTCTCTATTTAGGAATTATAATGCTCATAGGTGATGCCTTCCTAACGTAAACTGAGAAGGATATTTTCCACTGGTGCTTGTTCCTTCTTTCTTTTGAAAATCTGACTTCATTGATAGGACATCCTGAAAGGCCTGCTTACTACTCTTAGGAGATGAAGGGACTGAAGGCTATGAAGGGTAGGGAGGAAAATATTTTTTATAAGTCTCTATGAGAAAGATATATCTGAACTTCTTGAGGTTATTTATTCAGCAGTTTCAAATACTGTTGGATTCCGCTGAGATTAAATGCTAGTTATTCTTCGTGTTTACAGACAGCATTCTCTCTCCCTATGTTTTTGAACAAGCTTTGTCTACAATTTCAATGCTTCTAATGTTATTAATTATGTAAGACTTTAAAAGCTTTGAACTTCTGTTCTGCAGGTGACTCGCTGTTTTGTGAGAACAGCTTTTGCAGGTTGTGGCAGAGAAGTGGGGGCAGTGAAGCATTCCTTGGGTAGGTGGCAGATTCTGAGATCAGAGGGATGAATCTGCAAGGATTCCTCCTCTTGCTTTGTAGTACTGCATGTTGATAGCTGCAACATAGCAAACAACCCTCGAATTGTCTTCAATTAACACGTTTTGGTTCGTTCAAGGGTGATGTCAGAAAATAGCCTTTTCCAGTAGAACCAAGTTCTTTCTTCCTTCCCTCCTTACATACGCCTACACTGATGTTTTTTCAGCTCTACAAGTGTGTGTTTTCTCACTCTCTCTGCTGTGTAGGCGGCCTTCCCAATCAAAATTGAGCTTCACAGGCAATCTTTTACCAAAAAAAAAAAAATCATCTTTACACAGCAGGTCTATAATTTAACACCAAAGGAAATGGAGAGTTCTGGGTCAGAATTGTGATGTGTCTTAGTAATGCTTGAATTGGCAAAGAATTTCACCCAGAAAAAAGGGAAATTGTTTTCTTGACCAGAAGACCACCCTCTGGAAATTACTTTTTTACATTTTACCCGAATGATTTGCCAAAATGTCTCTTGCAATGACAAACAAATAGACTTTAAATCTTATCCTTGCTTCATTAGACTAAGTTATAATTGAACTTTTCTCTCCTAGAGTTAGAATGTGATTCTAATGAAAAAGACAAACTCAGTTTGTTGACAATATGAAAGTCAAAATGCAGGTCTTCTGGGAGTGTTGCCTTATTTTAAGTATGATTTTAGTTCTCTCTGCCTTTTAGAAACTGCTTTTGCTGCACTGCATTATTATTTTTTGTGTACTGCGGCTCTTTTGCTGATGCTTCTCATTTTTCCAAGGTCTTAATTTCATATAATATTTTGTAAATAAGCCTAACTTTAACTGGCAATAAAAAACCCCTCAGCTGTATTCTTAATTGCTAAAAGAATATAATAAGAATTATTTTCTTGGGTTGTGTTGATAACACTATTTGGCATTTCTTGATTTTTGTTGATGCCAGTGTTCTTGCTGCCAAGTAGGTATTCCAAATTTATTCACCTCTGTAAAGAAATACTTTTTGGGAGAGTAGCAATGAGTGACTTGAAATTTGCTTATCAACCTATCAAATGTCAGCAACAATGATTACACACAGCCCTTGTACCGTGGTTTTATGTGCAGTTTGTGCTGCCAGTGGAGCTGAAAGGAGCCATCCTTCTCTGCTGTTCCTGTCTGGTACCTTTTGTGCCTCATGTCAGCACAGGTGCTCGTGTAGCTGTGCAGTGAACTGCATTGGGGAAAACCAGGCTGGAGAATAACCTAGGTCTTTTTCTTTAGACTCCTTACTTCGAGCTGGGTTTGAATCTCTTTGATATGATTCACTGTACATCTTCTCTAACACGTGAGCTTGGTGGGAGTAGAGTAGGACAAAAATTCATTGGCAGTATGTGCTCTGCCTCCAGCTTGTGCCTCTGCGGAGTTCTCGGGACTGCAGCATAAATCTCCATGGTTACATCTGTTTGCTGGTCTAATTTTAGAGGACTCCTATCATCTAGAGATGCAAGTCTTTTGTAGCAATAGACAGAGGTCAGATGTTAAGAGTAATTCTGAAACAATACAGATTATAATGCAGGATGTGGTAAATATGAAGGACAAGCTTTGAAACCTTTAAATTTCCTTCTACACTTGGAGACTTCTTAGGGTGCTGCAGCTGGTGACTTAGATAAAAACTCCTGCTCTCCCTTGTGTTTGACATGTGTTACAGACTTTATGTTAAGCAGTGAGGAAAAAAAGTGGGCCACAGCACTGCTAAATGTCCCCTTTCTTTCAGGCGTTGCCAAATGTGTGTTCAATCTCTAAATGCCTGACAGAATGTGTTCTGGGAGAAAATAACGATTCAGAGAAGGGGTGATAAAAGAAGGGTTGGGATTGTTGTAGTGAGAAAATTATCATACAAGCTTTCTCAAATGTGTAAGTTATGTGCAAAAACTCAATAGATTCACAGTTTTATAAGCTTCATTGTTGCTTCTGACTTCTTACAAGCACAATTTTCAGAACATCCTTTACCTTTTGAAAAGTATTTAATTAGACTGCTTCCTATTCAAATTTTGTTCATGCCTGTGATCTTTTTTGCTTCTAGGTTTCACTGTGGTATGATTCATCACAAGTAGATTGTGACGTCCACTGGGAGTTTTTGCTGAAGCTGCATGTGTCTGCTTTCTCAGGAATTTTGGATAGGTAAGAGTGCATGTTCTGCCTTCTGTACCTTCTGACCTGTTGGAGTACTGCTAGTTGTGACAAACTGAGTGCTGTGTTTGACTGCTGATAGCGTGCAGTGTTTCATGCAATGTGTAGAGAGTGGTCTCCAGCAGGATGGTTTATCCCGGTAGGCTGGCTGCCACAGAGTGCCAGACTGTATCCCATCAGTGTTTTTCCAGGAGGGAGATGCAAGGGAACTAGATGGCTGTTCCCTCCCCCCTTTTTGCTAGGTGTGTGTAGAAGTGTTTGCAAGAGCAGGTTGGACTCTGTTCAGACTGTGACAGAATGCCTACTTTTGTCACATTTTCTGAAACACAGCAGTTCTTGTAGGTGGCTTCTTTTAACCCACTTGTGAAACTAAACTCGTGTTGTAAGGAAGAAAGGGATGATTCTTCTGATGTGCCTGATTCGTGAAAAAGACTGGCTTTTAGTACATGCTCTGTCCTTTCACAGAGTAAAGTAATATATTAAAAGGTAAAATGGATGCAACGAGTGTGAGATGCTGCAGTTCTGCCCATGCAGCCTTGCCCTCTGCCTTGTACCAGATGCAAGTCCTTGACAGGTGTGTAATGACCTGGTTCAAGATGGTATATGAAGAAGGTTGGAAAATTGCAGTGTGTGGGTTTGGGGTGTGGAAGGAGGAGGGATGGGGAGCAGTGGTGTTGGTTTTGTGAAGATGGGCAGGGTTGGATTTGGTTTTGGATGGATCAGCTTCCTGAATTAACTCAACAGGTTGTGCAAGCAGTAGTGCTGCCTGGAGGGAAGTGACCAGAATTTGCTATGGACTGCAGGGAGAACAAAATTGGAGATCTCAATTAAGATCAGTTGAAGCAGATTTGCAATCAGGCAATAAAAACATAACCCCCTCCACTGAACACATTTTAATCATGTGTTTAGTAACACATATTGAAACCTTTAAGACATGCAAAGAAGTCCAGTCTGGAAATAGCAGTTTACAAACATTTCCTGCCAAAGGAAAACCCCTCCCTTGTAACATTGGTTCATCAGTCTGTTGGATGTCAAAAGAAAGAAATCGGTTTCTTAAGTGAGAGAATCTGCCCTGTAATTGTTGCAGTTGCCTTGAAGGATGTTGTTGTATCAAAAGTGTCACTTTAAAACTCTTCTGAAACACTGTCAGCAAAGCTGCATTGTGTTGGCAGAGATTTTGCTTCTGAGGTTTCACTCGGGGTAGTGGCAAAACCTTTCCTTCAGAGGACATATATTCTGGAAACAAATATATTTGTTTGCAGATTAAGCGGAGCCCTTGGAAAAGACTCTTTTAATTATTTTGTCTTACCCTTTGAGTCATTTTATCTTTTCATTTGGCATTATCTTTAGTCTTGATTTTTACACACAATCATTACTGGGATTTTCTTTGATATATAGCTCTCAAAGTTACCACAGAGGAGAAAATAGTGTCCATGTCTTTTGCACCATACAAAAGTTTGGGTTTTTTTTTTTTCTTAATAAAGTTTGTAGTCCTAAGAGACTTTTAAATTATGATATTAGTAAACTCTGATGTGAGGCAGGGACAGTGAAAAAGAGTTGTCTTGAGTGATGAAGTAAGAGCAGTTTTAGTTACTAGTTTAACTTACTGGTGCAAAGTAAATGAGTGATTTTTCCCCCTACTATATTTGAATTCCACAGTCTAGGGTTTGTCATATACTTTCCGTAAAGAATGATCAGGTAATTAAATTTCATTTTGCCAGAGGTGTTATCATGTTACACCACTGAAACACCAAAGGTGGTAAATTCCTTTTTGTTTTACACATGCACTTTTTGTTCAAAGTGGAAATTTTTCTCTGTGGAATCCTAAAGTTTTTTTCTCTGTGGAATTTTAAATTTTTAAAATTCAAGCCTTTAGCAAATTTAGTAGTACAAAGTTATACTTAAAACCTAATTTATTTCATCAGTAACAGTTTTCTGGTTGCTGGTTGTTTCTGAATGTGTAGGCTTATGGTCCTATAGACCCAGTCTTGTTTACTGAAATTCTTGAGCAGGTTTTACAGTTGGGAGTTGAGCATAACCATATTAACAAGGAGCTTTTTTTAGGAATAGTATCACACTCCAATAAAGCTGATATTTGTTTGTTTCAAATACAGAATCTTAATTTGATTTGTAAGTATATTTAGGTGCAAAACATTTGGCAGCATAAACTTAGTTTTGGTAACTCCCTGCATTCTTCTGTAGATACTGGCAGAATAAAACTTGTAAAATTCTGCATGAAATGTAACCTCAGACTGCTTATTTGATCTGAACTTAAAATGAAGGGGACTGTGGAGAGGGAAGAGGAAGAGATGGCCACTGTGTGCAAGTGGCTGATGTTGACCTTAAGTTATATATTGTTGATTTTATCTGTACTATTCTTTTCCTGTTTACAGGTTGAAGTCCTGTGGCTTCATTTGTTCACCAGTAATAAAGCCTTGTTGGGTGGGGTTGACGTGGAAAAGGTTTAGCCTCAGTGATTCTTGATTTTTCAGAGATGTGTTTTAAGGGTACATGGTGCTGTCTTCCCTGCAAAGGAAGGCAGCAGCTATTTGGGTACTGTTTCTCTGAATGGCCAGGAGGAGAGTTGTACAGAGTTGTGTTCCTTCCTTACATTTTGCAGGTTTTAATTTTTTTTTCCACAAGATTTCCCCAGGGTTTAGTTGGTGATTATACAAAGGATTTCTGTTATTAGGACTGTGTAGGTTTGTAGTTCAAGTTGCTTCCCTGAGGAGTCTGAAGAAACTTAGGAAGAACCCATGCAATTAGTGCTTACAGTCTTGGCATCTTTATAAAGAAAGGAGGGTGTTCGTTGAGGAGTGCACATATATATTTCAAATGCATATATATATTTCAAATGCATGTATCTGTGCACACATGCACATCTGAGTCAAAGGAAATGGATGCATCTATATTCCCAAATTAGTGATTGCTTTGTGTAATGTTTTTGTCCTGTGGTATTGCAATGATAACTGCAGTAATTATCTTTAAATGGAAAAGAAGTAGAAAGTGCTTAGTCTATTTTTATGTTCTTTTATGTTTAAAAACAGTGTGGTGAATTAGTAGAAGCTGGTATGTGATAGCTGATAGATTAGTTAATGTATTTGAGAACTGGAGTATTGCAATAAGATCCTTCAGCAAAGCTGGATAATATTCTTAATAGCTAAATATGTCCATTACAATAGAGAATGAGTGTTCATAATAAAAGCCTCACCTTCGTTTCATTGTGTATGAGACTGAAAGAATTGGATATTCAAAAGGTAAGTGGATATGAGTAAATGAAGAGAGGAAAGCCTGGGCCCCATTAATTTTTCTCTGTCTCTAAGCTGGTGAGGGTTTTATGCTTTGACACTCTTTTTCTTAGTCCAAAATGACTGATTATTTAATAGTATGGATTGTAATTATCCACACTCGTTTCTGTTACAGGCACCTGCTGAATAGGCAGGCCAAGAATGAGGCATGTTATGTCTGCCAACTTCCTGATTTCAGAATGGTTAGGCACACCCAAGCTAGCATTAATCTACCTAGCCTGGATTAAAAATGATTGCAAGGATTTACTAGCATGGATTTTAGTACAGTCTGTTTGAGGCTGACTAGAAATCTGGGTGCTTAATCACTGCAATCCTGCGCCCTGGAAATTGAGGGTTCTGTAAAACTGAGTTCTGTAGCTCATATAAATGTGGAGAGCTGTTGGAAGATGAAATACATACATTGTTCTGTGAATTTTTCCTAGCTCTCCTCTTAAGGTGGTAGTAGTATAACTTAGAACCAGCAAGTATGTACTTAGTACTTTGTATGATTACAAATGTATACTGATTAAAAACCAAGATGTTTTCTATTTATTAAACAGAAAAGCAGCTGATCCTGCTGTATTTGCAGTTGATTCTGCTATATTAACATTTTATGGGACTGGCTGGTGAAGAACGAGCAATTGTCATGTTTTGATTTTTATGCATTGTTCAGCTTGCACATTGCTAAAGTTCATTGTGCTGTACTTTTATTTTGTATTGAATAGCAATACAATTTTGCAGTTCAATATTTTCATTGTTTCAGGTGAGTAATAAGAATCAGCAATTAAATAAATCTGAGACATTGAACAGACATGGAATCTGTGGAGCATGAGAACCCTCCAGTAAGATCATGTACTGAATAAAACACCAAACCCCAACAAACAAAAAACCAAACTAAAACCAACAAAAATAAACAGTCCCTCTCCCCAGCCCAAAAAAACCCTAAACCAAACCCCCACAACCGAAGCAACAAACAAAAACCAGCAAACCCCTGACAGCAGAGACAACAGAGCAGCATAATTTGGACTATGATTATTTCCCTGCTTTTTTTACCTTTAGAGAGCAAAATACTTCATTCCTTTGTGAAATGTTTTGAGAACACATGGAACTACTACTACTGCAACTGCAATGGCCATGAGATTTCCTAAATTCATGCTTCAGAGCAGATGCATCAGCTTGAAATACAGCATTTTTGTAGAAAGCTTCAAATACAATGTTTCTGGCAATTCAGAGATGAACAATTCTTAAATTATTCCATCTACGTAAAAGCAAAAGGTGTCCATTCACTGGTAGTCCTTTTATAACAATCCTTGATCAAATTCCTTCCTTCTCTTGGTCTCCCTTCTTACATGCATTTAAATTTTTTCCTTCAGTCTTTCAGTACCCGTTTTGAGCTGTAAACCCAAGTTTCTCTGTGCCAGATAAACTAAAATAACTGCTTTGCTCTCTTAATTGGTATTCTCACTGGTTTAAATATTAGTGGTTTAAGATTAGCCACAGCTACATGTTTTGAGTTTTCTGTTGGGTACACAGATTCAAGGAAGCTGACTAGTAAATTGGAGTGATGCTCAGAGCTGTCACCTGTGAAGATCAGAATTCACACTTTCCACTCGAGATCAGAGAAGATAGGTTTGCTTTTCAGCCTAATTGTATTCACTACTTATGCATAATGCAAACCCACAACTTAACTCTGCTCCATTTGATGAAAGATAAAGATCAGTGCCTACTAGACAGTGTGATGCTAGCTTTACAGATCCCATCAGCATCAGGCATTAGTCATGGTTTTTTATGTATAAAACATAGCATGCATGTCTGTACACATCATAATGGGAATGTAGGGTTTTAGCATAGAATACCAGGTTGGAAGGGACCTCAAGGATTATCTGGACCAGTCTTTCTTTGCAAAAGCACAATTCTATAGACACAATACCCCAGCACTCTGTCTATACAAATATTAAAAGTTGGGAAATCCACTGCTTCTCTAGGGAGGTGATTCCAATGGCTGATGGTTCTCAGTGTGAAAAATTGTCCTCCTGTCTAATTGGAATCTCCTCAGGAGCAACTTGTGCCAATTGCCCTTTGTCTTTTCCATGTGACTCCTTGGAAGAAGAGAGTCTCAGTTGTCTTTGTAGCAGTAATAGTGATGCAATTAATAAATAGTGCTTCCTAATAATCTTATTGTGAGTAGATTTTATAGCATGTTGATCTCTTTAGTCTGATGCCTTGTATACGTAGATGAATTTGTCATCAGTCACTAGTTCATTCCATCAATTCCATATGTAAAAACCTGATACTAATATACAGCTCTTCAGTATCTCAAAGCTATGCTATTTATTACATTGACCTTTAATACCACTAATACATCATTTTACTGAGTCTTTTAGAGCTTATAGATTTTTTTTTAAACAAAAGAACTTTTCAATTTTCTAATTCAGAGTAATTGAATCTAATATTAGAGTAGTTGAAAAATCAGCTTTGGCTTTATGCATGGCATATTTACAGAAGCTTTGTGTTTGAGCTGCAGTCTCTATGACTGCTCATCTCCAATAGAAAATGAGAGAAGAGACAAGGTTTGTCATTGAATCTCATCAAGTTACATTTTTACATGAGGAGAATTTTCTCTAAACTGGCAAATCTAGAGTGAGAAAGCCTTTTAAAGTCGAGGAATTGCTTAGATAGAATTAAATTGGGATGTGGCATAGTGGATTTTTTGGGTTTATCGCTGTTGACATTTCGTGTCTGTGTGCGTGCATGCAAATCTTCTGAGATGGTGTGGGAATGGTCCTCTCTTTAGCCACATCAGTGTCCCATAGTTTGTGAGGCTCAGTGTTGGGATGTGTCACATGGTCAGGGCTGCACCTAGAGCATGCTGGCCTGGCCAGCCTGCAGTTCCTTCATTCCATCTGCACACAGAAGAAAGGCAGGAAAGCCATTTCTTCATCTGATTGTTGGACCAAGCTGTTTACTTTGTTCTGCACACTTGCAAATGTTTGGATGCCTCTGGTTGTGTAGCTGTGACACAAGAAATGCTTGAGAAGACATCTTTTACCTCCACCCTCCTTTGTTTTGTTTTTGTTTTTTTTTAACAAGCCTTGTCATTATTGGTGTAGCACTGTTCTTAAATACCTTGATTTCTTTGTGTGATTGTGATACTTTAGGGAAGCAGCCACAGTTGTTCTTGCTTCCTCTTGTTGCTGTGTTCTTGGTGATGTGTTTGTAAAACCTATAGACCAGAGGTGCAGTAAGCTTGTATGTATGTGTGGTAGTAATAGGTATCATTTTCAGATTGAGGAGGCACTGAACAATCATTGTTTAATATGATCTTTTTCTTTGTGCTATTTCTTATTTTATTTTCTTGCTCTTTTTTCCTTTATTTTCTCTATTGCTTTTAGGCATTTAGTTTCTTCAGCATATCTTTCTCTTTTTATTCCTCTTTTTCTCCCTTCTGATACTTAGGGTAGAGCTCTTTGCAGAAGTTTGCTGAGGAGAAAGGTTGAAGTTGAGAACCAGCATGCATTTCTCCCCACTGAGAAGGGAGAACTGCTTTAGCTTCTGAAATAAGTTGCTCTTGGGAGGAGCTTGTGTGGAAGAAAAATGAACTGCAAAATTCATCTGCTAAAGCCTGAAGACTACCCTGGCTGGGATTAATTTAGAATCAGAAGCTTATAGCATTTTTTTAAACATTTACATGCTTAGCTGTGAGGGAGTATAAGGGGACAGACGTGTACCTTAGAGATCTTAGCTCCTTGTATCTGTTCTTGACTATAAAAGGAAAGCAGAGGTATGCTTGGTTAGACTGAAAACTTGAGAGAAGAGCAGGTAAATGCAGTGGCTATTTAATATTTTTGTTGTGGAATTAAGTTGTGAGCCAAGCACTCTTTCATGGATTATTCTGCAAAGCAGTTGTCATTTTTTCATTCATAAAGGTTAATCTGGATTTTTTAGCTTGGCTTTTATTAAAATGGCTTGGATGTAGAAGGTAATGTTGAAGGTCCTGACCATCTTCAGAGACACTACAAAGGTATTCAAAAGAGCTGGTTAAATATTTGGACAAGTTGGATGCATTTTCTCATACATTGAAATTTAACTGCTGTCCTTCATCCAGAAGTCCAGTGTTCCATTAATTTGCTTTCTTTGGTCAAATCAGAGGTCCCTCTCCACAAGTATTTGTTGCATCTGGCAGAGCACAGCAGCAGACATAAATGGAGGAAGATAAGATGGATTTGTAGCTTTAGACTTAGCGTCTTTTATCTCAGGACTGTCTGAATCAGGAAATCCAGTACCTTTGCTCTTTGTTGTCTTTCTCTTACACTTCTTAATTCTACAAGAGCTTTTTTAAATTGGGAAGAGCAGAATTGCATGTGGTATTGATGGCAGAAATCTTACATTTCATATATGCTATGACAGAGAACAGTGTTCTTTTCAGAATAATTCCTAATGCTGTCAACGTGTGGGTGTTGGTTTTGTGTTGTTGGATTTTTTTTTTGTGAGTGTTGGAGTATAATTTGATTGATACAAATATCTTCATAGTATTCAATATAAAGAATTCTACAAGGAATTGACAAATGCCAAGTAGTAGTTTAATGGGTTTGCTTTTCATATTTGATTATCTGTTTGGTACAGTCACCTAACAGTGGGTGCTTCAGAACTGTAAGGCATTGCTGCATGTTAAGTATTCTAGAGTTTTGGATTTTGTTTTCATGATTAAGGCTTAAACTTTCCTAAACTTAGTCTGGATTAGTAATACCTCTACTGACCTGTCCAGGGGTGTGCCTGCTGCATTTTTGTTACATATTTCAACTGTTACTCCATGTTCACCAGCTAATATGGCTCTGCATTTTTTCTGGGATAGTTGTGCAGTTACATACCTTGAGTCCAGAGGGGCCCCCAGAGAATAAACTAAATGGTCTCTGTGCTCTGAGGACAGGAATTGTTCATTTACAGAGCAAAGAGGATTGTGGCTGACCTTCTTTTAATGTTTTTATATAATCAGGATTTAAGCTGTTTTCTAATTTTGCCTATTAAATGAAAACAGATTTAGCCTTTCCATTGAATGAGTAGATTCCAAAGAAAATCAGTGTAGAAAACCTATAGAGAGCTGTACTGTTCATGTGGGAAATTGCAAGAGTGTATTAATACATGCTTTGAAATTTTGGTATGGAAGGGGTCAACAAACATGACCATTAGCAAAATCTGAGGGTGCTACAGAAGCTGCTTGGTCTTTTGTGACCAAAGGACTACCATTACTGCTTTTGTTTCCTCCTGACAGATTCCCCCCCTCCCCGTTCCATTATGGGAGAAATAGAAGTTTTCTTGTCCTTTGATAAGCTATCAAGAACTGACATTTTTCTCTTCCCTTTTTCAAATAAAACCAATCTTTGAGGCTGAGGTTTGAGTTTGTTGCTCCAGCTGTGAACCTTATAGAGACTGCTGCATGTTCTGTCATCTCAACTGAAAATACAATTTACCTATAAAACAATTTTATTCTGTTAATACCTGTGCAGGTATTATGCTTCTGTTCTAAATTGAAGCATAGATTTCTAAATTTCAGCACCTGGTGAGGTGTCGAAACAGTACATTTTGCTTGTCATTTGGATTGTTGGTGCAGCTCAGGATCATCCTGATCATGGCTGATATGAATTCAAAAATATCCTTCTTTAAGGCTTTTATGACTAGACAAATCAGCTGAAATAAAAATAATTTTTATATTATCTTATTTAATCTGTGTTTGATTGCCTTTTTACATTTAACTTTGTGGCTTACAGTACTAGTTTAGTGTAACACAAATGCACCAGGCCTGGCAATTTCATTTAGTGTTTGAAAAATAGCGTTTGTACAGTAACTACTTCTGACAAAGAATTACAGAACTATATTGAAATGCTTTTAGTAGCAAGTAGTACAAAAAATCAGAAACAGCTATGTAAAAATGTGTATGTACTTTGTGGTAGAGGAGCATACATGAGTCCATAGAGTTATTTTTGGATTTCATAGGACCAAAATTTAAAATATATTACAGTGGAGACGGCACAAAGACATTACTTTATCTCTTGTGTAAAATAGTGTAGTTCATGTTATACTGGATGGTGGTCATTTGGAGAAATCTTTGGCTGGTTTGAGTGACTGAAAATCTCCTTTATATCTCTAATATGTAATATATTTTTTTATCATCTAGATTTAGTAATTATTTACTTAAGCCTCTTTTGTTAGTCTGAGGAGTTTTGCAATACGTGTTCTAATGCAAGATTCTTAAAGGTATACCTGATATATAGAAAACCTGCTGTCTGGAAACAGAAGTGTTAGACTAAGAGCCAAGAGCTTTAAATTTGCTGATTTGCCATAGATTAATAATACTGCTGTCTCTTTTAATCACTGAGCTGTCTGCATAAAGTATTTCTTTGCCTTTTGGAGGCATAGGGGCTTCACAAATCTATTTATCATACCTGGAAGTTGGTGGTTGTGAAGACTTGTTGGTCAGTAAGATCAGTGCTGCTGTCTTTAAGAGCTCACTACTGTTTGTTCTGTCTCACAAGTTCCCAACCAAAAAATGTAGGACACAAATAGTTTTGGGAATTGTTTCTTGATGGGAAATACAGTGTTAGGAGAGAGGTCAGCCTTCGATAAGGCAATGATAAAATCATTGCTATTCTCTATTTTCAATAGCATTTATCTCCCTTGTATTGTAATGGTGCTGCCCTGAACAGGTGGGTATGATAATATGTGGGACTAATTTGTTTTACTTTTATTGTGTTGTTTTATGCTTTTCTCCTATTTGTTTGCCAGATTCTTTGTTTTTTCTCTAAATACAAATGTAAGGTTTGCTTTACAAAATCTGCCATATGTCTAGATAGGTAATTGGAATATTTTAAGTTTTGTTTCTAAATATGGGGGCTAGTGCATCTGAAAACACTGCATTCTGGCCATAGTATCAGAGAAATAGCACTTTTTTTTTTGTACATAGACCAGTGGTTACCTTCTTTGCTCTTGCAGTACTGCAGGTACACTTTCTGTAAGTGGAGGAGTTTTGCATTTCTTGTCGTGGGTGACTGTTGGGCCCAGGCATCAAGGTCTGCTTTCACAGATAATTTGGAATAGCCCTGGAGATGTAATCAAAGTCTTGTTCTTTTCACAGGATATATAAGGAGTCTTGGGTTTTCACACAGCTTTATGTTATTCTGGCTTTTAGATCTCTGAACTAGTAAATATGCATATGTATTTTCAAGGAAAAGGGGGATGCTGCCTGTTTGTGGCTTTCTGGCTGCTGTAAATGTGTGTGTGTATTTGCCATTCAGTTTCAATACATGGATTCATAGAAACTAATGCATATATGTGAATAATGTACTATTCTTATATTTCTGGCTGAAAGGAATGTTACTGAAGGCATTGGCATGGTGGTCATCTAAAATCTAAGCAAGAGTTTCTGAAAGTCTGAATTTTTGAAAAGGCTGAAAGATGGTGTCATATTTTGGTAAATACATGTGTGGCAGAGCCAAAATAAGTGTGTGCCTACACAACTGTTGGTAAAGACTAAATTGTTTTAACATTAATGGTGTAAACACAGTGTATGATACCAACTGGAGTCAGATTGCAGCTGCTGTCTAGAAGGAAAAAATCCTCACATTGAGCCTTGTTTTAAAATTTTAACTGCATTAAAAATGAATTGCAAAGTGTGAATTGCCAATTAGAAGTAGTACAAATATCAGTTGTGCTGTCGAGTATGAAAGTAATTCTATTTTAAAAATTCCTTGTTAATTTTACAAGAAGACCAAGAAAGAGGAAACTGAAATTGGAAAGAATTTTTCTATTTGTGGAGGGAAGATGAAGGGGAGGAGAAATCTTTTCATGTGCTCTGTCACCTAAAATAAGTCGTAAAATGAGTTCATGCATAAAGACTTTTTTTTTTTTCATTTACTACTGATAAGGCACCCCTTGGAAAATCAAATAACTATATTAAGATGAAGGATTTTTTTTTTTCCAGTTGTTGTCAATCTCTCTTTTTTAATCTTAAAACTAGGTTTTTAGGATTTGTTCCTTAGAATACACAAGAATGATGTATGTGGTATTTCAGTGCTAGGATAATCGTGTTTACTAGACTTGAAACAGCTTAACCTCATGTGCTCAGTAGTCTTTTTACCTTCTCAAGTTGTATTTGGCTGTCAAGATGAATATCATGTTTATGACTCTTTAGTCTGTGATCCTGTGTTCAGAAGAGCTTCTCTTTTCTGTTTTATTACTCTTAATATGGTTGATTCTGCAGGTGTGTAGGTTTTTAATTTAATGATCTTTTTCAGACTTGTGGTATTTTGTTTTGCTCTCACTTGCATGGATGTTATCAAGTGTGTTTTAGAATCCCTGATTTCTTAAGCTCACTTCGTATCAGGAGCATCTGTATATTGCTTGCAACTTCTGCACCCTTTTCCCCTCTCTACCACCTCCCTAGTTTGATGTAATTTGCAGATTCTTCAAGGGGGGCTTGTGTTTGGTCACCAAAATTAATAAACTAAACAAAATCTCCTGTAGGTCAAGTTCTAGCTGGACCAACCCAAATTAATTTCTGTTTTGGTTTATTTTTTAATACTGAGTCACTGGTTTTCTGAAAGTGAGTTTTCCAGTAGTTACCCTTATCTACACTAATTATTTTGTATATATAGTCTCCAGGTTATGTTAAACAGTAGTTGAACTTACGTAAGCTGCATGTGCTGCTTCAATAGGACATTCACCCAAGAGAGGACATTGTTGTTTTGAGGCTTCTTTTCTATCAGTTATCTTTCTCCCCTCACTTAAATCCCTCCTCTTTTCCCCCAGCAATATATCCAAATCTTTCTAAGCATCAGAATTACGTTGTTTGTCTTGCTACTTAAGTAATTTCCCACTTTCCTGCTATTATGAGACATACCCTGTTTCATATTTCTCTGGGGATCCCTGTCTTTTACTGGTCCTCAAAGCAGATCAGTAATACCTTAGAAATTATTTAGACTAGTTCTTTTATATATCCTTGTGTACATTATTGGAAGTAGCTGGCTTAAGCTATGCATTAATTAATAGTTCTATGTTCTAACTCAAACATCAGTTTGGGTTTTTGAAAGAATTTATTTTGCGTGTTACTTTTTTAACTTTCTGGCCTCTTCCTTGTGGAGCCCTAGAGTATTGGGGTCCCTTATTTTCTAGACCAGATTCTAAAATTGACCAGCAAAGGTATGTGCCAGCACAGTTTTAGTCATCTCTGCGGGCTTTGACAGCCTGGGTAAGATCCAGAATCAATGTGTAGGCTGTCCAAGCCAGCATGCTATTGAAAAGCTGCCATTAAGTAACTCATTCTTAATGAACTGGAGAGCAGTGTTGGTATTTCTCAGAATCAAAGAGATAATGCTTGTCCTTTGTTGTTGTTTTATGCGTGTGATTCGTAGCCCACCGCCCCCAGAGACACCTTGCAGAGCTCTGCTGGACTGGTATTTCACTCAGGAAGGCTTGAAGGGAGTAGCTAATGCTCTCTTGGTATTGCTAACCACCTACTTGTGTGGATGGTGTTTTTCTGCAGTTCCTCTCTGGGCAACACTAGGACTGACTTAAAGGTCTTCTTGCCTTAGTCAGAATAGTATAAAAGAGCACAGAGGAGGTTCTTGGCTTGCAGAGATATAAAGCGCCATACAAACAAATGGCTTTTATGACTATTTTTGTTGTACTATATCTGTCATTTGAGCAGACTTGCTGTAGCTTCAGGAACAAAGAGTGTTGCTAGGTATTTTATAAATGTACCCAGTAACACAGACCTCGGGACTGCCTTGCTGATAGGTCTCCTCCTGTTCCTCACTGGAGCTGCTCAGTGAAGGACCGTGCTTGACTGCTGTTCAAACAACCATAACACAGCTACATGTGCTGAGAGCTGAATTCGTGGAGACCAGAGGGGATGCAGAAATCTGGATGTTTGTAAATGGTTGCTGTTTGACGAATTTCTTAGTGAATTACTGAACCAGAACTGAGCATCCTTTGCTGGTGCTGCCAATTATGAAGCTCTAACAGAACACTCAAAACCCCGGCTCCAAAGTACAGTACTGTATCTCTTCCTTTATTTCGTTCTGTGAAATAGACTGTACTGGTAAATTCAAGACATTAAAGAGGAATGGAAGACAAACAGATGAAAATTCAATCTGGTTTAGTGGTTTTTTTCCATGTAGGTTTTGTGATAACTTCTGGTTGACACATGGGCTTCTGTTTAATCTGTCATGTCTGGGAAAGCATTTTAAGTGCAAAACAAGTAGAAAATAATTCCAAATGGCTGGAGGACTGACAATGTAGTTCTGTATCAGAGTTTTACATTAGTTTGCCTCTTTTAATTGGAAAGGAAGTTTAAGGATATTTGCTAGAAATAATTATTGCTGGTCCTAAATCAACAGAATTCTGTTTCTGATCTTAGGAAAAAGTTGCACTTGTCAGTGGAGGTTGGTTTTTCTTTTTCTATTAATGCTTTTTCCCCATTGTTAATGGAATTCATCTCACTTATGAATAGCTGTTGAAATAATGAAGTGTGCTACTGAAATTGTAGTTGTAGTTGTTCTTTTTCCTTGAAAGTTCCAAGCTGATTTAAAATTAAAAACCAAAAGCTACTGGAGGATGAAGTAGGCAGCTTACACAATAGAAGTTGCAAATGGGCAAAAATAAAATCTTGAGCTTGACCTAAGTATTAATTGACTGAATTCTTTTAAACTGATGTGCTTTTGGAAGGGTTGGTCCACGGTTTCCCATCTGCTGATTTGATGGTTGTTTTAGGGTCTTTCACCTAGGAATAGTGGGAGGATGGGTGCATGAAGTGTGAACTGCAGTGAACAGCAAGTGCACTTGTATTGCCTTGTTAAAGATAGAAGGCCTCTCTTAGATAATTTTCTTAGTTCAGATAATAAAATATTTCATGGTGGCTTGTGTTGCAGTACAGATTCTGATGCATTTGGAAAAACTGTCATACAGTTAACTTTTGAAGAGGTTGTGTTGAGATTTGGTTGATATGTTTTGCTACCTAAATTTTTTTTTTATCCTTTTCTAAGTGACACTGCCTCATGAATGGAGATATTTTGCACAGGCTGCCTACAGCCATGTTCCATGCTGAGCCAAAGGCAGAGTTGCTTATCAGTGAGTCTTTAATTTTCTGAGGTTTTTAGCTTAGTGTTGGAAGTCAAGTCTGCGCAGGCTGATGGTTTGTCTTAAATGCCATTCTGGAAATGTTAGTCTCAATATCTTGACTCATCAGTCAGCTTTGGGATTTGCAGTGCAGGAAAAATGCCCAGTATTTTATTTAGCTTACTCTGCAGTTTAGATGAGTAGCTCTAGCAGTCCCATCACCTGGAAGT
Organism: Sturnus vulgaris; assembly: GCF_052056855.1. Classification (NCBI taxonomy): domain Eukaryota; kingdom Metazoa; phylum Chordata; class Aves; order Passeriformes; family Sturnidae; genus Sturnus; species Sturnus vulgaris. Next base: position 13,502,193 of record NC_142248.1, on the reverse strand, counting down.
TAGAGAGAGGCTGTTGTACTGTGGAGGAGCTGTCCCAATCGAAGCTTTTGTTGTCCAAGATTTTTAGCTCGGACAGATTTTACACATTCATGTTCTGGGAGCTAAGTTTGATGAAGGACCTTTGTTGTGCCTCACTCCCAGTTTATAACACTGGTGAGGCTTGGCAGGGTCTGAGGAGCGCGTGTTCCCGCAGCCTTCCCTGTGCAGCAGCAGCAGCCTCCGTGTGCCGCGGGTGTGCAGAGCGGGAGCGCACAGACAATCTGTGCAGTACTCACAGTACTGCCTGTCCTGGCACCCGGAGCAGACAGGAGCGAGGAGGCAGCTGTGATTCAAATACCAGCGGGCTGAAGAACGGAAAGGAAGAAGATGCTAGGCTGGGACACACGGGAAAGCTCTTGCAGGAGAGGAACAAACACTGTAAAAGCCAGCGACTGTTTAAGAGAAAAAGGGGCTACACAGGGAGCAGGACAAGGAGATGTGAGACGAGGTGATTTATAAGCAGCAATGAATAACAGAAGGAGGTTCTGAGGATAGGAAAAATGCAAATAATTACTTGTTTGGGTTAAAAAAGTTCTGAATGGCATGGACCATTCTTCTAGAAAAGTACTGCAATTTGATACTACTGAGATTTTCTGGCAGATAGATCTCAATGGAAGGTTCTTTTGTTCAGGAATATCTAACTCATTAGCTATTTAGGTCTTGAATTAGTTAACTCTGAACAAGAGTATTTTATCTGTATATTTTTTTTAAATTTTGTTTGTTTTGCTAGCTGCTGCTTCTTTGAAGAGAGATTACCTGTGTCCTTCTTCAAATGCCTGTGGTATTTTCAAGTGGAACCATTTTTCTGTAAGTGGATGTCTTCTCTATGAACATAAAATTCAAACTGTGAATTAGTAGAATGCATTAATAGGAATGCAGGTGTGATGAGAAGTCTGGAATGTTTAAAAACTGGATGCTTTTTGTCCATAGTATGGTTTCCATGATTCATAATTGAGAATAATGATCGATGCTCAAGGGAAGCTACTTTTTTTTTTTTTTTTTTTTTTTGCTCTGGTCATTTGAAATGAATAGTATACTTCTATTATAAGCTTAGACAGTGATGATAAAAGCAGTACTTGTCTCTGTCAGCATTTGTGAAAAACAAGTCTCTGGAGATTTCTGAATGTTTTATTTAATGATGAGAGTAGTAAATCTGTCCTGTGTAGTGTCTGGATGAGCTGTCTTGTATCAAAACATTATTAATTGATTTTTATACTTTACAGCTGTGTTTTGGGAATAAGTACTGGAATGAAAGCCAAAAGCTCCACTCTGGATTTTAAGAAGCATACTGGAAAAGAGTTAAGGGATTGATTTAGTTTTCTGGTTCAGAAATGTTGAGGAGGAGGAAAAAGGAGGGACTTCAGCTGACTATTAACTTTGTTTGCCAGCAGTCTCAAACTACTTCCATCATCACAGGGGTATGGGTGTCCATTTCTGTGCCAATATCATGGTTTATGAAGATAGGCAGTCCAGTGAGGCCTTTATTTTCACTTAAATCTGTTATTAACATTGAATTGTGGAAGTAGGGATTTGCTGGGATTGTTGAACTATGGATTTGTTACTTAAGATATGAATAGGGTGCAGGCCAGTTGTCAGCTTTTTGAAAAATAGGGAATTTTACATTCTGGGCACATTCTACACATTGATCAATAAGTTGTGTTTTGTCTTTATTCTGAAACTCATAGTGTAATGTCAGATGGTACAGTATGGATAAAGGACTTTGTATGTTTGTAACGAGACTTGCTTCAGCTCGAGTAAGAGATATTGTGAGAGTTGTCTTCCCAATTTAGAAACACATTTTCAGGGAAATAAACAACTTCACAAATCGCTATGCAATGAGAATCTGTGGGGTAAGTTGACCCTTATATGTATTTTGCCCTCACAAGGGGACATTCGTTTGGAGGTTCTAAAGAAGGTTAATTTCAGTTTAGTTGAGCCATAAGTTTTCTATATTCTTCTGTTATGTTTGCTTTTTCTCCTCATACTTGAAGGCATACACACATTCTTAAAATCTTTAGGATATAGTAAAGTTTGTTCTACTGGTTTGGAAGCTGAGTGTGCCTGTAATGTGAGGAGATGACTGTAAGCCAGAAATAGGGAAGATGGGAAGGTTCAGCCTCCCTGAGCTGGCAATGGTCAGCTGCCAGCTGGGCTGAAGCTGTAATGTTAAACTGCAGCTCTGGGCTCAGAGTGGGCCCCCAGCACAAGTTCTGGGGCCTCAGAGGTGTGGATGTCTGTTTTGTCCCTCACACAGATTGGACAGATCAATGCCTTTAGATAGCTTGGGAGTAGACACAAACACAGTGCTGTTTTGCAGTGCAGAAACTCATGGGAGTCTAGGAGCTGTTTATTCTCCTGTAAAATAATGCTCAGAAATCCTGTGGTGCAACACATCTTAGGGGACTATTCAGATGAAGTACTGAATTCCCTGGACTTGAGGCTATTAAAAGTGAGAGCTGTGTCTAGTACCATAATTATTTCCTTTTGCATGCATGTGTTGTGATGTATGTATCTCCTGTTTCCCCAGTTGCTGTATGCTCAGGAGGAGTCTTCCTGCTAGGACCCCTCTGTGGTCTCTTGAAAATGCTAATGTTTGTCTGAAAAACCAGCAGTTCCTTTGTGAGAGGATGGATGGGCCTGTTAGCATTGAAACACATAATCACAGAATGATTGTATGCAGGTGCTTTATTGAAGAGCTCTGGGAATCAGGGGTGCAGACCTAAATCTGACTCTGACATGGATCCGAGATGGACATGTTTTTATACCCTCTTCGTTATATAACTGTATGTTAATTATTAAACCCATATTGTTCTATTGTATACATTGATCTTATCAAGCATGAATTCTTGTAATTTTCATTAGGCCCCCCAAATATCCTTTCTCATGATTCTTGTTACGATTACATCGTTTCTCATGATCCTTACTACAATTAAACAATAATTATATTCAATTAGCAAACAATCATTATGTTTAACAATGATATCATTTATCATATGATGATTATGCAGGTGTAGCTTCACATGATCTAGAAAAGACAATGCTCAATATTCGTTCCCAGGGCCTGGTTCCCTTTGCCAGGCCTACCAGACCCAACCTTTCTTTCCACTCTCTGAATCTATTCTATGCAATTCCCATGATTTTAGAAACATTTTCACCCTATGCTATCAGGCCTGCTGAGGACCTGCAGCATGCACTGGAGAACGTTTTTCTCTTTTCACCTTTTCAAATTATAGCTTTCTTCTTTCTGAAAGCCAGAAGAGCCATGCTGAGCCAAGGAGAGGGCAGACAAGAATGCCTGAAGTCTGGAAGGAGTCTGGAGCTGGGTTAGACACAAGGGCTGCTTCAGCTGGCATTGCAGGGATTGGGGTGGGGGTGAAAAATGGGGTGCAGAAGGCTCTTGGCCTGTTAAATTGGGAGGGATTAGGGGGCTGGGGGTCACAAGTCAGTAACAGCCCTACATCCACTGTGCTGTGCCGTGCCAGGGAAGACAGGTCTGGATGGGAAGGTGTTGGGAACTGCAGTGGCAATGGACTGAAACATCTGTGGCCGTGTACTGCTTTTGTTCTTCCTCTCAGTAATGACTTCTACCCAGTTGTGTCCTGGGACATGTGCTAATCTTCGGAAAGAATTGTGTGAATGAGTGTTTCTTTTAATGAATAGTGGAAGTTGTTTCTACTAAGTTTCATGCAGTAAAAGAGTGAAGAAATGTTTGTCTTGCACTAAAAGCGGAGCCTAGTCTGCTAATAGGAGGGATTTCCATCTACTATAATGTAACTGTATAAAAAAAGAAACTGAAGACTTTGTGGAGCACCTGTAGTTTAAAACTGCATCTAGGTGGCCTCTCTAAAAATCAGAATCATTTGCAGACTACTTGAAACAGGAGAAAAATGAATCATCTGTACTAACAATCCTTTGAGAGGGAACTGTCCTCTGGTTATGAAAGCAGGTGTAAGAAATTCGTAAGTTCTCATCAGGCTTTTATTGGTATATAGAATGAATGGCAAATACAGATTGCATAAACCTTCAATGATGAAACCTACAAAAAATAGAAGTGCCCAACACAAATCCTTTGACCTTTTGTCCCATGTGAAGAAAAACAACCCACCCGTGCCATGAAGGACAAAGAAGTTGAAACCTTAATCACTGACTTAATTGCTCATATTTTTATAAAGACACTGCACAGTATTTCAAGTGATCTGGTTTTCAGATGTACAACCATAGGAAATAATTTATGTGAAGGATTTTGAACAGAAGATTATTTTATGAAAGATTTTTGTAAAGTGCATTCAACAAAAACGGAGAGCTGGGTTTTTTTTCTTCCACCTCCTTTATGTAGACTTCTACATAACATGTGAACTTCATACATTCTTTAAGTACTATCTGTACTTGCTTGTACCAAAGCTATTTTGTTTCTTCAGTTATATTTCTTACCATCGGTTTCATCTAATCATTCAGTTACAGTTAGGGTTTTTTTTTTTAATGTAGGAATTTGAAGGTATTTTTATAACAAATATATATATAGTCATATGAAACAACAGCCAGTAAAAATTGCTACTATAAGGTTTATTTTTATAAGATTTTTTTCCCAACCAACCTCCTATAAAATTTTGAAACTTCTCAGTTTTGGAGTGGATCTGCTTTGCCTGTCATTACTTTGAGTACTTACAGCTGTGTTTAATGCTTGCAGAGGTTTAATATGGTAGGTTTATATCAAACACTCAAAGCAGGGGTCAGTAAGAACATTTGCACCTTGTGTGCTTCCTGGATGCTCAGCAGCATCTTAAAATGCTACGGAAAAAGAAAGCAACTCATCATTGTATTATGACAGTCAAGTTTGCAGTGGTTTGAAGTAGCTATAACCAAATATTCTTGTTCTATGGATATTTTCATATATTATCACTGTAAAATAATTTCTTATTTATGAAGGACTACTCACTGTCAGTGTTTCTCAGGTGCCTATCAACATATCATCATAGCTCTTTTCATGTGTACACAATAAAAATTACCATATCCATAGGGAAAATATTTTAATTGGAGAACTTCTTTTAAATTTTTTATGAGGAAAAATGTAGCCATAAAAGGCTTTGTCCTTTAAAATTGCAAATGCAATAAGATGTAGGCTAAATCAGAGATGTGGACTTAATTCACCTGAGCAATATTTATATTTAAATGTGATATAAAAAAAATGTAAAATTTACCCTTTGAGACTAGTGCAAATTTGAGACACAATAGGAATTTTCAGATGTGTCAGCAGCTTGTGTCAGCATAACAGTGTTTTTTAACTGAGAATGCATTTGGTCTGTGCAAGAGAAGAACCTCTGAAAGCCTTTCAAAAAACAACAGGAGGGACAGGACACAATCCCATTAACATCCAATGGTCTGTATACTAAATGGAAAATCTGTAAATGAGGGTGATGTTGCTTTTTATTTGTTTGTTATTGCCATATGGATTTTTTGTTTTGATTTTATTTTAAGACTTGAGCATTGCCTGAAAGAACATGCTGCATATGTCTTGTTTTTCTCCCTTTTGCAGATGTTTATTTTCCGTGATTACATCTAGAGGGCTTCCTTGTGTCCTAGGTAACTTAAAAACCCTGCAAGACAGTGTCAGTTGGAAAACTTTTTTATAGGGGCAGGATATAGTCTGCTACCAGGTGCTTGAGTTCAAAGGGGAATCTGTGATGGCTTCAGGGCTTTTTATTTTCTTATAACTGCACTGAACTCTTGAAAGCTGCAATCACAGCTTTTACTTTTTCACAATAGTTCCCTTTTTATGAATTTCAGTAAAATTTTCTGTTTTGGATGCATTAAGATTGCTTACTTTGTTTTAAAGCTCACTTGGAATTCTTTCCATAATTTCAGAAATGTGGCATTATTAGTCCTGTTTTTCTAATATCAGGCAATAATTCAATACCTTAATGTAGGTATATTTAGATTAATACAGAAATCTGTAGATAACCAGTTGGTTTGGAACAAGTATTTTCTTCAGCTTGCAGAGATGCAGAGTTGTGTGTCCATGCTGTGAAGTGTCAAATCATAAATCCACTGTAGAAAATACTTTAGACTGCCTAGTGTCTTTTTTCCTACAATTTAGAAAATGAGATCAGTCCTGAAGTAAAAGTATTCCTGATAAATAACAATATAAATTGAAAAGTGTCTTAATCTTATGTAAGAGTATTCACGTGTGGGAATGACAGTGGTTTTAAGCTAAGCCAGTACAATGTGATTTTATATATTCAATTGCTGTCATTTGTGTGTATTGAACTCACTTTCCCCCAAGGTACTTTGATATAATATTTCGATTTGTTTTTTCTACATCAGTTTTTCCATGTGTAAGACTATCTTTGAATATTTTTCAATTAATGAAATCAATTAATGGATTCCAGCCAAATGTTATTATCTTTGTTCCGTTCCTTCCTCTCCATGTGTCCCCTATCACACGTGTACAAAGGAATTGCTTAACTTCATACAGTAAAATGGATTTTTGTTATAGCTGGGGTGTTTTGACTTACATGTGCAGTAGGAAAGTTATTCTTCAGTGGTAAATGATTCTGTGAATGGTGCTTTTTAACTGGCACCCTGATGAATTACCACTCTCAACACAGAATCTGTAGCTCTCCTAAGTGGGTCAGGTAAGCAGATGATGGGGAGGCTGACTTAAATCAATCTCATCTAGTTTTTCATGAGTTGAGAGTACACTTTAGAGTGACAGTCATACAAAAGTTAAGCATTTGACAGCTGACTAGTTGTGTTAGAAGTAGGTTTTAAAAGAGAATGAATGGTTTTATTGGGAGAATAATGGTTGGCAGAGTAAAGAACTGTTATACTGGACTGAAAAGGAAAATGGCAGTGGGAGAGGAAAGTCACTTTCAGTATTCTATTTTCAGGCTCTATTAATATACAGTCTAAAAACCACAGATCCAGAAGTAATTTCCAAGATTGTGGTAAAAAGTACTTTTTTTAAAAAAAAATTAAGATAAGCACGGTTAAACACTATGAAAGGCTTGAGCCCACCTTCCCCTCTGAAGTGCAGAAATTTTTATGAACTAACACATGCAAAAAGTTGTGAGCAGTTTTTCTGTGATGCAGGTTAATGATGTTCATGTTTCCAGAGGGAAGAGATGATGAGTGTAAAAGGAGCCTTCCTTTCTCCATCTTGGAAATCTGCAGCGTAAGAATGTATTTGAGACTTAAGCTTTCCTTTTTAGGGATTTTCTGGAGGTTTTTTCATTAAATTCTCCAAGTACAAGAAATCGGCGCCTCTGTCTTGTTAATTTAAAGAAAGTTAAGATTCATGTAAAATGCTCAAAGTACTGGATTTGCTGTAGAGGAGGTGCTTTGCTGGCATGGACTGGGAGGAGGCCTCTCATTTGACAAGTTGCTGTTACCAGATTAATCCTGCTTTTGAGCTAGGCTGAGGAACATCCTTCTTGTCTTCACAGGGAATGTCCCACTAAGCAGCTTCCTTGTTCCTTTGGTCTCCAACAGGTGACTCAGTTTAAGAATGTATTAGCTTGTTCCTTGTCGCTGTGTCTACATGGAAAGGGAAATTTTCATTTATGTTGGTTCAATAATAGTATTTCCTGGCAGCATAATAAGCTTGATCATGCACATTTTCAGAATGTAGGCTCATCAGAAGTTCCCATGACTCATGAACTTAAAACTTTTCATACAGTTAAATTTTTTTTTCCAACAGAGTATTAAAAAAACCCCACAAAATAACCTCCAAACAAACAGAAAAACATACAGGCGTAAACCACTGGAAGTTCCTTTTTTTACCACTTAAGCTTGAATGATATCTGTAGAAGGAGGGACGTTACTTAAGGAAGTGTACTTACTTTCATATGTCACTCCTGCCTTATTGGTCAGTATCAGTCTCACTCACATCCTCTTCTTGTGCAGATTAATTATTTCAAGCTGTCTTCTCCATCTGTTACCAGATTTGGGAATGCAGCTTTCCACACTTCACATGTGTGTTTTAAACCTACACTTAAAACATATAGGCAAAAAAATACAGGCAAACCATCCCCCCCCCCAACCTAAACCCTTTTTAAGGCTTTTTATTTCCTTTGTCTACATTGTTTTGTTTCTTTTACTGGTGTGTGCAATGATCTTATCAGAAAGTTATACTGAAAATGAACTCTAACTTTTATGTGAACATGCTGACTTCTTTCACTTCCACAAATTTCACTGTACAGCTGGAATAGCTGTGCTTCAGTAGTTCAACATGAAAAAGGACTCATTATCTTGATCTCTCTGTTGCTGGAGTTAAGTCATATTTGCATCTGGTGGAGTTTGTCGAAGCCAGTTTTTCTTAGTTCAGAGGCCATGGAAAATGCGTTGTATGAAATCTTCAAGAATATTTTTTTCAGTGTCATATACCAGATGGCTTTGAGACCTATTTAGGTATGTGTTTTTGTTAATTTTGCTTTGCTGCTTCAGACCTCAAAACTTAATTTCCCCACTTGCTGATAAATATAGGGTCATAGGAATTGCCATATTGGGTCAGACCATCTGTTCTTTAATTAGAAGTAGTAACAGATGCTTGGGATGATGATGCAAAAAAAAAAAATTTGCAATAGGCATTTATGACAGTAATATACTCTGGGGTATATCTGTGTGATCCTATTAGTTTGACTTGTGTCAAAAGACTCAAAGACTTTGGTATTTATTCTAGCCCTTTGTTATTCAAATTTTTTTGTTACAATGTAATTTTATCTTTTGTTCTTCCCTTTAATACTGCTAAACTTTTGGCTTGCAGTCTCATATCCCTTAGCAGTATGATCCCTAGGTAGGGGTATGAAGAGACAGCCCTTTTTGTTGATGGTAAACTTGTCAGCTTTCATTTGGCTGAACATAATCTCTTGTTCTTATGGTATTCTGGGGAGGAAATTCTTCTCTGCCTTTTGTGTGCCGTTTTCTGTCTTGGCGAGGCAGGGGAAACCTTAGTCTTCTTGATTTTCCCCTTCATATTGATATTTCCATGCTGCTTGTTATTCTTGGGATATCTCTCTGTAAGGCTTTTAAGGAAATGGCAGTAACTGGATGATTCCAATTTCTCACTGTTTCTACTGAGGAAATACAGTTAACTCCTGGGAGAGAGGACTTTTATGCCTTTGAAAATGTGTAAGTCTTAGGAAAGACCTTCAGAATTTTAGCTTTAAATTGAGTTGTAATGGTGAAGATGGCTTTGCAAGGGAAATGTTGGCTAAACCTGAAACATTACCGCAGGCAGTTATGTGGCTGGGGCAGAGCCCCTTTTGGGGGGCTCAGAGGATGTCTAGACTTCCCTGGTAGTCCTACATCCAAAATGAGAAGCAGCACTTTCCTTTTTTTCTTACAGCAACTAGAGTAGTACTCTAAAAGATTCTCCAACTGCGATGGTCGAATGTTGGGTTTTGGTAGCAGCAGCAGCAGCCGCTTTATCTAAGCAGCAATTCCCGAGCCAGGGCTTGCAGCAGCTACAGCTGGGCGTGGAACACAGTGGAAACCTGCTGGGTTTTTTTGGTATCTTGTGCTGATCAAGAGCACTTGGTATAGAAAACAGCTGATGTCGATCAAAAGTACCTCTGCAAAAGGGGCTTTGATTCACTTCATTCTTAACCAGTTTTGCAGAAGGAGGATTACTTCTTAGTGGGGTATTGCTTGAGTACTGCTAGCCTCCTTAAATTGTTTACAATATTCTGCATAGATGGTTAGAAAACTCATGAAACCTGAAGGTGAGTGCAAGTTAGTAGTGAAGAAGTGGATAGGATTTGGGTGAGTGGCTGAGAAGACAAGTAAGAAATTTAGTGGTGAGGAGAGACAGCTTCTTGTGAGATACATTAGTAACTTGTAACTAGCAAGGGAATGCAGTTGTTTTTCTAACCTGCTTCTAAGCATTAGAGCCAGCCGTCTTTGTTGTGCTATGTTCAGGTTTCCAAGGAGATGTGAGATATTTTTATGAAACTGAGAAATTGAGAAATCATGGGAAGAGGAATTTTAAATACATGTCAAACCTGAAAATACAGTGGCAGGAAGAACCTGTGTAATGTGCAGTATTTTAAGAATAAAATTGAAATGCCATATGACTGAAATTGTCTTTTTCACCAATGGTGATGACTTTAGTGTTTAACTGAGAGCTATTTTAGGACGATAAACAACATTCCTTTCATTTTTAACTGCTTGGAGGGGAGACAAAGTGCCTTGCAATAGATGCTGTTTATTCCAAAGTCTACAAGAATTCTTTACTCAGGATCAGAAACCCTGAAATGTTACTGAGAATTTGTTTGTTTAAAAAATCTGCATATCTAATTCTTGAGCTAGCTATTTGGATTGAGAGGGTTCAATTAATAGATTTTGCATGTTGAGTAACTCAGGAATGTTCTGTGCCTAGAATGCTGGCAGAGAGACAAGATTGTATGAAATGCTCAAGTTAACTTTGTGAGGATATTGGGGGATCTTCAGTTAACAACAGCATGTGTTGTATATGATTGTTTTGCCTGTGAAAGGCACTCGGGTTCAGACAGGCTTAGGAGTTCTTGTTGTAGAGTCACTTGAAGCTGCTGGAAGAGGGGGCTAATTTTGCTAATTGACAAGACATGCCTGTGTTTTGTCAAAGGCCTCATGATTTAGCAATCAAGAGATAGACTTCTGTATTGGTGGTGGCATCACAGTGCTACAGGATGTTTTAGTGCAGCATTGTTTAAATTAGATAAATGGGATTGCAGCAGATTTAAAACCAAAGGTGAGACTGATTATCATTTGTGCTTATTGCAAATTACCTGTTTGCTGTGTATGGCCTGTTTGAACTTAAGATTTATTCTAGTCATACATTGCTGTAGGTGTGTTGTGTTTCTGGCTGATTTTTCTATTTCTTCTGTTTATTTTAACCCTCTTGATATTTCACTTTTCTGCCCATGCTGTCACTAAATGTGCTCTGTTGTTGTGGTTACAGTACTGTTTGTGCACCTTTGGTGTGGCTGGCAGGGTCGAATGGGGCAGGTAGGGCGTGTAACAGGAATTTGTGGGGAATTTCACTCTGAATCTCTGAAAATTCCGAAGAAGGATAAGCAGAAAGTAAAAATACCATATGGATGAGAATCTGAGGTGGAAGCCTTGGGGGGGACTGTAGCTCAGACTTAGTAATGTTGAGGGAGGAATAGATATCATGAATATAGGTAAAAAACATTGGCTCCAGTTTTGGGATAACTAATGTTGTGAATCAATCAACAATGAGCTCCATGTGTATTGGATATCAATCTTCCTCAGAACTACTCATTTAGGGAAGCCAGCAACCCATAGCATTGGATCTTCAGGTGTGATAGTTCTTACTGTTTTTTCCATAGGTCAATGAGGATTTTCTTAATAAGCAGGCAATAATGGGACTTTTCAAGATATATGGAACACCTGATTTAGTTAACAAAAAGCTCAACAAAGTATGAGTTTTTTTAGAATTTCACTAGGAAAAAAAGCAAAAACAAAACCCTAAAACGCAAAGCATGTCTTGAACTTTTTGGTAGAAGAGTCCTTCCTTTTTATATGTTTAAAATACATTTTCTAAAATTCTTTTAGTTGTCATATCTCTTTATGATGGTTTCCTGCTGATTTTTACTTTTAAGGCACTAGGTTTTGTTTTACTGAATATTCTAGGAAGGAGTCACCTACGTTTACTTAATAACATGTCAAACCTTAATTTCATCCTGTCACCAATGAAGATATTTGAACATTGATGTAAACAAGCAATTGAGCTGAAAACACTGTGTTAATGAAAATATTTGTAATAAGTTTGGAAAATACTGTTGTTACTGAGCAATCACAGAACACAATGAATTGCAGAAGTTTTGAAGAGTACCGAACTATTAAGAGATTTTTATTGATGCAGAAAACCAGATGTCTTTAAAAGCTATCAGCAGTTGTGATGAAAGATTTCTTTAAAAGTTATCACCGATTTTCAGTTAGACACGCTGATTTCTTAAAGTAGCAGGCATCTGAACTGCTCTGGTGATTTGAGTTCTGTCTTTGCTTGAATAACATTCTTCAGATCAAGATAACAGAAAAAAGCTTGAATAACTTCAAAAAGGGGCTGAAAATGCAAAAGCTTTGGGTTATAGTAACAAACATTACTGCAGTTACCATTACCTGGTGTACAGGAGCAGTTAAGTTGTTTCCCATGAATGTAATGGCTTCAGACTTAGGGGCTGGGTTTAGAGGATGTATTGGGAGGAGATTGTGTCCCTGAGGCTAGCGAGGCACTGGGACAGGTTGCCCATAGACGTTGTGGGTGTTCAAGGCTGGGCTGGATGGGGCTTTGAGCCATCTGGTCTTGTGGAAGGGGTCTCTACCCATGACAGTGGTGGTGGATTAGGCCATCTTTAAGGTCCCCTCCAACCCAGACCATTCAATGACTTTGGCTCTGTATGTGTGGAAAAGGTGAAAGTGTGGGGGTTAAATTAAATAAGGGTCAACTAATGAGAAGAATAGAGGGTTTTTTTCTGTTGGCATCTGAGTGCAGAGGGAGCTTCAGTGAGCCTTTCAAGTTAAGGGGATACACTTTCCCAGCTTTGCTGTAGAGAGGAAAGTGTAGATTTTTTTTTTTTGCAGTTAAACCTCAAAGAGGAATTTAAAAATGAAAATAAAATGACCATCTGTCAGGAGAGATTCAGTAGCTGCTATTCAGTACTGAAAACTGAGCAAAATTCTTGTGGCCAGCTAAATCAATATGAATGTGTTACATTTTTATTTTTTTTTATCCTTTCATGCATAACGAAACACGTCTAAATAATTTTGATTTAGGCATGATTGCAGTTGGTTAATGTCCACTTGTACTTAAAGCTTTTCTGAAAGAAAATAATGCTTTTCTGAGAATCAGTTTTATTTTAAGGAATGACTAACACAATTTTTTACATAGATGAGTTCTGTCTCTTCAGTTATCTCTCGTATAAAACTGATACCAAGTCTCATCAAAGTATGGTTTGCTGCTGTAAACATGTAACTTGTTAAATCTTGTGCAGTCAGTTCTTCCTATATGTAGTTCTTTAATAATTTTATCCTTGAGGATGCTGTGTAGGGAATCTAAAATTGCCCACATCTTGCCTAAGGGAAGGTCTTAATTGTGGTGTGTGTTTTGTTATAAAGTCAGAAGAATTAGTGTCTATGGTAGGTTTAGTAGTCAAAATTGTAGTAGTTTGGCTACAGCAAAATGCTGTGGTCTCTTCACAGGGTGTGTGTCAAGCAAATCGTCTGCTTTCTTTCTCTGATGTGAGGGGTATTTCTGCTCTTGCCTGCATGGAAGTGTCATGTGGCTGAATAAAATTTAGTACTCTGAATAATCGTTGCTACTTGTGTAGTAACACAGCAGCAGCCTCAAAACAGGCCTGTCCCTTCTGAGCTGTTGTCTCCTGTCTTGGTGAGTGTGCAGGCACAGGCTCACCTGCCTTCTGGTGTCAGAGCTGCAGGCAGGGAATGCAGGAGCATTCCCAAGTGTTCAGTCTCTGAAGCTGGGAAGGTGGTTATGCACTCCCCAGCAAAACAGGGAGGTGCCTCTGTAAATGGTATAGGCCTGATGCCTTTCCTTTCTGTCTTTTGTAAAAAACTGTACCTTTGCACAAGCGTTCATGTTCTGTTGTTATCTGAGAGAAGAGGGAAGGCAGCATGCTTTCCACCTAATTATGTTTTATACTTTACATGAGGACTTTTGTTTTACATCCAGGAGCATTTCAGAGCCATGCTGATACGCTTCTCACCTCCAGCACTGTCATCGTCTCTGAAATGCTGGCTGTGTTTACAGATTCATACAATGGTTTGTCAGAAAAAACTGCTGAGATAATTGGGTCCAACTGATACTGCCAAGTTCACCAGTAAGCCACATCCCCAAATGCCTCACCTGCACATCTTTTAAATACCTCCATGGATGGTGACTCCACCACTTCCCTGGGCAGCCTGTTCCAATACTTGTCAATCCTTTCCGGGGCAGTATTTTTCCTAATATCCAGTCTAAGTAACTGGTACAACTTGAAGCCACTTCCTCTTGTCCTGTTGCTTGTTACTGTGGAAAAGAGACCAGCCCCTACTTTGCTACAACCTCCTTTGGAGGTAGTTTTAGGTATTCAAGGAAATGCAGTTATGTGAGTCAATGCTATTAAAAATGCCAGTGAAACAACATTAAGTAATAGGACAGAGTCTCCTCGTGGTCGTGAATTTGGCCCTGACTGCGGGGGCACAGCAGCTACATCTGCTTTTGTCCTTGAGACTTCGTTACTGTGCAATGAAAAAACGCCTTTATGGCACTCCATGTATAAGGTTGCCTGTGCTCTTTGCATTATTCAGCTTGTAAAACGAGTGGATGTCTTTGGTGCTAATTAAACATCATCCTCCCAGGAACCAATTATCTGTAAGTAGAAACAGCAGAAGCATGATGTGGTGTTGCATCCCAGGGAGGATGAAACATTTCCCTACCCAATGCTTCTTCCTTAGCTACCAAGTCATATTCATTTTATCAGTAGCATTTACATGTGAGAGCTCTAAGCAGAAACCTCAGGGCATTGTAGCACTTAATGTATAATAAATACTATTTGCTTTTTTTAATGTCTAAATGAAAATGCATTTCAAGCTTTGTAAACATTTTATGGAAATTTTAAACTAATCTTTAATATTTTTTAAGAGGTCTGGCAAAGAAAATTTTCTTTGTAATGTTGTCACTCATCTAAAGGGGGAAAAATGATTGCAGCTGAAAACTGTTTACCAGTTTCTTAGTGGAATGGTTATAAGAAGGAAACAAAGAGTATTCTAATAGTATAAACCTTTGGCAGTTTGGGGAATTAAGTTAGTGATGCCAAATCCAGAAGGTGACTATATGCAGGTCAAGACTGTGGCACATTGATGGGTCTCAAGACCTTGTAGTATTTGTGCACTAGTTCCAGGAGTCTGTTTCCCATTAAGTTAATCAGATGCTTACAACTTTTTACAGTTGTTTAACCTGCAAAGAGCTATTTTAACTGAACTTCAATATATTTTGCCATCAAGCCTTCATTTAATATGGTGTGTCTAATATGAACAGCGAGTGGAGAAAAAATATTCCTTGATCTGCATCTTTCCTTTGTTTACCTGTAGAGAAGTGTTAAGATCTATATCTGTGTTTCATTGAATTTTTTTCTTAATGAATGAGACAGTTGTTTGCCTGTGGGGAAATGGCATTCTCATTTTCTGCTTTGAGCTCAGGGCTGTGCTGCTGTTATGATTACTTAGTGTTAGCCCTGCAGGTTGCACTGGTCCAAGTGTGTTTGCAGAACTTTTTAGCGCAGCTTTAACGAAGCTGCTGGAGGAGAGCATGGCTCATGTTTGGGAGTTTTTTAGTTCCCCCTGCTGAAGATAGCACATGGCTCAGGAGTGAGAGTTTCCAGCATTTGAAACAGTAGATTCTAGAGAACAAATTGCATTACTTCTGTAAAGTGAGTAATCTGTCTAATGGCTGGCACGTGTTATGTCACGGTGTGAAGGAAATCAATTCCAGCAGATGTGCAGCTGTCTCCCAGCCTCCAGCTGCTGCCTCCCTTAAGCTTCACACCCAAGTGGCTTGGAAAGTATTTTTTGAACAGGAAAGGTGGATTTTGGTGTATGTTAGGCATCTTGGCTTTAGAAAAGCATTTGATGTTTTAGAAATTGTTTGGTCTGAGTCCATTTCTAAATTGGATAGTAACATTAGACTCCAACCAGCAGTAACAATAAAAAAAAAAATTATGCCTAATAGTGCATTTTGTTGACATATAGGATAATCCTTTTATTAATGTGATTCCTCTATATTCAGTAAAATCCCTACAATAGTTATTCTTTTCAGAGTTTTATATATGCCATTCCCCTGTGGAGCTTAAAGCATTTGAAAAAGTTTTCTGCAAAATAATTTTTTTTGCTTTCATTTCAAACAATTAAAGCTTCTTATTGACATTGAAGTTCTCTTGTGAAATAACATTTGGCTATTTTAGTATCTAATGACCTCTTAGTTTGATACAGAGATGACTTTAAAAATGGTGTCCTGATTGTCTGTTACTGTCCTTCTCATTGGTGGTTGTGAGGAGCAGTGCAGTAAATACTTTAATTCCTAAAGACATGTGCTTTAGTCATAAATTAAATGATGGCTTTAATGATAATACTGCATAGGCAATTCTTTTGCAAGGAAATTCAGTGCAGTAGTACTGATGTTAGAACTTGGTCTCTTCATGCAGTTATTATGCACAGTAAAATTCACAGCACAGTGAAGAATGAAAAGTGACAGTTGCTTGTTACAATTTAAATGGCATAATAAAAAATTACGATCCATGCGAGAACTTTTAATTGATCTTTTTATGCACAAATATAATCCTGACATACTGCCAAAATGAAGGTGCATATGAATGAAATGACTAAGTTTTCTAGTTAATTGCATGGATTTATTTCTCAGACCTTTCTCCTTGAAACAACACTTCTGTAGAAGGCTGAATTTTCAAGATGCTTACCAGATCTGGGGGATTCTCTTTCTACTTAAATGCTTACAGTAATTTTACAGTACTTCTAAGTATGTATTTATTAGCAAGGTTCTTAAATTGGCTTTGTGCACTAGATTTTTATGTATGGTGAAATATGTCACCTTTTCCCCTTTTCTTAATATATTATTCATTACTTTCTTTGAAGTCTTTACTAATACTGTACTGAAATTGTTGCACAATAGTTGCTGTATGGTGATGTTCCTACCTCCTGGTGGAAATGTTCTTTTAGTTGTCCAGTGAGTTACATAGGATATCTTCCTGCATGTAGGTAATTGATCTAACAGCGACAAGAATATATCTACATAGATATATCTGTGCAGAAATGTAATTGTAGATATTATGTGTCTGATAGTTACAACATAAATAGCTTTTTTTCCTGAACGTTCTCAAATTGACATCTTCAATTATTAGATTTGCCACGTGCCTAATCTGTTCCCAGGAGTTGCAGTAAGTGTCAGTATCTGGCGTGCAGGAAAATGGGATGTGACAAGAATAATGTATAGAGAATATCTTTTTAACTGCTAATACTGTGACATGTTCCTTTAACGAACAAGAACTTATAAGCATGTCTCCTCAAATTGGAAGTTATGGTCAACTAAAATAAGGTAGGAGAAGTTTTTGATGGTCTTGATGATAGATGGTGTTGGTATCCTAGCTTTTAATGCTGATGATGTATTCTTCAGAAGCCCTTAATAATGAGCTGTCCATAAAATCTTTGCTTAAAGTCTTGATGTGTTTGGCAGTTCACAAAGCTAGATGGGCATGCCAACGTTTCTCACTTCAGGCTTTCAACTGGAGGAATCTTAGTTTTAAACAGAGCAGTATATTTGAAGTTTTGATTGCTTCACAGTTAACTCTCTTGATTTTATGATTTTGAGATGCAGATGCTGAAAATTACGGTAAGGCTTTTACCTCTATTTCTCTTCTGCTGTTCAAGTCACTTGTGGGACTTTGCAGTTACCCTTTGCAGTGTCTCAGTTTCCTATGGCCACTCTTTTTCTGATGCATATGGATTGTTTTAGTGTAGCTCATGTTGCATGGAAAAGTCTTGGGAGGCAGCTACAGCCAGGGTGCAGTATGTCACGTTGGCATGGAAGTAATGCTGTATCTGCTAAATAAATAACCACCCAGCTCATTTATCATTCTCTGCTGTGTGATAGCTGTGTCAATTATAACAGAGGAAGTGTCCTTGGTTAAGTCTGCTGCTTTGGATACACTTCTGCCCTGTTCTCTGTGGGTTATGGTGTCAATCCTATGTCCCCGTTACCATGGCTTTCTGCATTTCTCTTTAAAATACTCTGCTTTTTTCTCGTTTTTTTGTGCTTTATCTCCTGCTACTGCTCAGGAATTTTGCCCGATGTAGAGTTATGTACCCTGATATCTGCTCCCTGTTCAGATGGATTCAGCTGCCCACTTGGAACATCAGCTGTCTGAGATGATCTATGATGACTTTTCTTAAAAGGATTGTGTTGTGCTATGCTTGTGTCTATGCAAATTTTGAAAAATCAGTAAACTAGTGTACAGTGTGCTGTGCTATATTTCAAGTCTCGGTCATATAAATTTTTTGTGCTCAGATTCTTTCTTATAAAGATTCTTGATGTAAAGTGTTGGTAATTTGGTATCAGTTAAAAGAAATATTTGTGCTGATAGATGTAAAAGCAATTTCTATTCCTGCCTTGCTGTGCTAAACGTTATTGTTCTGAAAAGATGGATTGTTTTTGGTTTTTTTTGCATTAACAATACTGTAGTTTTGTCTGTGTAATTGCTGATTGATAGGCTGTTAGTTTCAGAATCCTTGCACTGTATCAGATGAAAATATTCCCAAATCTACTGATGTGATGTAGGAATTCAGTGTGATCTGGGTTGATAGGTCTTGGCAATAAGCAAAAAGGCAAAGAGAGAGTCACAGCCTGAGTTTTCTAAATAGGATTGTTACTACTCTTGATGCCCTAGGAAGAGACCAATTAAGAGTATTTTTGTATACCTCAAATCTGCCTTTTTTTATTTTTGTCCCCCTCATACTTTAACGTCCTTTGAGTAGGTTGTTTGTTGAAGTTTCTGATTGTGATCTTGTATTCCAGTACATAAGTCTCAGAAATTTCCTGGGAACCCCTGCAGCTCCACTCTCCCTCCAGGCTGATGGGAGGTGTTTGCCCGGTCACCTCCTCTCCTCAGGACTCTATTTTTGTGTAGGAGGAGCTGTCACTTCTCAGTCTCACAGGATCACAGTGTCATTGCACAGTGCTAGCTGAAACATCCAGCTAACTCGGTTTCCTTTCCAGTCAGTCTGAAGGTCTTGCATTAGAACTGCTGGAATAATGAAACCGGTTTTAATTCAGAATGACTTTGAGTTTATGAGAGCTCATTGAGTCTTCTTTTGTGGTTTGAAGAAATGTCCTTTGCTTCAAATGAATCTCAGGAATTTTCACCTTCTTTCTGTCTCCCAAGAATTGCTCTCATCTCTTTGATATGCTCTAAGCATACTTGATTCCTACATTTCTGCCCTGGTGTAAGAAGCCAGTTATGCAACTATTGCTTTATTAATACAGCTTTAGAAAAATCTGTTGTTTAATCTCCTTAAAGCTTGCGAGATGTTAAGGTTCTTGGAAGCATATCTTTTGTATGATCATCATAGGTAATACCCTTCCCAGTATTTCATGAATAGAAATGAAATGACATGCCTAAATAAGATGTCTGCCCCAGGAAATCTGTTTTGTCATTTAGCAGACACTTCAGTCTCCATTTCAAAGATTTGGCTTGTCTTGGAGAAGACCCTCCTGATCTATTCTGTCAGCAAAGTAAATCAGCCTGGCTGTTTAATATGTGAGAATTAAAATAACGTACTGGGTTTTTTCTGATCAGTAGGGAAATTTCTACAGTCAATAAAAATTGGCGTTGTTCCGTATTTTGCATTTTTAACTGTAGAACAAAACAATTTTTGCTGATTTTTATTCAGGAAATTCAATGCTAGTATTTGACTAACAAGTGTAGCTGAACTTAGACTTTTCCCAGCTTCTGCTGCGTTAGGCTGCGGACAGTTCTCTTCATATTGGTATGAAGATATTCTAGCAAATTAAGAAAATTCAGAGGTCACCAGGGAATTGTTGCTGAAACGTCTCTTTTAATCTGGTACAGGAATCCTTAGGACCTCCACTAAATAGTATTTTTTCCTTGAAAATGATCTGTTTATACCCTTGAGTGGTGTACTCTGTTAATCATTTAATGATCTTTTTAGAGTTCTCTTGGTTTCTTGATCACTTAATAGGATAAAGTAAGATTCACTGAGGATAGCACTCGAGTAGGATTATCCAACTCCAGTGATTTGGGGAAGCTGTATGGCCCAGTTCAGAGTCTAAATGACTTAACCTTTTTGCCAATGGTTTTTTGTAATGAGAAGTAGGTGATAATGATGAATCTGTCCCATCACTTTCTGGTGTTTACTGTAAATGTTTCCCTAAAGAAAAAACAGCTAAATAAAGAGCTTATGTTTGAAATGTGATTAAATGAAAAATTCCATCTCTTTCCCAGTGATAGGGGAGATAGTAAGATATTTGTGTGTAATCTGGAACATGTTGTCTCTAAGTGGACAGACAGGATGGTATCTTCCATGATCCAGTGATGAGCAGAAACCATTTTGTTGCTTGGCATCCTTTCTTGGTACACTGATTTCTGAGAGCTTTGAGAACCACCCTAGTTCTTTGGAAATTACTGCTTTCTAAGTTTGTACCTTTGGGGATATTGGGTCACTAGTAGTAATTTGAAAGAATGTTAAAGTTATCAAGTAGCAGTTTGATACAATGAGTGACATCCTTAGTGATCTGTGGGCTTTGCTTAATTTACCTTTTGTAGTTTCATGTGTGTGTAATTGCCTGGACCACCACACTGGTATCAAGTGAAACAGTAGCTTTCCTCCATATTTCACTTATTTGTAGTCTAGCTGTGCTGCCAAAAAACCTCAAAATGCTAGCTTTTTAAAGGTATAGAAGGTACTATCGGGCAGATCTAGAGGGGTATCCAGAACTCTGCCTAATTAAATTTTTGACCAAATTTGAGACAAATGTTATAAATAGGTATATTTCGATGGTGAAAGATTGTCTGGCTTAACAGCTGAGAAAGTGTAATCTTATAAGCCCTAGAGGTGGAGATTGACCCATGCTTTCCGTTCCTCACTTCTGGGTCCAACATCTTGGCCAAAAGATTGAAAAACTGAAAAATATTTAGAAATGTATTAGTAAACTTTGCTCTCAGCACCTCTGTTCTTAGTCACACCTGAGTCACTTTTCCTGAGTATCTCCTTGATAGATAATTAGCATCATAGTCAATGTAAATTGTGAGTGTATTTGTGATCTCAGAGTTTTGTAAAATGGCTCCCAGAATTTGTGCATTTTGCTTAGGATTAGGGTTGGGTGGTGTTTTGCCACAGTGTCACTGGGTTTGTTTTCACTGTGGTCTCCAAGAAGACAGGAAGAAAAGGAAAATTAATACAGTAGTTTCTTCAGGAGCAGGAGCAAATTCTCTTTGGTCATGTCACATTGTCATTAAGTACTGCTTTCAAAGGCCTGAAAAAATAAATGCTTCTAGAGAAAAAGCACTTTAAAAATTCTAAGAATTTTTCATGCTTATCATCAGCTGAGATGGAGCTCTCAAGTACATTGCTGATGTTAGTGAACTTGGATTTTTACTGCAATTTTCTGTATTATGTAAAGAAAGACTGTAGATGAGTCTTCTATTAATAGTTGTCTCTTACTGTCATGTTTCAAGGTTGTATTTGTTACTAGCATTTTCTGAGCTACACTTGCTAAAGTATTTTTAAGAGTCACGATTATGGATGCTCTTTTTCGTTATTTAAATATGTTATACTTTATCTATAGTGTGCAACATTGTACTAATGTGTTTGGGAAGAAGTTGGCTGAAGCTGTACCTAAAGTGATGAGGCAGTGTGAATTGCCTCAGCTGCAGATATGTTGTAACCTTTCTAAAATCGGTACATGCTGGAAATGCTTTTTCTTCCCCTTTCACTGATTAGTTATAAGTTTGTAAAGCACATGTCAGGCACTAGGGTAAGCAGTTAAAACTTAGACATCACAAGTGTTTTACTAATCAAATATCTTCCTTTTCATTTTTAATGTGTAAATTGGAAAAAAAAAAAGGAGTATGTGCTGTTCTTTGAACCTAGACTGTATGTGCTTAAAACTTCATATAGGAATTTATCATTTGGAAGATGCTGTTAGGGATGGGACCTTTTTTCACTTAGGCAGACTTGTGCATTGAAGCAATCAAAAGCCTCAAGAAATAATTTGCATTTACACCAAAGGTCTCTCAAAAGTTGAAAAGAATATTAGCATATATAATCTCTATATTCTGTTTCCTAGTATTGTCCATACCATTAACCTGATTTCCATTATGCAGGAAAATTGAGCGACTTTCTTCATATAGCCATACAGATGCATTTACTAATCTAGTGAAAATTTTTCTGATACTTGCTTTAGAGATACTGAAATTAAACTGGAAGACGTCTGCTTCCAGAGAAGGTCCCACCACACCTCTCCAAAAAATATTATTTATTGGCTAAAAGCCGTGGTTGTCACTTAAAATCATAAATTCTTATACTCGTCAGTGAATTAATAAATACAGATATATAAATCTCCTTGACAGATATGAATCTCCTTGACACTTCATTTTCAATCAAGTCCTCTCAAATTTTGCAAAACAGATTCTTGATTTGTGTAGTGTTAATTAGGTTTTTTGTTTTCGTGGATATCAGTTAAATTGGGATATATTTACCAAAACTTTTGAGAGCAGGGACACAGAAGGTGGTAAGAGAGGTCTTGGTTTGTCCCTCTTCATTTTCTGTGGAATCCTTCAAGAGAATAGTTTTGTTCTCTTTTTGCAATTCTAGCGTTTTGACATTTTTCCAGATGTGGGTTCCAGAGAGACTGTACAAGGACAGATTTGGGAATTGAATGGTCTCATGGAACAGTTGATTGGAGTTGATTTGGGCAACCATCCTCCATATAGAAGAATGCAATTTTGCTTCAGCTTCCTGCTTTAGTATCTCAAATAGCATTTTAAAATGTTTACCTACATTTTGGGGAGGAGTGGTAAGGGAAGGGACAGAAGAAGGAAGATGTGATGCTTGGAGCAGTACTGCATCACATTCATTTGAATGTGCAATGGAGAAAAAAAAAGTATCTACAGAATATACAGGATTTGCAGTGGGATCCCCCCATCCTTGCTTCTTCATGGATATTTAGTTTCCATAACAACACAAGGTAATTGGTAAATGCATGCTGGGGGCTGGGTTTGATTTTTTTTTTTTTTTTTTTTTTCCTTTTGCTACTTTTGTTTGAAAGTGTATTACATGCAGAGTAAAACCAAAGAAGCATAGGAGCAATATAGTAATTCTGTTAATGACTTTTGTTCTGAAACTAAAATATTAAACAGATAAATATGGTGCAATATTAGGGAATGGCAGCTTTGTTTTATTACTTTGAAGCTAACTTGTGATGTAGTGTTTGTTAATGTGCAAATCTGGATGGAAGCTAAAGGAGGACCTACAAAATATTACATTTATTGTTTTCTTTTTAAAAAGTCAAATGTTAAACCATTCAAGAGGTTACCAGGGCTTACAGAAATGCAGCTTTGTGATAAACTGCAGCTTGAATACTTACCTCAATTGCAACTTGATTGCTTACCTGACTGCCTTCCAGCCAGCACTGAAAATTGCTGGTCTGAAATATCTACCCAAAAAACCGTGATGAAATTAACTCTAAATTATTCTGGTTTCTGGTGCATACTGTCTGCTTTTTTTAGTGTGTTAGGGTAGAAACTGCAAATAATTGCCTTTAAGGACGATGGGCATATTGTGACTGCTGAGAAGCAGTGGTGAGAGTGAATATGCTGAACTCGGTGTCCCTGGCAGGTGCAGGTGAGGGGACACAGCCCTTAGGGCTCTGGAGCAAGGCTCCGTGTGGCTGGGGGAGCCGGTGGCAGGTGCAGGTACAGCTCTTCTTCCTCTGGGGCTGCGTGGTGGGCAGAGCGTCGCGTTGGGTGGACTTGAAACTTGCAGAAAAGGACAGAGCGATTGGGAATCCAAGCCAAAAAGCGAAGTTAGAAAAGAAAGCAAACGTTGTGCTTCAATTTCTGCTGTGTGCTGGAGCCGAGGAGCTGACATTTCAGCAGCAGAACGATGTCTTCATAGAGATGATGAGTACAGGCTGAGTCATGTAATTTTCAGCTTCCAATATTAAAATTAATCTGCTGTACATAAAGTTTTTCATTGCTGCCAGCTCACTCTGAAAACTTAGTTATGCCATATTTGCCAGTGTAATTGCAACCATTTTGTCTGTCTTGTCTGTTTTTGTTTGGATTTTTTTCCCGTTTCTTTTTAAAGAGAAACGTATGTAGATTTCTAGCAACTTACCAACAGTTTGCATCTAAACAGCCACAATGTCACCATCTCTGCATTACTATGCTAATCATTTATGAACTTGAGGTTTTTCCTCGTAGCAAGTTTGATTGATTGTCAAAGTCCAAATGTAGATTTTTGTCTTTGTAGGTCAGTTACGGTCACTTAGAAGTTATACAGCAATGTGTTTTTGTGTTTTTTTTTTTTAACTTTTAATTCTGAGATTTTAATTTATAGTGTTTTAAGCAAATGGGCAGTAATATAAAGTTTTAGGGTATTTGATCCTTGCCTGAAATAAGGTATACCCATGTTTTTAATGACTAGATAAACACTTTGAGAAAGGGGAAATCTGTTTCTTTGAGCTGTATTCCATGAGTAATGCCTGTTGATCTGCTGTTTCTGAAGTGGATTATGTAGCATTTTTGTGCCAGTATCATCAGGGTCTGTTAGAGGAACAGCTGGGGCATGATGTGGGGCTGTACGGAATACCCTTGAAAAGCTGGGTGGTAGAGGGAAATAAGAGAAGTTAATTCAATGGCTTGAGATTCAGAATCCCCAGTATAGGAATTTGCTTTCCATCATAGATTTTATGAACAAAAGGAATTATGGAAAAAAAAATCTGGAGGAATTTCTAGCACTAAGAATCAGTAATATGCAAGGTTGCTCTTAAATTCTTTTGTATCTGTCAGCATTTTGGTTTATTTCTTATTCCACTTAGTAAAGGGACTTTTTTTTCCATCTCAAATTCTTTGTATGTCTTAAACTACTGATGGTTACATGTAGTGGTGGTATATTAATTTCTTGATACTGCCTTTGTGCCTGGATGATGATTCTGAATTCTTCCTTGTGAGTGTCTGCCTGCTTCTGCTTCTACAGAGTTTTGTTTTGCCCTGGACTCAATCAGGACTTTCCTATATAGCCAGAGGTGTTTCTGTTTCCCATAGCACCTCTTCCCAAGGCCAGATTTGTGTGCTGTACTACTCTTCTTTGTCATTTCTCTCACATTATTAACCACCTTTCTTTCTGGTCACTGTAGCCAAGTCTGACCCAGCTGTGCATCAGCCTTGGTTGGGCCATGCAGTACCTGTGTCACTCTGCAATATTGCAGTCAAGTTTGAAATAAAGACGTGTCTTCCACCGTAGTAAATACTTAAATGAGTCCCAGTTGATTAAAAGAAAATGCGATACTGTGTACAAAATTGAATATAAACTTGGATATTCGGTAGCCATTTGCTTTTCTGTGTAAAACAGAAATTGGGAACGCTCTTAGAATAATAGTAAAATACAATAAAGGGAATTTCTTTGCACATATCATCCGTATTTTTTGACAAAAGGCAGATTATCTGCATCAATACAAGCCTTAGAATCAACAAATTATTTTTAAATCTGCCACATAGTCATGTGGGAGGCTTTCATTGTGAACAAGCTGGTGATATTTTTCTTCACACAAGTCTGAAATTTCTGTGGTAACAGTGGCATTTGCCAATTTGGTCTTAGTTATTTCATTCTCTGGTAAAATGTAATTTCCCCTAATAGGAATTATTGTGTACAGGTTCTTTTTATAGAGAGATTCGTGTTAACCTTGCAGACCATTTAACTAATTATTTTCAGATGCTCTTGTGGTTTCCTTATTTTTATCTCTGTCCTTTCAGTGAAAAGTATTTCAAGAGGAAAATAATGAAATCTAAAAGCTAGCCTTAAAACTTGATTATTTTACTGCTTCAGTTTACTGCTTGATTTACGCAAGAATTGTATGTAATTTGTGCTTTACAGTTTCAACTACAGCTTCTTCTGTGGTGTCTTAATGGAGGTTTAAGAGATCATTGAAAGGTTCACTGCCAAGAAACATTAGTATCATACTGCTGCAGTTTATTTGGTGGGTCTTGCCTAAGTGTAAATGCTGAGACATAAACAACCCAATAGTTTATGGGATTGAAACCTTTCCATCCTTATTTGAAAACATCACATCCATATAATGTAGTATCTTTACCTTTCAACTGAAGCATACAATGAAAGATCCCCTCTTTATATGCATTAATTATTGTGCTTCTGGTGATTTTTGAATTGTTTTCTATTTAATAATTATTTATATTGGAGCTAGCTACCACATATTTTTAACTATGAAGCCAAATAAAAGGCACTAGAGATGATGTGACTTGAAAGTGATGGATATTGTTCTCAAGTAATGATTTTTAAATCAGGATGTTGGTCATTATATCTCAAAGCTGAAGGAAAGGAACTCCTGGGCTGCAAGTTCTCTTGCCTCTTAGCCACGAACCTTTCTCTTTTCTTATGGAATTGTCTGTGTATTCTTCAGGTGTTCTGTCTCATCTCCCCTTCTGACACTGCCACCTGCGATCTGGTGATATCTCACTTGTACAGGAAAACACATTTGTTGCAAGTGGCCTCATCTGTGATGTTTCCTTATCTTTCTAAAATGTAAGGTTTTCACACAACTGAAAAACAAATGGTTTTAGTTGTTCTTATCTTATTCTTATCCTCCTATGCAGACAGAAATTTCCTTGTTATTTCTAAGGGGGGGAATCCAGACTTGTTGTTCTTAATGTCTTTTCTTAATCTAACCCATTTGACCAAGTAAGACAGTAATAATATCATAAGATGGCTCCTTTCTTTCGAGAGTAACTATAATTAATGTAAAGTGTTTCTTCTGTGTGACACCAGTGTCTTGTAGATTTGAAGGATGGAATTAATTTGGCTTGCTTCCATAAAACAAGGTCAGGGCTGTTTGTGAGGCTTTTTTTTGTACACAGTATCTTATTCATCACATGGAGCCCTTTTTTTTCCCCCTTCTGTGTTTGACAAAAAATTAAAGTTTTCCCACTATAGGTTTTGATTGTTTTCTTAGTATTTAATGTAAGGCAAAACTTAATCTGTATAATTTTTTTGTTGTGGAGTCAGACATTTTTTTACAGAACTAAATAAGTATGTGGTTTTAAAAAACGCTTTCCTTTTTATGTTGGCTGCTTTTGTGGTTTGTTAGTTCCTGTATTTTAAAACAGATAAGAGCAATTCTTTTGGAAGACTGATACGGTTTTTGTTACTTGCATCCTACATAAAAGCTATTGACTGAGGGTTTTGACAACTATATTATATATCATATTCAGAAAAATTTTAAGAGATTTTCTGCTCTTTTTCCCATCCTTCCCTGCCATTGTGACTTGGTAAGTCTTGGTGTGCTTGCTAAAGGTTCACGTACTAGTGAAAATGTCACTAATTGCTGGTACAGCTGGGGGGGTGGCTGTGTTCTGCTTTGTCATCTTAGGTTTCTTGGCAACTTCAGCTTTTAGCAGCTGCTGTACACAAATTGAGGTTGATACCGACTATTCTCCACTGCATACGTATGAACATTATTATTGTGTGCTAAGATGCAGACTGTAGAAAATAATAAAATGAACAAAAAATAATATTGCATCCTGCCATTTCAGCCAGGCACTCAAATCTCTAGATGCAGGATGAAATCCTCTGAAGCCTGGACATCAGCTCACCACAAGGTTGTTGAATGTCGCCTTCTGTCGAGTAGCCGCTATCTCTGCTCTCGCTAATCTCTGCTTTATTTTTAGCAAGCCATTAGTCTCTCACAGGGGAGTGTGGGAGTAATTGTCAAAGCTACTGAAGGACTGCTATTAAACCGAATTGCTGGAGCAGGTGTTGGGTGGGATCTCCTCCATTCTTACCAATTAGCAGCTACTGGCTTCACGTTTAAAGACATGTGAAAAGCAGCCCTGTCATGCCAAGATTTCCTGGCCCACCTTGTGTGCTGTTAGATTGGATCTTTTGACAAGTAGTCCTTTTGAAGTTTCTGTTCTTTGTCAACGTACAAGAATGTTCACTATGTAAATCCTTTCCCTAGTCTGTTGGTTTGTTTTTCAAGGGGATCTCTTGCACTTAGTCTGTTTGCTAAGGAAATGACGCTTTTGTGACTAGATTTGCCTGTCTATAAATCCCCCCCCACTTTTTTTTTGACTCCTCCCTCACTCCAAAAGGGGGAAAAATAAAAATCCACCAACATTTTGGATATTAACTGGCTGCTGATTTCCAGCGATGAGAGGTATAAAGTTCTTGGTATGGAGAAAATTGTGAAATTGGTGCTTTAGTGAGGAGTAGTTTAAACATCCACTGAGAAACAGCCGGGTCAAATGTAAACCTCAGCAATGTTAGGTGGCTGCATGTGCTGCTGCCACTTGCTTTGCCAGGCAGTGTGCATCTGCAGCTTGGGTCCAGCTCTAGGCTTTCATGTACAGAAAGGATATACAGGTAAAGCCACTGGGGAAAGCTGAGCACCAGGACTGTGCTAACAAATGGGGCCTGTTGGTCTCAGCAACCATTGGTAATGAGAGTCAGGAATGAAGGGTGGGAGGTGATGGTTTAGTTTCTTTCCATTCTTTATATTCTCTTCTTACTAATGTTTGTTTTGTCCATCTTTTTAAGCTCAGTTTGTTCCACTGGGGTGAGTGGTGTTTCAGGAGTTTATTCTTTCAGTTAGCTTGAAAATTGGAGCCTACAGCTTGGTTTCATAGAAACTCCTTAGGTACCTTTAATTTGTCTGTGTTGGAATGCAATTAAAAAAAATAACAACAAACCCAAACATAAAATCCCCTGAATTTAAGAAAGACAAGAAAAGAGAGGAAAAGACTGTACAAAGCAGAACACAGGCTCCTTATATGCTGTATTCCTGATCCTGCAGTTTACCCAGACTGTTCCTCCTTTTGTGACTACTGTGATCAGGACAAATTATTTGACAGGAGACTTCTATAATTTTACTGATTCACTTTTTTCCCAGGCTTCTCTGAGAAGTGTGTTAAACAGATGTTTCTATTCGAGAAGCTCATGGCAGCACAAGACAAGAACTCGAGAGAGTTCCCAACAGGAGATCTGCTAAGCACTAAGTTGAGGAGTCTTCAGCAGAGTGATGATCCAGCTCTTTTTGGTGATGGGATCAAAGCTAATTAGGATTAATGCTGTCCTCCAGTTCATAACTGCCTTAACTTCTGTAAATGAAAAGCAGTTGTTAAAGCACGTCAGCGTTGGTTAAATAATTGATCTGAGGAGCCAGCTCCAGGACCATGCAAATTATCAAACTCTGTAGCTTCTCAGTTTGTAAGGAATCACAGGAACATCATTTTGTTTGGAAGTGTAGTTCAGGTTAGTGCATTCTGTTTATATGTCTCTCTCTGGTTATTAGAGCTGTGGGGTATCAGGTAAAATCTGTTGTTGATAATGGGATGGCCAGCACAAGTTCTGTGCATTACTGGGACTTCACACATCGATTTGCTCAGTCGGATTTTAATGGTGCCAGGACTTGTGCTTCAGTCTCCTGGATCTCTGTAGGAAATCCTCTCCCTTACTACACCAGGCCAAAGAATAACGTTTTGCAAAAGGCAGAGAAAAGTTTGTTTTATGCTGTTCTCCAGTTTCAGTTGGGTTTTTCCTTCTTGCTGCAAGTTCGTCATTGACACAGCTGTAACTAGTTGAAATACCACTGTCTTCTGACAACTCTCATCTCCTGCTACTGGTATAGTAGATAGAACTAGTGATGAAAATGTAGCACAGGAATACTAAAAATTGAACCTAAAAACGAAGGTGGCACGATGTGCAGGATGATTAATGCCTCAATTCTCGTGCATTTTAGCACCTTACATAGTAGAATAATAAAAAAAAATTAATCTTATTATTTGCAAGTAGTAGAGGAGGAGGCTACATTTGCAGCTCATTACTCCAGATTTTAAATACTTGGTTTTCATGTTTTTATTTTCGGCTTTTTACTTGGTAAGTGAATCAGAGTCATTCTATTGTCTGTTGTGAAAATCTTTGATACATTCCTGCATGCATCCTTGAGAAGGAGCAGGGAAGGGAAACTCGGGTGCTGTGCAGGTTAATAGATCCAGTGACTAAAGTTTCGGTCTCTGCTTCACAGGAAACCCCCTAGTATCCTTGATTTATTAATGGATGCACTGTTGTGTACATCAAGGATGTAGAAATCAACTTTGGCCCTTGCATTTGAAGAAAACCGAAATAACACTGAGATTTTGAGGTAATGGGAAGACAGTTGGAAATAAATATATGTAGTTAGATTGGATGTTTTCTTCTTAAACAGAAGATAAACTTGGGGATTGTTTCACAGCAGATTTTTGTCATTCTTTCATTGCTCACTGACAGTGCCTTCCTTTCTTTCTACATATATCAAGTAAAAAGATCCAGAAGGGACCCCTATCTTGAAGGGGGATCCAGACTGCTAAGATGTCTATTTTTATTCTGGCTAGTGACTTAATCAGAGAAGCAGTGCATTCCACACTGCATGCCACAGTAATGTGTTATCTGGCCAAAACTGTAGCTTGTTGATAATGGGAGCTCCTTAGTGATGAACCTTTTTTTTTTTTTTTTTTTTTTAATTTGCCTAAAGAATTTAATACTTTGCTATTGCACATCTTCTGTAGGACAGCCTGGTGTACTGCTTGGTTTGGTTGTGTACAGAGTGGTTATTTCAAGTAATTATTTGACTTAAAAGAAATCTTTCTATATTAGCAAAAAAAACCCACTTAAAATCTGATCTTCATCTTATCCCTGCATTTATTTTTATAGGATTAACTAAGGGTTGATTATATTAATTTGTTCTACTGATAAGGGAATAGTAGAGTGAGTACTGGTTGAAAACATACAGTTTTAAGCCAGGTGCTTATGAGCCTGAAGTTTCATTTGTAATTCTTAGCCTGTTAGTTCTCAGGTACTTGACACGATGATCTACTCTCTAAAGAGGACATTGAGTTGTTGGCAGTGTGTGAAAAACGAATTTGATTAAAAGGATCCTTAAGTCATACTTAAGGTCTGAGTATACCCAGAAGGAACTAAGAGAATCTTTGTATTCTTCTTTTCTTACCCAAATCAAGGCTTTAAAAGCCACTTATAGGAACTGCGTTCTTTTTGTGTCCCTCAGCTTGGCAGTTATAAACCTTTTACCTGCCAGCATAGAAGTATTTGAAAAAGACTTAAAAACATTCTCAAAGCATCTAAGAATGCAGAAGACTAATTTTAAAATACTCACTATATGTGAAATGACTTTAACTGCAAAATATAGTAGTACAGTACTCTCTGCTTACTTATGTTCTGCTTTGAATACTGATTTGGGTAATAAATTACTTACATTTCCAGTTCATACATAAAAGTACTGTTTCTTGGTAAAGGGTTGTTGTCTTCCCATTACCAACACGCTTAATTTTGCACAGGAATTTCAAGGCATCTGATAATTCTCTGTATGCAGCAATGGCTTCTCTCTGCTCATTTGCTCCTCTGCTGATTAAGTATTGATCATTAGCCACAGGAACGATGTGCTAATACAGCCGCTCTGCTGGCAGTTAGGTTGTTGATTTAAAGTCATATTTCTAAGGATCAATACCCTAGAAACACAGCTACCACTGCTGCCACTTCTTCTCATTATCAGTCAGCATCTGTTCAGACTGCTCACCAGATTGTTACAGCACTACTTATTACCAGCAAGTCAAAAACAGTGCAGTAATTTGTTAACCTGAGTCATTTCCCAGAAAAGCATGTCTAATTTTTTTGGCCTTACTGAATAGAAATTCCTGTATTATCAGTGATGATAAAGGTGTGTTTTTACAGTATTTCATGTACGTACAGTAGCTGCTGTGCTGATACATAACTCAGTTAAGAAATAATTTTCTTAGCAGTATTTTAAATCGTTTTCTATTTATGAACTTTTCAATGTGTTTTTTGAAACTGGAAGCTAGTATTTCTGGGTATACTTGCACTACCTTCACAAGTAGTTCTCATAATTATTTCTGCTTCTCTAATTTTTACTGAATCCCTGCACTGAGCATTGCCTTCTGTCTTTATGAAAGTTCAATTTTAGGTCTGTGTTCTCAATGCTTTTGTTTTCTTCTGCGGTCACAGAAGGGAACTAAAGGGAACTCTGACCTCCCTTTTGAGGAGATGTGAGGTAGGGAAGAATGTGTCACTCCTGATGTGAATTGGATTCTGCTGGTATATCATTAGGGCTGTGGGTTAATGTACTGCAGCAGAAAGTGTATCAAAATAAAAATAGTGTTCATACAACGGAAATAAATGCAACATTTGAAATACTGTCATGGCTTAACCCCAGCCAGCAGGCAAGCCCCATGCAGCTGCTCACTCACTCCCCCACAAATTGATCAGGGAGAGAATTGGAAGGATAAAAGGCAGAAAACTCATGGGTTGAGATAAAGAAAGTTTAATAGAAAAAGCAGAAGCTGTTCACACAAGCAGAGCAAAATGGGGAATAAACTGTGTGCTTCCTATGGGCAGGCAGGTGTTCAGCCAGGAGAGCAGGGCCCCATCACATGTAACAGTGCCTTGGGAAAACAAACACCATCACTTCAAATGTCCCCCTCTTCCTCCTTCTTCCCCCAGCTTTATATACTGAGCATGATCTCATATGGTCTGGAATATCCCTTTGATCAGCTGGGGTCACCTGTCCTGGCTGTGTCCCCTCCCAGCCTCCCATGCACTCCCCACGTCCTCGCCAGTGTGGCTGTATGGAAAGCAGAAAAGGCCTTGGCTTTGCATAAGCCCTGCTCAGCAATAACAAAAACATCTCTATGTCATCAACCCTGCGTTCAGCACAGATCCAATACACATCTCCATACCTGCTGCTGTGAAGAAAATTAACCCAGCCAAAACCAGGACATTCTGTTTAAAAATAATCATTCTTCTTATAATTTATTCCTTTTTTTCAAATGCTTTAGTAATATAGGACTGCATTACTTTACTTTGAGTATGTAATTTAGGTGAGAAAACAGTGCTAAGTAAGAACTGAAGTAATAAAACCAGAAGGTGAATAGTTTTCACAAATATTTCAGATGTAACCAGGATTGCTAAAACTTAATTCTCACAGCAGCAATAATCATCATGTTCAGTCCATGAAGGATAATGAACTCGAGAATTTTAGCATAATGTAACTGAGATTATTACATGTATTCAAAGGGATGTTGATCCATGATTCCAGGATGCTTTAATCTCTAAGTGATGATTTGCAGGAGCAGTGAAAGGAGATCCATTGATTTAATATTCATATGTATTAGCACTAATGCATCATCATCCCAGTTTCTTTGCCTGTGACTTTCATGCAGCCTTACATTCTGCTTTTTTCTCTCGTTGCACTTTCCTATTCTGCTCTTATTCCACATACACTCACAACCGAAATATTTTCTCTTGGCTTACTTTGAACTGATGACTTTTCTTCTTGAAGTTAAGTCAGATTGAGTTAGTGGGAGTTGATGCAATGACTTTGTATAAGTGGGAAGTTATGATTCTCAAACAACGTGGTTTGCAAAATGGTAATACTGGTCTGGTCCCGATGCCCTCTTTGCACGATTAATTTAGAATAGGTCAGAATTACAAGCAGATTTTTTTTTTTTTTAATTACCGGTTTTACAGTACTGCTGCATAGTAGCAGTGCACAGCTCTGTAATATCTCTGTGTATGCAGATTTTTCAATTTAAGGAAGGTACTGTTGATGGTATATAATGCACTTTTCACCTTGAAATCAAAGCTTTCTCTTCTATTTTAGAAAGAAGGCTTTGGAGTAGTTTCAGTATTGGCTGTGATAAATGAATGGATAAATATCATTAAGGAAAAGAAGGTCTTAGGTTTCTTGTCTTTCTAGGCACATCCTTTTCCTTCACTGTTTATTCTCTTATTATTTAGATCCTCTGACTGCTAAAATAATCTTGTCTTGTTTTTGATTTACATCATCCTATTATCTCCCATGGCTTTGTCAAAAGGTTTTCTGTCTGGGAGCTGTGGGTGGAGAGTGCTCTAGCTAATTAATGGTAGTTGAGAGTGTGGTTTTGTAGACTTGATCTATAATCAGTAAGGGCAGACTCAGTCTCCTTTAGGGGGCAATTCAGAGAAGACTTGACTTACATGCTTGTGTTTTAGGTTCAACAGAGTAAATACAGGGCTTTCAAGAAAGAGTTTTTTGTTAGAGCAGTTGCTGTGATAGGAGAAGTCCTCAAGCTAGCTTTTAAAATAACCTGTTAGATGGTAGTCCTCATGCTCTGATTGCATATACTTGCAAATTGCCAAAACATGAAAATGCTTATTTTTTGTAATTTGACAGACCTTGTCAGTAGGTGATGTCTGAGCCATAGGTCTTAAATGAGTATTTTGAAATCAACCTGCTTTTGAAAGTAATTTAGTTTCCAGAAGCTGCATTAGGCTATACTAACAATCTCCAAACATTTTCTATGATGTTCCTTGCCCGTTTCCTTATTTTACTTTATGGGCTGTTCTGACCAAATGAGCCTTTTTAAAAGCCATTGCATGTGGAGTCGCATGTGGATTTTGGGAGACAGATTTGCAATACAGAAGTAATGGGCAGGTTTTTAACTGAAACTTTGGACCAGTGCAAGTTTCAAGTCTTCAAGAGCTTTGCTCCTGCTTTTCATCTGAGATGGCAATACAAAAACATCTATTCCCTTAAGCTAATTTCTCTTACTAATAAAACTTGGTAATTTCATCTTATGTGACTACATAGCCAAGAGCAGTTGTGAATCAGGCAAATGCTATATCTTGTTTGTATGGAAGAGAAAGATAGGAACAAACAAATCGTTGTATATCTCATTCTATGTTTTCCTAGTTTTTAGAAGTCTGACTGAGGAACTTCCCCAGATTCATGTTGAATTATTTGCACTTGTAAGCCCTGATGACTTTTTTTGTATAAGAACTTACCTGACTACTTTTTAAACTAAGTTTTGGCATCTGTAAGTCATGGTTATGAATTATAACTAGTTATGCATTTTTGTTGGCTGCTTTATAGAAATTTTCTGTTTCTACCGTAAGAGAACTGTTTGTAATATTTCAGTGGACATTCCATGACTTTCTAGCAAACAAATCCCCCCCCACCTCTTTCAGAACTTCAAAAACAGACTAAAGATTTAAAAATTGGTTTGCACTGTAGAATTTCTTCCAGTACTTGTATTTTTTTCCTAATAAGAAAGAAAAGATTGACTAAAAAATTACTCCCTCTTCTGAAGTGAACCAGTCGAGACTATGAGAAATTTTATGTGCTTCATTTCAGAGAGATTTTCAACTAGAATGAGTGCTCATCCTCAGTGGAAATTCTGGCAAGCCTGTATTAATGTGCAGGGGAGCAGAAACTGATCTAAGTACTTTGCTTGGAAGGAAACCAAGTATTTTCATTATACAAGTTAATATTTTGAAGGACTTCTGTGATCTTCAGAATCCATGCTCATCAGACAGTTTTAAAACTTATTTTGAGCCATGTCTCACTACTTGACAAACTAATTCACTGAATTTGGTAAATGATGACTGTATGGCTGGCATGAAGTACAAAGTAGTGAAAAAAAAAGTATCTGTCCATTTAGCCATTCAGTGTTTTAAGGTGCAAATTTTTTTCTTGTTGTGCAACCAGCTCCAAATAGATTTCTCTGCTCTAATCTCATTGCTGTGTGCTCATGGTAGGCTTGAAGAATAGTTAATTTCCTGAGGATTACAATGCAAATTGAGCTGATGGAGTAATTTTTGTTCTTTTTTTTTTTTTTTCCCCACAACCCTCCTCCAAACACATATGTGCACATAAAACAGCTTAATTATATTGGCATCTTTCTGTGAAATCCTAGAGACTTAAACTCATGTAATTATTGAAGAGGGTTTCTTTAGTGGGAGGATAAAGTTTTGCATATGATGAAAAGTGAGTAGTGCTAGCATCAGACTGTTAACTGAATCAGCTACTGAAATTGTCATTAAAAACAACCATTTTTCTGAAAGCTTTTCTCTAGAAAAAGACTCCACATTGCAGTATAGAAAGATGAGTTGCTTTTAACAATGATGGTGTCACTGAGCAAAGTTTCTCAATGGAAGGAGGTACAAAATCATCTAGTCTTTACAAGGTGAAATCAAGACCAAATTTATCTTGAAATTTAACAAGCAGATTGTGGAGCACAGGTACGATCCCTTTCTGGTCAGAAATCCTATTGAGAAATTATATGATATTGCTTCACAATTGCTGATATTTTCAAGTAGTTTTCATATATTGATCTGGCTAATAGAAAATACATTATATTGATAAAATCCCCATTTCAGATTAATAGAAGAGTAGACACAAAACCAAAAAAGAAACTGCACATGCTTAAGAAAATGCAGCCCTGTGAATCAAAAAAGGCACATATGGCTTCAAAGTAGTGTTTGTATTCCTAACTACTCGTCAGAACTCTGAGCAGGACCTTCAGCTTGTGAGCTGGAGTTACGTGGCTCCAGCTGATGCAATTGGAATAATTTTGACTTCACGTGAGCAGGAAGGTGCATTAGCCTTCAAAGTCTGCTTTTTGGGGAGAATCTGCAAGGACCTGGGGGGTGCAGGGACAAGTGGAGCTGAGGAGTTGTCTGCAGGAGTTCAAGGAGATTCCTGTGGTTTGCAGTGGCTCTCATGGCTTCCACAAAGTCAGAGGTGGCTGGAGAAAGTCACCCCCCACACACAGACAGCAAGGGTGAAAACTGGTGCAAGAATGATACTTCCTTTTTTCAGAAAGGGTTAAGGAATGTTCTTGCTGAACTGTTATCAACGTGATTTTATATAATGAACCATAATCAGAAATAGTATGCAAGCCTGATTAAGGCTGTTGATGCAGTGAAACAGGAATACACCCACACATGTACTTTCTGTAGGTAATTTACTTTTGAAGGTTTAGTATTGGAATTTAAATTATTTCAAATCTGTTTTCATTTTATAAAATGTTTTTCATGCATGTGAACCAGGAACAGATGTAGATATTTCCTTTTACTGACCGTGACTGGAGAAAAAAAGTCACATAAGGCAAAAAGATTTTTCCATCATACTTCCTTAGATTACAATGAAAAATCCTCTAATGGACATGCTGGACTATGTTTGGGATGTTTGGCCAGAGGCTTATTTTTGTGGTATCTGAGTTGTTGTAGGCCAACTTAGAGAAAAGCAAATAAATCTTGTATGGAGTAATTTGGATCTTGGGCTAGAAAGACAGCTGATAAAAGACCTGCATGGACAGATGGGCAGGTCAAACACACACAAGTTTACCTGTGCTTTGAGACAATGGTAGTATCCAATCATCCACTTAAATTTTCTTCTTAGAATGGATGAAGTGCCAGTACTGCTGGCATATGTGTGCTTGTAATAGACTGATTCTTATTTAAATTGCAAAATGTGTTTTTAGATGTCGCTGCCACCTTGCTTGCTCTTCTCAGTTTGTATCCTGATTTGCCAGCTTGACTGTCTGGATTCATGACTTGAATTGCTTATTTGCTTCTCCCTGGTACTGCAGTTTGGTGTAGGTTGCTCCACACAATGAGTTGTGCACAGATTTTGACAATCACTCCTGAAGAGTTGATGTAGGTGGCTGGGTAGGTATTTTGCTGCTGTAGTTGCTGGAGATAACTGCCCTCAGTGAGAGACTAGGATGGCTATATTTAAATTTTAAAGTACTGTCTACTTGGATGTTCTCAGTGGCTTTGACCATATAGGTAGGACTGTAGAATATAATGTACTGATATCATTAAACCTAAGGGTCTAATCGACCTGTTGGTCACTGCTGAGAGAATTTCTAAGTAAACTTTCTTGGTTTTCTGTCCTGTGAAATCCAGCCTGAACACTCACTCGTAGCACAGCACTCAAAGTTTGTACCTACCTTTATTATTTTCTAAACCATAAATGTTGCAATCATGCAGGATGCAGATTTCTGCTGAGTAACTGCATATTTTCACAGGTAGGTTTCTTCCCTTTCTACATTGTTTTATTTATCATTATTAGTACTTGAAGTATTTTAGATGTAGAATAATAGTTTATGTGCTACCAGCCTGGCTTTTGCCTCATGTTTTTGTGTACATTCCCGTATGGAAAAGGAGCCTGCCATTGCAAGATTTGTTCATTTAGCAGAGTACAAGATTTCTGTAGTTGCAGTCTGTTCTCTGCTAGGTTTTTGGAGCTATTTACAGGTCTATATGTAATTCTTTTGCATTTCACATTGAAAGCTTCAGACGTCCTTTGCAGTTTTTGAGGTGATACTGATAATGAATGTACCACATTCATCTTTGTCACGTGGTGATAGAACAGCTAGTACTCTTAAATTCCTGTCACTTGTTTCCTGTCACTTGCATGGTCCCATCTATATTTTTCTGATGTATTTTCATACCCCCAAAACTGGTATTTTGTATTAAGTCTTGCTCAAAACCATGTTTCTTTTATTCTAAATTTTAAATGGCATTTTAAAGGAAAATTAACAGAAAAAGCTATATACAAATCTATGTGGAGGTTGAACTCTTTATTCCTTTATATTCATTAATATGGTATTTTGGAAAATACATGTGTAATGCATATGTTTGGAAAATAAATGTGATTGTTAAGGACAAAATGCTTTTAATATATGTTTTGTCAAAAACAGGAAAGTGAATTACCCCCAGGGATCTCTGATGTCATGCCTGCTTATGTTATATAAGAATTAGAGAAGCCTGAAAGCTTTTTTTTTTTTTTTTTTTTTTTTTTTTTTTTTTTTTTTTTTTTTTTTTTTTTTTTTATTCTGGTGGATTTATGGTTCCTCATAAGGTTAGATTTACAGAGCATGTGTGTCAGATGGCAATTTAAGATGGTTTTCCTTTTTGGTCTGTGGGATGACCCCGTCTTTAACTCAGAGTGAAACCAAACTCGTAAATAAATGTCTTCTTTGGACAAAGACCACAGCCTTTGTAGTTGAGGAGGATCTGTTCCACTGGAGCACTGGGAGGGGTTGCCATAAGCACTGCTCTAAAAATATGTGCCTTACTGAATGTGTTGCCATGCCTTCTATGTGAACAGTTTAATCGTCTGAAGAAAAATGTTATTTCATCCGGTTGTCATTTTTGTTTGTTTGTATGGATAAAGTAGGCTTCAGAAAGCACAAAATGCGGTTCCAAAAAGAAGATTGCACCCAGTATTCCGTTCCCCACTTTGGGGTGGGCTATCTGAGAGAAATGCAGCATCAGTATCACTCTTACAGTGGTCTAGGTGGTGCTGGTGGCAGTCATTTTAGAATCCTTTGCAAATTAATGCATAACTGATTTGGAAGCCTATTTCAGTGTTCCACTGAAAGGACACCAGAGTTTGGCTTGTAAATTGGATTGCATGTTTGCAAGGTAAATGATTGCA
The DNA here is from genome assembly GCF_052056855.1 of Sturnus vulgaris. Classification (NCBI taxonomy): domain Eukaryota; kingdom Metazoa; phylum Chordata; class Aves; order Passeriformes; family Sturnidae; genus Sturnus; species Sturnus vulgaris. The sequence continues at coordinate 13,463,060 of NC_142248.1, read as the reverse complement.
GGCAAAGTATGAAGCTAATGGTCTAAGAAAAAATGAAAAGAATGGAAAACATACAAAAGTGATGAGCTGCTGAAAATTATTCTTGCTTTCTTATGAAATTCATTGCTTACTAATTTTTTGTTTTGTCTTCTAAGATCAGTATCTAAATAAACAGTTAACTTTTTTTTCTTTAAACCCTTTGTTTTAACCTACTTTTATTAGGGGGAGTTTATTTTTACTTTCTGTTTATCTGCACTTTTAGATCAAGTTCTTTACACTGATGTACCAGCATGCTTTCAAGAGCTTAGCAGTATAGTAATGCTTGCAATGAAACTTGCAATTTAAAAAAGATAAATTGGCATATTGACTAAAAGAATATTACTGAGTTTTTACGGAGTTTTTAATTTTTTTCCCCAAAAGGATTTTTAATGGAAGGCTCTGGAGGGTTCAGCCAGGTACATTTCAACCTGAATGTTGCTGTTCACAATTACAGGATTTAAAAAAAAATTGTTGTTTTTTTTCTACAAATTATATCTTCCTCTAAGGTTTTTAATTGAGTTTCTTTCTTGATGTTGCACACTTGACTGCATGTGGCAGTCACTTGAAATGGAAACTGCTGTACTTCTTGGAAGGATTGTTTGAGAATTACATGCTTTCTTATCTGTTCAAATGTGAACTGTTAAAATAATCTTTGTTGCTCTCTGTAGCCCTTGTATGACATAATAGTCTGGACTGCAATTTTCAGTATAATTATTTTTTGATGTCTTTACTTGGCTGAAGTTCGAATAATCTGAATACCTAAAAGATTCATGCTGCAGGGCATATTCCAGGTTGTTAGAGTCAAAATTTCCTGTAGAAACCTATAATGAACGTTTGCTAGGTTTAGCTTTAATTTTGTTTTCTTCATGTAGCAAAAGTGAATGCACTTCATTAGGCACATTTACTAGTGTTAAACACTAGTAATTGTGGGAAGTCTTTAAATGACATGAGGGTTAATTACCATATTTGCTTATATTATATTTAAGTACTTCTGTCTAGAGAAGCTTGGAAAGATAACATTAACATCTTGTATGTAAATATATGTAGATGTATGTATACAAAAATATACATGGTATATACACACAAAAGCAAAACATGTATTTTAGGGGGGAATTATTTTAACTTTGTGTTTAAAGTCTTTGTCATAAAAGAATACCATTTAGGTAGTTCAATTTACATTTTTAATAGGTTATTTGTGGGGAGGAAAACCCTTTCTTGAATGTGTACTTTTAAATGTTGTATTTCAGTAGTAGCTTAAACTTGTTTTTCACTTTGCAAACATAGTGTTTGATTTTTTTTCTGTGGAACTTCCAGTTGTCTTTTCTTAAATGACTTTTTTTAATACACACGAACTGTAGTAGATTCAAGTAGTGATCTACTTGAGATTTTCACATTAGCTGATAAGGAAGCAAATTCACTGAACACTTATTAGTTATTTGGGAGCTTGAAGAAATGGTATTTTGTTTGATGAGATGCTCAGCTGTCTTTTGAATGGCTTTTATTGAGAGAACAAATTGAGCTCTGAAATTCCAAGCTGATGGAGTTTGTTGTATCCTATTGGGGGCTGAGACAAAAAAGGCTGCATGGCAGAGGTCCTAGGGTTGAGAAGGAAGGATGGTGCAGGGTGATTGTCAACAGCACCAGCAGCTGGGCTTAGAGTGACAGGAGACTGTCACTCTAAGTGTGACAGTGTGACAGCCAGTGTTACTGGCTGCTGGAGGGGCCATGGAAGCCAAGGAGTGCTGGTGAGGCAGGAACTGATGCACACCTCTGGTGTGGATGTCTGGTAACAATCCCTCTGCTCGTATTTCCCCTGTCCAGCACTGCAGCAGTACCTTTAAATCAGAGCAACAGTTGCATGAGCATCTTCAGGAATGTGTATGAATGTGAAATGCTCTCTGGATGATTAATATCAAGGTTGTGGAAACAAAGCCTATTAATTTTAGGTAAATTTTAACTTTTGCTCCTGAAAAGCTGCTTTTGTTTCTCCCTTAAACACATGACTTAATGATCAGCCAACCTGTGGAAAAATAGTCCTCTGTGGAGGATTTGGAGCTGGATGACTTTCATGATGGCACCAGAACAGCTCCTTGCTATTCTTTCACCAATGCATTAATTGAGGGAGAAGCAACTGCAGTGATAGAGTAAAGGAATATTAATGGTGTTGAGAAAAATATCTCAAATGCTAACAAAATTATGGGGTTATATTTTTTAAATAATTCTATTATCAAATTAGTGACCTGAAAAAAGAAGAAAAGTTAAATTAGTTTTGAGTTGGACTCCAGACTATTTAGAAGCAACTAGAAGTTTATAGATAGTAGATTAAATACCTTCTTTCACCCTTTTCTCAAACTGAGCTCTCACTCAACTCTGTTTGTGGCATGCCATGACATGGTGATGACTGTGTACTAAGTGTGGGCAGCATGAACAGAGGCAGTGGAAGCAGCTCAGAGACCACAGGCTAAGTTCTGTCTCTCTATTGGTACCAAAGATAGGCTGGAAACAAATCATGGCCACTCTGGAGAGGAAAGGACTTTTATGGGTCTTTGTGCTATGCAAGTATGAGCAAGGATGCAGACCTCAGCAAAGGGCATCCTTGGTACTTTCTGGAATTTGTAGCTCTTACACTGACCTGTACCTAGGCCAGGAAGTAGCAGCCTGTTTTGTTTCTCAGTCTGTTTCTTTGTTTTGTTTTTTGTTGATTTGTTTTTGTTGGGTTTTTTTTGTTTTGGTTTGTGACTCTTCATAGGCCAGACTGTCACAGTATCAGATATTCGTCGTTGATTAACTTGGACGCTTGTCAGTAAAGCAATTTTTTCTAAGAGTCCACACACCAGGAAAAGCAGTCTGTTTCTGGAATCATTACCCAGGGATGCAATATAGCAACAGCTACATTGCATTGAGAAATAAACAGAGAAGAAACATCTCTTTAAAATAAGAAAAGGGAGGGGTATAAATCAAACTGTTCTGTAGCTGGTAAAGATTTGCTTTTTTTGAGAGATGGTATCTGTGAGCTGGAATAATTTGCTTTGATGATGCCACTGATGTAGAGTCATTTCCTAGAGAGCATGTACTCCTTTCAAAAATAAATTGTTATTAACAATTTTGTTCCAGGAATAGAATACAGTATAGCATATAGTAAGGCTTGTCATCATCTCTTTTAGATCCTGTAAATTAGCTTCCAGGAAAAACATTCTACACTTATTTTACTAGATGAGTGACACTGGTGCCAAAATGGAACATGAATGTTGAAGCAGGAATGACCATGTGTGGTCCTTTTCTCACTCTTCCTTTCTGTCTCAGTTAAAAGGAGTTTTATAAAGTATTTGTTTCAGCAACAGTTACTTGTACACTTGAGAATTGTGATATCCATGTCTTGATTAGTGCGTATGAAATGGATGTGAAAACAGAGGATGCAGATCTGGTTTTGAGATATTGTTGTGTTTGCTCGGTGAATAATGAATAGGAAATCATAATGGAGCAAAATGTGCTGAAGTGCACAGGTGGGAGATTTCTGTCCCCTGTGTTGCTATATGTGTCTCAGTTTGATAGCTTTTATTATGCTTCATTTACCATCCTGTTATGTCACGAACATTTACCACTGACTGCAGGAGATTATGATTGAGTGTGACTTCATGGTCTTCTGCACAGGGAGGCCAGCTGGTTCACTGTGCCCTGAGCCAGCTGATGGTTTACAACCATGGCTACCAGGGCTCAAAACCTGGGGGAGCAAATTGTGCCGAGTGCCACAGTGGATGTGCTCAGCTCAGCACCCTTTTCTAGTGACTGCACTTCCTCTGGGTGTTCCACCGTGAGAGCAGAGCGAGCTTGGCTTTGTCTGTAGAGAGGCAAACTCCAAGAGTGCAGGTGGCAGTGACTCACAGCAATTACTGTTCCACCCTAAAATCAACCTTGCCCAGGTTCATGTGTATTTGCATCAGCTGCTTCAGCAGAGAATGAAGCTAAAAATAAAGAAGTGCAAAATCCCAGCAGATCAGTGCACGTGATCGTTGAATGTATGGCAACAGATGGCATCCAGTGTCCTCAGAGCAAAGGGTTTTTCCTGATGGTTAGGGTGCAAGGAAACATTCGGAGAAAAAGGCAAAAACACAGACTTGCTGACATGTGAATCAGTGACAAATTTGGTAGACACATAAACTGGTGTAGTGGGGGGAAAAGAAAGGGAGATTGAGGGAATCTGTCTGTCTATGAAGAGCTGACTGTTATCACAAACTCAGGTAACACAAAGCTGGCAATTCTACTAAGCTTGGAATAAAATAAAACTGCTAAGTTAGTAAAATACCAAATACTATTCTTCAAATAGATTTTCAGTTGGTAAAAACTTCCTCAGAAAGATGAACCTTTTAGCTTTCCTGCAATTACAATAATGAAAGTATTCCTGGGAAGAAAAGGATAAAGTTAATAATAGGTAACTAGATAAAGTATTTCAAAAGGCTAAATTGAATTTTTCTCCTCTGAGGAATTAATTTTATGCAATTAGACATTATTTTGTACATATAATAACTTAATTGGCTAATAAATTAATATTCCCTCAGGGGGTTTGATCTGTTATAATTCAGGTAAGAATTTGTGACACAAATAGATAAGCTTTCATATATAAAATATTTTTCCTATTCTCCTTTATTTTTCTGGTTTTTGAGGAGCTTCTAGTTTTCAGGGGCTTATGTTGATGTCATTTCTTTTCCCAGTAAAAGTTAGCAGGGGTTGCTGCCAGTAATGTGAATGTTGTTTCACTGTGTTTCCTAAATTGATTGTGTTTTAGTAAACCCCGTGGAACAGAGAAGATCTCAGTTAAGTTTTTAACAACTGCTTGCTGTAAAATGTTATTTGATCTCCTTGTCCTACAGTTTTGGTGATTTTAAAGTATCCCTGGCAATATATTCCACTTACTACCCTCTACTATGTTTTACTGTTTGGGGTGGAGCAGGTGTGTGGTATGGAGGCTTGGCAAAAGTGAGACCTTCATAAAAGTTGAAGCTGATTCACTCATTTCCAAATTTTTAATTTTAAAATGCCACTTTCTAATGAGGGCTGATGGTGAAGTATGAAATTTTTACTTTGGAATGTTATGAGTCATGAACAATTTGGTGCCCCCAAATCTATCTCTGTCAACATCAGACAATAGTTAGCACCCATGATTCCAGAATCTGGAGTCCCATCATCTTCTCAGCAGATAAGAGTAATGGCTGAGTCTTGTCAAGTAAGACTCAGCTGTGGGTAAAGTCACTACTTTGCAGGGAAAAAGAGCATGATTACACATAAACTAAAGCTAGGAAATCTGTAATAGAAGGTTTCTGAATTGATGTGTCAGGCATGAGCTCCTTTTCTTCATTGACCTTAACAAGTAGTTGTTGAATTATCTTCCTTGTCTAACTAGATGCAAGATAGAAACTGATTACTGTGCAGTAGTTGAGATTTTTTTTTTTACTATCCTGAATGGTTTGAGCAAGATATTTCTTCTTGATCAACTTCTTGTATATCTGCTTGTATTCCAAAGGTCTCTAGATGCTGTCTTGACTGGTACCTCTTCATTTTTCTGGGTGTCTTACTTCAGGCATGACAAATAAAAAAATCAAGATCCTTGACTTTCCTGCCTTTTAAGAATGATGAAATCTGCAAAACCATCTTGCAGTTCATCTGCAGGGTCCTTTTTAAATTTTATAAGAGTGGTTCTTTGTCCTACCCTAAAACCTTGGCTTTGGAGGAGACAGCAAAGTGATGCAAGAAGGTATAAATAGAAAGCAAAAGAATGAAGATAGGTTTGTGCTCATATTGAATTGAGATTACATACTTAGTCATCTGATACTAGTAAAAACCTAAGAATAAAATTTGTCCTAAGGATCTGAGACCCAGTTTAAATATATACTTGAACTGCTTTACTAATTATTGTATGCAATCTGATAAGTAGATAATTGGTTTTCTGATTATTCTTTTAACTCTCCATTCAAGTTTTTAATTGATATAATCAGTACTAAATTTTCATGTACCCTTTCAGTAGTTTTTGCATGTGGTTTTCATTTACAGCTTTTTATATGTAGCTGTTCTTCTGATTACTTTGTTGGCCTCCTCAATAAATTGAGATTAATTAGAAAAGTGTACATTTTTGTGGTTTTGTGAGTTTGTCCTCGCCGTGTTCTGTTCACATAGATATTCATAACTCTACCTTAAGTTGTATTATTTTCTATATTGAAATGGTAACAAAGTAGGAATTGTTACTCTTCACAAGTGCTGCTCTTGGCTTTAGAAGTAGGTACAATACTGCCTATCTTGTAATTGTAACTAATTTGAATAGATTACATATTCTGTGTTAGCAATTTTGCTGCTTAATATTTAAATTCTGGCAGGTTTTCCATTTCAAAATAGCACCTGTTACTGGTAACTGATGGTCATTTAAATCAAGTGGGATTCGCTCTGTCTCTGATGCTGTCATGTTTTACAAATACTGAATATGAGAAAAGGTTAAAGTACGGATTGCTGTTATTGCTTACTTTTATTAGAGCTGGTGCCTTAGGAATTGTTGATGTTATCAAAGGTAATGTTTTCACTTTATTTTGATTGGCACTAATCAAACCTTTTACACCAGACTGTTAGGTTTCAAATTAGACACCAGGCCAGGAAGGTCTAGAGAAATAAACACGGTTAGGTGGCTACAGTCTCCAAAAATTTTGACTTAATAGTGATTTAATTCATATAGACCACAGTCAAGGAGTTCATTTCTTCAGAGTATGATATTAACTTTTAACCATAATAATTTATGGTCTGTATTCCAGCTGCTACAGCAAATGAAGGAGGACAGCTGCAAAAAACCTGCAGAACATGAAACAGCTGGTCCCCAGAGTGAAACACATGTGAAAGCTGAGTCAGGAACAGAGAATTTCCTTTGAAAAATACACTGTGTGGTCACGTAATTCATGACAAAACCGTGTATACAACAGGTCAAGAATAAGTCACATACACCACTTAGTTACATTTTTTCTCATGATTATAGATATGTTTGTGTATCTGTATCCTTAGTTAGAATTGTTGTCCTGAAAAATTGTAAAGGAAAAAATATAATTTGGGGAGGTAGGGAGAACTGGTGGTGTTTGGGATGCTTATATGGTCAACAGCAAGCTTGGGAATTTTTGGAGTTGCTGTGTGAACTATGCCCTTAAGTTAATGATAAGCCTGCAGTACTAGGTTATCTGTTTGGGCGGAGCAGCATTTAGGGGCAGGAGGTGTATACTTTGCTTTCAGAGATACTGATGGTGGAAGGGGAGCAGAGCCTTGGCAACAAACCTTGGTTTCACTGCAGACTGTGAAGAGGAGCTTGTGGTAGTGGATGCTTGTACTTCTGCATGTTGTATGTTCAACTCTCAGCTTGACTTTTCCTTCATGATCCCTTTTACCCTGTCATTCTCCTGCCTGAAATCCTTAGCAGTTTTCATTCTATTTTCCTTCTGTTCTGCCTATAATTAAAGCCTGTATAGCCCTTTAGGAAGTGCTATGAAGTGTTGCCATTTCATAGAGGTTAATAGTGCTTAAACACTCTTTGATAGGCACTGTTGAAAACATGGACAGAAGATTGGGTTATGTCATGGCACACAGTGTTTATATTTTCTCTTCCTTGATCTGATGGTGCACAAAGTTGTTTCACCAGCCTGATTAGTTCTTAGACTGGAGAGTATTTGGAAACTGTAAAAAGTTATAGCTGAATATTCAGTAGTTTTGCAACAGCAGTATGGGTAGACTGCCTTTCTAAAATTATTCTAATTATTTAACGAGAAAAAACGCTGTTATTTCGACAGTATTACTGACAGCACAGAGCTGAGTGCTGCAGCTGATGCAACAGAAGGAAGGGATGCCATCTAGGAAGAGATTGACAAGCTGAAGGAGTGGGTCTGTGAGAACCTAAGGAGGTTCAACAGGTCCAAGGGCAAGGTGCTGCACCTGGGTCAGGACAATCCTAAACTGGGAGATGAACTTTTTGAGAGCAGCCCTGTGGAGAAGGACTTAGAGGTGCTGGTGGACAAAAAGTGTACAGAAGTCAAGAATGCTGCAAGTACAGCCCAGAAGTCCAACTATCCTGGGCTGCATCAAACACAGCAGGGCCAGGGATATTGGCCTCCCCTGTATTCTGTCCTTGTTAGACCCCACTTGGAATAGTGCATCTGGGTCTGCATTCTTCAGGACAAGAAACATATGGAACTGTTAGAGCAGGTCCAAAGAAAGGTCATGAAGATAAGAGAGCTTGAGCAACTCTTCTAAGAAGACAAATTGAGAAAGCTGAGGTTGCTCAGCCTGGAGGAGAGAAGGCTGCGAGGAGACATTATTGCAGTCTCCAGTACTTAAAGAGGGCTTTGAAAAAGATGGAGACATTTTACCTGAGCAAATACTGATAGCACAAAGGGAAACAGTTTTAAACTTTAAAAATTAAAAGCTTAGATTAAATGGTAAAATGTTGTTTTCTGAGAGGGTGGTGAGGCATTGGAACAGGCTGCCCAGGGAAGTTGTGGATGGCCCATGCCTGGAGGTGTTCAAGACCTGGTCTAGTGGGTGGCATCCCTGCCTATGGCAGGAGTGTTGGAACTGGATGATCTTTAAGGCCCCTTCTAACTCAAACCATTTCATGATTCTCAGATTGTAGCAGCATTACAAGAGCTGCATTGATGTAAATGGCTGTGCAAATACAGTGGTACCCTGGGTGACTCGCACTGCTCTTGTTCCGTGTGATGCAGTCAGCTTGTATTTTAAGTATTCCTTATGGTGTTGAGCTTTATATTAAGAGCAGCTATTTTAAAGTGGTGCTTTTTACAGCAAGTGAAATTTAAACATGCTGCCTTTGGAGGCAGAAAGTGCCCTGGCTTGGTATTTAATTAGTGTGGTGCAAAGTACTGTAGTTCTGAGACTGCAGAAATTGCTGGTTTCCCTGGAAGCATCAGAAAGCCTTGATTTTAGACAATACTTGTATTGTCAATGCAGTGCTGGTTCAGCAGCATCTCTGCACACATTTGGCAAATATTTAAAGGACGCATTTTGTGTGATTGGTTCAGCCTTTGAAAATTATTAACTTCTTTGTGTTAAAGGATGTACACAGCAATGCAAGATTTTATCTTGACAATCCCATGCTTTTGTCTTCTACCAGCAAGGAGGTATTTGTGGATTATGTTTTTTTAGCTTCTCAAAGGGCAGTGTACTAAAGGCTTTGTAATCACTTCTGTACTGATGAGGTATGGGAAAGCATTTAGTTTCTGTGACTTTGTGAAGCTGGAATAATACAGGAGCTGTGGTAGACAAAATTTTATTAGCCAGGGAAATAAATGAAACTTTTCATATCAAGTTACTTAAAAGTATGTGTTGCTATTTAGGTTTAACCTTTTTATGTGTTGTAAACTCTAGTCAGAGGTAATACATGCTTTCTGGACTATGCAGCTAATCTGCAAATAAGGCTGTGCAAAGCACAAAGTGAATGTTCTTGACAGCCATCCTCTCTTATAATTTTGTGCACTTTGGCTAATTAGTTTCCTTTTTTTTTTTTAGTTAACATATCATATATTTACATTAATGGGAAAGTTGAATAGGTAGTGTTAATACATAGTTGCAACCAAGGATGTATGACTGGTAAATGGTAATGTGTTGAAGTGGTTATAAAAACTGGAGTCCTGATCTGACTCTCATATAATTTCTTTGGGAGATGTATACTGTATGTGTCTTTAGGAGAGAAGCTCCCTACTTATGCCTTGTAACACTGCTCACTAACCCAACTAAAAAAGTACCACTAATCAATTCAGAAGGAAAAATTTGTATTTGTTGGAATCAGAACCCAGAATTATTTTTTTAGAAGGCAACTCAAAATCTAGAAAACTCCTCACCACCATGTAACACAGTGCTGTATTTTTGAGATGATGATCAATGTGATTTAAAAACATGTTTATTAAAAATACTAATTATATGTAATAATTAGTGTCCATTATAAAAAAAGTTTTGTATTAATTAATTATTTCCTCTCTCTTTTTTTCTCTTCTAGACTTAAAAGAAGCATAAGTGATTAAATTACAACTCTGACATTTTGGAACACGAGTGATGTTAAAACTATTTGAATGTATTGGAGCATGTCTACTTCTTAAAATGCAGAAGTTAAAGGAAATTATTGCTTATCAAAACCTACTGAATATCTGAGTTTTCTAGACATCCTGCATTTAACTGTGCCCTTAAATATCCATGATTAAGATCTCATGCAACCATTGTACATTTTGGAGACTATTCTCCAGAAGAGAACTGTGCATTTAAAAAGCAGAAATGACTGTGTTTTTTCTTGGAACTTACTGAGGTTGAACGTACAGAAAGACCATGACCAGCTTGAAGCGGTCCCAGACCGAAAGGGCTGTTGCCACCGGGGTGTCAGTCGGGACAGATGGCACCTCCAAAGTCCACTCGGATGATTTCTACATGAGGCGCTTCAGGTCACAGAATGGCAGCTTGGGGTCTGCAGTCATGGCTCCAGTTGGACCTCCTCGCAATGAGAGTTCCCACCACGTTACCTCCACCCCTGGAGTCCCTAAAATGGGGGTCAGGGCAAGGATTGCTGATTGGCCCCCAAGGAAAGAGAACATCAAGGAGACAAGCAGGTCTAGTCAAGATATTGAAACATCAAGTTGCCTTGACAGCATGTCTTCTAAAAGCAGTCCTGGGAGTCAGGGAAGCTCTGTTAACCTAAATGCTAGTGATACTGTCATGTTAAAGAGCATCCAGAGCACACTTAAAAACAAGAGCAGACAATCTGAGAACCTAGACTCCAGGTTTCTGACACCCGATGGCTATCCTAGTTCCCCAAGGAAAGCTCTTCGCAGAATACGACAGCGCAGCAACAGCGACATCACCATAAGTGAGCTTGATGTGGATAGTTTTGATGAATGTATTTCACCCACATTTAAATCTGGACCATCTCTGCACAGAGAGTATGGCAGCACATCTTCCATAGATAAGCAGGGAACTTCAGGGGAAAGCTTTTTTGACTTACTGAAGGGCTATAAAGATGAAAAGTCTGATCAGAGAAGCCCAGGCTCGACTAAACTCGGTGAGCTTCTGATTGCCAGCGGAAGCAAGGGTTCAGGATTCTCTCTAGATGTGATAGATGGACCTATTACTCAAAGGGAAAATCTGAGACTCTTTAAGGAAAGGGAGAAGCCACTCAAGAGACGCTCAAAATCAGAGACAGGAGATTCATCTATTTTTCGTAAACTGCGCAATGCCAAAGGTGAAGGGGAACTTGGGAAGTCTTCGGATCTTGAAGATAACAGGTCAGAAGATAGCATTAAGCCTTGGACTTGTCCAAAGTGTTTTGCTCATTATGATGTGCAGAGTATATTATTTGATTTAAATGAAGCAGCAATCAACAGGCATAATGTTATTAAAAGAAGGAACACGACGACAGGTGCATCTGCTGCTGCTGTAGCATCACTTGTCTCTGGACCCTTGTCCCATTCTGCAAGTTTCAATTCTCCAATGGGCAGCACTGAAGACCTGAATTCAAAAGGAAGTCTCAATATGGACCAGGGGGACGATAAAAGCAATGAACTAGTGATGAGTTGTCCTTATTTTCGTAATGAGATTGGTGGGGAAGGGGAAAGGAAGATCAGCCTTTCCAAATCTAATTCAGGTTCCTTCAGTGGGTGTGAAAGTGCCTCATTTGAGTCGACTCTGAGTTCTCATTGCACAAATGCTGGAGTTGCAGTTCTGGAAGTTCCCAAGGAGAATCTGATTTTACACCTAGACAGAGTGAAAAGATACATTGTTGAACATGTAGACCTCGGTGCATATTATTATCGAAAATTCTTCTACCAGAAAGGTAGGTAAATTTTATTTCTCGTGGAGTTTTTAAGAAGGATTTTTTTCTTTTCCAAACATGCAAAATTCAGTTGATACTTATAGTATTTGCAAGAATTAGGGATTTCTTTAATGGTGTATTTTACTGATAATATGTGCTATATCTAATAGTCTTTCAGAGTGTTGGAGTATAAGAATGTTGAGGATTTTATTGGCTGATTGATGTGGTAGCAATGGCTACAAAATATGAATGTCTTGAAATGCAGCTTTGGGTATCCATAAGAGTGGGCAGGGGTTGACATATTGAAACAAGATAATCCTAAAATACTGTAACTTTCTTTCTACTGTGCCAGGAATTGATGTACTGAGGATTTAATGGAATGTGCAGCTTGGACAGTTAGCATTTATAATAATCTTTGAATGTACCAATTAACTTAATAATCCATTTCAAAATTTTTCAAAGTAAATAATAGAGAAATAAAGATACCTGTAGATATAACTATATATACACAAATACCTGTTTCCATGCCAGCACTGCATCTGAAAAACCAGAGTGAAGTTCTTATCACATGATTCTGCCCTGAAACCAAGGATTATGATTTCCATTGGATGTATATGGGAGGGAGAATAAAGCCCAAAGCAACAGATCAAAGCCTTTTGACCTGTAGAAAAGAGCAAACCCCAAACATTACCCAGATACTCCCCCTCTCTTCCTACTCTCAAAATTATACTGGCACCAGGAGATGAAGATCTCCCTCTGTTCTTTGTGATTCTGAAAGTGATCAAAAAGGATTTCAGACCAGAGTCCTTTCAAAGAGTTCCATCTGATGACTGAGCTGGAGAGTGCTTGTTCCTCACCTTCCAGTGATCAGGATTGGGTTTCTTCTCTTCAGGTCAAAAGAGCTTGTTTCTCACATATAAAAGCAACAGAGATGCCTGGTTAAAATTAAATTGATGGTCTTAAAAGAAAAAACGTAAGCTTCTTAACTGTGTATTATTGCTGAAAATCTCATTTTTCTCTTGCCTTCAAAATATGTCCATCTCTCACCTCTCCTTCCCTGCATTGTCTGTTGTTTAGGTGACTCTTTTTACTCTTTGCATAGTCTCCTCTCTCTGCATTCTTTCTAGGGCTGAGAGGTAGCCTTTGCTCCATGTTTTTTGAGTCCTGATCCATATCCTTTGGAGACATAGGAGTTAGGAAAAAATAATGATTTCCTGGGAAAAGTAAGCTAGATGTGTGATATAGGATAAGGTATGTTTGGAGGGGAGAGCCTGAGTTTTGTGACCTTTGTCTGCGATTATCTTCCTCTTTGTCTCCCTCTGGAACAATTTGATTCCTTATCAGTCTAGTGAGTTTTGCAATCAGCAACTCAAGTTTCATGTTACAGCTGACCTGATTTACAGCATTTCAGCACTAAGAGGGGAAGACATGATTCCTCCCTCTTCCTTTCCTTGTAGCGGTTCTCTTGTTTTCAGAGAACTTGATAAGCCAGTTGAGTTTACTAAACAAGCAAGCAGAATTCTTGCCATCACGATAAATTTACTGCTTGGTTGTTTGTCTCCAGTTCTGCTGGGGGATATTATCTTTCCTAGCAGCCAGAGAAGTGACAAAGCCATATGGCCAGGTAAGGGATGAAAGTGAACAGCAGAAGAGGAAGGAGGTGTGAGTGGAATTTCAGCCCTTAGGCAAAAACGATTTATTGGTTTGCCTTCTCCTCAAGGGGAACCACACCCTCATGGTCCTACAGTTCCAGTTATTATGTTTCCATTTTTTTGTAGATGTAATTACGAGGAATTGATAAAACCAACATAATCTACTCCTAAAGGTATTGGTGAGGGGCAGCCAGATGAAAAAATGGATGTTATGGAGTAGAGTTGAATGAGGAGAAGAAGCTGTGATTTTTATTTTTTTTTTAAGCACTAAAAGTGAGTTTTAAATTTACTTTTCTTGCGTTCAGTCCAGCAGAGTCCAAACCAGGGGTGTTGTTTCTACCAGAGATTTTTCATCTGAAAAGCTGCACTTCAGAAGCCTCATTAGATATCCCAAACACCAATTTTCCACAAGTACAAAACATACTTTGTTGACCACCCAGAGAGTATTATCGTTCCCTGAGTAAACTTTATCCTAAACTGATGAGGTGGGATAGTGGTAAAACTTGAAGCAGCATAATAGGGGAAAAAAAATCTAGGAAGTCAGTTGTAACTGAATTTTTAATGTAACATGAAGCTAGTAATGATGCAGAAATTTCTTTGCTGGAAGAGGAGGTTGGATTTTTATGCAGTTACAAATAGAACAGACGGTGCCAAAAGACAATTTCAGTAGGATCAGCTCATCAAGTCAGTAGGCTTTGGATAATTTTATAGTCTTAGACTTATTCTTAGATGAATTCTGGTTTAACAACAATACCTTTTAAAGATCTCAAACCAGGAAAATCTCAAGGATTTGGAGGACACCTAGTAATCCTAGAGCTTGCAAAGAATAAAAAGCAGTGTTCCAGAGAACTGTAAGCTTGAGTTGGTTTTCATTCCAACTGAAGGTAATTTTGGACTATACCAATAAAGAACTGCCAGTTAAAAGTCATCAATGATGCCAGTCAGCATGATTTCATGAGAAATGTCTTGTCACACAAAAGAAAAAACACCATAGTTAATCTGTCTTAAAAAAAGGAATGAAAGCTGTTGAATTCATATAGGCCCTTTTAATTTCTTCAAGGTAATTTAATGAAATGCTTATAGTGATTTGTCTGAAGTCTTTAATTATATGAAATCAATAGCTCATTTTTTACAGGTACTGTTACTTAGAGGAGAGATCCATCTCAAGTTTCAGCAGTGTGTGGAGGAAGAATAAGTAATGTTCCAGTATTACTAACATGGTCCAAATTAATTCAGCTTTTTTAATCTAGTTAGTGTAAAATATTTGCATGTGACATTTATGGATGAGTCTTGTATAAGTTTAATGAATGCAAATGGATGAGTTTTTGTATGTAAAGGAAATTGGTCCCTCTACAGAGTAGTGGAATTAATAAATAGTATTCTGGCCTGGTGTCCAGACTTCTAAATGTCAAAAAACTGGTGGAGACAGTTTAGTGGAGGTAAGAAAAACGATACTTAGAAAAAGATATTGGGAAGAGAACTTTATAAAGGTATTTCCCGAAGCTGAATTCAGTTTCTCCACTTTATAGTTGAACTAATTGTGCAGACTCCCTTTGGACTCAGTGGAGAGAAATGAACCTTGCAGGATCCTATGAATTGCAGTCTCTTCCCTCAATTCACTAACAGAAGCTCTTGCACAACTAACTCATGTAGAAATGTTTATTTTTATAGGACATGAATGCTACTTTTATGATGCACAAGGTGATTAAATAATGGTGTGTTTTAAAAGGTGTATTTGATAGAAGGACTCAAATGTTTGAAGTCTAGACATTTATAAGTTAAGCTTGTGCATAAAAAAAGAGGGAGAGAGGATGAAGCCAGCACAAGAAACAATTTGTGAAAGTCGCAGATATGTTTATTAAAGACTTACTTATAATCAATATTAAATCATTGAGAGAGAAAAATTTGTTTCTGTCAGCTTGTCCAAGTGCAGTTCAGAAAAGAAAGCATATCACTCCAGAGGAGCAGTCTGTTTTCTCTGTCCCCATTACTGTGTCTGGGAATTACAGCTCTCATGGAAAGAACCAAGAGCATCTGTTTTTCTTCCATCCTCCTCACGCAGTAGTTGCTAATGTTGCCATTTAGGACAAATTTTAGTTACTGGCTTAGAATGAAAGACTTGACTGAGAAGTAAATAGTTTCCTGAACTGATTTTATAACAAATGAGCTGTTGGTCAGCTTTCATTTAACAGTTGGCAGCCAGTAAAAACACCCTTTGCTTTAATGCTTTAAATTGCTGCATATTCTGTCCAAGAGTTGGTGCCTTTCAGGTATGTGGCTAGACTTGCAGAGCTCCCAAAATGCTGCCTGCCCTTTTGTCTCCAGTGAACTACTGAGCAGGGTTGTCCAGTACTGCAAATGCTGAGCTAGGATTAGAGGAAAATGCTTGATGCAAGTTTCATTCAGAGGAGAAATGTTTGGGGTTTTTATTTCTAGTCCGATTACACAGAGTGTCAGTTGGATGTGATATCTAAAGAGAAATATGATGAAAGCATGAAAGACCTTTTTCAGTTAAAATCAAGTGCATTTACTTGGATTTCCTTTGCAAAGGAAACTCAAATATCTGCCAGGAAAATAAGTATTTTAGCTTTGGTTCTTTCACAGGAAGTATCTTTTGAGTTACATGTTAAATATTTAACTATTTTTGAAAGTATGTATTTTTGTTTTTGTAAGTTCGTTTTAATGACCTACAATCAAGTCTTTTTTGCATGGATTTAAAAGTCAATTAATGGCTGCTGCTAGTTGTCCTGATTGTCTGTTAATTAAATGCTTTTTCAACAGTTGTTTAGATTAAATGTCAAGCTTGAGAAATGTTGTTTCCAATTAGTTTATGTGTGATGTGGAGAAATAAGCTATCTTCTATGGTATTCATGTTTGACATCGAGTTCTTGAATTACAATTGTGACATAGCCCTTGTTTTCCCAATAAAACACCTAATTAGCTCCCTTTACATTGGATATTAAGCTTTTTGCACTTTAATCCTTCTACTTCTTTTCCCACAGTGGAAAGAGAAAATTGTTGGTTGTAAGGAGATTGATAATTTACAGAAAAATCAGGTGGAGGTACAAGAAAGTGTACCAGAAGGAAAAGTAGTCAGGTACAGGGATACAGACTGTAGCTTGCAGAATGAATGCAGAGATAGAATGAACAACCCAATAGTAAATGTGAGTAGAGGAGAGGGCAAAGGATGTGCAAAGGAGAGCAAGAAAGATACTTTCCCTGCAGACTGAAGGGGAAAAAAGAGCAAAAGACATTTCCTCTTAGCAGAGAAGTGTAAAGTTCCACACTACTTCATGCATTTATTCCAAAGCAGTAGGAGTGAATTAAAAAGTTTAATCAAATGATGCAGAATTGTTATGTGGTTTTTGGGTATGTGTATGCAGTTTCAAACATTCCTCTTGCTACCCTTCTTAAATGTTTTCAAGATGTAGAATAATTTCTCCTGAGAAAATTCTCTGTCTGAATTGCAGGCTAGAGTGGTTGCAGAGTACACAAGTTTTACCATCTGTGTGGCTGTCAATACAGAAAACTGATGTATTGTTTGGATCCTTCTAATATGCTTGACCACCATATCTCCTTAAGTTTTTCTATTATAAAAGCAAAGCCATATCACTTTTTAAGTCACTAAGCATTTTAGTGTGGAGATGGCCAAATTATCTCAGGTTTTGGAAGCTGTGTAATATGCTGATTCAAAAATTAATCTAACTTTCTCCAAGACTGTGCTGCTTCTGCATTGACCTTGTCTGCCATAAACTGGCAAGCTATAAATATCCTGAAAAAAAAAACAAGCTACTTAATGCAGGAGGAAGAAAGGCTAGGGTGCTAGTAAGATAGTTTGAAATTTTGAACAACTGAACATATCTGGCATTTACAGGGCTCATATCTGTGACATAATATCTGTGGGTAATTAGGGTTATATCGATCATCTAATTTATTAGTAATTTCCCCACTCACAGTTCAGCTACCCAAAGTTTAGTGACAATATTTTCATAATATTCTACAACATATTAGAAGAATTTTGAATTTCAGTTACCTTTGTTTAGAGTATTGGCTTTTCATGACTTGCAGAGGAATTTGGTAGAAAGTAAGTCTTCTAATGCTGCAAGCATATTTCTTTTATGTCTTGCATGCTCTGAAATGTTAAACAGAAAACATTGAGTGAAGAATAATGAAACACCAGACAGTGGGGAATTGAGTAGAGCCCCCAAGGGCTTAAAGTGCTGGGCAGGTGTGAAAGCACTTAGTATGTTGGAGGGAAATTTTGTAAGAACCAGTAAGTATAAGTTTTAAAAGAATTACGGTAAAAGATGAGGCTCTCAAATTTTTAAGAATACTTTTAATTGAACAAATGATTGCCATTCACTTTAGATGGGGTGTATTTCAATATCTATTTTGAATATCTTTAAAGATGCAGTTCTTGATGGTGATGTTAAAATACTTTTATCTCTATAATGGAATAGGTCATATTAGACTGCTCCTAAAGTTCTTATTTAAAATTCTGATTTTTTTTTTTTAAGAATAACAAGTAATCTATATGTAGTAAAGGCAATATGGTTACATTTCCTGTCAGGACAGTTGCATCTCTTTTTTTATTCCACTGAAGTTCACTTTTCTTGGAATTGCTGAATGTTCAGGTGGTTTTTACTTTCTATTCTTGTGCATATATAAATTCATTCATATATGCAGCTAATAGAAAATTACGACATGGACTTATTTTTCTTGTATGATGCTTGACTCCTATTTTTTGATTTTTTTCCCTTACATTTTCTTTTAGGGAATGTATATTTAAATTATTCACTTAAGATATGTGCAGCTTTGTTTATATGTTGCTGCATTAATGGTGATATACCTCTGTCAACAGTCAAGATAGTTTGTAATGCTCAAAAGGCTGCACAGAAGAGCCTTCAACACCAATCTCAAAATGTTGAGCTTTGATTTTTGAACATGTGCTTTTCTAACTTTTTTTCATGTGAAGCTTGGCTTTACGTATCTATAGTTAGGTGAATATAAAAATGTGTTTCAAAGAATCTGCTATTCAGCTAGGGAGTGATTTCACCAATTTTGGATTCTCCTCTCTGCTGCTTTCCCCAATAGACTGGTTTTCAAATGAACTCTTAGCACTCTAAGGGTTGTTGAACACTACTGTTCAGTATTTATTCTAGTCATTTTATTCTCGTGCTTTATTTTTCTGTGGTACTATGACTTGATATTTTTACTGTGAATAAGCCTTTAACTTCTTTTTCAGCTTCTTCAGTTTTTCCCATTTTAGAACTGAGTAACATGTATGGAAAAAGCAAAAAACGGTCAAAACAAAAATAAATAATTTACATCCTTTGCTAAGTACAGTTGTTTGACGTTTCTATTTTAACATAGGTTGTTGAGTTTCCCACTTTGGTGCATTGGACTTCCTCCTTTTTATTTTTGAGGGGGTAAATTGGTTGTACTTTATTTTAGTTCAATGTGAATGAAACAGATGGCAATATAAAAGCTGATGTAAGAGGTGTATCTTGTTTTGGGTCTATTTAAACAGAAATGCCATGTTGAATTTCAACCCTTTTGTATAAAAGAAGCTCACAAGAGAAGAGAAGCACGAGAATGACATCCTGGTATCTCTTGAAAACATGCTCTTATGGCTCCATGGAGATGGCAGTTTATGTCCAGTATAATAATCAAGCATGAAAATATAGTTGAAATGTAAAAACTAAGACAGACTTATTTTTGTTTTTTTTTTCTCATATACAAGAACACTGGAACTATTTTGGGGCGGATGAGAACCTTGGTCCAGTAGCTGTGAGTATAAGAAGAGAGAAGCCAGAGGAGATCAAAGAAAATGGACCTCAGTACAACTACCGGATCATATTCAGAACCAGTGAGGTAAGCAGTCCAGGGGGATAAAAAGAAACTACAAGTGAGCAGGCAGAACCAGGTGGAATATATGGGGTTTATGTGCTTTTCAGCATTCAGAATAGATTTCTGTATAATTCAGGAACCTCCTGGCAGAATTATACTGCATGTTTATCTGGCACAGAATATGAGAGTTATTCCATGACATCCAATACAGAGGAAATGCTGGAGGTTATTTTAGCTAAATCTTGAGAAACCTACAGGAGCTATATTGGCTAGAAGCAAGCAAAGAAGGGGGAAATTGCTTTTTTCACTTGGATGTGTGGCATTAGGTAGACCTGAGAAATGTACTTCTTACTTTTTAATGCTCTATAGTATAGAAATACTATACTAACACTAATTTTTCAGGTAGTAGTTTCCTGTAAAACTTAAATCTGATGCATTGTTTGAAGTAGTCTGATTACTGTTATCAGGGAGTGACATCTTGTGTGTCAGTGTTGGTCTCATTCTAACAGAAATTCCTTAATGTCCTTGATATCTACTGAGAATTGGAAAAATAATATGTTCAGTTCCTCTGCTTTTGCTAGTCAATCTCGTGCATAATTCAATATATGTGCTGTTTTTCTTATGTGCATAGCTCATGACATTAAGAGGCTCAGTGCTGGAAGATGCTATCCCTTCTACTGCAAAGCATTGCACAGCCAGGGGACTTCCCCTAAAAGAAGTGCTGGAGTATGTGGTTCCAGAGCTGAATATCCATTGCCTAAGGCTGGCCTTCAACACTCCAAAAGTCACAGAACAGCTCATGAAGCTTGATGAGCAAGGGGTAAGTGCAGAGTTGCAGAATTAAACAAATTATCTTAATCTGTCGGATTATTGCCATGAGTTGCAAAATGAGCTTTTAGGTTTAGATGATTAGAGTCAGTCTGTTGAAATGCCTCATTTAAACTAAAATTTGTAATCTGTAGAGAGAGTTACATTGCATTTGTTTCCCCGAGCTTTTGCATAATATTTGGTATGTATAAAATCAAGTTGATTTCTCTAGGTAGCCTAAAGTTTTACATTAATGTTATGGCAGTTTTTCGTTTAAATTTGCTTTAAAAGAGACTACATTATTGTTTTTCAAAGACTGTGGGAAAGAGGGAGTTCTGGTTTTTTTTTTACTGCAGTGGTCCTGAATGTTTCATGGTAACACTGCACTGGCTAAACCATGACCAGGGTGTTGCCTGTCTTGTTCTGTTTTGTTGGTGTTGTCTTTTTCTTTCCCCTGGAACAAACTTCATGGCAAAATATTCTAAGGCTTTGTTGATATGAATAATTTTCAATGGGCTGATAGTCTCCTGGTCTTTTAAAGATGGAACCAAGGCTCATCAGCATTACAACTTTGACTTAGCAGAATGCAAGTCCATGACTGAAGTGAATTTTAGGATTATAAACTTCAGTAGTGACATATTATAGCTATGTGCATGCCTCAGCCCTCACTACCTCTTTCCATGCCTCTTGAGTGGATGGCCCCAGGACAGAGACTGGGTCCTTCCCACTGTAAGAGAAGCCCATCTTCGTGACCACCTGCTGAACCCAAATGTACCTAAGTCTGTGGGACACAGCAAGATGCATCCCAGAGTCCTGAGGGAATTGGCTGATGTAATTGTCAAGCCACTCTCCATGGTATTTGAAAAGTGATGGGAGTTGGGAGAAATCCCAGGAGACTGGAAAGAGAGGAAACATTGTAGCCATGTTTAAAAAGGATGGAAAGGAAGATTCCCTAGGAACCATACTCTGTCAGCCTCTGGGCTGTGCCTGGGAAGGTCATGGAACAGATCCTCCTAGAAGCTCTGCTAAGGCACGTGGAGGACAAGGAGGTGGATTTGAGAGAGCCAGCACAGCTTCAGCAAGGGCAAATCCTGCCTGACCAACCCAGTGGCCTTATGTGATGGAGTAATTACATCAGAGGACAAGGCAGGCGTTACAGATACTGTTTTCCTGGACTTCTGTAAAGCCTTGGGCATACTCCCCCCACAACATCCTTCTCTCTGAATTGGAGAGAGATGGATTTGATGAGTGGGCTGTTAGATGGATAAGGAATTGGTTGGATGGTTGCATCCAAAGAGTAATGGTCAATGGCTCAGAGTCACAGTGGAGATCAGGGACAAGTGGTGTATCTCGGATCCATGGTGGGATTTAATATCTTCATTAATGACATAGGTGAAGGGATTGAGTGCACCCTCAGCAAATTAGGAAGATGAGTGGTGCAGTTGCCATGCCTGCATGATGGGATGCCATCCAGAGGGATGTGGACAAGCTCAAGAAGTGGCCCCATGGGAATCTTATGAGGTTTAAGATGACTGAAGGCAAGGTCCTGCACCTCTGGTATTCCCAGGCTGGGGACTGAACAGATGGAGAGCTGGAGGTGCTGTGGGTGAGAGGCTGGACATGACCCAGCCATGGGCATTCCCAGCCCAGATAGCCAGGGGTGTCCTGGGCTGCATCCAAAGCAGCAGGGCCAGGGAGGGGACTCTGCCCCTCTGCTCTGCTCTCTGAGACCCCCCTGCAGTGCTGCACCAGCTCTGGGGTCTGCAGCAGAAAGGACAAGGACCTGTTGGAATGAGTCCAGAGGAGGCCCCCAGGATGATGAGAGGGGGAGAGCATCTCTGCTGTGAGGAAAGGCTGAGAGAACTGGGATTGTTCATCCTGAAAAAGAGAAGGCTTGGGGTGACCTAATGATGGCTTTCCAGTACCCGAAGGGAGCCTGTAAGAAAGAGGGAGAGGGGCTTTTTACAAGAGCACAGAGTGACAGGACAAGGGGGAATAACTTCAAACTGAAAGAGACTAGGTTTAGATTGGATATTAGGAGGAAGTTCTTTGCTGTGAGGATGATGAGGCACTAGAACAGGCTGCCCAGAGAAGCTGTGGATGTCTCATCAACCAATGCCAGATTGAATGTGCTCTGAGAAGCTTGGTCTAGTGAGAGGTGTCCCTGCCCGTGGCAGGGGGATTGGAGCTGGATGATCTTTAAAGTCCCCTTCCAACCCAAACTACTCTGATTCCATGACATCTAACAAAACTGTGAGGTTAAATTATCCTTAGTTCATATGCTATATGTTAAACTCCCACAGTATGGCTTTCTAATGCTTTAACTCTTGAAAATCATTAAAGGCGAGCGATAGTTAAATCTTTATTATCTGCATCAAAGTATTTTCTGTTTTTGTGGTAATGAAACAATTTGACACTTCTAACTGAAAAAGCTAAGTACACTCTGTACTA
The DNA here is from genome assembly GCF_052056855.1 of Sturnus vulgaris. Classification (NCBI taxonomy): domain Eukaryota; kingdom Metazoa; phylum Chordata; class Aves; order Passeriformes; family Sturnidae; genus Sturnus; species Sturnus vulgaris. Next base: position 13,440,455 of record NC_142248.1, on the reverse strand, counting down.
ATTAGAAGCTGCATTTTTTCAATTCTATGCTAACAAAAATTGGGTAGCAGCTGCTCTACTAATTAAGTTCACAGAATGTTGATCACTTCTTGCATAGTGTCGCACTGTTTCATTACAGCATGAACAGGTGCCTGTTTGATATAGCAGATAAAATGTTTTGTAAATTTAAGAGTTAAGATTATAAAGTCACCTTAGCCTGACTTAGCCATTAAATTTCACCCAGGAGTCCCTTCACTGAGCCAAGTTCGTATGTATTGCTTTCATTAGAATAAGATCTCTTTTTTTATATTTGAGTGAGGTCTGAAAGCAGTTGCTTGTTTTCATATTTAAGAATTTACACTTCTTTATTTAAATTTACCTGCCTTCAGCTTTAAGACTTCTGATATTTTTCTCTGCTACATTTTAAAAGTCATTTTGGTGTGAGTTTTTTTTTTTTTTCCCAGCAAAGGTTTCTGTATGCAGTGATTATATCATCTGTTGGTCTTGTTTATGATAAACTAAACAGATTGCACTTTTCAAGTCTTTCACTGCAACATATTTTCTCTGCATTTCATATCACTCTTATGGCTGAGCTCTGTCTCTTCTACTCTTTCAATATCTGCATATGTCATTCAGTGTTAGAATGGGAATATTTTTCTTGCCCTAGTTTTGTACTGGTGGTGTATGTGAAAGTTGCTCATTCCTTACTTCCTCTTAGATTGCTAGAGCAGTAACATCTGCTGTTCCTACAGATGGTCCACATTGCTTGTCACCTAGCTGTTCTTTTATTGGATTTATTAAAATGCATTCATTTGAATGGTTCTGTGTTAAACAGCAATCCAGTCATGTCCTAGGGCTGCACTGGCTTCTTTGCTAATCACTGCCTACTAATCTTTGTCTTGAATGCAGAGCTCATGGTAGGTTACTGTAAGTTTGCTTCCAAATATGATTTAAAAATTTGAATATTAGGGCAATTACTGATTTATTTCAGTTGAAGCTAATCTTTTTGGCAATTCCTCATTCACAGAAATACTGTGAAATGTCACTCGGTTCTTAATCTAATTCCTAGTTCATAATACAAACTTGCTGACTGGTTAAATCCAATATATATTAAATCCAACATACACTTCCTGCTGTCTTGACTGGGTGCTAGATAAATACTTAGTGTGCTTTTCCCACGTATATGAATATGTAAATACTTTCAGATTATTAAAATGAGCATGCTACTTTAGTAGTTTTGCCACAACAGAATTCATGCTTCAACTTCTTTTTTAGCTTTTTCTTGTAATTAACACATTTCTAAGGACTGTAGCTTTATCAGAAGGAGGTCTAATAATGGGGACTACAGGCCTTTCTCCAGATCTACTCTTTTTGATTCAGAAATGCCAAATTGTGTTGTCCTTAAGGAAACTCTTTTTTTCCAAAAATTAGCAAATCTAAGAACACAGCTAGAAGGCATGTCCTGCTCTTTGCATAGTCCTTGTTTAGTTTCTTAGGCTGACATTTTCAAAGCAATTAAGCACGGTTGTTTGCTTGCCCATTGGTGCTGCAGATCCCATTTATATTTATGCCCTTGAAAATACTTCCTTCACCTTAAAGTTGAAGCTTAAATAGTGCAAGTGTGCTTCATGAGAATCATTTTCTTTGTCCTAAATTCTTTAAGTGAAATTCTAGAAGCTCTTGGAGTTAGCTGTACAGCTGAGGTGCTGTGGTTCCATGAGACACTTGCATCCATCCTGTTTCAGATGCCTGAGTGGTCCAAGACAGGACCTGCTGCAGGTGGTGTGGAAAGGGATGGCAGCTGTTCTGGCAGGAATGGCTGCAGTGCCACCTCTCACCACCTTTCCTCACTCCCCTCCTCTCTCCTCCCTCACCATGTGTCAGCAGGAGGCACCAGAACGGATTGTCCAGCTGGGCATGTCCTGTCCCTGGAAATGTTAAAAGTCAGCTTGGATGTGGATTTGAGCAACCTGGTCTAGTAGGGTGTCCTTGCTGCCCATGTCAGGATTTTGGGAACTAGATGATCCTTGAGGTCCCTTCCAGCCCAAACCATTTCATGGTTTTATGCTGTACTTGAGTCATAAGAAATTTGGACATGTTTAGTAGATTCAAGTCAGTGTGTCAGAGGATAAAATAAGAGGTATTTTGTAGTGGGGAAAAAAGCAGCAGCCTAGAACCGTGATTTATTTTATATAATGACTTCTTCAGCAGGAGTAAACAAGCCAGGTTATCTTTACTTTTCTTTTCCCTCCTTGTTTTCCTGCTGCTAATACTTTATCCTCATCATCATTCATCCTTGGTAGTAAAGGAAGAATACAGTAAAGTAGCAATTTCCAGAGTTGTTAAATTTTAAATTTACTTTTCTTTAGAGACAGAGTAGGACCACTTCTGAGGGTCTTTAAATTATCCCACCATAAATATAATAGGCTAAAATTAGTTAATGTCAATTTCATTGTGTCCACATTGTCTTAGCAAGTTCAAAATCCTTTGCCTCATGTCTTGGGATAGAATCTTCTGAGAGCAAATTACAGTACATTCACATAACTTTGCTTCCAGTGCCCTTGCAAATAACTGCTTTCACTTTCCACTAACCTGTAGCTCAGACTTGTAAATCTCATGCCAGTTGTGATAGATTTTCTTACTATTTCATTCTGGCATATGTGGTTGGTGTTTATTTGAAATAGAGCCTCTGCAAAAATTCATGTGTGGGAGGAAAGATTATTTACTAGGCAATAAGGATGCATTTCTATCAGGTACATTACATGCAGAAACCCCAAGGCTCTCCCTTGTCCTCCTTGAATCAGAGTTCCTACCTGTGAAATTGGTTTTGGAGACAGCAGTAAATGGCTGTGGATACTGCTTTCTTCCCTTTTGTAACTTGTCTCTCTGTAGTCCAGATGTGAATGATGCCAGTGTACTCCTTTTTTGTGTGTGTATCAATTTGGAATTGGTAGAAACAGATTGCTTTGAAGAATCACAATTGTGGTTGGGTATAAAATTATTTACATCTTCAGCTTCTGCTGTATTAGAAACATCAACTGCCAAATTAGAGGGAAAATGGAAATTAAAAAGCACAAGTGTGTTTGAAGATGTGTGGTAGTAAATAGAACCTTCGAGGTATGACCAGCATTTTTCAGTTTAGCTGGGTTTTTTGTAAGTATCATCATATTTAAGTCAGAGAGGACCAACTGAATGTCATGGAGTCTTTCCTCATTGCTAACAGGTGAATCATTTCTATCTTCTCTTGGAAATGAGAGTGAGTTCATTTTGTCACTTGTTTAAGAAACAAGCACATGATGTGTCCTATCCTTCTGCATGGAAGGCTCTGCATAGGATGGCAGCCATGGTACCAGGCTGAGTGAGAGTCAAGTTCTGGCATTGCTCAGCCAGCACTTCCCATGTGGCTCAGTGTTAGACATTCACTTGGAAGCTGCAGTGTTGTCCTCCTGGAAATAAGCAACATTCATGGTTGTTTCACTTGAAAAAGCATTTTGACATCTTCAGATTAAATCCATGATCATCAAGGCAGTTATAATAGAAAACAATGAGAGTATTTGGAACTAGGCTAACTTTTGAAGTTAGACTGAATAGCAGGTATTTCTTCATTTGTGAATTATGGATTTATGAAAACGTGGGAAGTGAATTCAGTGCATAAGTTGCTTCATCACTTGGTATACACATAAAATTTTAATCCTTTTCCTTTTGCAGTTAAGTTACCAACTTAAAGTGGGTATCATGTACTGCAAAGCTGGGCAAAGCACAGAAGAGGAAATGTATAATAATGAATCAGCAGGTCCAGCCTTTGAGGAGTTTCTTCAGCTCTTGGGAGAGCGAGTTCGACTCAAGGGATTTGACAAGTATCGTGCTCAGCTAGATACAAAAAGTAAGACTTTTTCATTCTTTTTTTTCCCTGTAAGTGAATAAAATGCTTGATGTGGTTGCTAATTGCCTTTTTGAAGAGAGTTCTTAAAAATAACATCTTTGCTGTAGGATGGCAGTTGCTTAATATAAGTGAAAGCAGAGCACGTGTGTAATTTAACTGTACTCAGAGTCTCTCAATTCTGATGATAATTGGATTTTTGTACTGGTTTGGTATGAAATTATCGATACAGCTACAACAAGAAACCAGTAATTATGGAACAATTATTGGTATTGCAAATCTATCATCAGTGTGTTGTCTTAAGACTAATCATAATACAGCTTTTATGTCTTTTTTTTTTTTGATGATGCGCTTATGGACGGTCTCCAAAATGTTTCATGAACCCATCTATGTCACTCCACCTTGAAAAGTTGAAATACTGCTTTTCTGATGTCTGTTGCATGCAGTTTTGTCTTAGTCATCCTGTCAAATGTATTCCTCCCTCTGTGCTTTTTCTTTTTTGAGTTATGGAAATTAAACTGGATTTGGCAGCTATATTATCAGCTCTAAATGTAAAACATATTGCAACAAAATGCAGTGGTGAGATGATCTTGGGTGACCTTAACTATAAAAGAAACTCCCTGCATTTGGAATCAGTCATGTGAAATACCTGTTTATCAGCTAGCACATGCTGCATTCAATTTGTAGATCTGTTTAAATTACTTGGGGAAATTTTGTCTTGTATTCCATTTCATTTAGTACTGGAGCTAACCAGTTCCTATGGAGATCTTTTGTTCACTTGTAGCAAAGGAAATGAAATAAGGAATTTGATTCATGAAAGCTGAAAAACATTCATCAGCTTTAGTGCAGCAGAAGCTGTGGTCTTGCCATGGGTCTGCTGACACAAATAGAGTACCTTGCTGTGCTTTAATGCTCCATCATTCTATATTGTCCTTAATTCCTTCAGCAGTTGTGTTGCCATCTCCTCAGGCTGTTCTTGACCAGTTTGATCATCTATCCTCAGAGGGTTCTAAAGTCTCCTTTGGTTTTAAACCAAAATTCATGTCTATTTTACGCATATTTAATGTTGAATCTGCTCTTTAAAAATTTTCAATACTTATATTCCCTCTGTTGTAGTTCCTCCCTCAAGAGCATTTCATAGACACATAGAACAGTTTGAGTTGGAAGGGGCTGAAAGATCATCTCATTTCAACCCCCCAGCCATGGACAGAGACACCTTCCATTAGAGCAGGTTGCTGAAAGATCCATCCAGCCTGGTGTTGAACATTTCCAGGGATGGGGCATCCACAGCTTCTCTGGGCAACCTGTTGCAGTGCTTCACCACCCTCACAGTAAAGAATTTCTTCCCAATATCTAATATAAACCTGCCCTTCTTCAGTTTAAAATCATCCCCCCTTGTCCTATCACTACACGTTGTTGGGAAAAGTCCCTCACCAGCTCTCTTGTACGAAATACATGTAATTCTCAAGGTGAGTTTTCCTTTTGCAGAGCTCTGAACTGTCATTTTATTGGTTATAAAGAGAAGCTAGATGAAAAAATCCAATGAGTATGGAAAACAGAGAAAATATTTATTTAGCTTCTGGCTTGATATTGTGACTTTGTTACTTTCAGTTTTTAAAACAAGATCCTCTCTTCCATTTAACTTCCCTGGGTTAGTTACAATGTGAAAACAAGGGAAAATAACTCGTATTTTGGTGTCAGTCCACACACACACACACTCGTTTCTAGCATGTGTAATGCTGTATGATTGATTCATCTGCTCAAATATACCCAAGAAAGCTGTAAATGTCTTCTAAGTACTTGTTTTGCGTTTCCTTCTGAACAGCAGAATTTTCCAGATGTTCTCAATTCCTTGTTGTTGCTTCTGACTCAAGGAAAGAATTTTGTCAGGCTTTATTGTACTACAGTCTAGCACCTGTTGAATGGAACCCTTAAGTTGACTGAATCTATCCTGCTTTTGAGAGTTGTCTTCTTGTAAAGAAGGTTTCTACTCATGTTGAGAGCTGGCATGTCTTTTTCACATTGCCCAGTAGACCCACTTAGCTCCATTCCGTATCTAGAAATACAAAAAGTTTTTATGTGAACACTTCAGTATGATTGTAGAGGACAGGAAATCCCCTAAATGAAGGATTTCCTACATTTTCTTTCAGTCAAGGTTTACAGCCTCACATATGTGGAACCTCATCAGCCAGAACTGCTTAGGAACTCTTTAAGTTATGTGAAATCTTTCAGGTTAGATTGCCTGCAGGATTACTGAGAAAACACATGACTGCTTGTGATCATGCACAAGTTCTTAATGAGTAGGTTTAGACAGCAGCAAATGTGAACAATGGCAGCAAATATTTCTAATTGATCTTGATGGTGATATGTTCTCCTTTCTGCCAGTGTGCAAAGCACAGATGGAAATGCTGAAAGAGAAGATGCTTTGGGGGCACAACACTCAGCTCTTTGGAGAGCTGCATTTAGAAACACTTAAAGTATATTCTACACAGGAAATGGGGGAAAAAGCCACTCTGTGATAGGGGAAATTCTAAAGACCAGAGATTGTCACAAGAGCTGCATCTTGAGTGTAGGGAATATGTGAAGAGCAGAATACAGCCAGGCAATACATTTTTGATAGCTACCCTGAATAATCAGTTGGTCCTTTTGCCTTGGCCTTAATGCAGAGACTTGCAAAGGAGGGGGTTGTGGTTTTTTACTGTGACTTAGTTACAGGTTTTGTTGAAACAGCTAGGAAGTGAGCTTCTCCATCTTCCAGCTCTCTGCTCTTCTCTTCCTAGAGAGCCCTGTCTTTAAATAGTTCTTGCAGTCTCACTACTCAGGAAATTTTCCTGCACAAGAATTCTGTTCAGTGACAGCACAGTTGATTGCCAAGATATGCTTAAAAATAAACGTCTATTCAATGACTTGTCAGAAAGGTCAGACCTGTGTAGACTGCTTTGCTACTTTCTGTACCTTTGGCAATACTTTGCAAGCTGTGGAAAGCAGTTGCATGATGTAAGACATGGAAGGGTTTTTCTCTGTGTGGAGATAAGCAGATTTGTATATGTATTCTAGAAATATTAATAATATTTTTAATTTATGCAAATTTAGAAAAGTAAAGTTAATCTAGCAAAAGGCAGTTTCAGAACAGTTTATCTTAGAAATTTTTAAAGTTAGAGTCCTAATTAGTAAGTGTTCATAACAGCCAATTCCTTAGAAGGAGGAATCTCATGCATGCTGTTAACTGAAAGCCTATTTAAGTGTATTGGATCCTTCAAGGGCTTTAGTTTTGGATCTCTGCCAGTACCACTGTGAAAAAGAGATGCTACTTTTCAAGTTTTGTTTGTTTATTTCTAGAATTACCAGAGGGGAAAGAGTCTATCTCCTGGCAGCCTGCAGACTTTGGATAGGAAATAGAGCTTGAAAATATCACCCATCCCACAGTGACTAGAAGTTTATGGGCATCACTTTAAAGTAATAAACATCACAGTGATCTTTCAAATTATAACTTCAGTCATTTTACCTTATTTTCCAGTTGTAATGCATGCTTTATTTCCTTCCCCCTCGCTTAGTCTTGTTTCTCAATATTTTAAATTGGTAAGTGGGATCAGCTTGATAATGCTAGGCCTGGTAGAAAGGATTGTGTATCCAACAGAGTGGTAGTGTGGTTGATGCAGGAAATAAGGGAAATTAATTAATTTGAGTTTTATGATTTATCAATTTGATAAGATTATAAACTAAGCTAATAATGGTAGGTTTCTGTACTAGATGTTTATATACTGCATGATTTTCTGATTAAGACATAAAAAGAATATAAAACCATTAGCTATTAGGTAGATAATAAAATCTAGGGAATGAATGGACTTCAAATTGACATTTCGTTTAGAGGTTGAAACCCCAATGATTGTAATGAAATAATACAGATCGATTACCTTCTTAACTTGCACTATATGACATCTTTCCAACCTTGTGGAAATAATGATAGACTTACTCTTGGGTCTGGGACTTTTGTTGAGACACCTACAGATCTTAAGATGTTAAGTTGCTTAAGAAGCAGAAATAGAGATGGAGGGAAGTGCATCTGCATTTCTGTGTTTGTGTTACACATGTACTTTTGTACGGTACAAAATAAAAGATTTTGTCCTGGTTTCTGTGTGAAAACAGCTTTGGTATTATGGAAGTTGATCGTGAGTGCTTGGTGTAATCCTTGTGTATGACAGAAGAGCTATCCTTGTGTTGACAGCTGCTGACGAAGCAAAGGCAGAGGGGAGCAACATTAAACTGAAAATACTTGTTCTTATCCTTTTATTGTGAGCCCTTCTGCAGTTTGCAGTTTGGCTGTCCTGCCTTATCAGTGTAACTTACTTTTTGTTCTGCTACAATTCCTTGGAATGTTGTTGTTTTGTTTTGGTTTGGTTTTTTTGAAACATACAGTCAGATTTTCTACCCATAATGGTTTTTATAGTTTTCTAGCACAGAGGTTAAACTGCTGTAGAAGCAGGCTGATAAAGTGCTGTGGGTTTAGTCAGCAGTATGCTGGTGGTGTCAGCCACAGTTTTGAGCACTATTGCTGTTAGGAAAAAAAAACAAACACTTCAAATGTGAGTCTGTTAATTCTTGTGAATACAGCTGAGAATCATTGGAAGGACTGAAGACTAAGGTGGATTTTTAGAGATGATTAATGATGGAAGGGAAAAAGGATCAGCTACTCAGCTAAGTAGCCAGACCCAGTAATGGGGCAATGCTGGGAAAACATCATGAATAACTATGCCATAAACTGCTGGCCAGAGGGGATGTCTTCAGTGTAAAAAGGTGCTAATGAATTTGAAGATCCCTCAGGCCTCTGTTAAATAGAAGCAAATTAAAGTAGATTGCAGTGCTGGCTTGCAGTTTTGCCCTTGAAATTATGGATGTTATTCCAGTGCACAGTCTTGGATTTTATTGCAATAGCTGTGATTTGATTTAAAGCAAACACCTGCAATTATGGTGGTGTACTTCAGGAAAAATATTATGAACTTCAAAAAAGCTGAATGGTGAGAGAGATGTACAGTCTGTAGTGCATATGGACTTCTGTTGGTAGTTGGATTTGAATAGGAGAGATTTAAACTGTGAAGTGCTTGGAAATAATTGGAACTATTAAACGTGTCATTTGGATTGTAGCCTGATTATTTAGTTTGCAGAATCAGTCCTATTCTCAGAAAACATTTTTATGCCTAAAATTAAATCCTGCCAGCAAAGTTGAAAGTTTGGCTTAAATATGTAGGTGTTCTAGAATATTTTTTGTCAGAATTGTTTTATTCTATTCCCCCAATACCTTTTGAGCCCCTTCCTCTCTTGGGGCCTGCCTTCCCATGTCATGTCCCTATCTTTTGGAGCCTGCTCCTCCCCCTTTTAAATTATTTATAATGTTTTTATATGCTCTGTTTCTAAAAGATGATGTACAAATCAGACTGTCTAGAGTTCAACAGATAAAGCTGTTATGAAGTTGCATTGATGTTTTGGTGACTTTTGGGTGTATCTGCCTCCTTTGGGTGTGCACTGCAGTGATCTGGCAGAGGACAGAGGCTGCTGTGAACACAGGGCAAGATGAAATGATCCCCTTTCAGCTGTTCTGCTGTTCTAATTAGCATTTAAAAGAAAATAATTATAATTATTTTTATTATTATTTTATTATTATAATTATTAATTATAATACTTTCAATTTCATTTTACAGATAATTTTGTGTTTGGTTTACAGTAAAGCTACCTCTGTTTTATTATTCTGAATCTGTCAAAGTTTATGCTCAAAATCTGGGTAAATAAACTGTATGTTTCTGTTACTGGAAATGCATCACAATTCTCAAATCTGTTATCTTCCTAGTAACATGATCTCTCTGCTAATGAAAATGCCAAGATACAGTTTTTAACAGCTTTTAAAATATATTGTTATAAATAGCTGGGATTATATATTTTGGTAGCATGTTTATATAACTTCAAATAGCCAGAATGCTTTTTTCCATATATAAAGCTAATTATTTTTCAAATTGTATTTCAAAGCAGGCTTTTTGCACTGTAGACATAAGTTGTGTTTAATAGAATATACTCACTATTCTATCTTTAAATGTGTTACTGCTTAAATTAATGGCACATTTTTCATGGTCACTTTTTAGAGTGAAAGAAAGTGAGAACAAGTTCACAATTTATCTGTAATCAAGTGTTGTTTTCAACCAACACTTTGTATACTGAGTAATATGCCCCTCTTCTTTTTTCTTTCTAAACTTCATAATCCTAGTTTTTATGTTTCTCTCCACATGGAAGTCTCTCTGTCCACATTTAATTATTTTTGTGGCCTGTTTCTGGATCCCTTCTCTTTCTTCTGTAACTTTTAAAATAGGGTGGCCAGAACTCAAAACAGGTGAGATTACCTTCAATTAATATACCAGCAACATGATGTCATTTTTGTGGGTTTTTTCCATCCTCAGTTATAAGCATGCTGGCATTCTATTTGGGGTTTTGACTGTTCCTGTCCATAAAGCAGCTGCTCTAGTGAAGGTGCTACCTGATTTCATTACAGTTAATTTCTAGTCCTGATGTTTATGCTTAAGAAAACTCATCGTGTTCTTATTGTGGGTTATTTGCTGTTTAATTATGTATGAGATCATGGTATTCATTTTCAATATCCCTCTGCCTTCCTCTTTGAAGTCTTTTTCACATTCTTTTCAGTTCAGTTTCATTCTGAGATATTGGGTGATGCCTGAAAATGATCACAGACTTTGTTACCACTTTTCATGCTTACATAGGCTTTCTTCAGGGTCTTCTGATATAAATTCCCTATTCCTAAGAACTTTTTGTCTGGGAAAAGTATGCAAAAGTGCATAGGCTGTCTTTATGTGACATTTGCTTTGGCAGGTGAATAAACTCTGAGTAAGTTCTTACTTGCTGATATTTCAGCTAGGATTGAGGATGAATAAAAATTATTGTCCTGGCTGATGTTTTCTTTAATAATGACACTTTGTTTTTAAACTTTTTTTTTTAATAATACTTTTATTTTGTCTTCTTTAACTGCAGCTGATTCAACAGGTACTCACTCTCTGTACACAACATACAAGGACTATGAAATCATGTTCCACGTTTCTACTATGTTGCCATATACTCCAAACAACAAGCAACAGGTAAGATGGGCTCAGAAGCAGATGAACTATTGAGTATTTATGACAACTTTGTTACTAGCAAAAAAGCACTTAAAGAATCAAAAGTAAAGGTGGCCATGTCTGTGTCAGGGAGGTGAACAAAGCACATGATTGTAAATCCATCAAAGATTTTTCTCCATTGGACTGTTTTCTATTTAATTGTGCATTACTTTGATGTAAATAGTATGCAATAATGTCAGTAGTACAGGTCAGAAGGACCACAGTGTACCTGATGACTTGAAATCATTTTAAACCTTCTACAGCTAAGTCAATTACCTTTTAAAGTTTCCATTCAGCAAATTGTAATACACACAGAGACAGTCCAGCACATTACACAACAGTACATGAGTCGAAATAGTTTTGTCAAGATCCTTTATTTCCCCCTTGTTTTTTTAAACTATATAATACTATTTAGGCTGAACTGCTTTGTTACACTGACTCTTGTTAAGTTTTTTTAACCTGTGTATATGGGTTTTTTTAGACACGAAGCCATATTGTTTTGTATGATGTACATGCATTTTATTCTAGAAATGGTGCTTTGTAGTTCTGTAAATAAAACAGATTTTTGTTTCACAATAAAAAATAGCATAAAATTCTTTTTAGTTTGCTTTTGTACACTAAATGTTCTACTACTCTGTAGCTCACCTTCTCTTGTACTGTAGTCTTGGATTTACTGAAAGAAGCCTACCAGGAAATTATTTATAGTGTGTCTTAAGGACAATGACAACTTATTTACAACTTTAAATAGAACCTACCACAGGCTTGCAAAAATGTGTGAAATGGGGATGTTTTCCTGCTTCCATGTATCGCTGCTTACTCTTGATACACACGGGATTATTTTTTCCCTCTGTTTAGCTTAAAATTTTCCTTTATAAGTTCACCCTGTATGCTACATATAGAAATGAAATTATTATGACAACAACCATGCCTAAAAATTCTGGTACTTGTTATATAACCCTCGATTGTTTGTTTCCAGCTTGAAGTATCACTTGGGGAAAGAAAATGAGCAATAGTAATTTATAATAATGAGAAATAAATAATTGAAAATTTGCAAAACGTCTGTTTTAACCTTTTGTTTTTCCCCCCTCATTAAAGCTTCTGAGAAAACGACATATTGGAAATGATATTGTGACAATAGTTTTCCAGGAGCCTGGAGCACAGCCATTCAGCCCAAAGAACATTCGATCCCACTTCCAGCACGTGTTTGTCATTGTGAGAGTGCACGGCCCCTGCACTGACAGCGTTTGTTACAGGTACCTATGGCTGCATTCCCTGCAAACAGGGAGTGGGAGTGCAGAGCCAGCTGCCATTCTGCTCCTGGGTTCTCAGCAGAGAAATGTAATGAGAGATGAGGGTCAAGGAGATTTTGAGTCATGTGAATTTAGAACCCTTTTACAAGTCAATAGATGCACAAATGTGTAGATGAAACACGCCCAGTGAGGAAAGTGCTGCTGTCGGGAGTGAGTACACACACACACGTGAACATCCACTCACATAGCAAACACTTGGAAATTATTGTAGAATTGCCTTCTCACTTCCTTTTTATTCTCTTCATAAAGAGTATGCTAGAAGAATATTTTTGCATCGTTAGAAATAGAACAAAGGAAAAAAACTCTTCCATTTTTTGCATAGGCTTATGCTCCATTTTTGAAATTAAGACAGTTAAGTTTGACTTAGACTTTCAGGAAGAAGCTAAGCTCTCTGAAATAGCTTAATTTCTTCTCTCATTTCAGTCCAACAAAGAAATGACAGAGAATTCTGCAGCAAAAAATGAAGTCTTAATGTGACCTTAAAGTTCACATGATTAAAATAGAAAACGGTAATTGATAGTAACATGTAATAAAGAATTGCAAGATTATATTCCTATTAGTATAGTTTTTTAAACTAATTTTTTTAAGTATGCAAGCAGATAGAAATAATGTTTTTGAGTTTTCACTATCTTTTTACTATCAATGAATATTCTTACCTTTGTTATATACTGAACTCCTAAAGTACTTTCATTTTTAAATGTTGACTGATCTCAGAAAACTTTTATAAAGCATTTTTATTTAAAATATGAAATGTTGGAGCAGTGGATTTAGAGCATGTATCTTGAAATGAGGTAGCCTTAGAATTAACTTGTTTTTGCTGAAATACAAATATTCACTGAAGTATTTTATTAGGGCACATGCTTATTTAGAGGAAAATCTAAGACTGCTGTGTATGAGTTGGTGTATTCATTATTTTTGAGTACATATAGATGGCTTAAAGGGTTTTCTCTCCTCAAAAGTTTTTGGTAAAGTTCACAGAGCATTTCTGAAATTGCTGCTGAACTTTGTACGTGTATTAACTCTCCTGGACTAAGAATGTTCATGTTGATACTCTTTATCAAGCATCTTATTGAAAAATTCAACTGTTTGCATAATTTATGTGAACACAGCTTGTTCTTACACTCTTAGACATGTTTCAGCTCCTACCCTGTACAAAAAATGATTTTGAAGCAAAGAGAATGTAGGAAATACATCCACAAGGGCTGCAGATGCATCTTCCACTTGAATTGCATATTACAACATAGATCTGCTATTGTCTGCTACTTTAAATGATATGGCTACATATATTTTCTTCCTTTTAAAAGGCATGGGAAAGATTGACACTTGTTGAACTGAAATAAATTCAAGTGTCTGAGGGTTCTTTTTTTGACCTTCAGTCTCCTTAATCACCTCATTTTTCAAGTGTTTTCAGCTACAAGGGCTGGAACCTCATTGGTTGCTTAATGGCAGTTTTGGCTTTAGTCATAGTACAGCCTTAAATTTTAAGGGGAGGGGAAACAGGTACAAAAAATAGCTGGGAGAATAATATCAGTGTTCATTTTGATACACAAGACCACCAGAACATTATATGTTCTCTGTACTGTCTTTAACGTTGAAATACATTTTTTTCCTGTCCTCTCAGTACAAACACTTGATTTAAACTTGTAGAATTTTATTATGAAAAGTTTTTCTAGGAAACTTTTCAAAGTAAGTTTGACCTCTTTTTCACTGAATTTTTTGGAACAGTTTCATGGATTCATAATTCTAGACAAAACAGGAAACCATATAGCATAAAAATGTACTGGAATTTATATTTTAAAACTACATAAAAGGAATAAAATCAAGCACTGTCTTGGCCAGTGATTCTCTCTCCCAACTAAGATAAACAGTATTTCAAAAGTCTGGCATCTCTGAGCATTGCTTGCTTTTTAAAAGTTCTCTAGCATGTGTTAAAGATTGAATTCTTATCCCTGGGATTCGTGACACTGAAAACTGAACCAAACAAAATCTTATTGGTAGTTTCTGGTCGGTTTTCATTGCATGCAATAATTGTGTTTAACACTTAGGCTTCCATTTCTTAATAGCAGACCCTTCAGGACCACTAAAGATGAGTCAGATAGTTGCTTCATGAGCACCCCCTGTTGCAGACTTTGAGATATACTGGCATACATTTGGAGGAAATATGACAGTAATGACATCTTTCAATATCACTTGCCAGAAAATATAACAATTAGAAAACAAACAAAAAACAAACAAAAAAAGAGGAAGAAACCACCCCAAGCAATTCAGAACAGCGAAAGCAAAACAAACAAACCACCCTACCACTCAAAACCAGAAGATACAGTTGTAAATTGGGTGACTTAATTTTGATTTTTGGTGTTCTTATGCCCCCTCAAAAGATTTACTCTGAAATCTTAGTAGCTGATTTTTTGGGGAGAAATTTCTCTGATTATGTTGAAGAATTCAGATAAAATCAAAATGTGAAAATAATACCAGCCAGCATTCTAAGTGAAACACCACATACTTTTCTAATGTGATCAAGTTTTATCCTATTCTTCTTTATTTCCATTACCATAGTATCTTGGCCAAAGTCAGTTAATGCTTTTTCAGATCTGGTTAGAGATATGTAGTAAATCCTGTTTGAACTGTTGGAACATTTCTTGTCACAAAACTATTGAAGTAGAGTTTGAGTCTCTTAGGATAGTTTGCCAAGTGAATGATACTGGATTGGAATGTTAAATCTCCAGTGGTTCCAAACAACTCTCGTGTGATTTATATCAAAAGAAGATTGACAATTGAGAACAGCTAAGCTGGTCCCTTTTGCCTAAGGCACTCTTATTGTCAGTCCATCAATTGGTACAGGAACTAAAAGGAAGAGTTGGAAAAGAACCTATCTGTTCCTACTGTGTATCTCTGAACTTTTCAGAAGTTTTTTATTTCTGGTATTTTTGGAGTTATCCTTCTATGACTGGCATGCAATATCAGCTAGTGAGGTTTTCAGTCCAGAAATTTAGATCAGTAGTGTGTTCTATACATGCATTCAGTCACCAGATGATTTTCTTAGTGGAACTGGCCTTATGAGATGACTTAATTGCCTTTATCTTTTTAATGTGGTCATTTAAGCTATATTTCTAGTGTTGATCATGCACTTGACACTGCTTTCAGATGAGTCTTTCAGCATCAAGTAGCTACATTCTAAGCTAGCCTTTCTAATAGTGTGAGTTTGAGGTTGTCTTTTTATACCAAAACCAAACAAAATTCAGAACTGCCATACGTGAGTGATTACTTAAAAAAACCCAAAAACCTACAGTTTTATACTTGAAGCTCTTTTTAAGCTGTGATATTGGGAATGACTCAAAAATGCCTATATGCAAAAGAGTGGCCTTCTGTTTATATAGTAAAGGAGGCCTAGCCTCCAGACTGGCAACATTAATATGTAAATTTAGACATATTGCTGAGGAAAGAAAAGAAAAATTGAGATAATGTATTGTCTGTAATCAAAAACTGCTGAATTTACCTAGAGTGAAACACTGTGTTTCTTTTATTTCATTTAGTGTTGCTGTGACAAGATCCAGAGATGTACCATCCTTTGGCCCACCTATTCCAAAAGGTGTGACATTTCCTAAATCAAATGTGTTCAGGGACTTCTTACTAGCCAAAGTCATTAATGCAGAGAATGCTGCTCATAAATCAGAAAAATTCCGTGCAATGGCCACCAGGACCCGGCAAGAGTACTTGAAAGACTTGGCAGAGAAGAATGTCACCAACACACCCATTGACCCTTCTGGCAAGTTCCCCTTCATCTCACTTGCTTCAAAAAAGAAGGAAAAGTCCAAACCTTATCCAGGAGCAGAGATCTATAGTTCTGGTGCTATTGTCTGGAGTGTCCATGCAAAAGACTACAGCAAGGGTATGGAAATAGACTGTCTGCTAGGCATCTCCAATGAGTTCGTAGTCCTCATTGAACAGGACACAAAAAGCGTGGTGTTCAATTGCTCCTGTCGAGATGTGATAGGGTGGACTTCAACGGACACAAATATCAAAATATTCTATGAGAGAGGTGAATGTGTTTCTTTGGAGAGCTTCATCAGCAACATTGATGACATCAAAGAGATCGTCAAAAGGCTGGAGGTTAGAATGTCTTCTCTTGTTTGGTTTCCCCTTCTTTGCTTTCTCCTCTCACCCCTCGGCCAAGTAAAGCTTCAATTCAGATAAAGCCTGGGATTCCTAAAGCTACTTGAGTTGTTTATCATTAAATTTATAAGGACTTCCCTGCTTCTATTTCTCAAAATGGAATATTGCTGTCACTTTTATCAGATATCAACTAGTCTCACCTGGATGTGTGTGTGTGAAAGATGTATTAATATATTAGAAAGACCAGGTCCTTCAGATGCATAAGTTGCTTCCACACAAGTACGGAAGTGTCACATTATTTCTTCTTCTTGTTTTCTTTCCCTTTCTCTGTTTTATAGGCTTGCTGTATCTTGTTTCAAATGAATCTGCAATATCTTTGAGACTAACTTATTATGTTGCCAGCAGGGTGCAGTCCCAATCCCCGCTGCAACCTTCAGATATTCTCTGAATGCATGTGATAAACTGAAAATGCAGTGAATCATGGTATCTCCCTATAAAACATCTGTCCATGCTCATTTTATATCCAATTAAGCTATGAAAGAACGTGCTACATTTCATTTTCATTCCTGTAATTTCATAACTGTAGTTGTATAACAACCAGAAAAAAAGGAAATCTAGGCCCTATTAAATTGCTCTTGATGGTATTCATGCTCATGGTACATGGAAGAGTTGGCATAGTCCCCAGTTTACTGTGCTTAGTAGCTACATGCTACCACATTCTGACTGAAAAGTAATTTTGTCGTTTCCCAAAACAGCCACAAACGGAGAATGTTTTTTTGGTTACTAAAGTGTAAAAGACAGAGATGCTTGTGTAACTCCATGTGTTTTTCTGTTGTGTGCTGCCATGTATCTTCTAAAATTCCTGTGGTTGCAGTAAAAATTCCAAGGCAGGACTTGAGTAACCAGATTCTACTGAAAATATTTGTTTGAGCAAAAAGACTCATTTCAGCTGAATACATACCTAGGACTGCAATATATATCCCTTGAGCGTGTCCCACCGTGATCCTTGGGAGTTGGTTGTTCAAAACTTGAGCCCCGTGACCTCTGTTAGCCTCAGAGATGTCTCAACGCATGAAATTCTGTGTGCATTTCAATTCCCAGCTTGTGACCAAGGGCTGTGAAACAGTGGAGATGACGCTGCGCAGGAATGGCCTGGGCCAGCTGGGCTTCCACGTGAACTACGAGGGCATTGTGGCAGACGTGGAGCCCTATGGCTACGCGTGGCAGGCGGGGCTGCGCCAGGGCAGCCGCCTGGTGGAGATCTGCAAGGTGGCCGTGGCCACCCTGAGCCACGAGCAAATGATTGATCTGCTCAGGACATCGGTGACAGTGAAGGTCGTCATTGTCCCTCCCTACGAGGACTGCACACCACGCAGGTATTTTGCAGTAGCTGTGTTTGCTGTGGAATTGTATCTTGTTTTGTGGGAAGAACCACCCCAGAGTGTTAGCCTCCAAAAAAAGTGGTAGAATTACAATGCAGCATCCAATATTTTAAGGTTGGAAGAAGAGAGCAGGAAAAACTGCCCATATTCTGTCTCCATGCCCCTCAAATATTCACTGAGTACCAAAATGTAATAACATGTTTGAAGAAGTTCATATAACCATGGAATTTAACATGGCCCTCAAACAACGTTTTAGTCATAATTGTGTGTTAGCGTGCATCAGAATTGATTGTACACATTCCTGCCTGCTTTCCCATTTGCTGGTAGTTGGTAATGCCTGTGGATGTAATTCTTGAAAGTTAGGAATAGACTTACTTACTATGAAAACAGAAGCATGTAAGACTGTAAATGGATCAAAGGTATGCATCTGGCCAGAGAAACTGCTGCACATGGTCATTCTTTACTCCATACATCTTATTGCATCTCTCTCACTTCCCATCTGTACTAAGCCTGAAGCTCATGGCAATTACATTGCTGCTTTTATAGTTTAAAACTGTCAGAAATAAGCAGTAATAGGTGCTTTTTTCTTAAACTGGACATTAAGTCCCTCCATTTTTCCTGAATTCACACCAAAGCTTTTATAATTTTTATGCATTCTCAACATTGTCTTTAGCCTTTGGCCACATCACTGAGTCTAATTGCATGCTGACATCCTGTATTTGTATCCTGGAAATCCTCTATATGATTAAAATGGAATGATGTTTAATAAAATAAATTTGCCTGCAGGCTAGTTGAAGGATTAGGGTAGATTTGCCAAGAAGCAAGTGCAGTTACCAAAGTTCAAAGGGTTCCTTGGAGTGAGAGACCAAGAGAGCATTTTTACACCACTCTTTTTTAATCAGTCTATACCTTTGTAGGTGTAATTGCTAAATCTTTGTATAACTTTGATGGAGCTGAACTTTAGCACATATTTATTATATTGATATGAAATTGTCTCTGAGAAAAGACCTGGTACTTCTATAAAAGAAAAATCCATGTTTGTTTTTACTATAAGCAACATGAACTCGTTTTGTAAATGCTAGCAAAAGAGGAGCAGAGAGAAAAGGAGTTTGATTTGTCCTTTAGTTGTCAGTGGAAAATTGAATGCATGTCAGGGATTAAAATGAGCAGTGGCATAAGGTCACTCTAAGAGATATTTGGAAAGCTTTTGTGCAGTATTTAGCAGCCTGAGCAAATGGAAAGTTCAGCTGCAATCATCATGAAAGGATTAGAGCAGAAAAATCAGTGTGGAAAGCACAGATCTTATTATTTCTGAACTAAATTAAATACAGCCAAAAACAGGCTTACTTTTAGTGTATCCAAACCCATAGCAGTAAGATAAATGACTGCACTTTTTGAAATACTGCACTCAGAGTTTTGTTGTTGCTGTCTAGTGAGAAAATGTTCATGGTGGGTTATTGCTAGTTATAAAATTCCATAAAGCAAATCTTGATCCCCCCCATTTGCTCTATCCAAAATCATAAAAGTTCAAGAACTGTCTTGAATTTTTAGCTATCCTACATGTATTACTAGAGACTTCAGTTAAGTATTTGCACAAAGCAGTTTCTCTTTTGGCAATCAATTTTCTGCAATTGAAGTCCTTTCATTATGTTCTCTGGAGGTCACTGAGTATTTCTACTACAGTAGCTTCTGCAGACCATAACTAAAATGAAGATGTGTTCTGCTTGGAATACTAAATTCATATGAGAAGAAGTCCCTATCCTAATAAATTGGTTGGCATGAAGTTGGAGGAAGATCAGGGGTGCAGTTAGATAAGCTGACTTAGCAACAGGCACATGCACAAGGTCAGTAGGAGATACAAAAATATATCAATTCACATTCTTATGCCCTGTGCAGAGGCAGGCCTTGTTATGGTTAAGTCTCTACTAAACCAATGTTTTATTAAAACACTGCCACTGAACTCATTTAGTGAACTGATTGCTGACCTTGAAGCTAAGGACACAGCATTAAGAGGAAATTCCTGCTTGTTAAACTGTAAGTATTGTGCAGGGGGAAAAAAGCAAAACCCAAACTAAGTACATAAGCACTTGGGAAAGAATAGCAGAGACATAAAATATGAGGAGGAGAGAAAAAACAAGGATATCAATTATCAGTATTATAGTTCAGTTGTGAGTGGCCTTCTCCTGCTCATCCCTGTCTACCATGCAGTGG
The DNA here is from genome assembly GCF_052056855.1 of Sturnus vulgaris. NCBI lineage: Eukaryota > Metazoa > Chordata > Aves > Passeriformes > Sturnidae > Sturnus > Sturnus vulgaris. The sequence goes on along the minus strand of NC_142248.1, from coordinate 13,420,429 downwards.
AACACATCAGAGATCCTGGGAGACTTTCAGGTGAAGCTGACCTACCTGTGCTTCAGAAGGACACCTCGTGCCTTTGAACTGATAATTTAATTTAAACATAAAGACTAGAGGGTAGACCAATGTAAAACCACAAAATGAGTATATTGTGGGCAGCAAGACCTCAACACTGACTGTTCCACTTTGTCTTTTCCCATTACACTGCTCAACTTGCTTATGTCAGCATGGCCAGACAACAAGTTGTCTTGTTTTTTGTTTTTGCAGGGAAGAGATACTAATATTTCTCACTCCTAATGGTGTAATTGCTTAGAGGAAGAGCTATAGGTTCAAAATTTTGCACTGATTTTTTAATTCTTCTTTGCATTAGTGAGTGATGTATGTGAATAAAGTAATCATGAATTAAAAATACTCATTTAGTATTCACTCAGAGATCTATACATTTGTCAAGAGGAATACCAGAATTATCCAGACTGAAGTGGAAGATCACATCTTTTTTCCAAGTGCCTCATTTGAAATGTATGCAGAAGTTTGCCCTGCTTTTTATGTAGGCTACATTAGCTTATGTCCTGTTCTCATCAGATTTTTAGGCTGTGCTGTTCCTCAGGAAGCAATGGGCATCTTTGGGGTTTGGCACCTACAGTTTCTAGCAAGTCTTTTCATAATGTGCAAATTTATCAGCTGAGGTACTCCAAAGCCAAAGTTATTTGAAAGTTATGTAGAATGCCTTATTTCATGTGACTCTTGTCTTTTCATGTCTGTGTGTCAGAAAGGTGTGTCTCAAAAAGAACAAACATTTTCAGGTCTTATTTGCCCATGGCTTTTTTAAGAAGGGAAGATACCTTCTAACATACTTTTTTAGCTCTTGTAGCCCAATAATCAGATGGAGAGTATCACCTGGATGAACTGGAATGCTGGAATGGATGGCTGTAAGCTCTTCTGGAGGGATAGACAAGGACAGGCATTGGGTTAGGCAGTGTTTGATTGTCTGGGGCTCAGTGGTGATGACAGCAAGGTTGTGGATGGGTGAGAATCAGGGGCAAGGCCAACAAAGCAGATTCCATGGTAGTCTGTTGTGGATCACTCACCAGGACCAAGAGGCAGACTCTCACTGTCACTAGTCCTTTTTCTTGTGTGAGCCTTCTAAAATTTGGTAAATAAATATTTCTTAAAAGGAAAATGTCATATTTCATAGAATTGATTCAGCTTCTGTCTTCAGATTTCTCTTCTTGTAAACAGGACATACTCTTCTTTTAATAGCTGCGTATTAAATTTCTTCATTTCTAGGAGTTCTTCAGAAAACTACCGTATGCCAGTGATGGAGTACAAAGTGAATGAAGGAATGTCATATGAATTCAAATTTCCCTTCAGAAATAATAATAAATGGCAACGAAATGCAGGCAAAGGACAGGGACCTCATGTGGCTCAGGTACCATCTCAAATCCAAAGTCCAGTACCATCCAGGATTAGCTCTGGAAAAGGAGAAGGAAAAATGCCACCCCCAGAACGAGCCAACATTCCCCGAAGCATCTCCAGTGATGGGCGCCCGTTGGAGAGCCGGAGGTACGTGTCTTCTTCACAAACGGCTTTTCATTGCTGCTCTGAATCTTGCCTGGAAAAATTCATTGGAGTTGTATCTAAGTATCTGAAGACTGCTTTTACTCTTGGTTTTAATTAGACAAAAGACAGCATGACTATGAGTGAAACAATAGTTAAAAGGAAATACCTTTCCTGGCACGATTAACCACAAAATGAAGTATGCTGGGATGTTTCCCCGTGTTGGATGGTATTCTGAAACCGCTGGATTGCCATTGAAGTTTTTAAATTAGTTAGTCAGACTTTTAGAGCTAAGTGTTCATGAACTTCTGCATTTGGAAAAAGTAAGTTAAAAATTTATCTTGTTCATAGGCTTGGTGGAACTGCCTAAAGCACCCAAGGCAGAAATAATATCTGACAGAGGTTTTAGCAAGAGCATTCTGACTAGTGCAGAAAGGAAATTTATCTGACTGGGGAGTGTTCAGACATTTTAGACTAGAGGAGAAATTGTTCTAAGTTTGGATTTCTCCAGGGTGGTTTGGGGTTTTTTATTGTTTCGAGTTCTTTGAACAAGAAAGCGATGATTAGGATAAAGGTATCAGGTCCATCCTGTCACAGTATTTTCATTCTTTCATGAAAGATGTACTTGATAGCATTCAAATGAACTATCATTGTTTTGATTATCTATACAAATATGTCTCTGCATTTTCAGTGAGGTCTGTGGAGGGAAAAATAGTTAATAGCTTGTATTTCTTATTTTGGACAATTCCTTAGAGGAAAAAAAAGCTTTAGCTAGATTGTCATCTTTGTGGATGAAAAATATAAAGCAGTAATAAGATGCATATTGTAGAAAATGTAAAAGAGAGGTCTAATGAAACAACTTAACATCCTTTTCACGTCCTGAAGAACTGGGGACGGAAAAACATGTTCAAAGATGGTACAGCCTGGGCCAAGAAACTAGCAAGGTGAAATTGAAACTTCTGTGTTGGATACCTCGTTAGGAAATTGCAGTGGTTGCTAAGGACTTAATATTCTTACTTTCTTTTTCTTAAATATATACTTTAAAAACTCCCATCTGTGGAATTTGGAAAAAAAAAACCTGCAGCACTGAAGGCACTAATAATTTCACAGACAACCTGACTAGATTGTCTGTTAAAAAAGGTTGCAGAAGCCACCAAAATGCTGGATTTGATTCTCAAATTATATATTTGGACCAACATAAAAATTGCATGGCTTACAGGCTATATCTGCCTCTTAGAGCTGAAGACAGGCAGATGCTGAACTGAAGGAGCAGCAGCTGAGCTGGTGATGTTTTTTGCTCTCTCCAGTGCTGAACAAACTCCTTCTGTAGTTCCAGAAGGCATAGTATTACCTGGGAAAAGCTTAAGGCAGTGCCAGACTATCAGATTCCATTGAGTTGTTGGTTTTTCCAGACACTTCCATCTCACCATGGTATTTATTAACCAAGAGTTGGGTGGAGTCTCGAGCTGGCTCCTGTAGAAGAGAGCCTTTGGCTGCCCTGAGAGAAGAGGGGATAATAACTGTGTGTTCCTGGTGCATAAAATTGTATGCAGGCAACATCACACACCTAAGAGATTTTTCAAGGTTTATCCTGTCTCTGGAGACTTCTAGAGGGGGGGTTATGGCCTGATAAATGTTTGCAAAGTGAAAATTACATTTTTTTAGTCAGTATTTGTTTTCAAAAAGTGGAACTTTGACTTTTCATTTCCTTCATTTTTCAAGGCATGTAACTGGGGGTTTTTGTTTGTGGGGTTTTTTTTCCCTCTAGGCATTCTTTTAAGTATTCTTTTTATTATTATTCAAAAAGGGTTCTATTGGATCTTTCATCCTTAAAAGTATATTATCAAAGTAGCTTTTAAATTTCACTGAGAATTTTTCTAGATGCTTGAAAAATGTCTTCTCTCATCTTTCTGGTCTGCTAAATATGTTAGTCTTGGGTGAATCAAGTTTAAATATATCCTCACTTGCATAAGCTTAATGTCTTGCCAGTTAAAGGAAGAAATACATTTTTGTCATTTTAAAGAAATACAGGAGGGGGATAAACCTCAACAATAAGCTCACTGCAAGTCTCATTTGTCTTTTCTCTACATGATAAAAGAAAGCTTTGCTTTTCAGAAAGCTCAGATACTTCTTATTGTGTAAGGTCTTAAAATGAACAAAGGTGTTTTTTTCATAGCCCTCTTAACTACTGTCTCATTTAGCTTTTCACCACTGTTTTCATATTTACCCTAAAGAACACTGAGGAGGAGGTGCTGCAATCCATGCATGTTTCTGGTGCAGGCAGCAATGATGGTGCTCTGCTGTGCTTTGCTCCCTTTAGTCAGTTTAAATATGTTAGAAATAAATAAAATCTGGATTACCAGTCCTGAGAACAGGAGGATTTCACTTCATAGTCATCCAAACATCATCTTCCCATAGGGACTGCTGTTGTAGGTGGGAGAGTTGCCTGACAATCCCTCATTCTGGGAAGGCAGACAAATGCCCAGTCCTGAGTCTAACCAGCAGAGTACTTAAATTTGCCTTATTTGGATTGTCTTCATATATCCAATTTACTAACTTATTTTCTGTGATCTTCACAGAACCTGGATCCCTCAATATAGTCATTATTGATATGGGTGGGTATTTGTAGGCAGGAAAAATAACCCAAAACTTTATAAATCTTAAAATAAATCTCTAATGTTACTGCAACATTAAGATTGAAAAATCTAATACTATAAATTCAATAAATCCCAAGTTATGGCTTATTTCACAATATTAATGAATCCATGTGGGATACTATATAGCTTATAACCCAGAATGAATATCAGAAGGATATGTTAAGGAAAAAACAATAAACCACGTATGTGTGAAATAAACCAGAGCTGATGTTATTGGAGAACACATAATTATAGAGCTTGATATTTTTATTTTTTTTATTTCCACCCCCCCGCCTCGCAATTTTCAGGTTTTTTTACACTTGGTTTCCACACTCTATCAAATAAAAATGTGAGAGGGAAGGAGATAATGGTAGATAATAATCTGTTCTTAACTGATTTGTCATAAAGTGGGACCAGTTTTAACTGAAACTTGATTGACAGACATTTGAACAAGTGTGGAAATTGGTGATCAAAACATGTTGAAGACCCAAGTCTGGACTTGAGCACTTCAGTACTCACTGCAGTTGAGTACTGTTGGGTGAAAGATCAAGGCTCTTAACTAGAAAATTTCTGTGCACAGTCAATATTTTAAACCAAATGGAAAACTTAATTACAGCATGGCTGCAGTCACACACTGGCAGTAAAATTCCACAGCATGGAAGTATTAGAACAATATTATTGATTGGTTTTGTGTCATGTTGAGGACTTTGAAGCACAGTCTTGCCCTAAGACTCCATACTGATTTGAATTATGCCTATGTAGTCACTGATAGTAAATATGCCAGTTGTAGTTTATAGGTTAATTCCTGCAGGTGGATTCTATTTTAAACTCTTCCCATATTACCTAAAAATCCTAATCTGCTGCAGTTTATCTTGAATCAGTGACATTTTTCCAAATGTAAACAAATTGGAGTCTGCTCATCTTGCCACCCATCAAGTCAGCATTGTAGTACACTCACTGCCTACCTCACGGGGTTTCTAGATTTGTTATTTAAATGTTCTCATAACACTCTTCAAATTAAAACATGTACTAACATGAGATTATATACCACACACTTCCTACCAGCTCCAGAACCTAGAGCTGGATGTAGCAGTGGAAAAATCAAAGGTTTGTTGGTATGCATGCCTGTGTGGCCAAACTGCTGCAATGTAAAAACATCTGAGAAGAGCCCTGCTGTGACATGTCAAGATTTGGTCATTCTTGTTTGACAAGGACCATCAAGAGGGACCAGGGAAAAGCATAAGAAATGCTTAGAAGTGTAAAGGAAGACTTGCTGCCAGGTCTGACAGCCCCCTGGTGTCTGCTGTGTAAGATTGCCTGGAGCTGAGTACACCTGTACCTATGGCTGCTATGTCTTCATCCAGGTTCCTGCTGATCTTGGTAGGTGTAGACCTCCCACTTGTTCTTTTGTCATGAGGGATAGTGAGTAATCACTGTTTGCTTGGTCCAGTGTGGTTCACATTTGGATGAAGTGAAGCAGAGAGGATAAGTTTCCCTATAATCCCTGAGGCCACAGAGCTTGTTCAGTGTCTTCGTACACAAACTTCTGTACTTCTGGTGCCCCACTGCCTGCCTCTGTATCTTTTCTTATTACAATACATGTTTTCTGAAAGGTGATGGTGAAATTGGAAAAAAAATCAAATATGTGAGATGGTACAACATGACAGCATAATTGCATTTTCTGTTTCATTCACTATCCCCTTCCTCAAAATTGCTGGGTTTTTTCCCTTTTTGAATGGAATGGATTGATTTCCTTTGAACATGAGAGCATTAGAGACAGTGTTTGCAGGGAATTGTTGTGGCTTGCAGTATTATTAGGATTGTAAAACTCAAACACATGGAAGGTAAGCATGCCAGAATTAAGATTTGCTGTGCTGTTATTTTCAGAGCTCTTGTGTAACTGTATATTCAGATGCTTCTTTTGATTAAATTACAAGAATTTCTTTTAACATAGGACATCTGCCTCATTCAATTCACACAGTGGATGCAGCTCATTAAAGAAGAGCTATTTAATATTTTTTTTCCTCTTCATTACTCTGTCCCTTATTTACTGGATGACATTCAAATCCTGTTGTAAAGATGCCATTACTAATTCCCCTCTAAGCTTTACAGTGGTGCCCATTGCTTTAGTTTCTGAATGCTTCATGGGTATTAATTAAACTTAGTTTTCAAAATTCTTGAGTTAGAAGAGATGTCTCTGGCCCTCTTCAGATTAAGAACAAAGGTAGAGAGATAAATTATGTTCTAATCATTTGTTCTGCTTAATTTGGCCATCTCATATTTGGAAGTGTGCCCAGCATTGTTAATATATTATCTATTCAAATTACAGCCTCAGTTGACTTCAGCTGCTTTAGGAAGATTGCAGCTCAGAGATATGGTGGGCCTTGGAATCAAATAAGGCCTTTGAAAAATTAAAATTAGCAACAACAAATGAAAAAGTGTCATTAATAAATACAGTAGTGGTCACACTGGAGTGCTCCAGCAAGCACGAAGAATTCATTTTGCCAAGTCAGCACTGCCTTTGAGGCCATTCTTTCCTTTTCTGCCAGCCTGACCCTCCTTTGCTTCTGAACTCTGCAGCTCTTGCAGGAGAAGTTGTAGCACAATGTAGGATCTGTGCCTGTACAGTCCTACAGGAAAAGGCACCTGTGTATGATCTTGTAATTAGAGTGCCTTAGGCCATAGACACAAAGTGACCCAGACTGACATTTTTCTTAGGATGTATGTACCACATACCTATGTATACTGAATATATGGGGAAAATTACAGCTAATGACATGGAAATTAATTTATGAAGAGCAAGATGGATGCTTTCAATGTCTGTGTTGTCATATTAAACAAAATAAATGCATGCCCATTCCACTCACTGCCTTCACAAAAGATGATGTCCTTCCCATACTTGGCAAGTCTTAACCAGTTCTTTCAGGATGAACTAGATCTGTTAGAACTAAATCATGCATGGGATAATCCCAGTTCAATTGACTGCAATGTAATTGTATCTGTTTAATGTAATGGACGCTTGGCCTATTTTTAAATACAATTGTGGGACTCATGCACTTAACCATTTTGGCATTTCTTCTTAAAACTCTCTTTTGAAATAGATAAGAGCTTGCTTTAGTGAAGTTTTTAATTATAAATAAAAGACAGGCTCAGATTCTCTTAGCTGTAGGGGCATACTGCTAACACAACACAATACACCTTTTGTCTTGGGAAGTGCCTTTCATCAAGAGATTTCAAAGCAGCTCAAAAAGTCAATTTGAACTAATTTGCTCTAAAGGTCTCTTATATGTTTCACATAGAATGAAATGTCTTGGAGTATTAGTGCATTTTAGTGTAATTGTGAACCATACTAACAAAAGTATACTTCTGCTTTAAATAAAAGAATGTCTTACCTGACTGGTTGTTCATTTCTATTGTTCAGACCACATTTATAATACAATTTTGTTTGCCCTCAAGGTCTTTCATCTTTGTAAATGAGTTAGAACTCTCTGACATAGTTCTGAAATCTTGATGTTCCTTCTGAACAGTGCTGTCACTTTTTGGGAAGGCATAGGAAGTAAAGAAAGTGCATAGGTGAATCTGAAATGAAAATAAAGGATTTTTCAACAGGAAATAATTTTAAAGAAATTATTTGAGAAGTAATTGGTTTCCTTGCCAATAGTCTAATTTAGTATTGGGAGAAAAGGTCATACTTTTAAACTGTGTATTGCTCTGCAAGAGTAACTGAGTTTAAATGTGTGTGCCTTTGTTGGTGAGTGATGCTAACGCAAGTGCATTTTTGTGTGGCCAAACTTTTTTTCTTATTGTAGGAGTGCTTCTAGGAAAATAAACTACTACTACTACCTACTTGGCTTATGGCTCCCCAAGTTTTCAAGTCTTCAGCCATGTTCTTTGCAATCAAATATTTCAGAATGATTACTTGATAAATGTGGGATAAGTTAAAATACGTTTGCTAGACTAGAAAGGCATTACTGGATTTGGTGTAGTACCATGGTCAGGCCTTAGATAATTCCTTTTTTGTCCCAGAAAAAGAGTTACTATTAGTTATATGCACTTCATGAAATTCCAGATGATCAAGATGTTTGATCCAGTCCTCCTGCTCTTTCCATTTTAAGATTTTGTTAGTTTACTCTTTTCTTGCAAAGTACTTAGGAGGACAATCCACATTTGATATAAATGTAAATATTAATAGATATACACACACTGTTTTGATATATATATGTACATAAGGAACATTGATCAGTTCAATAGCTTTTTTTTTTCACTTTCAAAAGATTTTTTTAACGTTTCAAGTTTTTACAGTATTATGGTGAGAGCTAATTTAAAATCTGCTACTCCTTTGGAGATTAAATGGCTAGGCTAAGATCTTCTAAAGCCCAAGACCCGAGCTGGGTGCTGAGGGAATTTATCTATATATTTCACTGAAGTAATTATCAGTTTTTCAAATATTAAGTTATTTAGCTTGTGCAAATTAGTGTTTTTCCTAGATAAAATGAATAAAGGCTTTTGCTCACAGTGGAGGTTTGATGTTTGTGAATGGCATAACTCAAACTTCACTTAAATCACTGCAAAAGTTTTGAATAGCTTCCATCACGACTGAGTAGAACAAAGAACCAGCTAACAGCAGTGAATTCTGCTGGGGTTTGGGAAGCAAAATGCACCAAGCTAGCAGTTATCTAAAAAAGCCTTTGGCTACAGAACAGGATATGAGTTGGGCACATGAAACCTGCTGCTTCCAGCCATTCTGTCCAGCTGCATGTGTTGCAGTTCTAGGCTATTGATTTGCTGTATGGTTATTCTGACAGGTGAAGGCTTCATGTGACTCAGCTCTGTGTTTTCAAACAGGGCTCTCAATCTATTGAGCTATTTTTATATTAAAATATAAAATTTTTAGGGAGGATTTTAAGGTGGCATGTATAGATTGCATTGCATTTTTTTAGCCCTTGTGTTTTAATGTGGACAAGTTTGGTGGCATAGGTAAGCTTGATAATCTTGGAAGAGTTTGCCCGGGCAGCTCATTACAGTTAGTTTAAATTCTAGACAAGAGTTTGCTATGAGAATTAGGAGCATTTTCTTCTATTTGGTATTTCGATGAGGAATGTCATGTTTCATTATTCCTTACAATCAATCTGTAACAACAGACTTTAGAAACCAGAATGTTTTCCTAGTGTGTGCCAGTATTTTCTTCCCACATTGGCCTTTCTTTATTTCTTCCCATGCATCCAGGTTTTTACAGTTGATTTTTCATGGTTTCTAGTAGATGAATAAGGGGGAAATGTCTGATCCTTCAGCTGATAGGATTTCTGCCATCTCCACGAGGCCCTTGCTTGCAGCCGTGGCAGTTGCAGGGTGTTGCTGTGTCCCTTGCAGTGTGACCCTGCTGATGTGAGGCTTCCCTTGCTCCCCACAGGCTGTCCCCTGGCTCCGATGTCTATGTCACTGTGTCCTCCATCGCCTTAGCCAGATCGCAGCAGTGCCGGAACTCTCCAAGCAACTTATCCTCCTCGAGTGACACTGGCTCCACTGGAGGCACGTACAGACAGAAATCCATGCCAGAAGGGTAGGCACCAGATTTTTTACGTTTTCTGTTTCGGCAGATTTTTTGTTCTCTGCTCCATTTGTTGCAAAGTGTACTCAAGGAGTGCTTACACAGGCTCCTGTCAGCTGTTGTTTACATGCATTAAACCATGGCTGTTTTCAAATATCACTGTCATGCTTCTTGAAAAAGCCAGTTTTAAAAATCCCTTGCTTCCACTTTTACCTTGCAGCCTAACTACTCTCTCTGATCCTACTCTACAGCTGCTCAGGTTACTACACAGAGGGACTTTTATATATTTAAAAACCTTCATTAAAGATGCTGGTTTCATGTGGTAAATTGCTTCCTTTCACAGGTTTAGGTTCTAAAATAAAAGAAGTAATACGTTTGGGACTTCTCAGTCAGTTAATGGTTGAAGCAAAGTAGTATTGAGTGCAACTAAGACTTAGATGTGTAGGCACAAAAGTGCTAATTGATCCACAGCTAGCTTCTTTTTCACATATTCACAGTCCTTCTGTCTTAAGGCTTCCAACTTTCCAGAAATCTTCAAACTCTCTGAAGTGTCAATGTAAGGGGCAACTTGTAGAGGAAGAAATTCAATCTGTATCGTTTTCAGAGAGCACTCAAAGGATCAATAAATCAAAGATCTCCAAGTAGAGAAAAAAGTAATTGGCAGTAGAAGAGCTCTCTACTACAATCCAAATTACTTCCTATAGAGAAGATAAAGGGGCAAAACTGCTGATAATTCACACTGCAGATCTTCCCTCTGAAGCATTCTTGAGTACTTTGCAGGTCATTGTGTGTAATTCATTTTGGTTTCTCTTCTATATAGGAGAAGTATCTTTCTCTCTGTTTTAAAAAACATATTATTGGTAGGATTAAATGCCATTGTCAGGAACTGCTTAGTACAAGGCACTGTCCTTTTGCCTCTAGGGTCTCTGTCTGTCCAGAGAACACTGTGCTGAGCATGTATTTGAAAGAGTACTGCTTCTTGCTCCACAGCACTGAAGATTTGTCCTCCCTGTCCTTCCTACAGCTCAATTTGAGGTTTTATGAAGACTCAATCTCTTCTCTGCTGCTCACTTTTATGAAGGCTTTGATTCATGACACTATTAGGCCTATTCTGGTCATTGTTTAAGTTTGTGCTTAAGTCCTACTGGCATTAGGAGATTTGCTCTTAAGCCTGTTAAACTTTGCTCTAAGGAAACACTAGATAGAGGTGTATCCAGGGCTCTGCAGCTGGAAACAGGCACTTAACCTCTTTATCCTCTGTGCACTTTCTGGCTCATTCACATCACACCAGCAGCATTTCTGTGTTACCTTGAATTCTGATGAGCACCTTGTGCTCCCAGTATTGTTTGTTCTTCTCCAACTACGTCATTTGCACTATAAAAAAGGTATTGCTGCCAAATGTCCTTAGACCAGCACAGCTGTAACTGCTTAAGAAAGGATTTTCAGACACACTTGAAGGTTTACTTAAATTTGTCCTCAAAGCACACCAGCACCCATCCCATCCCTTTTCCACCTTTTAAGTTAATTATACATGTATGTTCACTACAGCATTCTTCGAGCATTTTGCAATTTCAGCGAAGAGATGTGTCCTAGAAACCTTGACTATACTGTCATTTTGGGGTTGAAGTTTTAATTCATTGCAAGGAAACACAGTTTAAATGGGATAATGAAAGAAACAGTACATGAGTTTTGCATGTTCGTTATTGGACACTCTTCAAAAAAAAACCCAATTGCTTAATTCCAATTATTTTACTATTCTATTCTATTCCTATAAGAAAAGCAGTTTGCCTCTCATAGTGTCCTTGTACACATGAGTCATACTTACTCAGGACTCCCCAAACATCTGCTAGGCTAAATAGAAAGCCTGAAAAATGTGATTGGGAAGGATTGTTTTCCTTTCCTCAGGAAGGAATGTAATGTCTGTCCCTTCGCTAAAAACCACTGCAGTTCCATGTGCATCTTCTGTTGAGATTGGCCTGAAAAAGCAGGTTCAGGGCAGCTCTGCAGCAATGTTTGGTGTCCCAGGTAGGGCTGGTCAGCATTACCCTCCATGTGTTGCCAAAATTGGGGAGAAAGAATGTAACATTCAGTTGCTAAGAGAATGATGGCTGGAGTAAGGACCAAGGGGGAGCCTTGTCCTGAAGGTCATCTTCCAGTGGTGAAGTTCCAGTATGCTCCAGGTATGCCACTCTCTGAGATTTCCCAGTGCAGGAAGTCTCAGCCTCACCATTTGTGTATCCATTGATTTATTGTTGTGCAGTGTGACAGCATTGGAAGGTTTGTGAAATTTAACTGTGCCTCTGTCAGACATTAGTACAAGCAGTAATTGCTGCCTCTGGATTATTGATCCATATCCTAAGCTGGGTTTAGGCAAAAACTTCACTGCCCTTGTGAATATCCAGATTGATCTTGACGTGTATGTGTGTGTTACTTGTGCTGTGTTCCTGGGTTTGCTATTTCATCTACAGTAAATGATTGTAGAAATGAAAATTTAATCATACATAGATTGACGTCTTATATATATATAAATATTATGGAAGTTAGGTAGGAGGACATCACAAGAGAAAGAGAAAATATTGATGCAGTGCAACTTCATTGCACCAAGATTTGTTTGGGGTTTGGATTTTTCTTTTAGATGCCAGCTTCTAGCTATTTTATAATGAAAATATATTCTTCCCATGAGAGTTAGTGTACGAATCTTAAAAGTTAGACCACAGATCGGTGTTTAAGAAATCAATCACCTTTGAAATGCTGTGTTTAGACTTTTTGTACATATCTTGAATTGGTATTGAATTCATCATGTTTAATTTAGGTATTTGATAAGTGAAATGCTACTTAGCCTGTGTGAATAGGAAAGGAAAAACATTACTTTTTGCATAATTTCAATGTAAGTTGTTTCTATTCAGATGACAGATATATACAGGTTTTCCTTGTTTTTTTAAATTCATTAAAATACATGCTGGCTGTATCAGGGAGCAGTGAACAAAAGGGAAGTATGATCACGTTTGGGTGAATTTTTAGAATGCCGAAATTTCAATACGTGCTGCACATTACAGGGGTGTCCCAGCTGCTTGTCTTTGAGGGTGGGAGTGGGATTTTGTTGTTCTGAGTCGTATAATGTTGCTGTGGTGGGTTTGTTAGAGATAACAAGTATGTGAGCTTAAAATGGGATAACAACACTGAGCTGTTCTGACAGCTGGGAAGGTGTCTCACGTTGGAGGTTGTGTGGGGCAGTCTGTAGCTCAGAGGGAGTAGACAGCACAGTTGGGGTATTTTATTTTCTCTCATTTTATCAGACATTACAGCTATAGAAACTCATTGATATAGAGATGATATATCAGCTTGTAACTATTTTGTGTTTTATTCTGTGCATGTAGAGTTGGAGGATTTTCTTTTTCCTTCAGGGTATGTCTGACTAAAAAAAAAAATTGCAGAACTGCATTATTCTTGATGAATTCTTAATGATTGATCTGCTATTTCTGAATCCAGCTATAATTCTTACAGACTTATAAGTGATTTATGTGTAATACAGAACTGTAGATGTAAAGTCTTACAGGCTTTTAGGCATATGAGGCATGTAGGCTGCAGTGTGGCACAGAGGTACTGTGTGTCTCTTTTGCCATTAGCTTGTTCTCCTTGAGTTTGCTCTGTCTTTTGATCTTTCTGAAATCCATCTGCCTAATCTAGCAGGATTTACAAAGTCCATTGAGCAGAGTTTTCATTTTGCTCTATAATGCTTTCTTTTGCACCAATATATGTATAACTACTTTCTTACAGCTATATTTAGTTTGCACTAATCCACTCGAATAACTTTATGATCAAATAACTTAAGAATTTACAGAATTTGTAACCCTCAGGATCTGGGAATCCATACTCAACAATCGACTTTATGGAGGCTTATTTAAAATATTTGGCAGTGTTAATATTGCCCCAAACAAATCCATGTTGTTGGCATATGTCTGCATCACCCAGAGGTATGACCTTACTACTCTCTTGGCTGGAACTCAGGGAATTGGCTGAGATCCATGGATTGTCCCAGCAAACTTTCTGATGCTTTCTTTGGCTAGTTTGAGGCAGTTGAAAGGATCCCATCTTTTCCTGATAAACACACCCCATTTTTCATTCAAGCTTTTCCATTTTACTCACTGTGGTGAGTTTTCTACAACCATGTAACAGCCTGGTCACCTTTTCATGTAAACATCTGTATAAATAAGAACTCATAATTTTCTTCCTTCATGTTTTGAGCTGTTTGGTTGGGGTTTTTTTCAGTTGTAGCATTGTAATCAGTTGTTCTTGACCAAGGATGCTCTATAAATTAATGTCTATTGTAATCTTAAGCATTAAAGCTGATAAATGGGTCTGGAGAGCTACCACAAAAATGAAATGGGTAAAGCATTGTACTGTGCATTGGTTTGCCCTGTTGTTTGACACTGGCTTCTTAAAAGTGCCTTTTTTTTTTTTTTCACTTGTGTGAGATGTACGTATATTTCAAGTGATTATCTGCGTTGTATTTTGGGGAGAACAGGTTTGGAATTAGCCGTAGATCCCCCGCTTCCATGGACAGGCAGAACACGCAGTCGGACACGGGCGGCAGCGGCAAATCCACGCCCAGCTGGCAGAGGAGCGAGGACAGCATCGCTGACCAGATGGGTACGTGGGGAGCTCGGGGCTCTGCAGCCTGCCAGGGCACTGCCCCTCAGGCACCGTGTTTCCAGCAGCTTGGAAAGTGAACCTTGTTCATCGGGATGGGGAATTAGGTCTGGGGCATGCACTGAAGCTTGTGCAGTCTGCTTCCTTGAGACCAAGGAGTATCACCTGAGGAAGAGCTGATTTCATTTCCTTATTTGATTATGGGATTAAATCTGCCTTAATGCTCTTACCCTGAACACACTGTTCTTTTAGGAGTAGCTGGGCAGACACACTTTATTAATTCATCTTGCTGTTGAGGACTTGTTTGACCTTACCTGCTCTCCTGAGTGGCTTGGCTTAGTTTAATTTTTGCTTAGTTTGTCTAAAGTGCTTGTGATGCGTCCTTTTCAAATGGTGCAATATAAATGCAAATTGATTGTTTGATCATTGAAGCTATAAAAATACCATGCATAAAATAGAAAAAAATGCAATTAAAGTTTAAATAGTGAAGTAAATCTATAGGTAGGTAATCACCTTCCACAAATGTATACATTTTCATTGCACGTGGCAATTAAGCTGTCAGCTGAGGGAACATATTAACTGCATAAAACAGCTAGGAACTGAGAATTTATGTTATTAGGCCTTCATTTGAAATTCTTGCACATAGACCTTTTGCTACAGCTGTGGCTTGACTTGAAAGGATTACCAGTAAGACTGTCACCAGTGAAAATGTCCTATCTACAAATGGCATTTTTCCAACATGATGACCCTGGCCAAGGGTGCTAGATTGTGTTTCTCTAATTTTTTTACCCTAGATTAAATAATTCCATACGTTTTTATTGCATCGCTCGCCTGCGTCACTGTACAAATGGACTAGTGTTCAAAAGAAAATACACTTCAGTGAGATGAGCAATTTAAGGCATATGCTGCCAGCCTCTGGTTCTGGAGATGTTCTTAGTTCACACACCTTCACAACCTCAGTAAGCTGTGCCTTGTTATCAAAGCCATCTATCAGTCCCTCCCTCACAACTCCCCCCTTATTATACTGGTCTGCAGTTCTCGTTTTGACAGAACAATTTTAATCACATATGTTTTGAAACTGTGATGGTAATGACACATGTAAAAATGATCTTTTGCTCAGCATTACTTTTGCAGACCAACAGTTGGATGTTGGTGCTGGCACTGAGTGGAGCTGCCAGCAAGTTCTGTTCTACAGTGTAAGATGTCAACATATTAGCAAAAGAAATAAGGCCAGAAAGAACAGGGAAAATTGCATGGCAGAAGAGATGGCTCCAGCGTTTGGCAAAGGATGGGAAATGCACAGTGACATAAAATCCCTATGTTTTATCTCTAGTGTATTGTCCTGCATTCATAGAGTTGGAATCTGCATCTTTGATTGGTGACTTCATTGTCAGTCTGGTGAATCTAGTGAAAGTTTGATTTTATGACAAATAAGTACATTTCCACTTGGGATAATCTGTCTCAGGGTAAATAAGGCTTTAGGTGTAGTGACACCTTCCTGGCCTATCCTTTGCCACAGAACACCTTTGTTCTGTGTTCACCAACACTGCTTGCTATCACTTGCCAGGGGCAATCAAGTTTGATAATATTACTAGTATTATCATTATTATTCTTTTAAAAACTCACAACTTTTGTTTTCTAAAAAGCTCATAATACTGCAGATCAAGATGAACAAACTGTAGCTGTGTTGGAGAAAACACTGCTATTTACTATGGGTATGGTTAAGTACTTGATGTTTGTAAGCACATATTCTACTTAAGAGCATTTTTAGAAGTTCAGAATATATGTAGAAGCATATGTAAAAGCTCATAACTGAAAGAGATTCTTTTAAAATACTGACCTTGGGCTGTGAGAAGGCAATTACCTACCTAACAGGCTGTGTCTGAACATCCTCTAGACCTCCACAGTTATCTCTGGGGAAAGTAACTTTTATTGGCAAAGTGTGCTCCTCTGAGTGTCCATGTAAGGGGAGTGATTTGCCTTCCATTCACTTTTTCAGGTTTAGTTTAATAAGTATTCCTTTTGTACATCTGTGCAATTTCCACATTCACAGCCAGCAATGTTTAAGATAGTATTATGTCAAGAGATTTTTTTTCTGCACTCTCTCCAATTAGAATGTGTTTGTTAACTCAGCTTTAGTAAGAAATACGTGTAATAATTGTACTGGGGAAAATGGGTTCATTTAAGTGATCACTGTAGACTTTTGCTATTGTCCTGCCTTGCACAGAATGCCATTGAAGGAAATGTGGGTGTTCAGTCTTTAATTCTCTTGTCAGCAGGCATCTCACACATTTAGAGATCCAATGTCAATACTCTGTGAAAGTGAATATTCTGCTGTTTCAATGCTGTGATACAGTGCTGTTGGGCAGTGGGGACATGATACCATCCAGGTTGTTCTAACGAAAGTCAGAACTGTGGTAGCTGGTTTTTCATGAAGCCTTAATAATTTGTACCAGGTAGGAATGGGCCCTTCCTCCCCTGTGTGCTGTCACAATACATACCCATTTTTGGCTAAGGTAGTGTTGGAAAAATTGCAGTGTGAAGTGAGGCTACACGTTTTCTTAGCTTGTAGCACTGCTGTCTCAGTCCATGGTTGTGTGCTGTGTTGCAGAGCCAACGTGCCACCTCCCAGCAGTGTCAAAAGTCCTGCCGTCCTTCCGAGAGAGCCCCAGTGGAAGACTGATGAGACAGGATCCCGTGGTACACTTGTCTCCAAATAAGCAGGGTCATGTAAGTGATCCTAAAAAGGGAATTATTGAATGTTTCACTTTTGCTCCACAAGCTCTTGATACCAAAAGTGTTGTTCAAAGTTATATTTAGAGTGTTGGTTTTTAAAAAAGGAAAGAAAAAAATCCTGTTCTCTACTAGAACATGGAGAATGTAGTAGAGCAGGCCTGTTGGTGCCTAAAGCCTACAGCACGGTATATTGAAATATTTACTAGTTAATAAAGATTTGCTGCCAGTTGAACAACAACCTCTTGTCTGTTATCTTGTGAGAAGTAAAGGATTTGTAGAAATTTGCAAAGCTATTCCTAGACCTCACTTGTAAGACTTGCAGTTTAACTAATGTATCTTCTAATGCAATGCCCAGAAAGCTGCAGCTTTGAGACAGAATAGTGATTTTGGTTTGGTAAATTCTCCTTTTTCATAACGTACCTCAAATGCTGTTGGAAGTCTGTCCGAAAGGACTCCTGAAATCTTGCTGAAAAAAATACATTTTTTAAAATTTGTTTTGAAGTTCTAAATGGTAAATTGTCTTTCTGTCTCTGCCGAATTAACTATTCATACTTTGTGGAGATTGTCACTTCCCAATTTATATACAGAGAGATAGATAAATATAGTAAAGTTAATAAATTTAAAATGTCTTGAAAATTCACTATAATAAAGGAAGCACACTTTAAGCTTAAAATTACTCAATAAACTATATCATTTTTTTTCTTTTACAACAAGCTAAAATACAGAGTTCTGTTGCATGATGTTACTGAAAGTATTACTTGCATTTATTTAGATGTGAGAAAGCTTTTAATTGGTTCCGAGTCTTTAATTTGCTCCTACTTGCCAACTTTATTCTTTCGATGCAATTGGCAGTGTTGCTTTTGGATTATTAATTCATAAAAACACATATTTATTATTTAAAAAAGAAAACACCAAAGAAACTCGAACAGTAACACACCTGTCTTAATATTCTTAGAAGCACAGACTAGTTTTTAAATTTAGATTGACCTGTTTTTGATGAGATGTATTTGACTGCATAGTGACTTAATACATAACTTATTAGCTTGAGTGCTAAGTGCAACACTGGAATTATTAATGCTTGCATTATTCTGGTTTAGTCATTGTTAAAGCAAATCTTTACTATGTGGAAGGATGGATGGGCAAGTGATGAAGTTCTTAATGTGGAAAAGTAACTTTAATTGACGATAACTAGGAGTCCAGATCAACTTCATATTTCCCCATTTTCCTGTCAGTTCTTTCTTTAGTATATTAAAAGACATGGATGCTGATGATTCCTTGTTCTCAGTATGCATCTGTTCCTTATTTCCCTCTGAAAAGAGTAGCCGTATCTACTTTTTTTATATTTGTCTGGGATCTCTGTGTCTGTTCAGTAAAACAGGGGTAGACAAATAGAAAACTTTCAAGTCTGCTTTCCATTAATTCCCTTTTTCCCAGGCCGTGTGGTCATCCAACAGGTCTGTTGCCTACTGCTTCAGTTCTGATTCTGTAGATGATCTGAACTTAGATAAGTTCAGTAGAATTCAAATGGATATAAATACCCCAAAGGTAGATGATCTACTAATCAGTAAGTGTATGACAAGAAATTCTTCTTGAAATGGGATATTCCACCACTATGAAATTAAGGACATTCAGTTTCTTTGCAATAGTGGGCTGTAACCAAGGATAGGACACACAAACCATCCAGGCACTGGCATGCCCTGATGGGATAATTTAAAAGCATTACATTAAAGCTTCTTTTCATGCAGTTCTGCTTTTTGGAAGACAATTTCACATTAGTTAAATGATGTTTCACTGGTCATTTGCAAAGGACGCTCCTGCTGAGGAGGAAAGACACCCTGCTGCCAAGAAGAGGAAAAGAAGTGGCTTATGCTCTTCTTTGAATTTTTGATAGGGAATTGGATTACTAAAATAGCATGCACTTTGTGTGGATTGCTTATGTTTCATATTCTAATATATTGCAGTCTTAAAATTAGACTATTTTTAATAATTGTAATTATAACCCAAGTCTTTATAAATAAACTGGACTGGGCTGAGGAGAGCTGTGCTTGAAAGGAACCACCGCAAGGTATTTTGGGACAAAATACAAACAACTCAGGCTTTTCCTGCCTTCCAAATCCATAAGAAAGGGTTTTTTTATGTGCAGTCAGCACAGAGGATGTGCACTGTGCTGGAATCAAATTTTCAGCGTTTATTAGTATCCTCAACGTATGTATCCAATACCTCCAGGTAGGAGAGCTCCTACTGTACAATGGTGGCTTTTGTAAGCCTTTATTTTCTCCTCTCCATTGTCATAATTCTGTTGTTTCTTCTGTAGTCTGACAGCCACTACTCCAGCCATTCCAGCAGCAATACACTCTCCAGCAATGCCTCCAGTGCTCACAGTGATGAGAAGTGGTATGACAGCGGGGAGCGCACGGAATCGGAGCTGAACAGCTACAATTACCTGCAAGGGACATCCGCCGACAGCGGCATCGACACCACTTCCTACGGGCCCAGCCACGGCAGCAGCGCCTCCCTGGGGGCTGCCACGTCGCCCCGCACCGGGCTGGCCAAGGACAAGGTGGCACCGCTGTGGCACAGCTCCAGCGAAGTGGTCTCCATTGCAGACAGGACATTAGAAAAGGACAGCCACATGGACAGGAAAGCTGAATCCTCGCTCAGCCTGGATATTCACAGCAAGAGTCAGCCAGCCTCCAACCCTCTCACAAGGGAGAACAGTGCTTACAGCTTAAGTGATGCTGTCTCACATACAAGGTAATTTTCACCTCTTGTGTGATTGCCCTCCCCACGTCCATTTTCCCATTCTCACTCTCTAACCTATCAAAAGTGAGACGTAGATGCTGAAGAGAGGGGCTTCTACTTATGTTAATCAGTGTTTTGAAAGATTTCACTGTGCAGACTGCTTGAAAATTAAGACCACCATTTGCATCTGCTACCACTTACATTACTAGAAGTCTTTAAGAGCATATTCGGTACTAAACTGTCCATAAGACAGACATGTCTGATGTGTTTATGGAGAATATCTTGCAACAACTGCAGTCCATGTGTGGATCAGAAAGGAGATCAGTCCATGTTATTAATGAACAGTTTAATATTGGGTTTATTCTTAGTCTTGCAAGTACTCCTTTCAGATGTTTTGCATTTTTTCACCCATTCTTTGGAAGTCAGCTTGCAGTTAGTATGATCAATAATGAGGGCAAGTTGCTTGGGAGTTCTAGCATCTAGATCTTAATCTCATTCTCCTGCCAGCTTGTGGGTACAGGCTTGATAGGTTACAGTCACCTTCCCTCTCTCCCTCGGTATTGCCACTTGTAAAATCAGCAATATCAAGTATGTGTGTAATGTGCTTAAACACCTCAAATGGAAGATACCCACTTCACAAGTCAATCAGTGCTGCTAGAAGCAGAAAATATTTTAGACCATTTTCCTAACCCATTTCCCAAGAACTATTCAGTGTGCTTTTAAAAAATATTCCTGCTGTGCCATACAAGAAGAAAACATAGCCCTTTCAGGAAAGATGTGGGATCATCGTAATTTGTTGGCCTTGTGGAGCCTGACTGTTGCATTTTTATTCTTAAGGCACCTCTGTTTTGAGTGTGTAGCTAAAATCCCTGCAGACTGGAAGTCCAAAGCAGTTTCTTGTAATTGTCTTGAACAAAGCTACCGTGCAAGACTAGATGTTTATGAGAACAGTTCACTAATCCCTCTTACAGTAGCTGCAAATAAAGGAGTTGTCATAGAGACTGTAATGGTCTCCATGTGCTTTGTCATGGTAATTGTGACTAAGTAATCCATTAATGGTGGTCCCACTCTGGCTTACTGCCTCTCTTCATTGGCCATTTTTGGCACCAAAGCTCACACTCAATTGATAGAAATCCCTCCCAGGTGTTTGAGACTGGTGTGTTCCCAGTAGCTGCGTGTATGTGAAGGACTTGAGCAAGTCTGGAGAGAACACTCTGAAGAGGGACTTAGATTTCTGGCATGTTAGTGTGTTCCCCTTTCTTGAAGGTAAAAAGTCTACATGGTGGTTGTCTACAGTGTTACACCTTTTATTTTAAGATAAGCATATTTATGTGCATTTTTTAACATTCAGTAGAATTTACCACTGCAGTACTTGTCTGAACATACCTGGCAGCAGCATCAACTGTTGAGATTCTTATACCAAATGCTGATTGCAATAAAGTTAGTAGCATTGTCATTTGGAAGGATTTTTTTCTGAAAACCCTTAAAGAATCCTGGAAAAATTTATGTAAGTCTTGGAAGCTTTATTGTAAAGCCTAATGGAATGGCATGTTTGTATATCTGAGGTTCTGGTTTCTTCTTCAAGCACCAAATAGGGTAATTCCCTAGAAAAGCTGAGAAAATTTTATAGAAAGAAACAACTTTGCAAGGCAGGCACACCATGACAGTTCTTCTCTTCCATGAATGTACTTTGGAATTGACTGCAAACGGGTGTCTATGTTGTTGTCTCCTTATTTATTGTGTCTTAGCATTGTGTCCCCAAAACACGGTGTTTTCTCTAGTTGGTGTGGATTAATGACGTAATGTTTCTCTGATGGTATTGAAATTACTCTCTCCTCATAATTTTGGGGCTGTCATTGAAATTTCCAGATAAAGGTTTCCTGGGCTTTATTCTGGAGAAAGCAGTTGGGGTTTCTTTTGGCCAAGTTTAATTTAAAACTAAGACGTTCATAATGCAACTCTTTAGAAAAAGGAGTAGTAGCAGTTTGTAGAACATGTCGGGCATGATACTCGAGAAATGGAGCAATGCTTGCACATACATCGTTTGTTGTGGTGGATTCAAAAAACAGATTGACTCATGTTCCTTCTTGATTTTTTTGGTTTTGAAGACTAGAGCATGTGTTTGATGCCTCACAATAAAACAAAGACACAGTCTGGGATAAAAAGCTTTGATTTTGTTTCTTGTGGCATCCTCAGTTGGTGGTTGCACACTGAACAGCAGTGGAACCCTTGGTCATCCAGCTCTTTGCTCCCAACTCTGTCATTGCTTCCTCTGTGGAGGCACAACAGCTTGGAGCTGGAGGCTGGTTAAAATGGCACTTGCAAAAGACAAGTACAGATTATGGAGATTATTAGGAAGATGCCTGCTTGAAGGAGGGGAGACGAAAGAAAGATTCTGAACAGGCTACTTTTCATGAGAAATGAACAGCTTAATTGGTGTGTTTCTCTATCAGTTTCTAAATTGCGATCCTTTGTTGTTTCTCACTTTTTTTTATCTTTTGCCTGTGGATGCCATAATGTCTGTAATGTCTTTAAAATCAGGTTTCTGAGCAAGAAGAAAAGGAATATGGCCCTAAAGAGATCTCTGTGACAAAAGAAAAGAAAATAACTACAAATTAGAGTGTTTGTGTCTGTAGAAGACAAGAGCGATAATTACTGCTCAGATCATTTAATGGTGCATAAAAGAACTTGTACCTGAGAACTGGTGGCAAAATGTAAATTATAGTGATTAACTTTTACAGCAGAGCTTCTGGCTGGGTTTTATTTCTCTTTTCCACCCCCATTCCCAAAGTCCTTCCTGATGATTGTGCAGATTTCTCATAGCATCCCAGGAGAACTGCATTATGTAGGCCAGTAATTATACAGAACCATTATAGCTGAATGTCATTAAATGAAGCAGTATGTGCTGATGGCATGAATTCCTTACAAAAAAAATTAAATCAAACTTTCATTTCTACCTAAGCTATACAGTTTTTATGGTCTTCTTACCAAAATTAAAAGGATAATCTTGACTATTTATAATCAAATACATTTTTCATTACTTCTGATAATTTTAAGCTAGTTAAAATATTATTTATTGTAGATTGCTTTTATGAATGGCTCATCTGCAATTCTCGCAGACAGTCATGTAGTATCAGAATGTTTTCTTAATTCAATCCTTGGTGTCTCAATAATTGAGGTGGGAGATAGGGGACCAGTAGTCACCATCTCTGTGTCTTGAGAAAGAGGACTGAATCTCTTCCACATAAAACTCACCTGGTCTAGGTATCTGTTGCAGTATGATGAATTCTCTGCATGCTTCCTGGTGTCAAATACTCTGTTAACTTCCCATCACTACCATAGTGCTCCAGCTCTGGTTTAGTTTTTGTAGAGTTTATCCAAAACCTTTTGCTCTCCAAATATGCTCTCAGTTAACAAGTGTGTCTCTTTGCCTGTCAGTATCCTGTTGGCCTGCCTGTGTTTACTGGGAGGGTGAAAAGCTTCAGACATATTCACAGTTCTGTGTGTAGTCCTGAAGCAGAATATCCTCCCAAAAATACTATATTGTAAAAGCCACAGCTCAAAATATGCAGTGCACTTTAAGGAAAACCATATTTAAAATTGTATGCTAATTTTACTAGCATTTACCAGGTTGCTCTTGGTGTCTATTATATGATGCATATTATAATAAACATTCAAATGAGAATACTTAAAATGCACAATGTATATTTATAGTATGTTATATAATAAATATTATACATATATATGCATCTTATATAAATTTTATGTCAGGCATAATTAACATCAGTTTTTACCTTCTTTCCCCAGTAACATTAAGGATCAACACCATTAGCTTATCCAGGAGCTGGATATTTATTTTTACTGGTTTATATTAACAAACAGTTTGTCACAACTAGCATTTCCTTGAGAATACCTGATGGGTTGAGGAATTCTGAAATGTGGTCAGAGATTCCTTTCTCCGTTTTCCCTACACTGAAGCAGAAAGACTTTTCTACTTCTTGAGTGTATTTAGGAGGAGCTAAAAATGGCAGTTTATGCTGTGGTAGTGATACCTTACAGATGGGCTGGTTTACTCAGCATGTGTAGGAGACTTTTTCAGTATTGCAAGAGACAAAGGGGGAATGAAGAAAAATTTACTGCCTTTTCCCCTAGCTCTTAATTTTCTCTGCTTTCTTGCTATAAATTATGCTTAGTTTTGTCTGCTACAAATATGAAGGTCATGCTATGCAGCACCAAATATATGGGATTGATGGACTGGAAAATATCTTGCTGTATATTCTCAGTCTGCTGTCTTTTGTATAGGCTTTTCAAATGTAGAGATGGAGGGAAGGAGGAAATACAGTTCTTTAATCCAAAATCTGTATTGCTGTAATTTGATTTGTATGCATGTAGAGAGGTGCATCTTGCCCCTGATGTGATGCCCCTGGGCTGCAGTAGGCAGTGGAAGGCTACAGTCCACCCAGGCTCTTCATCAAGTGCACAGCACTTCACTGCTGGGAATCGTGCTTAACTTGAGCCACATGAAAATGAAACATATTTCAGGGTGATTCTTTCAACTCCATCTGCTGTCAGTGAAGAGAGAAGACACTCCAAAGCATTAGTTCTCCCTGCATATCTGAGATACCTAATTTAAGACAAGCAGAACCACCTCCTTAGGATATTTCTTCATTGACTACTACAGCCCGAGCCAGACAAGTGGCATAGATTAGATAACTGACTGCTTGAGACTAAACATAGGTGGTATTATTTTCCCAGGTGGCAACATAAATTTAACCTTAAGTTCTTTTTTCTGTTTCAGTAAGAGGGATAGATGTGAAAATGCATTGTTTTATTAAGTTCTGAAAAGATTGGCGAAGAATTTTCTTCTGTGCTAAGGAAGAAGAGATTATTCAGTGACTTTATTTAGCCTTCCTGCTTATTTTTATTTCTCAGTCAGAAACTGTTCTTTACCATGGGGCCATCTGTTTCAAGTTCCTTTAGTGCAGTGTTGGATCCAGGGATGAAAATGTGGAGAAGTTGTATAGAGAGCTGGTAGAAAACCGATCTCTAGATATATGTAATGCTATTTCAGTATTAAAGCTGTACACAACGATTTCCTGGTATTGTGCTTATAAATGACTGACCTTTTAAGGTTGTTCTAGTAAATATTGTCTAGGCCTAGCACTCCTGATAGGGAGCAAGTTCCATCAGATTTGAGTATTACCATTACTGAAGAGTATCTTCCATCTAAAGCCCCTCTCCTTCTCCCAACAAGCTCCCGTTGGTCTTCCCAGCTCCATTTTCTGTCTTGACAAATGGTGATATATGTTAGAGACCTGCTCTAACTTCTCAGTTTAAGTCTTCTTTTTATTCTTGCAAATGCTAAATGAATGGTTTTCAGCAAGCCCTGTTTTGAGAGCTGTATTGGTTTCTTCTTTAGTTTGTTGGGGGGTCTTAAAGAGATGTTTCTTGTTACTTAAGTTTCTTTAAAATATGTTTTCTTTTAAAGCCAGGAATTGCAGCAAGAATTTGGACTTTGTTTCTTTTCTGCTAATTCAACTAAAATCTCATGTATTACTTTTAAACTGCCTAATGACAATGAATCGCTAGATTTCTCATTTTGTGAAGAGTGACTGTATTGTGTCTTTAGAAGTTGCTTGCAAAATTTTCCATTACTATCTGAGGTGTTTTTAATGGAACATTGGTGGAAGGCCCTTAAGAAGAGCAAACTGTTTTTGCTCCTCTGTCCGCTGTTGATAAGAATAACATCTTGTATCCAGAGTTCTGCTCTAAAATCAATTAAACAAGGCCCATATATACACATTTGAGGCAATTTTTGTCTTTGTTATGTTCTTCTCCTAGTACCATGAGCTCACGACACTCTGCCAGCCCTGTTGTTTTCACCAGTGCCAGGAGCTCACCTAAAGAAGAGCTTCATTCTGCCACTTCTCCCCAGCTCGCACCTTCTTTCTCCTCCTCCTCTTCCTCCTCATCTGGTCCTAGGACTTTCTACCCTCGCCAGGGTGCTACTAGCAAGTATCTGATCGGATGGAAAAAGCCAGAAGGGACAATAAACTCAGTGGGGTTTATGGATTCAAGAAAGTAAGACTGTTTTTTTTGTTCTCTTGTTTGATCGTTTGCTTTAATTGTAAATGAAGCATTTTGATCTGTGACAGTTTTCTGAAGAGCTCAAGACTATTAAATACAATGCTTCATCTTCTGTAGAACATAATCTCTAATCTAGTCTTCTTGGAGTACGGTTTAAATATTTGATAGTTGCCTAATCTCATTCCCTGTTAACTTGTGAAAGTTGGGGTCTTTATCATTTCTAGAAAGCTCTATGGATTTCAGTCCTATTAAAGCTTATCCTTTCTTGGGACTACTTAAAGGTGACTCAAAATGCTATTTGAGCAAATATTAAAAATCCTCTTATTATAGAGCCTGAGTTTTACTTAAAACTCTCATCCATGTAGTAGCACCGTGCATGTTGTGCATTAACTCTGTCATTCCACATTGCCTTGTCAAAATTGCTGCCAATATCCAACCTAACTGGCTTAAAGCAAGCCAGGATATCTCAGCATTACAATATGCAAGCATCTCTTTTGGAAGAGAAATTGAGAAACAACTTACTAGTGAAAATATTGTTAAGTATGACTCAAAAAGCAAGTAGTTCAGAAAACCCATTTCAAAGTAATTTATTCAAACCCTCTTGACTGTTACTGAGTCAAGCACAGCATCACTAGATGATACCAGTTATACCAGCTGTCAAAAAGAAATGGTGGAACTTTGTGATAACTACATTATAAAAAGCTGGTTGAAATATTAAAGAAACTTGAAGATTGGCTGCTTTTGGGCTTACTGAAGATACCTTTTTTTAGCTTTGTACAGAATGCATATTATTTTAATGGATTCAGTCCCTTATTGGGAAAATGTATTACATTAACCTTTGAATTATTTTATTGTATTGCTAGTTGATGTTTTTAAACAAGCTTAGTGCTTCCACAGGTATCCACTAAGGTGAGTCTGCTGTAGCAGTGAAACTTCTTCCATCCTCTGTGCCCTCTACATAGTTTTTTGTTTTTTTTTTCTTTTAAAAACTTGAGGGTGCTATAATTCTCGTTTCATTCATGCCTCCTGCCCCAGGGCTTTGAGACCTGAATGTGTCTGTTCCATTTCATTTAAGACGTCACCAGAGTGATGGCAATGAAATGGCCCACCCTCGGCTGCGGGCGTCCGCAAGAGACCTGCGAGCATCCCCAAAACGAGCCTCCAAGTCCACTGTCGAAGAAGAGCTGAAGAAATTGATAGATCTTGATAGCCCAACACCTGAATCCCAGAAGAATTTTAAGGTATGTTAGAGAGAGATAGGATCTTTTCTATTCTCACCTATAACAGGAAAATAAAATGCGAGGCGTTCTCTGAATTCTCATCGTGGACAGAAAATAATCTCTTTGTAACTGATTATTGGAGAATTAATTTGGTGAAAAGTTTCATTATTATAGTCTCTGCAATATTGTTACAACTTTGTGTGCAGGCTTAAAGAGACTTAATATGCAAATTGCAAAGAAGATTTAGTACTGCTGGGTTATGGAAAATCCTGTAGTGTTGTCTTACATATTTTAACAGTTCCTCTCTGATTGCATCACTAGGCAGTGACTTACTGACAGTATTGAAACTCCTTGCAAAAAGCACACTTTTATACCTCAATAATCCTGTTATCAAAAATGATCCCTAAACTTAAGCCTATATGTTTACAGGATAGTTAGAAACATTTCCTGATGTGTTTCAAAATGCATTGAAAAACATGTAAGTGTATGTATTTTTAGAATCCATCATTTGGAAGAGAATGTCTTGATTTCTAGTCTTCATGTACAGCCAGTGCTTGCCATCCAGAGCCCAAATTGTTTCCACAGCAACCGTGCAGAAGAGAGAGCTGCAACTTTATTTTTTGCTAGTAAAAACATGAAGTGGCTTATTAAAGCTTGTGAGTGTGGGTTCCATACACAGATTATTTAAGATGTTATCTCTGGCCTCAAAAGTAAAAAAACCCTGATCATTGGCAAGATAACCTTTTCTTAGATTTGTGATAGTTCTGAGGGGAACTGGGACATGGGTGATGTGAACACCTCCTGTTGGTTGTTTTGAGCAAGAGAATTGTTCTCATTCTAAGATATCTTCCCCAGTTTGCTGTTTTTCTGCTGTGGGGTTAGTGAATCAGTTCTTACCCTGATTGTTATTTCCTGGTTGCACTTTTGATAAGTTTCAGCAAGTTAAAAACATTGTCACACCAATAAATAGCATCTTAGAAGTAAAATTGCATTATAAAAGTAACTTACCTCTGCCCACTGTATAACTTAGATTTCATCTTACAGAAGAAAATCTTACAGCATATAAATTTTGGACACTTTAAAAGAAAAAAAAAAGATAATGGCCTGCATTAATTCACTGCACCAAAAATCCTTCTCCTTTCTGTCTATTGGCTGACAAAGGCTTTGTTTGCCAGTGGAAGTTGTTCTAGGCTATGATTTTATGTGTCTTGTGCATCTTTGTATTATCTCCCCCACCTTCATTATCTCCTCTTGGGCATTGTATATTCTCAGACAAATAACTTTTTCTCTTTTCCCTGCTTTGGTACCAAAACTTTTCATTAGCAGGAAAAAAAAAGGCAGTTCAGTCTTCTGTTTGCCAGAGTAACAACTGTGTGCCAGGAGCTGTCATTTCTGTAGAGGCAACACAGAGGGGAGGATTTGATAATAGAAAATAGGCATGAAAAATAGGAAGTTGGCTTCTTTATTTCCTTATCTTCTGATGATAGCAGGGTTTTGGAGGTAATCTTAATAATTCTGATTCTTAATCATAAAACAAACATGTCCAGCAATGTTCTCATATTGAAATTTTTAAGAGGTGAGAGGATTTGCAGATTGTCTTCCTTTGTACAGTACCAACAGTCCCTCTTCCATGCTGTTCTACCTGTAGTGTGGGATTTTGATCACAAGAATATTGTCTGTTGAAACATTTTTTCCTCTCTCTGAGAAGAGATGACTATTTTTATGTCAAATGAGGAACTCCGTTTTTAATTGCTCTTTTTGTTAAACCCATTTTCTCCGTTGTTTTTTATTTAAACTCTCCTACAGAGCAAATGAAGCTCTGTAAAAATTTCTCCATGAAAGCCTTTGGAGCAAATTTCAGCCAAACTGTAAAGAAATGTTATGCCTTAGAGATAGCTATGTTGCTACAGGTTTCATGAAAATCAGTCTCTGGTGGAGGAAATGGTCCTGATAGCAGCTCTCTGGCACTGGCCTGGGAGTGCAAAGCTCCTGGCTACCCCCAGCATTGCTTTCTCCTGTGTGGAGCATGGAGGAAGCTGGGATGATGGTGGGGGTAAGACACAAGCTTTCTTATTTATGGGACTGCTTTTGATTTTAATACTTCTGGAGACCCACAGCATAAGGGGTATTCCTAGTTGTTCAGTAACAGGAGACTTCTAATTAGTTGGCATTTGCTGGTGCTGTGCCTGCAGGAAGGCAGCCAGCCTCGGGCAATGGGAGAACTCTGGTTTCTCCAGCATTCAGACTCCTTCTGTATCCATTTCTCTGCTACTTATCAGCTCTGGAGTCAGCAAGGGCCTGAGATTGCCACTTCAGGAGAAGTTTCAAGTGTATAAAAGTTAAAATAGGCTGAAAAAAATCTATGTATGCTACCTAGTTATAACCTCCTTAAAAGCCAGTTCCATCAGTTCTTTTTCCCGTCTGCTCTGAAAAAATTCTATGTTAATACTTGGTTTCTTACTTAAAGAAGTTTTTACAAACTATTTCAAAAGTTTCTTTATTGATTATTCTTTTTCTCATTTCTTTTTATTTGTGTTTATGAATGTATAGTCACACACTCTGTCCTGTCAGTCTCCCTTTCCCAGCACTCCTACCACAAGGCGTGCCTTGCAAAGGACTTTGTCAGATGAGAGTATTTACAGTGGCCAAAGGGATCACTTCTTCACCTCGCGGGCCTCGCTCTTGGACCAAGCCATGCCAAATGATGTTCTGTTCACCAGCACCTACCCTTCTCTCCCAAAGTCACTGCCCTTAAGGAGACCATCCTATACTTTGGGAATGAAATCACTGCATGGTAAGTGGATTTCCCATTTGTCAACTTTCAGAGGAATCCTTTCTGAATCGTCTTGGGGGAAAATGTTTGTTACAGCAATTGGTAATTCCATCTTGATTTTGCTCAGATGAGGAGGGTCTAGTCACATGACTGAAAATATAAAAAAGGACAGGAATTTAATTTTTTTTTTCATCACCTCAGTGGGTGTAAAATGGCAGGACTGGTCATGCATTTGGCTTGTGTAGGGAGCACAGAAATTTGCCTCACCAGTTCCAAGTTTCTATCATTTCTTCCAAGAGTCCCCTAGATCAGGTGGACAAATAATGTATTCCTGGTTATCCACTGGAGACAACTTCAGTTCTGGTATCAGTTCCTTAATGTGGGATTATGAAAATAAAATACATTGGGAAAATTATACAGAAATGGATAAATACTAGTGGGCATTTGGATATAGAGCTTTTATTGTGCCAACTGTTCAACTGTTTTTTAATTCATTCCCTTACCCTATTTATTTTACAGCACCTGAATTACTTATTTTAGTCACACAGTTAACCAAAAAAGGTTATTTGTAAAGTTCTGTCAAGAAGACACTCAGCTTTCCCCCATTAGTTTATTGAAAAGTCTCAGTTTGATTATTTGATGGGCTGTATCTTACTGCACGTGAATGTCTCAGTGAGAAACCGAATTTTCACAGGTTCCCACTGTACTTTATAACTGAGTGTGTTTTCCAGAAATAGAGGTGGATCTCAGGGTAGGATTCTGCAATGTTTTCTGAAGAAGTATATATCTGCTCTGATTTATTCATGTTTTAGTATGTTTCAAGAGGAAAATGCAAGCTATCAATAGAGTCAACTCACTCTAGTGGGCCCTAAGCACAGTCTGCATTTAGCTACACAGGATGCATTTGACAGTGAAGGCTGATGAAGTAATCTATTTTAAATTCTTTTCATCTGACTATGATCACCAGGCATCAGTTTTCAGTGTTGAACCTGACATTTTCATGAGCTGTTGTGTCTGTACAACGTGTTTCTTGCATAAGAGTTAGGAAACTGAGCTCTTTTCATTTCTGTTTTTATATGCACTAAAATAACTTTGCAGACTTGGTTATGCTTGTAACTGGATGGAGGATTTGGCTTCTGAGGGCTTGGGGTCAGAAGATTAATGATGTCACCTGAGTACAAGTGGAAAGCAGCACTTTGTCTCTTTTCATTTAAATACTGTATTTTCCAAAAAGAAAACTACAAAACCTTCTTTTGTTGTCATGTTCTCTTGCACACTAAACTGATAACTCCTCCTAGCACATAACCTTTCCACCTCTGTCAACAAAACAAGGTCTTTCATTTTCCATAAAATGTAGGAGCTGCATGATAAAAGGACCAGCTATTTGATTGGCACACAAATTGTCTTCCCACGCACACTTTGCTGAGAAAAGCATTAGGTAAGCTAGATATTTAGTGCCACAAGTATTTGTTAGCTTCCAGTTAGTCAAAATTCTTTAAATTCAAAGATTCCAGAGCACATACTTTTTTTTTTTTTTTTAAAGAGGAAAAACAGCTAAAAATGCTTATATTTACTCATCTGCCTTAACAAATCAACTCCGATTTTAAAACAGGTAGCTATTCAAATACTTAGGTTTTCTTCTAATTGCCTATATCTTTTCACTAATTGGAAATATTTTCGTGTTAACAACCTCCAAAACAACTCTTTTGAGAGCTAAGACAGGAATCCTCAGTGTTAATATTGAGCCAAATTACATTTACAAGAAGTAAATACAGACACAAAAGAAATCAAGATTTCTGAGCAAAGAAGTGAATGCAGCGTAGCTTTTCTGGTCACTGTTCCCCAGGCAGCAATATGATTTAGCCAAAGTTCTTATGAAATTATTTTAATTATTGAGAGAGTAAGGGAAATAAACAACACAATTCATGGCATTTTGGGATTGTATCCTGCCTGTCACACTGTCTTTCTTTTCTGTATGATCCAAGCAGACTCTTCACTATAATCTTCTCAGCAGCTTCCTCCCAAGTGCCCAGTCCATCTTCTCACCTCTACATCTCTCTCTTCTAATACTGCCTATAAGATTTTCAAAACTTCTTTACATCCTGACAGAGGGCATGAGAAAGGAAGTTGTTGCTGTTTCTCAGCATAAACATGGGACCAGGCATTGCCCATTTTTTGATTGTTCAGCCAGTAAACTGAAATAAAGTAGATAATTCTTGGTTGACAGTTTGGTCTTACCCTAATTAGTGGTGAAAATCTAAGTGTTTAACTTCTGTTGTTTTAATTTTCACAAAAAATACAGGGATTTTGAATCCTTCTTTCAAGCTTGTCAATATTTTTGTTGTTTTTTTTTTCCATAGTCAGCTAGGTAACAGCTTACAGGTGGGTGTGGCTATTTTTTGTAAAGGTCTGAAGGTTTCACTGAACTGCTGAGAGATGTGTGAGAGATTACTCTGGAAGTAATTTCAAAGGTTTTCTTGTTCTGATTCGTCTTGGTGGGCTTAAGTCATTGGCTTACAAGATTGTAAAGAGGAAGGGAAAAACCCCCACAGTTTTGGGTTGGGGTTTTTTTGGGGTTTATTTTTTGTTTTTTACAGAAGCAAATAGGTACCAGGGATTGTAGAAGCCCCAGCAAGCAGCAGAGCCCTTTAAAGTATCTTCAGCTTGTGAAGAGACAGGAATTGATGGGTAGAAGAGTATTGTCCCCATGCACAGTGCTGGGGAATCAGAGATTGACTTTTGAAGCAGTCAGCTGCTAATATTAAGGCAAGTTAGAAAGGAGCTGAATGTGCTGGCTTTAGAAGATGCTTTGTAAAGGGCTTTATCTGGTCAACTGCAGTTGATCAAACACTATTCTGAATTTTGGTTCCAAAAGTGCTATGCCAGAAAAGTTAAGAATTTGGTATGCAATAGTATTAAGAAAGGAATTTTCAGGTGTTCTTATGGAGTTTATAATCTATTCTGCATTGCTCCAGGAGAGTTTTCTGCCTCAGACAGCTCCCTCACAGACATCCAGGAGCAAAGACGGCAGCCCATGCCAGACCCTGGTCTTATGCCATTGCCTGATTCTGCCTCTGATCTGGATTGGTCTAACTTGGTAGATGCTGCCAAAGCTTTTGAAGGTAAGTTTTCAGAATATAATGCTTAGGAAGCTGGTCTTTATTCACGCTTCATTAAGGACTTTAGGTTTTGTGGTTGTTTGGATTTATTTTAATCTTGACTTTCGGTTTTGTTGTTCTTAATTTACTACTCTAGTCTGAAGCTTAACCTCATTTAAAATAACAACTCAAGTATTAAGAGCCTGAAACTTTGTATGTAATACTCAGAAACCATTTCTTCATACTGGGATTCCTTGGTGCTATGGTCTGGCCAAATCTTTGTGAAACTGGCTACTTTTCATTTTGTGTAAAGCAGTTGCAGACAGCGGGAGTGGGAAAGGCACAAAAGTGCAAAAATAAAGTAATAGAGTAAGGAGAAAGCACACTAATGATTGCTTGCTTACTGCACTAGCAAGAAGTACATGTAGTGCAGCTAAAGTTTGCAACCAGGATAATTTGGGAAATACACCTTGTTGGTAAACCCTTTTTCATTGCCTCTGCATACCCCAAAGATGTAGATTTGCATATAATTATTGTTTCATCCTATGGCATTTTCCATCTCCATGACTCTTGGCAAACTGAAGAGAACTGTAAACTGTCTAGATACATTTGAACTTAAAATTAAATGCAGTTTAGGCGAAAGAGAATTTGTTACTAAAACCCAATGGAAAAGTCTTATAGGTGTGTGAAACAGAAGTACCCATTCCTAATATTTGCATAAACGCTGTCCCACCTTCATGGAAATGTTTTTTCACTCACCTTATTCAGCATGATTGGAGAAGGCTGTGAAGTACTTTGATTTCTGGAGAAGGCTGTGAAGTACTTTGATTTCTTGGCTGTTCTCTGGTAGTAGCCTTATATATCACTAGGACAGTGCATGTCTCTATGGGTGTTCAAGAGGTACTCGTGTCCTCTGCTCTGTTGTCACAGGAGTTGTAGGAGCAACTTGCCTCATATTTCTGCTGTGCAATTTTGGGAAGAGTATTCAAAGTAAGACATGGTCTTCAAGAGGAAATGAATTTGTAGTGATGGTTTTTTTATCACCACATATGGGTGAAACTCAGGTTTTAACACATTTCCCTGTGGTTGGCAGTTTCTCTTTAAAGGATCCCCTGGTTTTTGGTGAGATTTATTTGACTGTCCTCATTAACCCGAATCCCTCACTTGGTAGGCCCCAGACTCAGTTGTGTTTCTCTTCAGAAGTGTGAACACAGTCACTGTGGTCAAGATAACAAACTGACAGCTCAGATGAAGAAAAGCTGGAGTAATGTGTTAGCTGGCAGCTTCATCTCATTGCTATAAAAATACGTTCAAATTTGACTTGGAGAAGGATCTCAATGTTAATTCCATTGGTCTTTGGTTCTCTAGTCTCTGACAGGTGCCAGTAGGGATTGACACATACCAAGGAGCTTAAATTCTGATTTGTGGTCCTAAACACCTCCTCTACACCATTTACTGGTGTCCTCAGCACAAGCCCCTGAAGTGGCAAATCATGGTATCTGTACCAGCTGCCTGGATCCCTGAGCTACACCAACCTCTAGTATAAAAATTTGCCAAACAGAAAAAGACAATTCTCTTCTGCTTCCAATGAGAGCACAACAGCCACTGAGGTTAATTTGTTAAGCTAAAAGTCTTTATATTGCTGTTTGTCACACCACAGGTGACAGTGATTTAGAGATGTGTCAGAATATTTGAACAGTTACAGGACAAGAAATACACAAGGCAGGAAAGAGGTTTCATGTTTCAATCTGAAAATGTTTTATAAGGCATAAGGAAAAAATTTCTGGTTCTGTAAAATGTCATTGGTCACATTGCACACAGTGGGCTTTTCTTTCCTCAAGATAAAGGCATTCTTTATAGAGTGAAGGAAGCTAAATATAGTTGCTAAGTTATTGGGTGGTACCATGTGGTCGTACCCAGGAAGATCTGCACAGTGCTGCTTGTGCCAGAGGCAGTACTTCCTGAATCCAGTACAGTGGCAAACCTGGTGCAAACACTTGCACTGCCAGTTTGCTTCTGTCAAGTGGACATTGGTATGTCATATCATCCCTTCACCTTGCTTGAAACAGACTGAAAAGTGCTGGATGCTGCAGTGTAGCTGTTGTGCTGTGCAGGAACAAATAATCATTACTGCTGCCATTGTTTTTCTCGGTATGTTTGCCTTCTCAGTTCAGCGAGCTTCATTCTTTGCTGCTGCTGATGAAAATCACAGACCTGTGAGCGCTGCTTCCAGCAGTGATCAGGCTGAGGACCAGCTTACTGCACAGATAAAGCCTTATACAGGGTAAGTAAATACACCAGATGTCCAGGCTTTCCCAACTACAAACCAAGGAAAAGAGTAGGGATGTCTTTATTTGGAAGCCATCTCCAGGCTTCACACAATAACTCTTCACAAGTTCTCATGAAGATGGAACTGGGAGGTGAAAAGAAAAGAATTTTAAGTCCAGTTGAACCTTTTTGCAGGTTTTTTCCTTGTCTGAGATGTTAATGAACCTGTCCAAAGCAATGGTAATTCAAGACATTTACAGTGAGTTCAAGTAGAAAGAAGTCAAGTGATGAGATGAACCCAAGTAATCATGAGTTAAATTTGTTTAATATACTGCATGTGTTCCGTGTACTCTTTATTAGGTTCATTTTGTGACCTTGGTGCATGCAAATGCATTCCTTCATAAAGCCACTTGGTGTAGACAAAAGCTTCCAGCTACCCCATGTAAAGACAGTAAATGACATCAATACCTATTCTTGTTCCCTGCTTTCAACAGTAAAGAATCTCCTCCAACACTCGCCTCTAAAGTGGACCAACTGGAAGGTTTGCTGAAGATGCTGCAAGAAGATTTAAGGAAGGTAAGCATTTCATCTACAGAGGATTCGTTAGATGTATTTAGTAAGATGTATTTGGTGGTGCTAATAACTGTGTAATCCTGCTTTGCCATGCCTGAGCCTGTGACAGTCTCATCCTTGTATATGAGAAAAAGACATTTCTTTGCTACTTTTCTCAGGTTTCTAATTATGCATGGCTGGGATGGGGTGTCTGAATTTGTAGGCGTTTGATTCCTCTGCTTAAATTAGGAGGGTGACTCACAGTACCTCCACTCCTAATTCAGGTGACACTGCAAAAGGTTTGAAGTTAGTCCATAGAAATGTATCCTGCTGATGAAAAGCTGACAGTGTTATCTAAACCTGTAATTTCTGCGGTGGAAACTTCCTGTATTGTTTTAATGCCTACTTGGTCCAAGAAGGATCTGCTGTAATGAGATGAAGTCTCACTGGGAAAGTGTTTGCAGGAAGATTCCCTTCCCTTTACTTACTTAGCCATCGGCACTTGTACATGCAGAACAGGTCATGGCCAATTTTATTGGACCACCTGGGGAGCCAGCTTTTATACTGGGATCTAATACAAAGAAATCCTGTTCATGCAATCAAAATGTGGGGAAGGAAACGTCACTAATGTCCCTTGGATATAAACCAATGTGTTACTGCACATAAAATCCTTAAAAAGACTGAGACTTAGGCTCTCTTAGGAGATTCTTGCTGCTCTAGATAGATGGGAAGCATTGCCTAAAATTTCCACTAAGATCTGTATTTTTCCTTATGCCTAAGGAAAAAGAGGACAAGGCCAGCCTTCAGGCTGAAGTGCAACATTTGCGGGAAGACAACTTGAGGTTACAGGAGGAATCCCAGAATGCAACCGAAAAGCTGAAGAAATTCACCGAATGGGTTTTCAACACAATTGATATGAACTGAGAACGGTGTACGGGGAAGGAAACCATCTCTTATGAATATTATTACTGGGACTTAAGCTTTAATGCCACCCTAATTATGACATGTGAAAGTATAGTCAGAGCAATTCCCTGTTCTTCATCCTCCAATAACCCTTTTTTGCATCTCTGCGCGCACTCAGAACAATTGCAGATCAACAATCAATGTCTGCCTTTTGTAGAAAAAACAAAGTAAATAATTTTAAAAAGGTAAAATAAAATAAAAAAATAAAAGTTTAACTGCTAAAATGTGAATGTCTATTTTTTGCACATTGTCTCTTTATCTGTTATGTACAAAATGATTTGGAGGCCAGGATCAGGCTTGCTGTTCCATCTGCCTCTGTTTCCATTAACTCCTTTCTCTCTGTTTCAGGTAATCTGCTTTTCCTTGCAGCTTTGGCAAATATTATGACATCTAGAAATTTAGAAAGAAATGTTTTCTTTACTGCTCTTCTAACATTGTTTTCTGAAGTATGCCACAGACAAGGGGATGTAATGCAATGTTTTAGGTGTCTCCTTAGCAATTTGCGCTTGGTTACTAGTGCTACCTTCCCATACATTGCAGAGAGCGCGTGTCCATAGTGTATGGTACAGTACAACCAGCATCACGGCTTGGAGAGAGACTAGAGAGGTGAGCCATGGGCGAGGCATATTATCACACATCTATTGCATTAGCATTTCTGGTGGCCTTTGTTTCCCGTGGAAACAATGGCTGCAAGTACCTTTACAAACAGCAAAACTAGGCATGCTGCAGTTCATACCACATCGGGCAGGCTGAGACATAAGCAATCCAGCAACAGTGCTCAGTTAAGTACAGCCCCCTTCCCTCCCAGGGGAGTCTGTTGCTTGCATACGTGCAGGAGACTTAAGCTGAAGTTGTAAAGAGATTAAGTTGTTTTTTTTTTCCCCCTGAAATGTCACCATGAAAAACCACACAAACCATCACTGTGTACCTGCCCTCCCATTCTGTTTCCCTGGTTTTCTCAAATCACAGATTTGAGAAAAGTTTATTCAAGTTGTGTTTTATTGCATGAAACATCGTATAAATCCTTTACTATGGAAGATAGAGGAATATGTAAAGGGGAATTAGAGAAGTGTATTTTTCAAAGCACTGGGACAGGATTGGAGCTTTGAAATCCCCAGTCCCCAGTGAAATTGTCTCACATGAGATTTCCCAAACTGCTTCATGCCAGCAAAGTTGATTTCTTGTTCTTTGAAGGAACAGCTAACTTGCCACAACGTGTTACCTCTACAAAAAATACCTTTTAGGTGTCAAAATGCAGCTTTTAAGCACTGCAGTCTGCACAGGCATTGAACTGTGCAGTGTGCTGAGAAACCTTTTCTACTCCCTTCTGAGGATGTAGTTACTACCTTAGTAAATACTGCCTTCCATAAAGTGCAGTGTATTCGGGGGTTATTTTCGAGAGCATCCTCTCACTCCCCTTTATCACATTCTCAAAAACACAGATTAAAATCACAGCAGTCTTGTCACAGACTTCCATGCTCTCTTCAAATCCCTTTTTCACGCTCTTTAATCTTGCTGCACACAAGTACACACTACACTTCAACCTCAAACTTCATTTGTGATGCTAATCCCCATGGAGTTCTTCTCTAATGTTTTGTCATGGAAATGGATCTCTTTGGAACTATTTCTGGAGTGCTTTTGTAAAGGTTTAGAATGTCTTGGGTTTTTTAATGACTTGTATGAAGGAGATTTATATAATGCCTGATATTATTTGTAAATGGGAAATATTGCTAACATCTCTGAGCATCCTGAAGTCTTGCTTTTATTCTCTTTTATTTTTAAGTTTGGTTTTGTTTTATTTCAAAAAATATTTTGGGACTTGGGGCAGACTATTTATTAGAGTTTTGCAACAGAGTTCTTCTTGTATGATGCCACTGAAGGCTACTTGTAAAATTCTGACAATAAAACTCATTTTAAAGGTTCTTCTAAACAATTTTCTGATTTTGTTGGATTTGTTAAGACTTTTCAGAGTGTTCATTTATTCCTGGTTTCTTCTTGTACCACTTTTGTCAGTGCTTATTGATACAGGAATTCCATTCTCTATTAGATTCTTAATTTTTATCCCTTTGAAGGTCATTACTTCGTATGCAAAAAACACTCCATCACTTGACTTTTTACTTGTATTATTGCACAAATGTATCTTCTTCCCCCATTTACAAGGGCTTGCTACCTTTAAGTTACTCTGTGCTTCACCAGAGTAATGTAAAGGAGAGGCAGTGGTTTTTTTATAATTTATCAGGATTTTAGAACTTACTTGGACTGAAGCTAATTTAGATGAAAACCAGACTGTCCTGATTCATCTGCCCAAGGACACACAAAGCTCTGTGTCTCAGAGCCAAACCTGTGAGCATACAACATCAGGTTTTAGGTTTGGGAGGGGAGAATGGGGCACATAATGC
The DNA here is from genome assembly GCF_052056855.1 of Sturnus vulgaris. Lineage (NCBI taxonomy): Eukaryota > Metazoa > Chordata > Aves > Passeriformes > Sturnidae > Sturnus > Sturnus vulgaris. Next base: position 13,381,206 of record NC_142248.1, on the reverse strand, counting down.
ATTTGTTTTGTTTTCCAGATCTCCATCTTTCACTTGGAAGATGACCTTGGAAGTGTTTTGAACTGCTGTTTTTTTGGCCCACCAGATCAGCATTCCTCACAGCTCAAAAATGTGGAACTAGGTCAGTCTGTGGTAAAGTGTGTTCTGGTTCACTGAATAAATCCCTACAAGGCATTGGGGAAAGAAAATTCATCTGTTTCTAGCAGTGAAGTTACCAAACCAAGAGAGCTCTGAAGCAGCAAGAGCAAATAGAAGCATCTAATGAAAAATACAGGTTGAATCTTGGAAAGAAAACTAGATGCTGTCTTACCATTTGTAATTGGATCCTGGTAGCTGAGTTGAAGGAGAAATCTTCCTTCGGGTCAAGGAGTTGCCCTGTCCACATTCATAATGAATTCATGCTAGAGGTTCCCACGCTCCACCACACACAGCACTAAGTCAGCCTAGACCAGGGCAGGATCCAACTTGCAGGCATCTCCTTGAAGCTGGAGCAGTGAGTGGCCTCAGCAGAAGGTGGGTGGCTGTGGGAGCAGTGTGGGTAATAAAGGCCACCTTCCCATTTCTGCCACAGACTAATGTTTTATGTTCCTGGAAACCATTTAGTATTCCTTGTCTACATTCCAGTGCAAAGGTGCTGTTTCCCTGTGACAGTTTTTTGGATAGCTGGATGTGGCTGGTACAGCAGTAGAAATCTGCCTTCTCTCAAAATCCCCCAATCAGGGTGTGGGGATGTCACCACAGAGGGGCTGCAGCTGGCGTGATGGATAATACACGTGTCAGAAGTGGTGCAGGGCATGGGTAACAGGTCAGGAGGTGGTGACCGGGTGTGGTAAGGGCTGAGGTGTGAGGCACACGGGAGCAGGGATTGTGAGGGTAGAGGGAAGGGGCCTGGGGGAGCTTGTTATGGGATTGTGGGAGAGGAGATGGGATGAAATGCAACACATTCAGGTTTTAATCATCTGAAAGCGTGGTTACTGTATGATTGCCTGTTGTTTCTGTGGGAGGCTGTGTGAACAAGTAGCATGAGAGCCTTTTCCCCAGCTCTCCCTATTGAGGGAAAGGTCCCCATAAACCAGGCACAGCCTGGGAGGATTGACTGGTCTGCTTTTAAAACCTTTATGTAATTCTCTCGTCTCTTAGTGCCTTCCTTTGGGCTGACAGCTAACAAATCCTCTTTTTAAGCAGTCGGCTCTCTCCTGGCAGACGGTTCAGCATGGTGTTAGTCCTGTATGTGAGCAACTTGCTTTGCTGCAAGACAGCAGAGGAAGAGGAGGTTGCAGCTTATCTGCTGGTAGGGCATCCAAAGCTGGATTCCCTGGAGGAGAGATGATACTGTACCTTCTCTACTGCTGCAGCTGTAGCAGACATGGGCTGTGCTGAGGTGGTTGCTAATGGATGGGAGTCGAGCAATGAGATCTTGTATAGGTGCCTTCACCTCTTCCTGATAATGGCCGTGGTGAGGAAATCCTTGCTGGACTTTTTAAGGCAATGCTAGGGGCAAAAGAAGATTAGAAATATTCAGAGCTCTGCAGTAAGATCCCCTTCCCCCAGCAGTTTTTGCTGGGCATGAGGGGAGTGGGGCTGGGAGTCTGTATGAGTTGAACTTGCTGGAGCACCAAGGCAGGCTGTGGCTGATGGCAGCCACTTACACCTCCTTTCTGGAAGGAAGACTAGCTGCAGCCACTGTCTGGGAAAGGCAGATCCTCTCCCACTTTGTACAGCAGCAGCCTGAGGAGTCAGAGTCAGCTTTGGGGAGACAGAGCTGCTGGGGTTTTTCCCCACTCAGTAACCAAAGTCTCAGGAAGCAAGTCCCTTTGTCCAGCTTTTCTTGTGCTTGCATGGATGGACCTGTCTCCTTTCAGAAGGTAATTTCTGTGTATCACAACCAGCTTGTGTTTTTCCAAAATGTTTTGTGTCAGTGATTTAAAGTGGACTGGGCTGTTTGTGACACAGAGAAGTGTGGCCAAGTGGAGAACTCCTATGGGAAGTAAAACCAGGGTGCTGCAGTAATTTGCACGTCCTTACCAAACTGCAGGACTCGGGGCTGCAGAATTTATGGTCTATCACAAGGTAACTCAGGTTGGAAGGATCTTCAGGAAGTCTCTTGTCCAGTCAGTTGCTCTGGACTTTATCCATTGGGTCTTGAAGAAAAACCCTTGAGTATGGAGATGCATGGTCTTTTTGGGCAATGCATTACTTTCTTCATCATGAAAAGGGTTATTAGAAGAAAGGTGCCACCTCAGCAGCAGTTGTGGGCTCTGTTTTGCCTACATTCCAAAAGCTCATGGCAAAGGAGTCCATACCCTCCTTGAAAGTCTGCCTGGGGCCAGCAGTAGAGCACCCACATTTGCCATTTTCCCTTCGGTGAGCCTGGCAGAAAGGGGAACCCTGCAGCTTGGTGGATGCTGAGCGCTGTTTGCTCCACTCCACTCATCAACTTCCTACAGTACAGTTCTGATTTAGTTGCCAGGGATTTCTCTTTTCTGTACTTGGTATTGCTTATTCACGCTTTAATCAGGGCCTAGATTGAGCCCCCTGGTTGTCCTTCACTCTGTGCTGCCTCCAAGGACACACGTGCTGGGAAGCCACAACTGTGGGCAGAGGAGGCTCCTGGCAGCTGAAGAAGCCTATCAGCTATTGGCACATATAGAAGTCAGAGACTAAAACGAGGATGTATTCCAGGACTAGGACTAAATGTACTTTCCTAACCTCATGTGATAGTGGGAAATGCCACCAACTATAACTAAAAAGAGGTTTCACATCACAGGGGCAAAAAAACTGGGACTTGTTCTAGTGCTGTTCGAAAGTTCATTTCTGTTCTTGCCCCTTGCTTCCTCCCACCTCTCCTGCACTTTTCCAGCAGTTTGTTCGCTTTGTCTGGTGGCTGCTGACCGCTGTTCTGCCGCCTGGGATCTGATGCAGAAAGAGGGGCTGCTCCAATGGTCCTGGCATCGAAGCTGTGTCTGCCTGTGGCTGAGCTGAAAGGCGAGGCTGAGTCGAGCAATTGAAGGACTTGGCTGAATTGAAGAGCTTGACTGCTCACTTATTTTGTGAAAGGAGCCGAGGCACATTTGCATCTCTTTATCACTCCAAGACAGTATCTCACACCCAAAAGGAGTGTGGAGATACAAAGAGATGTAAATGTGCCTCGAGAAGAGGTAACTTCTGTAAATCGGAGGTTACCACTGAGTCTCCCGGCTTAGCTGGAGCTTGGAGACTCAGTGATAACTTCTGCTGGATGGAAGGAGCAAGATATGTCATGCCCAAATTGCAGTGTGCCAGGGATAACGCTTGGGATGTATCTGCCCACGCACAGCAGAAACAATCACTGTGTGCTTGCCTGGCCCTTCCTCCTTCGAGGCTTCTGGCTGAGTCCAGCTCTGTCCAGAGGAGCAGCCTAGAGCTCTGCAGTGCCAGCTTCTGCTGCCGGCATTGCATAGATGGGGGACTGGGGACACTTGACTCGTTTCCTCCATGACCATGGCATTTGGTCCTAATAGTGGTATAATATAAGTGTACATCTATTTGCTTTTAACATTCTTTGTAGCACCTTTATTTCTTTTAGAAAAGGTTAGGTGTTTTCAAGCTGTGTGCAAGGATCTGACAAGAGCCATTCTTCCGTGTTATGCTTCACATCGGTAGACTGGTCAGTCACCACAATCTGCAAGTCCTAATAGCATTATTGACTGGCAGATTGTTTTGTCTGCTTTATATTCTTCCTCAGGTCAGGCTCAACACAGCCTGGGGAAAAATAAGGTGCGAAGAGCAATACATAGAACTAGCATCTTGCCTACCGAGTATTTCCCCTCTTCCTGCTTGCTTGTGTTCTGCCACACTCAGAGCTGTTGAAATTGAAGAATTCTACATGTGTGAAGTTTTCTAGCTGATCTAGTCTGCTAGAAAGTTCCTCATGGAGGCCAAATACGTGAGAGCTGCACCATGTTCCCCTAACTGTAAAAACACCAAACTTGATGAGGTTACACCTATAGCATGGAAATATGAGTCTCCCTCTTAGTGATTTTTCAGTTTTTCCGTGGCCTAAAAGCAACACTCAAACCAGCATTAGTTCCACAGCTCTGATTTGTTTGGTCTGATTTTGCAGTTAGATCTCAATTCCCCACTAAAACCCTGTAGTTTTTAGCCATATTTGATTTTTAAGTGAGCCATCTTTATTAGTCAAATATGGGTCATAGCTTACATAGGGGGAAAGTCATCAGAATCAGAGCATGTAGTGTGGATCTCTGGTCTGCTGTACAGTCTGCTGTCCTCCCCAAGTTCTGCAGTCTGTTCTGCATCCTGTTGTCTTTGTGGCTGGAATGGGCAAAAATGATGGGAAGTGCCTCAGAGAAAGGTGCTGGCGGGCAAAGACATCCCTGTCTGAGGTCAAGAAAATGCAGACAAGTTCTTCACACAACAGTCACTGGAGGAGTTGCAGCAGTCCTGGACAAGAGCCCTTGAGGTGTTTTCCCAGCAATCTAGGTGCCAGCAGAACAGGAAAAACCAGGGCTGCTTGGTGTGAGATGCCGACCAATTCATGACAAGAAAAGGGAGAGACAGAACGAAACTCTGCATGTAAGTGCACACCAATCTCTCTCTTACTGAAGTAGGAAGTGGCAGAGTAGTCTTGGAGCATGCCTGTGGGCAAACAGAACATTTTGCTTAAGCTTCATGAGGTGTTGAGAGCAAGGGAGAGCGTTTAAGGGATATTTTCAGTGTAGTCTGTTTTAAAATAGACTATTTTTAGTGCTTTTATACAGGGCAGATTTGAAAAGATCAAGTGGCAGTGTCTAAATGCACAGATAAAGGCTGGATCAGTTTCACAAGGTGCCGAAGTGGGTTAAATGCTGAATTTCTGCTGGCTTCTGAACTTCACCTCTGTCCTCACATAAGGGGGAAAACCAGTAAGTTTTCCCTAATACATAGCTTTGTACTTACTGGGCTTTTAGTCACAGCCAGTTCTAAACAGGAGTTTGAAGGGAAGGGGCCATGCTTTCTGAAGTGCATCTCTGGGCTGGGAGAATTTGAGTCCTTTGGGACCTGAGAAAAGCTTGCAAAATGAGAAAACAGGCCTAGATTTTTCAAAGGCACCACAGAGCTGGCTATGGAGTCAAACAGATATTTCCCCGAGGGCCTGGAGCAGGTGGAGTACCCAAATGGCAGCAAACCTGGCAGGCCTGCCAGGAGCACAGGGCAGCTCTGTGCTCCAGTGGTCCTGGGCCAAGGCTCCAGATTGAGCTCAGGAAAGGCTGGCTGACCTGCTTTTTATCCCATTGCATTGGGCACTGGGGCTGTTCAGTGGTTTTGCACACCCAGTCTTCAAGGCACCAGAGTTCATCATGTAACTGCTACTGTGTGCTCAGAGACATCCAAGCCTTGTGTAAAGGCATGACCAAAAATCCTTTCCTTCAGTAACTTCACAGCTCAAGGCATTCAATATTAGTAACAACTTTTGAGGACACTCTTAGTGCCTTCCACGTTCCTCCAGGTTCTCTATGGTCCTGGTCTGGTAACACATACCTGAAGCTAACTGACAGGCAGATTGTGGGATGTACAGCAATCTACTATTTGTCCATAATGGTAATCAACCTATTCAGTGCCTTTTAAAGGTATTTATCAGCCAGTCATGCAGATACATTTAAATCCTAATACTGCATTTGCACTTCTGCCAAGAAAATATGTTCTAATGGATTTGTTTTCACATTTTCAGACAATGATGTAGCATCACAGAGAGAACCAGGCTGATTCTGAAATAATTTTTTTTAAGAAATCAAAATATAGAGACATGGGATGTTATGCTTCTGGCCTGTCTGTAGCCATCTGTATATTTAATACTTTGTCTGATGGTAGCTAAAAGTTTCTGCTGACACCATATCTATGCTGTGAGATAGTTCTGGTTTAATTTCTGAGACCAGATATATCAATAAATTAGGTCTTATTTAACAGAAAAATCTTCATTATCCTTATCTGGACATGAATCCCAATAAAATAATTTTGTGTATTTGATCTAGTACTCTAGTTAATCTGAGGCAGTAGTCCCCATATGGGGTGCAGCTGAGTTTGGGGCTTGTTAGTACCGGATGAGATGGATGCCAGCCTGGCTCAGTGTTCAGTACTGGGCCTCCAGGTACAGATCCAAGAACAGGGCAGGAAAACTGGGTTATTCCCCTAGAATGTACCTGCAGCAATTTGGTTTAGGGACTTCTTGACCAAAGGAGTCAGATTTGTGTATAAATACGTTCAGTTGTCTCTTTTCCAATCTTAGTCCGGCCTTAGTCTTACCTTTTGTATGGAAGCACTTTTAAATCTTTTCTACTGCTCTTCCCTGATCCCTGTAAGCTAAGCCCTTCTGCAGATGGCAGACCAGAAGTGCACAGTCTTTGGGATGCAGATGCACTGCTGTGCTATCCTCACATTGTCTACTGTGTTCACTATCCCTTCCCAAAGCATCACAAGCACTTAATATTCTAACTGCTGTGGAACATAAACTAAGTTGACATTATTTTTAAGAATAGGCCCAAGAGCCCTTCTTGATATAATGAGGTCAGAAGTGTTTTTCCCATGTCCTTTCTTTTGACTTTCTAGGTTGCAGTTTTCCTGCTGTCTTCTCACCTTGTCATTTGGTAGCATATGGTTGTTTTGCAGCTCTTCGCAGATAACCCTTCTGTTTTACTCAGCATATCCTCATGCTACCAGGAGGTTTGTCACATTTATTATCACTCATTTGCCAGGTAATTTACTAAGTTCACCAAACATTGTGGCCTTCAACACTCATCCCTCTGATACTGTCCTGGTGAACTCCCTCTGTCATCAAGGTTTGCTCCTTATATCCACCTTTTATTTCCTGTTCTTTAATCATCCATTCTCTCATTATCCTGTGAGTTTATACTCCTTTGGGGAAGCAGCTTGCTTCATGGCCCTCCAGTAGGATAAGCAGGTGCTTGTATGCACTGAGCATCTTTTGTCCATGCACTTCACGGCCACTTTAAAGGCTTCTAATAGTTTCCAGCAAAAAGACGACATGGAAGTTGGAAAGTGAGAGGGAATGTGCCTCTCTTCTACAGACACCCCAGTGGGCCCAGAGTTCATCCAGGATGCTGGAAGACTGCTTCATTGCCTCCTCTATTCAAGGGGATTTGATACGGCATCTTCCAGGGAAGCATCCCAACTACCAGACTACTAGCTTAGCTTCTATTTTCTCCCAGCTTTTCTTGATAGATCTCCTTCATTTGTCTTAAAATATGCATTGACTCAGGGATGGGAATTTATAGCCTGCTGACTGTCCTTTAGGTTCTATTTTATCCATTGCTGTTTCAGTGAGCATTGGGTTTCTCCAGTTGAAAGTGGAACCAATAGCAATGAAAATGACTGACAGAATTGCATGCAGCCTACACATGAGGATGATTGAGAGTGAGAGATGTAGAACTGAAAAAGCTTCTTTCAACTACCTCCTTCAAAGTGAAGTCCAGCCTCCATCATCCACCTGCTCATTTTCCCAGAGAACACCCAAACTATTGAAGAGTCTTACAGTGTCCTCAGATACTTTGATGCATATGGGAAAAAGCTTGGAGAGAGAACCATTGGAAGTGGAACAATGCAGGGATGTGCATGCCCAGAACTCCTACGATGAGGAAAGGGGTGGGGACCTAACATCTAGCAGGTAAGCTGTAAGGAGAGTCCCAAGAAATAGGACTACCAAATCCTGTGCTGCACTTGGAAAAGTTGGAAAACCCTATTTAAAAACACAGCATGGGAAAAAGGCAGGTTTGAGGCACACACAATTGTCTTGGGTGCAGGACCTGCAAGTAATCCTTGGAATGAAGAACAGGAGAGCAGGCGTGAAAATCGGTGGGGAGGTGCTGAGGGGCACGGAGAGCTCCCAGGTGTTACGATGTCCTGAGAGCCCCCTGTTAACCCCTCACCATGTCTGAGATTCTCCCAGTGCTCTGACAAGCCAGTTTCAGCTCACTTTTTGGCCAGTGCCTGGGTTAGACCTTCAGACCATTTCCCTTTCTTGTGGATGTCGCCGCTCTGAGCAAGTGTCTTGTGGATATTCACAAGGCTCTGCAGAGGAAGGGAAAGCAGAGGTGAACACTGAACACTACCAGATCATGGGGGGGACAGGGATGTAGCTGAAACCAGGTAGGTATAGGAGGGTTACAATGAAGTCAAATGACAGCTGATCAGCAAGGAACTGGTTTACCTTTAGGTTTACAGTAATGATGTAAAGCTCTGCACAGGAGCCACTTGTCCAGCTGGGCCCTTTGGCACTTCTGTCCTTAGAACCTTGCAGATGCAAATCACAGCTCTTTCTTGCCTGGGTAAAACAAAGCACTTGCACTTACCGCAGAGACTCATCCTGCGGTGTTCCCTCAGGATAAGCTGGTATAATGAGACTTTTTCTGTAACTATTGTCTGTGATAAAACCAGAAACTCTTTGTAGGTTATTAGCCAATACAATGATACTCTCATGTATTTTGTAATTCACTTTTTATTCATGAGGTCTGACAGCCATTTCCACAATGTACTTCAGGACTGTGTGGTCTCCATGGAGAGGTTTTTCTTGCTGTGTCAGGTACTTTGGATATTGAGAGATGATGAGAATTTGTTTATGTCTGGCAGCTTTCATCCATGTTTTATAAAAAGGCAGAAGAAAGCAGCAAGCTATTGCCACGACAGAGCCAGGAACTTGGCTTCAGGACTCTTTTAATCTCCTTGGCCTCATAATAATTTGGACCTAGCTGCTTCTCCCATCACTTCTATGATTTCCTCAAATGTACTCAAAGCTCTTGGAAATTGCCAGGTCCAAGTGGCTTTTGGAGTGCCACTAGGTTGATTCTGTTTCACATTCCAGTCACTGCCTTTACCAAGCATCCAGTTCTGGGAACAACCTTGTGATGGCTGGGATGCTCAGATGGTGACAAAACCCCCTTGACTTGGAAAGGATTTTCAGCTGTGGAGAGGATTTCTGATCCATGCCGGATGAAGCTAATAAGATCTGCACTGAATTCAGGATGTGCTGGCTCACATTGGGTAGGATTTTGGCAGCTTGCATGGCTGTCAGATTGCAATGTTATATGCATTCAATGGCAGACAGGAACTGGGAGAACAGCAGATTGTGGCCTGCCAGGCAGCTGGGAAATAGCCTGATGCAGTAGGAGGGATCACACATGGCTGAGAACACCAACTTGTGTAATGATGAATGGGAGGTGAGTAGGAGCCATGAAATCCTAGCCTTGTCTTTAGCGTGTTTTTCTGACTGCAGTCTGACAAGGGAAAAAAAAACCAACAGACCATTGGAAAGATGAAGAATGCGACATGTGAGAAATGCCCAACCTTTGCCAAGCAATATTTTCATACAGGTGCTAGAAATATTTTTCCTGTGGCAGCTTGCTTAGGACTTCTTCAAGCTGAAGTCCAGTGAACACCGCAAGATCTTTGACCTTGACCACAAGAAATCAGGACATATTCTATGTAAGTGCCTGTCACAGAGTGTGACCAGAACGTGTCTAATGTATCTCACAGATGCTGTATTTTAGTGGAACTGGTGCTCTGTAAGAGGCTACTTCCAGTTGCTGCTGATCCAGCCGCCCTCAAGGTTTCAGGCAGCCCTGAAGGCTTTTCTAGCCGGCCGTGCAGGGCACTCTGTCCTGCTCCCTGCCGCAGGCGGCTGAAGGTAGCTGTGGATGCAGACGTGGAAACTCCTCAGCGACACACGCAGCGCTTCCCTGGGCAGCAGATGCCGGTGGGATCAGGTGCGATCCTGCCCCCGCTGCGGGGCTCCTCTCACCATAACGGTAACAGAGCGTCTCACGGAGCGGCCCGGCAGGGAACAGAGACCCTGGTAAGCCACGTGGAGGATTTTTTTTTTTTTCCCACGAAGTAAAAGGAAAGAAAAGGGAAGGGAGGCTCCTCCAACGTTCCCTGCGCTGGGAAGGAAGGGCCGTGAGGGCTGGGAAGGGGCGGGGCGCCCTCTGCTGGCGCCTGTCGGCAGCGGGCCCGGCCCGGCCTGTGCCGCGCTGTGGGGACGGCAATGTCGGACAAGTCAGCTCAGATTGCCCGTGAGGACAGCGGGCACGGGAGCTCGGCCTTGTGAAGTGTTTTGAAATCTGCTTGTGAAAGATGTCGAGTAGGAGCAGCGATCTCTGCTAATAAAAGCCGTTGTGCAGGAGCACGTTACTGCTGGAATTGTGCAAAGAGGCGGTGCAGCCACACTTGGGGACTGCGCTGAAGCCCAGGTTACTGCAATAAATTGCTCTCTTTTGCACACCTGGATCCCATCGGCTGGCGAAAAGATCCCAAAGCCTACAATTATAACTTTTAATCTGTGTGTCCACAGGTTACTACCAGAATAAATGTTGTATTTTCTTTAAGAAACCAGGGCTAATTTAACTTTGGATTTCAGCTGTGTTTCTGGGGGTAACTGTGTTTCTCAGCAAGTAAATGCTCTTGGTATTACATAGCTGTCATGAGAAAGAAGATGACATGCTGGTAGTTTGGCAGCAGTTCCTAGTAAAAGAAAGCATGTAATGATCCTATTGCATGATTTCTCTATTTTCTTCTTGTTCCGTGTCTTCCACAGATGCAGGCTGGAGAGTAAAAGAATTGCACATCCTGGTTTTCTAGCAAAACTCATTTTTCTCAAGAATGCTCCTTCAACTTTTTACACATGGCAGCTCTGCTCAATCCCTGTTTCTCCTCCTTCCTTTTTAGGGTTGTAAGGAGTTTTAGATGTATAGTGTGATTGTCACAGGCCATTTTCCTCCTGCTGTGCTGAATCAAGGCTGTAGACAGCAGAGTTTCTTCTCAGCAGGTTGAATCAGCTGTCAGGTGATAAAAAATGTGCAGTTTCTGCTTTTTACATTTACTGTTGTGAACTAATGAATGTGGTTGCTAATCTTAAAGCAGCAGCACAACATACCCCAGCTACACTTCAGTGTTCCTTGGGATGAAGTTTTCAGTTGTTCAGCTGGGTGTGAAGTGGAGGTGAGGTCATTTTAACCAATAAGCATCATCTGTAAAATTGCTGCTGCAAATGTTTGTCAGCTAAAAGAAAGTTGCTGATTGTTTTGTGATGTATTTCAATTATGTAAGTAAAGTAAGCATAAAAATAATGCTGGAATGATTCCTCTGTATATGAAGAGCTTGTTTGCTCACAGGGTTTATGAAACAGAGCTTTTGCCTGATTAGGAAGTTCTTTTCCAGGGGCAGCTGGCAGCTCACTGGACCCAAGGAGCAGCTGGGTGCTGTGTGCAGGTGCCTGGGACCACAAACTGGCAGCCACACCAAGTACCTTGATAAAAAAGAATGGGCAACAGTAGGTATATACTCTGTACACCTGTGACCCAACAATGTCTTGAAGGCCAGTCTGCTCTTCCCCTTGTCTACATCTATTGCTATCACCATCAAATTCTTTCAACCCTTTTTCTACATAGGCTCAGAGCTGAAGCACTCAGCTGTTTTCAGTTGAGCAAGCTGAAAAAGAACAAGCAGTTTGAGTGGTGAAAAATGTGTCCTTACAGATTTGGCTGAAGGCCATTCTAAATCTGTGGTCCCCCCAGGGCAAGACAAAATTTTAGTAGTGAAGTTGTATGTAGTGAGGCCTAGCCTTCCTGGCAACAACAAGCAAGAATGGAAGACAAAACTTAATTCACCTGCTGCTGGAAGCTCATCCTTCTGCACCTATCTCATTTTTGCTAAATGAAAATGTGGCTCAGCAAAACTTTAAGTACTTCCAAAAATAGACTCCATTCCTGCCTTCAAAAGTGAGGTGAAAGAATGCCAGCAGGTAACCTGCCAAGCTACTATCTTTCTCTGATGGATTTGCTTCTTCCATCCTCATTATCCTTCTGCTTGTAAAAAATGTTTTGAGAATCTAATTCTTGGACTGTATGTGAGCAAATGCAATTCCCTGATGTCCTGCTAATGCTGTTGTGGGAAAGAGACTGTATAATACCAATGGCAACTCGTGCAGACACCTGCCTGTCCTCCTGGAAGCTGCAGCATGTCTCATCATCGCTACTGCCACCATGACGTGAGGTTGGTCCTTTTCCTACATAATGTTTGCAAGCGCTGCAACCAGCAAGCGGGACACAGGGTATTTAAACACAGAGGTCTTTCTGCTCAGCAAATGCAAGATATTTCAGGTCCTCTAGCTGTTCTTCTTGGGAAGGCCATCAGCTGCACCATGAGGAACCAAAGGGCCTGTCAGAAGGCCAAATGTTACGTTCTCAGTAAGTCTGGTCTGGAGATCATTTTGTCATTCACAAAGACACATCATCTCATTTTCCTGCTGGGATCATCCTTCAGATCAAAATTATCTCTTTAGCGACCTCTGACAGATCATGTTCCTCTGCTCCACAGAATTCTCAGCATTAGAAGCCAGGTTGAAAAGGCTCATCAGCCCCACAAGTACTTGGCAGTCAGTGCATAGCCAGAACTGCACAGTGTTACAGAGCAGAGAACAAATATATGTGTAGTTGCAACTGGGAATATTTGCACCTTTCTACAACGATATGTTCATCTAGCCAGAAGCTGTAGAGCAGTTTCATAAACCAGAAAACCATAGGTCTGAAATAAACATTTTTTTTTTTGTGCATCCACACTGCCAAGGTGAATAGATCAAAAACAGTCAGATGAGTGAGTGGTCCATGCCAGGCCAGCTAGTCCAAGTCAGAAGCACTGTTAAAGCCTGATGTGAATTTGGAGAGGAGGAGTGGAGAAAGCTGCTTCTGCTTAAAACCTTATGTTAATGATGTAGTCACAGCATGCTTGGGATGGGTTCCCCTGACTTCTTACCCTTCTCCTCTAGCCCAGGTCCTCTCAGGAGTAAGAAGCCTTTTGTCTGTGGAACTCTAATCCTGAAGTGATCCCAGGCTCCAGCACTCCCCCATATCTTTGCCATGGTGTGTTCAGCATGTTTTCAGAAGCTTGGGGGAGCAGAGAAGTTGCCTGATATTGACAGACCCATCGATGTGCTATGAGACAGCAAGGCATCAAAGAGCACCAATCTCAGTTTCTGGTCAGAGAGCAATGCCTGCCATGCTTTGCTATGCACCAAACTGGACCACCTGGTGTAAGGCACTGGAGATGCTTCAAGGGGGCACCATCGATTATAAATCTGTGCAGCACCTTGTACAATTCAGAGAAACTTTCCTGATGTTCTCACAGCCATTGCAGTATAAAGCGATAAAATAATAATAGTAACAGTAATAAAAATAATGGTAACAGTAACAATAATAGTAACTCTGCTTTACCACAGGAAGCAGAATAATGTTGTGAACTCTTGGCTAAAAATGCAAGGCTTAGATCATGAACTAAGAGCTGTTTTGGCAAGGGTGGCCTGGAGTCTTTCTAGTCTCCTGCAAAGTATACTTGAGGCTCAAGCCTTAATTGGCTGCTTTACATGAGGAACACAGAAGTCTTCTCTTTACAGCCAGGGCTGTTTGTGACACAATACACTTTTTAAAATCTCCCTTACATTTATCCCTTTTCAGAAAGGGGTAGGCAGAAATCCAACTAATTTCTCAGTAGCCTCTGTTGTTCAGTGGTTTATTGCCCAAGCTTACTTCCTCCTAAAATAGTGCTGTACTTAGTTACAACCTAAAAGTATTTCTATAAATTGCATATCCTCTGACCTTGTCCCTCTTGTGGGTTGTTATCCTCCCCCCAAGGGACAAGCAGTTAACATTTCAGGGCTGGTGCTTGTGAGACTGGCCTGGACTGCCTGCCGAGGTGAGTCAGCAGAGCAGGAGTCCTTCTGCCCCAGCTTCACATCTTTCTTTGCAGAGCTCCTGTTATTGACTGGTACAAAAGCCTGCCTGGCTGTGCCTGGTGCCAAGCACATGAGAGGGAAGGGCCAGGGCGTGGACAGAAGGTTTTCCTGGCCCACATCTGTTAGTATATTGTGGTGATGCTTTATGGGAGTGTACATTCAACGCACAAGCTTTGATATGCTGTACTACTCAAAGTAAGGACTTCTTTGATTCACAGCTGGGTTTCATGTGGTCAGAGTAGCTCAAACATATTTGCACTATGCTCCTTTAGGTGTAAGGAGCCCTGCCTGTCCCCAGCTGTGGCAGCCCCATCATTCCCTTGCCAGGGCTATGTGCACCATGTCCACTCAGTGGGGTTGGCTGACCGGGGCTCCAGACCCACTGGTATCAGCCCAGGGAGCCTTGGATGTCCAGGACAGGGACTGTGCAAAGGCCTGTCCAGCCTTTGTGAACAGGCCCAAGGCAAGAAGCCAGCATCCAGCATTATGAGTAACACTGGTTTGGGTGCAGCTCTTCTGTGAGTTCAAACCTGATTTCCCACCTGCATCGTGTCACTTGGAGCAGCTGAAGGCGGGATGTGATGGGATGTGATCTGTCCGAGGGACAGGGGTATGCTTCCTTTGCTCAAACACCTCCACGCTAGGTTTCCTATGTGCTTTTCTGCTAAAGGAAGCGTGTGGTGCTTGCTGCTTGCACCCACTGGGTGGAGCTTAATGTCTGCTGCCTGCACATTCCCGTCCTAAAAGGATAGATTCCAAAAAAATCACAGAGGAAACAGAGGCAGGGAAGGAGCAAAGCAACACTGAACGAAGAAGTGCTTCTTACCGGAAAATAAGGCTGGCATATAGCATAAAAACAAGGTAGGGAAAACAGGTCTCCATGAACAGTTATTGATTAATCAAGAGCCAGTACAGGGCTCTAAAACCCCTTTAAGCCTGTCTTTAAGAACAAGCAAGCAAACATAAAAGCCAAAGCCCTCACAAATATTACTATTGTAAGCCCCATGACCACATTAATTCAGTGCTGTAGCACTTAAGGCAAGGCATCAGCCACAAAGGGCTCCATGGCTATGAAAAGAACTAGTCAAGATGATTTAATCAAAATAATTTTCTGTAAAATTTGGATATTAAGGTGAATATTTAGGAAGTTTTAAGTTTTTATTTTAGCAACTGAAGTAAATCAAGCAAAGAAAATCAAAGCAATTTGATGGGAAATTTTTAGCAAAAGATTGCAGGGAATTTTAAAAAATGGTGGCTACTTAGAAATGTCAACTTGGATAAATTTTCTTCATCTTTGTTACAATTACCACAAAAGGAATGAACAAATTCAGAACGTATTTCTCCTTTCCACAGTAGGGTAAGGAAGACATCCCCACATACATCCTGTCACAGACAGCAGCATTTAAAGGATACTCAGGTGCTTTTACAATCTCCTCTCTTTTCCCCTGAAGTTGCATGAAACATCTAGAGAAAAACCCCCAGGAGCGAACGATGCTGCAGCCATCAACAGCTCCATCCTGTGGAGAAGGTGTCCTGAGAAGCATGACCCGGGATCCTCAGGGCTTGCTGAACACTCTAGAATCAGTGATAAGGAAGTTCACCTTCAGTGTTGATAAAGAAATCACTCTCCCCTTACTCCTTTCTTTTTCTGGGTAGCAGCTCTGCATCTCGTACCTATAGGTCTCTTTAACTACTTGTCTCTTTTTCTAGACCTTTCTGTTGAAGCTGATCTGGCTTAACTCTACCCCAGCCAAACCCAATACAATATGATAAAGCTCTTCTGATGGAAGCCCATGAACTCAGCTCAGCTAAAAATATCTTCATGTCTCATTAAAAAGGCATAGGTATCAAAGTTTTTGAGGTGCTATGAGTCTTCCTTAACACCAATGCACATTCTGACCCCAGAACAGCTACTGTTTCCCCATTATTCCCATGACAGAAGGACCATAAAAGATGAGAGAGCAGATATAACGAAGAGTGCTGTTGCTGCATTCTTCTGGCCTAGCAGTATAAACAACAGAGGATCATATTCTCTTCCTTCACCACTGCATTTATTTTTCCAGTGCAAGCCAGAGAGGTGTCAGTTCCTTTCTCAGTTAAACTTCCAGGTTTAAAACTGGACTGACCTGTTTGCTCTCTTTTATGCTGTAGGAATTTCTAGTATCACGGGAGGAAGAAATCTAACCTACAGTTCTGATTTAAGCCCTTTCAGAGCGGAAAAAAGTTAAAAGCATTTCTTTAGCTGAGGTGATCAATGTGGAGACCATGGCAAAGGCCAGTTCCATGATTTGAAAAACAATTTCTTGTAAATTAATTCCTTGCTTTTGTACTGTAACACATTATAACTTCTGGAAGTAGATTTTCCTGAAGTGGGAAGTAGGAGGTAGTCATAACTCTTGAATGGTCTTTACAGGAGTGAATGGAGTTAGCCCAGAGTAGGATGTCATACCCATGAGTAGAGAGCAGTTTCTATTAACACACAGTTGAAGGAGGCAGAATATGCAGAAATCAAAGGAAATGGCATATCAGAGTGCTGTGTACAAGCTTGACTACCTGGGATAGGGAGGGAGATGGGATTCTGGGTATTGGGCAGTAGAGAGGTAATTAGGAGATGTACTTCAGGGACAAGCTTCCTTCATGGACCCAGGGTTGCCACTATGTCCTGTGCAGGGAGTAAGCAGATACTCTCTGCATGACACTGAATGATCTGCTGGCAGCGTAGAAATGCATTTCTATCGTCACAGGATGCCTATGTATCAACACCTTCATCCCTTATTTGAGTAATTTCTTTGCTTATCAAGTCCTTCTTGAAGTCTGTGGTGCAGGCAAGGGAGGGCATCATGTTAAAATTCTTTTGCTGCTTAATTTCCTTCAGTGGATCCTTCCCTGAAGAGCTTCTAATGAGACCGACCTTTATTAGCTAATTAGGCTCATTGAAATGGCACAATCACATTTTGGTTTTTTTCTTTCTGTGGGTACTCCAGATGAAGTTCTCATCATTAGGCAGATTGGAAGGGGACTTGTAACCATGTGTGGAGGTCAGCAGTGCATAATTCACCCCACCTCGCTGCCACAGCTACTGAAATTGCAGGAAAGCAGTGCCACATGGTGCCAAATAATGGGTTTGACGAAGTTAACTTAATTCTGTACTTATTTTTAGTGAATTGCATGCTTATGTATGTGCAAAAGAGTTGCTATATGGCAGAGACCAACCCAGATTTTACAAACAAATTCAGCATGTACAGTCTGTTACAGAAAAATCACCCTGTTACAAGATCAGTCCAGTCCATCAGACTGTGCTTTACTGTCCTGCTAGAACAATGAAGTTCTGAAGGTTTAACAAATACTGGAGTCCCTTCAAGTTGTTCTCAATCTAGCTGTCCCGTGGGCAGACCCCAGGTTGGTCATGGTAGGTACTGCTTCTAATCTTTGATAGTTCTTCCAGAAGATTCTTCCTGATTTCATCCATCTTTCCCCATTCTCTATCCAGAGATGGAAATGGCATGCACAGCAGAGTAGCATGTAGTACTTGCCGCCTGGAGAAGCGGTATAACCATGAGATGATGCTTGATTCCTGCATCACCCTCTTCTTATCTGGGAGCATCAATGGGGTAACTACTGTACCATACTTGATCACTTTACAGGGAGTGAGAAAATCACAGCATCTGTCAGATGAAACCAGTTCTACATATATCTGCCAGTTTTAGAAAAGAGTTCTTACAGGATTGCCCCATGCTGAGGAAAAAAGGAAATAATGATAAAGTTGCCCTTTCGTCATCACTGCTAACTGAAGCCTTCTGATGCTGCTATTGTTGGTTTCCTAAAGACTTGTTGATTTCCTGAGGGTCTGAGCATGAATGAGTTTTATAATCCAACCTTGGCACCTCCTGCTATTGAGAAGTTTCATCTGTGTAGTAGACACTGTCACAGGACCCCAGGGCTGAGCTCCCCTTAAGGATGAATAGGAAATTTTCTTGTAATCAAGACTCAGACCCAGTAAATTGGAGAGCACGTCAGCCATCCACTCAAGTGCTTTAAGCATGCATTTAACTTAGGGATTTTGTACTTCTCTTGCCTTGCACACTTGGCTGTCTTTATTTTTATGAGGACAACTTATAACAATCAACTGCAATAGGAAAGTTTTCCAATAGCAAAGCCATTAGAAAGAGGAAATTACAGCAGTGTAACAATAACTTAGTAAATATCTTGTGCTTAATAGTGACATACGTATTAAGTCAACCTTAAGGGAATTAGTTCTCTAAGGTTTCCGTTTTTTCTCTTTGTGCAAAAGCAAACTGCTTTTCATTAACACTTTACATGTGTAGGATTTCCATACTGCTCAATCCCTTATTATCTTGTGTGCTGTGGGCTAGACATTGTGTTGGTTTATCAGCCCTGTGCTCATCTTGAGCTGTAGGACTAGCAGCATCCTATTGGAAGGTCCAACACCAGTTTGCAGCAACCCCATTCTGCCCACATCTGATTCCAGAACATCTTACCTGCTCTCACTTTTTTGGGGGGTTTAATATATTCCAGCAGTTTTGCCTGCTGACAGTAAGTCAGATTTATATTTGCATGCATTCGTGTAGAGAGAGAAATGAATAAATGTAGCTCCCAATCTGCTTTCTCTAGGACATTTGCATTGTCAATATCATTCTCTCCCTGCTGTGTCCACTCCTCACCTCTGGAGCAGCATGGAAAGGGGGTAAGGATAGAACATCTGAACCTTGTGTCAGTTAATGACTGAGGAGCAAGGCAGGTGGCAGGAAATCCAAGGTGTTATGATGACATGACTTACAGCGTGGTTGAATAACCCTGGTAATGTGCAGTTAGTGCAGCAAAGTAACTTAGATTCTGTTAAATTTCTCTATTAAACTGATTACTATGATTTGCTGGGGACTAGATGTACTTATGGAAGCTTTCCCAGCAATTTCCTTGCTTAGCAGCTCTACTTTTTGGAAAGACAACAGAAAACTGTGTGTTCAAGGAAAGGGCTGAAAGCATCACAAGGCTGACAATAAATGCAGACCTTTTCATTACACAATCCAATAACTGTAGAAAGCATAAAGATTTTCAAAAAACCCTGTCAGAGTTCTCTCTCCATGAGATGGGGGAACTACAGCGTCTGCCAGAGCCAGTGGCTAATGCAGGTTCCTGGCAGGGCTGAGCAGCTTAAGAACATTAAACTTGCTGCTGGCTAAACCAGGGAATTGTTTCATGTTTGCATGGGTCCCCCGGAAAGAGAGGCACAGACACAGTACCATTTCAAGCACATTCCCATTCTGGGAGTGAAGTTATCTGAATTAAACCAACTTAGAGGCATCCTGCTGGTTCTGCCTAAAACAGCCAGGAGAGCTGGGCACTGTCACACACAGACTTCACAGCGTGCAGGACCAGCAACTACCTCAGCTCCATCACAGGGGTCCCTAGAGGCGTGGCACCAGTTCATTCCTAACTGATGTGCCATCACCTGGGAACCCTTGGAAATGTTTATAACATAGGTTGTTTTTATCCCCTCTTCAGAGTTGGTATAAAATTCCTTTATATAAACATTTGAATTCTGATATGCACTCTTAATTTACTGGCCTTCTTTATACTTATCAGAGAAGTGGAAGACATTATCTTATTTAATATGTCACCTGAAAGATATTCCTCTTTTGTTAAGAAAGTTTATGAAAATGGTGCTTCCTAAAAATACAGGGACAATGGCAAAAACTGTCTTTATAATTTTTACTCTGTACTCATTGTAACTCATGCTAACCACTGCAGCAAAAGAACTCATTTGCCATAAAAAAAGATCAGCTCTCAGTTTGTTTTCATGTTCTCTTGGTAACACTCTACTGTGGTTATAATAGAAGTTTGTTATGATCTATAGTTTAAATTATTACCCATTCCACATCTCATCTTGCTGCTGCTTATTTGTGTCATCAAAATCTTAGAGCTCTTTCCTGAATATCATCCATCAGTGAAGCTTCTGAGTAAAAATACCAGAAGGCAGAGACGCTCTTCACCAGAATTCAGAGGTACAATACATATTTTTATTACCAAGGAGTACCCTATATACACTGAATTTTCCTGAACACTGTTGGCAAATGGTGGTCATGGCTGATTTCTTAAATGTAAGTTAGGTCATCCACAGTGTCATCCCATTGGCTTCGTTACTTCAGTGGAGTTCCCTGTTGGAGCAAAGGATGACCCCCCACCCATGAAACTATGCTCCATTAGTTAGTGTTTCTCTTGTACGGAAATTTGTCTGCATGGATCTCCTGAGATCCACAACTGCCAGATTATTGCTAAATATTGCCTGGCTAAGGAGGAGGTGAAGCAAAGAATCAGTTTAAGGGACACTTGTAAAAAGAACTGACAGGACTTGTGTTGGGGTTTGTATTGCTCATGTTGTTACTGCAGTAACTCCCACTTGAATGTATGTAGATTTTGGATGTGATAGCCTTTATCTTGCTCCCTTCCTCAGTGCTCCTTCACAAAATCTGTTTTCACCGAGCCCCAAAATAAGTATAGCTGATGACTGCAGGTTGACAACAGAGATTTTGTTTCTCTTTGTAGACAGACCAAGAGGTGCACACGGCTCTATCTGAACATAGAACCTGGGACACAATGCAAACTGAGCTCTGCAGAGATCTCAAACTTCATACTAGCATCCCTCTTTCATCCTTTCTGTTTTACTCTCACCCCTTTTGTATAATTATTTCTTTGCTTTTTCATCTGGTTTATTTTTTATGAGTGCTATTGTTTTTGTTGTGGTCTGAAATATCTGGAAGTTAGTAGTTCAGCTTCGTATATTTGCTATCTTCTGTATTTACAACCCTTCTGGATCCATTCTGAAAACTGTGTTTCAAAGGGTATGTGTTGATGGGGTGATGGAAGGTGAATACCAGAGATTCTGCATCAAACAATTGCAGTCTTTGCCTACTGTTTAGATAAAAGCTGCAGAAAGCCTAGGGATTTGTTCTGAGAATTGTGAGCAGCCATTTCCAAGACAAATAGTCTTATGAGTTTGACCTGCCTGAAATTTTTTTGAAATGCATTTGAAATCTGAACTGGTTTTGAGGTCAAACTATAAATAAGTCACTCAATAGTTCAGTAAAGTGTTGAAAAACCACTTCAGCAATCTGAGGTAAAATACAGAGCTTTGAGATAATAAAACCTATGGTGCCTTTGGGTTTTGACTGGAGTAACAATATAAGCTCTCTGTACAAGCAGGTCTGGGCTATTTTGGGGGTCAACATCTAGGTCTTGGATTTTATTTTCACCTAGAGGAAAACCTGAAATTCTCCATCCTGAGATGTCATGTTAGCATCAGGCAATGTGGTTTCTGAGGTCTAATGTTGTTTAAATTGGATGATTTAGTATTTGTTCCCTCCCTGCAGTATTTGGCTACAGCACCACTTGCACTTTTCTTCATGTATGAAAATTACTTGGTTCCCAGGGCTGGTGCACATCACCACCATGGGCCCACCTTTTTTGCTGCAGGATGGCTGGGCCACTGCAGTTACTGTGCTGCAAATAGAGAGAAAACACAGCAACACGCACGGACCTCTTTGGGGGAAAAAAGGCCAACTTTATTGTACGGACAACCCGTATTTAAAGTGTGTTACGTGCAGCTAGGACAGGACAGTAGCTCATTGGACAATTGGGAAAAACATCCTTGGGACAGCACCTCAGGATGTATCCCACGGGAAAGACACCAGGTGTTAATCTTTATTATGAATTCCACTCTGTTTTTCACCATATTATCACCCTGGGAGACTTCCTCCCTAACTGAAGCTTGTCAGCCTGGGAATGGACCTGAGAGTCAGGAGAAATCCAGGCCTGAAAAGAATTTCCAAGCTGTGATTCTCTAGCTCTCTAAATGTGTGTGTCCACAGGCCACCACAGTCCTTTTCACAACACTGCAGAGAGCAATGCCAGCCCTGCAGACCATGCAGCAACTCCGTGCCAGTGGTTTGGAGCTGCCTGCCAGCATGTGGCTGAAGGGGTAAAAGTTCTTTTTGTCCTTTGCCATCTTTTTCACCCTGGGAAGGAAATCTGGCTCTAAAAGTCAAGAATGTTTGATGTGCCAGTGGTGGCAGCAGAACTGAAAGCTGGGCAGGACTCTTGGGATAAAGCAGATAAACTGTCTCTTGCCAGACACATAAAGAGGCACTATAATCCCTCCTTCATCATGTTTTCCACCACGAGCTGGGATAACACAGAACCAAAAAAAAAAAACCAAAACCCAGCTGTGAATCATTTTAATTAGGGCACTAATGCTTAATAAAAGTGTAATGCAGAATAAATGGTCTTTAGGTCATCTCTTCTAAGAGCTTACAGGTGTCCTCTGAACAGGAAAAGGATGTCTGGACTTTTTTCCCTCCATACACTGCTTAGCCCTGAATTTCTAAAGGGCAGATATTTTCTCCCAGCTATCTGGGAGCAGGCTCTGCCCTCTGTCAAGCACTGGCAATAGCAGTGGCAGCTCTTAAATGTCATGAACAAATTCAGCAGGGGAACACAGGGAAGCAGTTTTAGGGCAGCATGTGCCTGCTCTGCCTGCCTCTGTCCTGTTATTTCATCCTATGTGTTGCCTTGCTCTCAGATCATGTGCTTCTTATATCTGCAGCAAACTTGCTTCAGAGTGGACCCATCAGCTTTATCCCTCTGGCCAGCACTTCAGCTTTATGGAGCTCTTCCATGGTGATTTTGCTATTCAGATAATTCTCTGAAGGAAGAGCCATCACTTTCCAAATTCATCTGTCTCCCCTTTCCTTTTACACTGTGTATGTGTGTATATATATATTTTTTTTAATACAAACATAAGCACACACACATATGCATATATATTTGCCTTCTTCAAATATACATATATACCCTCACTGAGGGTAGCAGCAGAAGTTTGCCAGTGTTTCAGCTGGAGCTTCCTGCAGGCCAGTAAATCCTGGCTGTGTTTGCTTCTTGTGTTGAGGAAGAATCACAGGATTTGCTCGCTGAGAATGATGTTTACAATACAATACTGATTTGAGCAAGGGCAAGGAAAAAAAGCAACAAACACTCACAACATTTTTTTAACCTTCACCAATCAGTACTGCTATAATCTAGTGAAATGATGAGGGAAGCTGGAATGCTAAGGAATACTAAAGAACATTAAATTCACCAATAAATATTTAAAAGTGGATAGTGAAATGTTATTCATTTCAGAATAAAAAGAAGAAAAACAAATCTTTGCAGCAGTGGGTATAAGTGGGGAGAGGGAAGGAGGAGGAAAAAGCGCATTTGTGCTCTGTAAAATTTTGAGCCTTTAAAGAAGGACCATATTTCCTTTTGTGATGGGTGGGACACTGGCAGATAACGACCTCAGTGCTTTAGTTAATCGTGCTGAAAGTCTCTTCCATTATTTAGATCTTGGGTTGTATATGCATTTTTTTGTCTCTGCTTTAATGCCCAAAGGGAAATGCCAGACTCTGCATGATCAGTTTACCAAATGGCATTATCTCACTTCACAGTTATGACTGTAGGGGATGTGTTTTAGGTAAATGAAGAACAGATTTTCTACTCTTCATAAATCCCCTCTGTTCCAGTGTCTTGGCCAAAGGCATTTAAGTAAAGGTGATGCAGATAATTAATCTGTCCTGGCTTTACAGGATAGATATAAGCAAAAAGTGGAAAGAGCATGTTTTATCCGGTAGTGTGCAATTTTACTTGAAATACACAGCCCTGGAAGGTTTGACTATAAATATGACAGGTTTTTTCCCAGTTAGCATGAGTGTGCAGAGTGGCACTTTGATCTTTTTTGTTCTTGAGTTGGTGTCACTCACTTGAACTCCAAACATAAATGAGTTCACTCTTTTTTTGGGATGTAATCTTTATATTTGCTTATAGTTATGGAACATAGGATTTGAGCACATACATATCTGTTCAGAGTTTTCCACTCACTGCAGACAGAGGTGTGTTATGTGCTCATTTTGTACTCTTTGGCAAGACAAATGTCAGCCAAACACTAAAGATGATGGAGAATCAGACAGTAAAGTGTTTTTGCATTAAACAGCTTCTGTCAAGTCACTTTGTTATTCTGTCACCCATACACAACATGCCCCACAGCTGAAGCGTGTGATCTGCTTGCTGTCCTTAGAATTAGTACGATTTCCACTACGTTTTAGATCCATAAATCAGTCAATCCTTACCCTCAGCACCTCCCTTTGTGACACCTACCTATGCTTTGTGAGACACACCACTTCTACTGCAAGGGTTGGTCTTTCTTCCAGATCACCATGCGTGTGTTTGTATGTACACACTCCAAAATTGCGAATGGCTGACTTTGATCATGTTGGCACAGAGGGTTGTGACCTGCCCAAGAATTTCCCTTCTGTGGTGTCAATACTGCAAAAAATTCAACTCCCAAAATTTTGTTATTTCACTTTTTATTTTAAATAAAACCTCAAGCTGACAGTAGCATTTTTTTTCATGAGTGTATGGTCTACTTTTTCATTCCCAAGTGCAATTACACATGCCTCGTCGAATATATTTTTGTGTCATCTGAACACATGTTTCTTCAGTAATTTGTTTTGGATCTTTAAACTTGACTGTATCTGATGAAGGCAAATGACAAGATAACTGCCAAATTGCCATTACTTGCTATTTTCAGAGTTATTAAGTATAAAATTACAGGCAGGAGGAAGGTGAGCTTGGAGTACACTGGGTACGTTTGGAGACCTCCGAGGCTACTTCAGGGATCCAAGAATTAAAACCTGGCATGGTGTCAAAGAAGATGAAAACACCTTCAGGCCTCCAGAAAGGAGAAGGATGTGGGAGGTGACTATTTTGAAGCAGAGTGGCAGTGCTGACTGTTCTGGGAGACACCACAGAAGACCAGCAGGGTTTGACAGCAAACCAGGCAAAACTGCAATGGGGAGTGTTCTGCCTCAGTAAGTGCTTGTACCAAGAAGCTAATAAAGATGTTTCCCCACAAAATCAGACTAATCCAAGCCTCCCTTTCTGAGCCTATGCTACTCACACACACATAGACTATGTCCAGTACTTCCTAGCACCACACAATGCCTGTGGGAAGCACTTCTGGTTTGCTTCCCTCATTCAGTTCAACTTAAGTAATTTGTTGAGTGAATAGATGGCTGGAGCCCTGTATTGCTGAGTATTATGTTGCTAGGCTAGGTGCAGGAAGAGGGTTATGTCCTGCAACAACTTGGTGGATGAGGAGTAATATTTCCCTGCATATTTGAGTTTCTTTTTGCACAGCAGCACAGGATTAGCAGAGCAGATGTGAGCCCTGGGATGTTTCAGCTTAGACCACAAATACCCAGTGCGTGCCCCAGTTCTTCAGACAGCTGCAGGCAGCAGTCAGGTAATTTGAGGCTCTTTACAGTAAGGAGATACACTTTCTCCTGCAGCCCTTTAGCTTTCATACAAGAGCATGTCTTGCAGAGGGATGACTATCTGATAGTGTCCCTTCATGGGAAGGGAGTGGCAAAGAGAACTGTGATCTGTAGGGTGAGAGTTGTGTCTGTTAATTACCACAGCAGGTGAGATGATAATCTTGTAGCCTCATTGCACCTAGTGTCCTCTTATCCAGTCTGTCTTCCTATATCTGCCAGTGGTATTTCTTCAGCTTGGTTTCAAGGAACTGCACTGCACAACATGACTGAGACAGTGCAATTACTCCCATTACTAGTGTATATGCATAATTAAATCCAGAGAGCTAATTTGCTGCTTTGCGAGCTTTTTATTACCCAAGGGGAGAAATGGGATTCCCAGGCAAATTTATTTGCAAAGTAGAGGCTGAGTGATGCAGAAAACTCAATTTTAGTGCTGCAATGCTTAGCTCTTAGGTGCCCTGATGTCCAGTGAAATGAAAAGCTTGGCTAAGTGGATATTTAGGTGCCTAATTAGAGCTACAAAAGCTACCACGCAGTCAGAGACTCTCTGAGATGGTCAACAACAAATGCCAAGAAAGGAGCAGGAGCCACATGTATAATTTTTAATTATGTGAGCGTTTCTCTTCATTCATGCTGCTCATGCCAAGCATTGATTACCTAGGCAGCTGAGCCAGCTATTACCTATCATATTCACTGGTAAAATGAAATCCTCCTGCAAAAAAACTTTACCAGGATTTGCTGGTGCATTCAGGAGTGACAGAAACACACCACAAACAGCTCTTTGGAAATCCTTTGCCTCTCTTTCTTCCCCCTCTTCCTTATTGTAGCAGTGGTAGTTTATACCACCCCACCACCCTCTTCTTGCAACTCTCTGCTAGCTCTGGGTTGAAAGTCCCATGGGATCCTAGTTAGCAGATACAGCTACTAAAAGGGGAATACCTTATGTGTGAATCCCTATAGAACTGAAATAATGAGTTTTTCAGTGCTGTCAGGACTTGAGTATGTTTGGGCAGGCCCAGAAGCAGAAATTTAAGCAGCTAGAGAGCTTTACTGATGGGATCTGAAGTGTCATGGGGATACAGCCAATGCCAAAATCAAGCAAAAGCTGAAGAAGGGACTCTGAGGGACCTCCATTTTGAAGGAAGGAATCTCTCTGTAGATTTAGACTGCAGGATGGGAGGCAGCATTATATTGTATTAATTGTCTGAGCAAAGTGAAGATTATAATTCCCCTCAGTGCTCTTCTGTCTGTCAGGCTTCTTGTTTGAAAGACGAAGACTGTTTAATCTAGAAATGCATGTGGTAAAGTTCTTCAAGATGCCTTGTGGGTAGCATTCCTTCCCTGGACCTCAGAGGACTGACTGATGAAAATGACCAGGACTTCCTATCATGACCCTCCGTGGCTCTGGGTCAAGATACAAGATAAGCACATGTAGTTGAAATAAATAAGTCTGCTGCAAATTGATTCCACTTCACAGAAACTTAGTTGCTCTCCTTTATTCCTGTGTCTTTCAATGTAATTGCATTATTGAACAGGGAGCATTTCTGGCACCAAAATAATTTAAAGATTAATATAAAGATGGAGTACTAAAGTCTAGATTCCTGCAGGAGATAACTGTGGAATATAGTGCTATATTGGGAACAGTGCAGCAGTGGGAAAGGCAATCAATGGTCCTTGGAGGATGGCAAAAAGAAGTGTCTGTGAAAGACTCATTTTTATGCATCATTTTTATGATGCGTTTGGAGATCCATCAGTTGGCTGAGGTTAAAAATTGAGATTTTAGTAAAATTTTATGAAATGAAGACTAAAGCAAATGAAATACCTGTTAGTTCCCCTTAGAGATATCCATGAGCAGGGCTGGCTCAAGGTCAGTGATTTGTAAAAGGCTTGGCTTTGCTGTCATAGAGGAATAGCCTATTCTGCTGGTTTATCTGACAAAGAGGCAAAGATGGGCAGAGCAGGATGAGCAGCCAGGGAGGTCGGGGTAGCTTGTTTGGTCCTGGTGTCCCTCTGCCTGGGAAGTCACTGGAGTGGCACCCTCCAGCTGCTGTGAGCCTTGAGGACCTCCCCCTCGTGGATCTGTGTTGCCCTGGAAAAATACCTGACTTGACTCTTTCCTAAGGCCATTCTTTGGGACTTCCTATCACTTGCTGTCCAGCTGAGCTGTTTCACACCCCAGATTTTTGGAGAGACACTGCTTCTGTTAATCAGGTCCTGCCTAGGTACTGATGCTTGGAAGCTAAGAACAGAAGGGCCCACCTTCACATTTAAGACAAAATATTTCTCTATCGCACTACTTAGCAGGGATAAGGAAACCAGCAATGATGGGAACTGATCCAGCAGGTTTCACTGCCCACGCTGACAGCAGTGCAGTAATAGACTGATACTAGCAGGGATCAGCAGCCCTCTCTGACACAAAGGAGTGCATGGTTTCCATTTTCAGTCTTTAAAGATGAGCTCTCTGTGAGTGAGGATTTTCTCCTTGGGCTTGGTATACATTACATTAGTATCCAGGGTCTGCTGTTCTTCCATGTTGCTTTTCTTGTAGTTACAAAGTGTCAGAGGTCACTGTGCCCAAGTGGCTCTTTCAAGTTGGAAACTAAGAAAACTAGGACAATAGCCCTCTGGCATACTGAGATTAATGATAATTGTGGGGTTTTTCTGATGGATTTATCATAAGTCTAAGAACTGCATTTTCATTCTGGCATATATTATCCTCATCTGAGAGTGGCTGGGTTAGTGAAGCACAGAGACCATAATCTTTGTATCCTAGATGAGTTTGGTGCCAGAAGCACATCACAGGTGATATCAGTGCTGTGCTCCTTTGCTATCAAGCTCCAGAAGAGAGGCCCTCTTCACCAGAAGTGGGAAGCAATAGCTGAAGATTATCAGAGCAGGTGGAAGCAATGTAAGTAGGTCAGGAAAAATCTGGCAGCTGAGGAAAAATGGAAAAGTGAACGTCCTGAAAGCTTTTGATTAAAATCTTTTACCTGAAAGATTTCTGAAGTTTAACACTTTTCCATGGATTAAACCAAAACTAATGCCCAGAAGCAGCACAGAAACAAACCCAACATTTGGGGTTTGCTTTCTGAAGTTAATGTAATAATTGCTATATCTTTCTATCTACATCAATCAGTAGTTAGATTTTTTCATCAACAGTGTTATTACTCTGCATATTCAAAACATTTTATTGAAAAATCTGAAACATAAAGAAATGAAAAATACTGTGTGCTATCTACTTGGCTTCAGGTACAATATTTGCTTTAATTAATAATGATGTATCTCTGCAGATCAAGAATAAAAATACCATCTCCACTATTAATCCTTTCATTAAATTTTCAAATCATCAATATTAACTAAATATAGCTACAGTAAAATAGAGAAGCAGCATTTGTTTGTTTTTACAGGACATTATTCTGTGTTTTACATCAAAGATTTCCTTTCAAATTCACCTGATTTGAAAGGTAGAGTTTCTCCTGACTGTGCAAATTAGCAGAGAAAGTGTCTGTATTTTCTCAAATTCAGCTGCACCTTTCTTGCTGAAGCATGTTTAAAAGCCAACGGGTCTATTTTTGCGAGTCATTGCAGTCCATTCTGCTGCTGTTCAGTTGAAGGAAGCTATTTTTGTAATTTTTCTATTTTGTAGCAAATGTACCAATTTAGTTAGTAGTGAAAACGTTCCAGACATCTGTGATGAAGGTTGATAAATCCAGAAGAAATCTGTTCCTCTGCTAAAGGGAGTGAGCTGGCCTGGGAGACACTTGCAGGGAGTTCTGAACTAGTGCTGCAAAACCAAAAAGCTCTTCTTTGAAGCTACAGGAGGACAGAGACTGTCTTTTACATGTGCTGAGGCATGTAAGTTATTTGGTATTGCATTAATAAACCTATTGTATTTATTATGAGACAGGTCCTGAAATGGGTCCCAAAATATGAGTCTGAGGGTTTTAACAAGTTCAAAGAAAAAAAACCCAAGGCCACACTGAAAAATGTCTGAGCGTATCCCTTCTGGCTGCTTGAGATATATGAAACTTTTTATTTATTAAAAAACTAGGAAATCTGCCTCTCCTCAAATTTAACTATGTTGACCATTAGAGCAAAACCTAACCTCATGCATCCTCATGGCTGTTATTCTGTCTCCCTTGCAGGCTGAACAACCATGCCCTGTTCCTAGAAGGATACCAGTTACACCACAGTTCTCAAGCCCCAGAGCAAGCAGCTTATCATTGTATTTATCAAATAAGAAACCTTCCTTCTAGAGTTGTTAAAAAACTGGAGAACAGAGGTGAAAATGTGTGGGTGGGTTCACCTTTTGAGATTATGTGATCTACAGTGCTTCAGATGTCCCAGTGACTGAGGATAGCTGTGCTCTCCAATTCTGTCTTCATCCAGTGGGTTAGAGTCATGCCAGGACTTGCACAGGTAAGGGAATACAGCTTGGAAGATTGCCCCCAGCATGGTGATAACTGGGTCCTGTTGAGATGGTGGCCTTGCTCTTGGATGGGCCAGCTCAGGGTGCAGAGGTGGGGCTGCAGCGTGGGACACACCAGCAGCACTGGATGGCAGTGTTACACAAGTTCAAACAGCTTCTTTTAGGTTTAGGAATAAAGGCAAAAAACATACCATGCCTGTGACTGGAAATGTTTGCAGTTTGGAGGGGGCATCTTTAAGTCCTATTGGGATGTACTTGATTCACTCCATTTCCTTCTCCTGTCCTGTCTCCATTCTTTGAAGACTACTTTCCCTGCTTTCTTTTCTCCCACTTCTCTTTTTCTTAGTGTGTATTGAGGTGTTTCCCATGTCTCTTCTGATCTGGCCAGGTACTGGAAAGGTCTGAGATAAACAGCAAAGTTTTGTTAATGCAAAAGCAATATATAAAATCCAAGAATCATAAACCCAACAAAAAACAATGTCTTTTCCTTCTTCCAGTTCTTTATCTTTAGGCAGAAATGACCAGGAGGAACAGAGTGCCTTGTCATTAGCCCAGTAAATGTGCATTTAACTTTAAGCTTAATAGAACCAAATATACTGTGGGGAAAAAATGGAATTTGTGTAGCTGACAGTTTACACTTGTTATGGAGTTTGCCTGTCACTGTTTATAGCTTAGGGTAGCAATTTCAGGGATGATACTAAGGCAGAGCAGTGTGAATGTAATCCCAGTACTGATACATGCACCAGCACTGTCCCTCCAGAGATGTTTGGAATATTCCTCTGGCAGGGAGATGGTAAGGCAGTAAAAGCTGCTGAATAGGTATCATTGTGGCTTTGTTCCACCTGCTTGGATCCTGAGCTGGGATTTTTCTGCTTTTCATCTCATTTATCAGTGTAATACCTGGGTCACCCTTTCATAAAGCAAATATAATTACAGTGCAGTTACACTCTGTGACTCTGTTTCATGATACCTATAATTACTGTTCATTCATGTAGCTAGGAGGCTAGTTAATTCAGATATTACTTATCAGTCTGCTTTCTGAGCTACTATCTCACGTTTTAATTTCAATTGTATTTTTTGTACATCCATCTCAGGGTTCACTGTGTGACAGTCATTTGTATGAGGTTAAAATTCTGATTGAATTCAGTCTGTTTACAGCTGCATGGGTCTTTTTCTTTTTGTGTGTGGCAATAGTATGTTAGGTCAAAAAAAGTTAAATCAACATCCAAACTGGTAATGCATACATATCAGTCCTATGTGAAATCCATGCCCTGCTGAAACATGAGTGGTATGAAGAGCTTAAGAAGGACAGTGGGGTTGGCTCTTAGCTTTATGAGCCTCCCTGTTTTATGTGCACTGCTCTAGAGGTGATCCAGATCTGCCTGCGTTTCAAATGATTAGCCAGGATCGTGACACATGGCAAATCCTTGGAAGTGGAAGAAAAGTCATGAAGAACATTGCTGTTCCTCTTCCTGCCCATTTCATACAGCTCAGGTATTCTTCTGAGTATATGTTTGCTGGATTCAGCAGGTCTTGATTTCCACTCATGGATTATGGCTTTCCATTTAGAGTGGTGAGATTCGTTTGATGATAATTTTTCTAGTTTTCAGTGAAAAAGGCTTGCCCACTTTAGTAGCTTAGGAGATGAATCACACTTCAAAGGCTTCCCAGCCTGGAGTCTTGCAGCCATTTGATGTTAGAAGGTGGCAGGAGGCAACTCCCTGCATCCTTGCTTCCCCTCTTCTCCTGACTTTGTTCTTTATCCCCAGATAAAGTTGCTGGCAGAACCAGCAGCAGCATCTCAGACAGCAGAGATGATCTGCCATACAGAGCTTCCTTAGCCAGCCTGCAGCCACTGCAGTGTGGCCATACCAATGAGCCTCTTCATTTATGCTTTTTATCTGCTTCACTACCTCCACCCAGGCTGAGACTTCCTCTCAAGGACTGTGTACCTCACTCCTCTTCCCTTGCTGTTGTGTCTTCTCTCTCCTTAGTTCCTGCCCCTCTTTTCTTCCCTCAGCTCTCTGAGCTGGGTGTCCAGCACAGATCAGAGGGAAAGGGTGGCTGTGTAGATCTCCTGCACAGCTGACACAGGAGCCATCAGAAGTTGGTTGCATCTATTCTGACTTAGATCCCTCAGTTCCTTTTCTCTTGGATGCCTATAAATTTTTCAGGCAAAGAAAAAGTATTTTTCTCCTGAGGAATTAGATTTCAAACCCAGACACAAAATGACTCTGCACAATGTAGGAAATTCTCGATCGGGCTTTATTATTTTTGCATCTGTGACTGCAGCATTTTTAAAGAATCAGTCTTGGAGCACAGAGGCACTCACATCTTTTTAAAAGCATTGGGAACTCATCCCCTAAATCTCTCAGGATTCCAGGATCCTGTCTGAAACTTTGGGATGGCAGGTGCTGTGAAAGGACAGGGGGGTCATGAACCACTCCACTTTATCATGCCAAAAGGCTTGGTCTTAAGTCTTGCCTTCCCACTTCATGAGTACCAGCTGCTTCCCAGGAAGTTGCCCTGGGGTGGAGGGAGGAGGAAGGGGCCAGTGATGGGAGCTGTGCTTTAGCTAGTTTGTAAATTGTCTTTGTACATGCATGAAAATTAAGATAATTATATCTCTTATAAAAAGAGGCTGTCTGTGTGCTTTTGCTGTTTATATGTATCTAGAAGGAAATTGCAGGCTACTGCCTGCCAAATATATACCCAAAAATATTTTTGAAACTGTCATCCGTAGGCATTGGATACCAGAGGCTGTTTAATTTCTCTCCCACTTTCTTTCTCTCTCCAAGCCCCTATCGCTCACTCTCTGGCCCAGTTTTTCAGCAAAAAGAGTTTGGCTGTTTATTGCAGTGTAAAAACTTAGTATATCCCTATACTGGTGCCATTTTGTGTCACCACTACTTTGGCTCACCTATGAATCTCCAGCATTGCAAGATGGATTTTTGGAATGGCTACACAGCCATCGTTTGACCTTACTCATGATTTGCATTCAAAAGATATGGGGAAACATGGAAAGAAACCTAGAGAGGAATATTTAAGGAAACTGAGTCAGTACCAATCTCTTACATCCATGTCCTGCAGCTTATAGAGACTCTGTTCATTAAAGTAAAGGTGATACCTTGGAAAGCAAACACAACGCTCTTCAATAAGCTCTGATCAGTCAGTTATACCGCTTAAAAACACAACTTAGAGCATATTAATTGTATTTGAATGTAATGAAAACATGAAGTGTGATTCTAAACTGGAAGCAAGCATAGATCAACTAATTGTAGAGGTAGAATATGGAAACAGCATCTGGCCTAGTATCGTGATATGTTACCAGGAAATCTCGATAGAGAAAGAAATATTAGAAGTCGAGCTTTTTATGACATCACACATTATGCATTGTGACTTCAGTTTAAGAAAAAAAATTAAAGGGCAGCACTATGCACACTCTTCCTTACACATTTCCATCTCTTATTTGAGACAGATACTCCAACATCTATTGAATTTATTCCTATTTTTCTGTGAGTCAGTGCTTTGTTACTATTAGTAACTTGGATTCTTGGAGACAACAGAATCCCCAAATACAGAGCAAGAACTGCTAGGCTTTATGCTCTCTATGACATATAAATTGTGCAGTGTACCGTTAAAAGCACAATCCCTCTGTACTTTGGAATCATGGGGATTTTTCTATGGAATAAAATGGATATACCGAGTCAGTCCAAATGAGATGAAAACTACTTAAAGAAGAGAGAGACTTAGACATTCCTACTTCTAATTGTGCTATTTTTAATACTCCATCAAAATTCATTTCTTATTCCATCTGAATTAATTTGTCCATCTTTTGTTCTTTCTTTATTAAATTCCAATTCATATATTGGCAACTTCTGAATTTCTAGGTGAAGCTAATAGCTGTGAATCTTGGATTCATAATTGGTTACAATGCACAGAGGCAAAAAACCTAATGGTCTTTCTGAGGAACTGATTAATTTGCTCTCAAGAGTGGATATATAAACATTAATTATGTTCTGATGGGCTTTAGCTATTAAAACCAAGTTAGAAGAAAATACTAGACTGTTTAAATTATCTTTTAACAGAGATGGCCAAAACCACTGGTATCGCCAGTGTTCCATACAGTACTGTTTGGCACCAAGCTCACCTTGCTTAAGTTGGATATTTAAACAGAATATCCCCCATACAAAACTCTATCACCAGGCTGAGGAGATTTTGATCTGTGACGCTTATCTACCTTTTTCTCTACAGTTCCAGTTTTGGAGAGATATTATCCTCAATATTATTGTTGTTCAATATTATGCCTGTTAGAGCAGTTTTTATTACTATTATTAAGTATTTATGAGTGCTTGCAGGCCTCAAATAGGACAAGAGAGTAGCCAGAGTGTGTACCTACATGTATCTGCATTGCAGGGGCTGGGTTTGGAGAGGTCTGGCACCTGCTGTGCCTGGGAAGGGCCCAGTTTCATGGGGCCGGGGCACTGTGAGCACAATGACACCCTGCAGTTTTGACCAGTAGCAACAGCTGAGGGCACAGCCTTTTTCCTGAAGCATGGAGGTTTGCATCTTTGCACAAATCAAAGTTAGTAGTTATCAGCCATAACAATTGTCCACACCTGTGTCATCCCTTCCTGAATGAAAATCAGAGCCACTCCTCTGGTGCATGCATTTTGAGTAAATTAAAAATATTCCGTTGTTTCTTGTTTGGGTTAATGAGCCTTTCGTGTGGGCAAAGTCGTATGTATCAGCACAGTAATTGGCTTGTATTTCCTCATTTATCTTGTATTTCCCAGCCCATGCCACTTCATCTGAATGTCACAGTGGAATCTCACCTACTGCTGTTGCTGCTGCATTTCGTTTGGGCCAAGAAATGTTCTCTCCTTGGACCAGAGCTGGGTTAAGATGCTCCTTTTTTAATTAGGTCATTTTATAATATTGCAAATTGCCTAAGTTTTTTCCTCTTTCTCTGCTTTAAATTGCATTCTTGCACTTCAAGAAGATGGAGATATCTCACAGGCATCGTTCATCCAGAATATAAGAATACAGACATTTCTCATCCTTAGTTTACTATGACAACGTGCTGTTGATACATCTTCAGTAAGCAGAAAAGCAATTTTAGTTTCTTTCAACTCAACACTTTGCAAAATGTCAAAGCAGCATTGAATCAGAGCAAGAGTAAGGCTGATGGCACGTTCTCAACCTGCCTTCTGGGTGGGTCTACGGTGAGACAGATTTTGCAAGCTCCTGTAAGAACTGGAATGTTAGGAAATGATTCTCTGATCATGTAGGTTCTACTGCTCTCCCTGAGAACCTACTTTTGATATGTTGTCCAAGAATGATCAGAATGGAATACATGTGTATTCCAGGTTTTAGCTTCCCTAGGAGAGTGTTAAGAAAGAACATAAGGTCTAATACATGCTATGTTTAATTAATCCCCAAATAAACTCAAGGAAAAGATAACTGGTCTGTCCCTAAAAGAAATAAAGCATGTTAGAAAGTGGATCTTTGTTTCTGATGGTTTTATATTTACCATTTTTGGATGGGATTCAGGGACCCTGAGGGGAAGAGGGATAGGATTTTCTTCTCCCCAGGTACTTGGAGTACTAAAGAAATATTCCCACCCATTATGAAGGAAAAGCATGGAAAGTTCTTTTGAAAATTTATTTCTTCACAGATCTAGCACAGTGTGGAACACTGAAGTTTTATTCTAAGATATGTCTTTCTGTGACATTACAAATTAGAATGATCAACTTATCATATGAAGGAGAGAAAACTTACTTTCCTGTTGAAAGTTAATTGCAGCTTTTCTGGGAGCAGTTGCATTTATTCATTGTCAAAATGGTTAATGGGGAGGATGACAGTGTGTTTCTGCCATTAACAATCATTTAACCCCCTTCTCTTTAGACACAAGGGGTCTCATGCTGGTTTGCAGTATTCAGGCCACAGAGATTTGGTTCTAGTAGTGGAGGGCTCATACCAACAGCCAAAAACTTGCACTCTGCTTTTTGGCAGGCGGAGCTGCTGATGTTCTCCATTAAGTCAGGCAATGTGTGGGGTTTGCCAGTCTCTGCAAGGTAAGTGCAATTTTGGCCAATGTCCCAGGGCTGTGGCATCTCTAGAGGAGCTGCAGCACAGCAAGGAGGGGATGTGGCACTGCTTCTCCTGGCTCTGAAGTCCCTTTTTCTTGTGGCCTCATCTTAGCTGCTCCCAGGCTTCTCCCTATATCTGGTAGAAAAATCTCCCTCTGGGGCTGAGAAGCCAAGGATTGGAAACCAGAAAGAAAATCACATTCTGAAAGATTTTTTTGAATATTAACTAGCAGAAAGCATAGCCACTTCCCCTGGGAGGGTGAAAAATACAGCTGCCACTGGAAAAATACCTCGTCTTCTCCCATGATGAAGCCCTCAGTTCTGGCTACTCATCAAAATATATCCATGAAACATAGAATGCCTTCAAAACAGGTAATAAAAACAATTTGGAGAATGGCAAGATTTTCCCATGATAATAGATAGAGGGGGTGAAGTCTTGTGTATTTTACTGAGAAGATGAGTTACAGTGTATATGGTCTGCAGGATGACAAATAATAGGAATTTCCTGTGAGTCCTGTGCAAGCTTCCTGAGTGCAGTAACGGGAATGCTGAAAGAACAGAGGACAACCAATGAAAAAATAAGAAAGAAGGGGATACTTTTATCTTTATTCTAAGTAACCTGTCTTCAGGAAGTTTGTGGAGCTCAAGCCCAGCAATCCCTAACAAAGCTCCAATTGCTTTCCTTGAAACATTTAAGTAACTGCGTAACCACAACTGATATTGTGACCAGCAAGGTTTAATTAGGATCCATCCTGTTTGAAAACCCTGGAAATTATTAAACAGTGCGTTGGGTGATTTGAAGACTGTTTAAAAAATTTCCCTTCTCTTGGTATTCACAGGAAGCCATGAGTTGGAGAGGCGTCAGATACCAATTCCACTTAGTTGTGACAACACATAGGAGGTTTGGGGTATTTCTAATTATTGATTTCTTGTTTTAGCATGTGCTTTAGTGAGCAACTCTCTGCTGACATGGGAGGAGGATCAGCTTGGCAGATGATCCCTGTTGGTGGTTTTCCTCACCTTCCTACAGAGGCTGAGACTGATGGTGTACAGGGGAAGATATTAATCTCTAGCACTTTATCATCTTGAGATGAATATAGAATATATTGCCTTGCTTCTATCATTAAAAGCAGTATATGCTGTAAGGGTTTAGTTTATGCTCTGGAAGAAAAACAGATTTAGATTTATCTCTCTATATCCTGGTCTTGCCCATGCTGTATTTCTTGAAGCCAGGGCATCAAAAACTTCACAGACTGAGTTACCACTTGTCCAAAGAGCTGGATAAGGTATCCAACTCCTCTGCTTAAGGCAGATGTGGGACACATATTGAGAAAGTAAGAAAATTACAGCCTGAAAAATATTCCAGGCTGGAGCTTTTCAGCTCTGTTCCCAGCCGATAAGCTTGTCCAGCTCAAGGCTAGGGAGAATTTCTCCCAGGGTGATAATTTGGTCAAAATAAAAAGGAATTAATAACAAAGATAGAACACCTGTTGTGGTTCGTGACCAGGCCCTGGGAATGGGTACCTTCTCTCTGAGCCAATCACCTTTTCTCTACTCTTGGAATTGCGAGTCATGCTATAAAACCAAGTGTGTTTCTGAATAAACTTGTCTCTTTCTTCCTGTCATGAAAGACGACCATGTAGCTGTGCATCTTATTTCAGCTGCACTTAAAGGGTTAAAACCCCTTTCCACGGCTACAGGCAGACAAGGCAGATATGCCAGCTAAACTTGGGCTTGTGTGCCCGGGAGACTTGGAGAGCCCGTGCAGTGAGAGTAACAGCATTGTAACCAGTGTGGAGCGAGAATTGTGTGCGTTTGTTAAAAAAGGCTTGCTGATAACAGGGCCTACTCCCAGCCAGTGCCAAATTCGCAACTACTGGAATTTACAAATACTCTAGGTCTGGTCGAGTTCAAGAAGAGCTTGCACAATCCAGATACTGGAATAGTTCAGTTTATTAAAGCAATAACAAGAACAGATTTGGGATTGCTGAATGCACTAACTAGAGCATATTAATATATACAGTAAATTCGCTAACTAGAGGGTCCTAATATGTATAGTAAATTCACTAACTAGAAGGTATTTATATATAGTAAATGAGGCCCCACAAGCACAGCTCTGTGCATGAGGATCTCTTTCAACGGTTGTGGGTCAGCATTTGCTTGAGCTGATGGAGCAGCCGAACGTATTCCTGCATGGCCTTCATGTGGGCATCCGGATTGCTGGCCAGGTGCTGGAAGAGGTTGGGTGCTTCAGCTGCCCGGAAGTCGGAGGGCAAACTGATCTCCGTAGGAAACCTCTCGTTGCCTATGACAAAGTGGTTAAGTTGTTTTGTCTCCAGTGAGCAGCGGAGGTACTTCAGGGTGTTCACCAGTCGCTGTAGGAAATCCCTCCCGCCCTGCTGTGTCACGGGCACAGTGTTCAGGAGGTGCATCACCACCGTCTTCAGGGCATAGCTGGAAAAACCTACACCCATCAGGATGCGGCTGAGGAGCTGCAGGCACTTGCAGTGCCAGCTGTCGTGAGGCACCTGCCTGGAAATGTGCCTGAAGAATTTTGCCTCTGCCACGGCGTAAGTCTCAAGCCATGTTGTGCTTGAGATGCCTGCTTCTGTAGGCTGGCTGCCCACAAAGATATCTGAGTCTCCTTGCTGCACTCCAAAGATCACCTCAACCATGAAGCTTTCCTGGTCTTTGCTTAGCTGGAATTTGCAGGAGCGGCTGGAGGGCTGCAACGTTAAACGCCAATGGTGTGATTGAGGCAAAAGCAGCCAGGCTACTCTCACAAATCGATAGAACCAGTGGACAGTTTTCTCCACATCTAGATAGAAGTCAGTGCAGAGGGTGTGCAGGAGGCTGGGGTCCTGTTTCCTTCTCAGCTCCTCCTCAGAGTGGTGGAGGAAACATAGCATGTCCTCCCCCAGCTGCTCCTTCGTGCAGGTGCAGAGCAGCTCCACACGGACACAGCACTTCCTTGGGAGCGCCCCTGCTGTGTCCAGCTCCAGGTGGAAGGCATGTCCTGGAGGGGGACTCAGTGGTACAAGCACACAGTACACAGCATCTTGTGCGCAGGGACTCCAGCCTTCAAAGGCGCTGCCTACTCCGATGGCTTGTTGTGGCACTGGATAGAAGCTGTTGAACAAGCCTTGTCCAAAGATGTGTGTGAGTTTGTCCATCAGGTCTGTTACGATCGAGCAACCTCTGTCCAGGTCCAGAGCAGGCAACTGTATGCGCTCCTCTAAAAGGCTTCCAAGGCTCCTTTTGACATGGTGGCCATTGTCTTCTTCTTTTACATCGTGCTTGTCTTCTTCAATTCCAGCAGCATTGACCTCCTCCCCCTTCTCATCGTTGTTTACTTCTTCCTTTGCATCATCATAGCCTTCTTTTGCTTCATTTCCAGCATTGCTTTCTGCCTTTGCATCCACATTGCTGCTGTCTTCATTTCCGTCCTTATTGTCCTCTTCCACATTTGCATCGTCGCTTTCTATTTCTTTCTTTGCAACTGCTTTGTGCCCTTCTTCTTCCTCCTCTGCCAAGTCGCTGCTGGACCTCTCCTTGTAGCTGCTATTGCCTGGATCACGTCTGATTTTGTGGCGTGCAAACCACAGAACCATGAGTAGGATGAGGATTCCAGTCACAGCCCAGAACTGCCACATGAGCAGGGTTCCCCAGGCCACGCCACTGTGCCCCAGGTTGTTCTGCTCCAGCTCCTGGATCAGGTGAGTCATCTCCTGGTTCAGATACTCAGCACGCTGCTGCATGCGCTCCTGTGTGGCCTCATCCAGCCCATCCCCAGCCTGCCGCGGATACTGGATGAGGCCTTGCACAAGCAAGAGTAGGAATGTAGTGGCAAGCATGGCCTAAGGAGTTGAGCAAGCGTTGATTGGGGATGGGAGGGAGGTGCTGATAGGGGAAGTGGGGACAGGAGCCCCAGGGATCCGAAGGCAGCTGGCACGCTGCGAGGCTTGTGCCGCTGCCCCAGCAGCAGCACCGTGCCCTGCCAAAGGCAGCTCCACGAGGAATTGGCCTCTGGATGCCTGGTGAGAAGTGATTCCCCAGGTGCTCCCGTTTGGCCCTCGTTCAGCATTCAGCACAGCTTCCTGTCTGCGTGCGCACTCGCTGCTCTCCAGGGCTGTACTGGAGCAGGGTTACCTGCTGGTTCTGTTGATAGCTGCCCCCATTGTGACACTGGTCCTGTGATGTCACAGGTTCCACGGCGCATCTCGACATGGCCTGAGAGTGCAAGGGGAAGACATGGCAAAAATCATCTTTGTAGCCACTGTGGT
The DNA here is from genome assembly GCF_052056855.1 of Sturnus vulgaris. Lineage (NCBI taxonomy): Eukaryota > Metazoa > Chordata > Aves > Passeriformes > Sturnidae > Sturnus > Sturnus vulgaris. The sequence goes on along the minus strand of NC_142248.1, from coordinate 13,341,247 downwards.
CTTCAGTGTCTGCTCTGTCAGAGAGATTGTTTAGAAATGGACTCTTCTGCACAAGGATTTCCCTTTCCTTGCTGAGTCCCACATCCTCTGCTCTTTTTTCCTATAGTATTATGTCAAGTGAATGCCATAAACTTCCAATAGCTACCTCACAGTATATCTCTAGCCATGGAAGCCAAAACCTTGTGTACTACCTTAGTAACCAGGTATTTTCTGTTTGGTTCATTTCCTCCTTCTTGACCACCTGACCCCTTTGCCTTGGAGGTTAGGGGACTATCTGGCTATCATGTAGCTATCATGTCTTCATTCCCTGTATGGCCTCTCATGTTTCTACATTTTGCCTTATCATAATATCTTTAGACCCTGCAGTGCAGAGTAGGAGTGGATAATAAACTTGAGGGTTTAGGAAGCTTCATATACTCTCAATGCTATCATGTTTTTGAGCTCCTGATGGGCAGCAAACTAACTTGACAAAATTGTCTGGATGGCAAACAGGTGCTATGCATCTCTCATTGAAGAATCTCCAATTGCTAACTCCTGAGGTGCTTTCCTGGTGGCACTGGTTCTAAGATGACTGATGGGGGCTGGTGTGGCTCAGCTTTAACTGCTTGGCTTTTCCTGGATCCAGTCTGTTTCCCAGGTCCTCCAAATTCCCCAGTCCCAGATTTCAATGTCACTGGTGGTGCACTTCTTCTAACTGCTGCTGACATCTTGACAACCCCATTTCTTGAGGCACCTGCAGAGCCTTAAGAGCATGCCATGGAATAGAATAAGAGCCATACCTGCCACTGCTTCAAGACATTTCTGAGCATGGATCCTCAGGTCACACAGATCTTGCCCAGGATTGTCTGCTCCATGTGCTGTACAGAACATTTCATCTGTTGTGCTCACAGCACTAAAGGATGACAAATTTCCCCAACTGCCCTAGGGCAGGAACCTGGACATGTGGGAGAGTCTTATTTACAGCATCAGAGAAGCCAGAGCCCACCAGAGCATCAGTTCTGCTGCAAAATGCAGTTCTACTGCAGCACTCTCTGCCCACAATTCCCAACAGTGATGTACAAACACTCACAGACACAGCATTTGTTCTAGCACAACATTTATTGGCAACTTTGTCCCAAGGGGAGCTCCCAGAGGGGGCAACAGCAACTCCTGGGGGGAACGGACTCTCATATATGGAGGGCATTCAGTGTCCAGGCAGTAACATGAATCTTGAGTTCCAGGCTCCTTGCCGTGGCCTCTTCAGGATTGTTCTGTACAAATGAGCATTGCAGACAGAACACAGTAATTTGGTCTGGGGGAATAGGAACTATGAATTTTGTGTATATGAACTGTATTTCTGTATGATGTATTTACTGCATTTATTTACCCTGTATTTACGAGCGGTAGTTCATATATGAACTGTGTATTCTGAATTCAGAATATGAATTCTGCAAACCTGGACCCAAATCTGTGTTTAGGAATGTTGTTACAATTTCTGGACTGTAAAGAAAACCAATGTGTAAGCTTTTCTAGTGCCAGAATTGAAACACGTGCGATTTTCTTGCCCCATCAGCAGCAGAGTTAGCAGTTTTCTTGCAAACATGATGCACATCTTCCCATTTATTTTCAGAGAAATGCATCATTCCATGCTAGCTTTATGAAAGAAATAACTTACAGGACAGTTGTGGCAAGTATGAGTATATGACAGTTGGCTGAAAAACTGAGCACTTCACTCATCAAATAACAAAAGTGTTCAGGGGATTTCCTTTTATTTCTACTTTCTCACATTTATTAAAGTGTCTGATTAACAGAAAGCAAAGGGTGGTGCTGTGCCACCCTCCTGTGGTCTGTCCCAAGTCCTGGCATGATGTGCCAGGAATGGGAGACCGTGTTCTCCAAATATGGATGGTCATAGGCAACCCTTGGTGATGGGGAGTGGGAGCGGGAGGGTACACGAACAGGGTAATATCTGAGGAGAGCAGGTGTATCATGGCAATGGAGAATGAATGAATGAATGAATGAATGAATGAATGAATGAATGAATGAATGAATAAGTGGTGTCATTTAGACTGAGCTTCAGTTAAGAGACTTAATTAAGAACAGAACTACTTGCTTTTGAAAAATAAAAGATAGGAAAAAGTTATGGTGAGCAGCATTGCATTTGCTTCCCAAACAAAGATAGAATGAGAAATAGGAATCCTGATGGAACACAAAATTAGTTGTGGTCTTTATTTCTGGAGAGTTTAATAAACAATATCAGACTGCAATAAACAGCAGCCCACATGCAATGTCCCAGATCTGTGAAAGCACATGTTTAAGTAGAGTTGTTAATTTCTTACAAAAGACATTGCAATTTTCTTCTTAAGAATGAGATTGTGCAAAAGAGAAGATACTGATAGCCTACATATTATATAGCCTACATCATATATATTTCCAGAACCTGTAGTACCTGTTAAAACTAAGGTAGAAGCATTGAGGGAAGAAGAGACTAAGCCTGTGACACTCCAGGAAGTTTTCCTAAAGGAGTGGTATTTACATGAATTGTAACAACCAGGCAGCATAACACTTCTCAAAAGAATATTTCACTCTCCATTCTTTTTCACTGGATGTTTTTCAGCAGTTCCTGTAGAAGTGCTCTCTGCATAATTTTGTGGGATAGAGAATGGGTGGTTTAAGACTACAGAATGTTCCCATGGCCTCTATATCCCCCCCATGGTATTCTTCCCTGCCTAAGGCTGTTTAAAACCTTAATCTGACTTGGACCAAAAATGCTTTCAATGTGGAGATGTGTCTAGATGCTATATTAAAACCAGATAATTTCCAGCTATTTGAAACTCACTGATGAAGCAGGCTGCTAAAATATTGCCAAAATTTTCTTCTTAAACTGCAATAGCTAAAACATCAAGACCTGCATAGGAATATTTTAAAATGTTGGTCTTATACAGAGTTTAGACACTATAGTGCTGAAAAAACAACTTTAAGACAATCAGGTGAACTCTAGGTAGATATCTCCCTACAGTGAATTACATTTTAGCCATGAAAGGATGGCCTAAGGCAGCAAGTCAATTGGTCAGGAAGATGGAGACTGAAATTTTATTAGTCTCTCTCAGTTGTATTTTCATCTCTCATGTTTTCTTTGTGGTTATCAATTTTACGTTTTTGGAAGCTCCTTCTACAGTCCAGTAATTGTAACTAGGAATGCAGTGTACAGACACTGAAAACTGTCATCTGCAGGGTCAGTCACAGAGAAAAATAGTTTGATATTACTGGCAGACTAAGCCTGCAGCCAGTGCTGTGTACAAAAAGTACCTCTGAAGCTGGTCCTAATTTTTCCTAGTATGGTACTTCATGTTGCTGTATATGTCATGCATTAAACTACTGGCCTCATGACCTTATTTTATTGGTGACTGCAAAGCTAGAAACCTTGGATTTCTTGAGATTTATATGACATCTATAAGCATGCTGCAATATTGGGATATTTTTGCATTTTCATTCACATTTTTTACAATTTTTCTTTTAAAAATATGTAACAGGTTATTAAATGCCAAAAAAAGAAGGTTTAATCCCCCAAGAACTAGATGTGCGTGGTTAAGCCTAGTCTTTAATGCTTGGTATTTTCTCAGGTTTAGGAAACAATCCTGAAGGGTAATGGTTTGTGCAAAACTTCCATTGGGGTTCAGACTGCTTTGCAGGCCCAAGTCTCAGAGTTTTTGGTTCCATCATCTGAGTTTCTTCTCTCCCAGCTGCCACCCTTTAACAGCTGGTCTAAGCTGGTTGTCCAGACTCTCACCAAAAGAAAGAAGTGGTGTCAATTCCAGAGGGCAACACACATGTCATCAAATCTGGATCTAAAATAGATGAGTTACTTGCCCAGGTGACTAGAGAGGAAGTCTGGGAAACTGTGTTAGAGGAGCACCTAGCTTCATGCCCATCTGAAGTCATCTCATGAGGTGAATCTGTCTCTTTGTGTAGGAGAAAAGTCCTACTAGCTGGATCTGTGCACCATCCCCATCATATAACACAGTTCTTCAAGTTTGAGCTGGAGAATGAGCAGAGTATTTTTACCTTTGAAATTAATTTCTGATAATGTAAATTCCTGTGAAATTGACTGGAAGATTAACATACACACCGGTCTAGTAAAAATCAAAGACCAAACAAGTGCCTCTGTTTTCAAAAGATGTGTTGCCAGGGAAGACATGGTAGAACCAAGGCTGGGTTTTGCCATGGAGCATAGATTTTTAAACTGTAGATTAAAAATGAGAACTGCTGAAAATAATTTAAAAAACATGACTTAAAACATATGAGCATGGGTTTATGCATGAAGGCTAGAGGGGGTAGGAAGGAGATAAATATGTAGATTGAAGGCAGAGGTAGATGTTTGAGTTGTATCTAAGTGAACTAAAACCTAGTAGCCTGTTTCGAATGCAGTCTTGATCCCCTGTTCCAGGTGCAGTCATTTTCCTTTGTTACTTTTATTTTCCATTGGATCTGCCAGCTAAATGGACCTGTCCCGTAGCTGCCTGACCACTAAGTCATCTGATGGGAGTGCAGGGAATGTGTGTGGCCAGGCCATAGGTGAAGAGAGAATTTTGGTAGCAGATGCCTATTAGATAAGGGGTACACTGAACTTGTGCTCCTCACCTTGGTGAACTGGTGAGTTGGGCTGATTGTTGGAGGCTACACCCATGGCAGTAGGATCAAGTAACATCCCAGCTAGGCTGTATCTTCAAATGTAGTTGCTGGACTTTTGATTTGTGGTACTGTACTTGAACGATGCAGTTTAGAAATTTGCAGACATGCAGAAAAAATAGACTTAGCCTGCTCAAAAGGTAGAAACAATAGAAATACTTCTGGGTTTTCCTGATCGTTCCAAAAACTGAATAGTTGAGCATCTAGGAGGAGAGATATTTTCTTTTATATTCTGAAAGAGTGAGGAGGACCAGCTGATTATAACAGGGTGAATAGAGCTGGTTTTTTAGCTTGTGAAGGTAAATTATAGCTCACAAACACATGAACTGATCTGTGAGCCTTTTCTAAATACGTTCTACCTGTCATGAAGAGTATTATTCGTTTGGACATGTGATTTAAAGGAACAAAACTTAGTGCAAGATCTCTAAGTCACTGCCAATACAAATATTTTACTCAAAGTGAGATGGCTTAATGGAGAACTAAGGACTTTCTTTTTCCATATTTCAATACTTACACTTTCCCATATGACATTGCTATCAGCTGCTGAGCTAAATCTGGAAAAGGCTTTTGGGAGGGAGAGCAATGAGAAACAGAGACATGCAGTATCTAACAGAGTTAGATACTGAGTTATTAGTACATTGATTCTGTTAGATACTGAGTTATTAGTATTGTTAGATACAGAGTTATTAGTGTTCTGTGAATACTAATAGAAGCACACCTCAAGATACTTCCCACAATTATGTATTTGAATGAAACATGAAATTTCTTCATCTCTGCTCAATCTCCTTCAAAGCTGAAGTACTGTTAATATTTTAATAAAAGAATTTCCTGTGAAAAAATAGTTAAAAAAATAAGAAGACTGAGTTTTAAACAACTATTTTGCAGAAGGCAAACTGCGAACTTGTAAATATTTGTACTGAAAATATGTGCTGAGTTGCATTAGCAGACCATGCTCAAACAGCAGTTACAAATACTTCATTGTCAAAATGTAAGGATGAGTTCCATGAAGCTCCACAGAGGATTGCTATAGGTCTCATAGTACTCATTAATGAGTTGGATGATGACACAAAAAGAATCATTATTAAATTTGCAGATACTTTCAAGCAGCAAGAGACTGCAAGTATTGTAGAGGAGACGATTAAAATACAGTGATCTGATAAATTGCAGGTATGATCTGAAAAGTGTGGGTAGGATTCAGGATGAATAAGAGCTACATTTAGACAGGAACAAGAAACTGCAGAAACGACATCAAGGAACTCTTCTCAAAGCAATTCTGTGGGAAAATATTTAGCAGGTTTCCTAGAACACAAACTGAACAGAATGAAATTATGCTAATGCAGAACAGGAGGATGCTGCTCTGGGCTGTCTTTGTAGGTGCAGAGTGCTCTGCTCAGCACTGTCACACATCAGCAAAAGTGGTGTGTACACCTGTGGACACAACAGAAATGTGAAGCAGCTGGAGGTGGTCCAGAAGAGGGCAATCAGAATGGTGAGGCATTGAAAAAACAAGCTATAAGGAAAGAAAAGTTATAGTGTCTAATCTGACCCAGAAAAATGGGTAAAAGACTTAAAAATATGAAATTCTGCTCCAAAGAGAACAGTGGTAATCTGCTTTCTGCACCTATAATGGAGGACAAGAAATAAAGGACTCCTGTTTAACGTGAGATTCATCTTCAGTATTAGGATGAAACCTTGTACAGATAATATTTCACTAAATAGTGGCATAAATATGGCATCTTCAGCACTAAATGTCTGTAAGAACTTTTAAATTTAGGTATAATTGAGCCTACCCTGAGCAGTGAGACAGACTCAGTATTTTTTAGTCCCCTCCTATGCTACAAATTTGTAAGAAGCAGACCCCCACCTTCTACTGAATAATTTACACATTTAGATAAAATTAACCATATTATTCTGAATGTGCATCACTGCAATCAGCTTTTGAGGAATTTAGCTTAGCCTTCAGTCTCTAAGGATGCAAGCAGGAACAAGTTGCAAATTTCAGAATTTGTAACTTGTCAAAATTTGGGCAGATTTTTACAGAATAGCATATCCTTGTCACCAAGGCCCATCTCCCTGATACATTTTTAACAATAGTCTCAAAACATGGGCATATTCAGTTATAAAAATATATTTAACATGGTCAAAAGCCTTTTTTCATCAAATCTCCTTGAAGCTGGTTAAACTGATTTTGCTGAAACATTAAAAATAAAAGAAAAACGAAAATAAGAATCCAGACCTTTTCTGATCCATGTAGTGAAACATTGTGACCCAAGCAGTTGAAGATGGAAGATTCTCAACCATGCCTGCCACAGGTACTTACTTGAAAGAAGATTTGGAGATTCACTGTTTCATTATCATTTGTAAGGTGCTTTGAGATCCTGACATGATGTGTATTACATCTTTTAAAGCTTTGTGGAGTTTTTAATGGCAATGCAGATTTAAAGCAGTTTCTTGATAATTAAGGAAAAACTAATTAATCTCATGGGTTTTTTTAAACCCTCTGCATGATTTCGAACTATGCATTGTATAAGTGTTCTGTTCTCACATTCTAGTTTAACAGAGCAGACTAGTTTGAAATGTGTTTTAATTGAATTGGGCTGTACCAGTCTCTTTACTGTCATAGCTTAACAGGCTGAGCATTGAATTAAGGACTGCATTTTAAGCAGAGAGGTGCTGGTGGAGCTGTTCTGGCTGGAGAGGGGGAAGATGAGACCAGAACTGAGCCCTGGGATCAATCTCATTTTTCACAGTGCTGAGATTTGCAAAACTGGCCTCTGGATTCCTGGCTATGTAGGGAAGGGAGATTCACAAACCTAGGAAAGGATGACAGCACTCTATGGAGACCCTCTTATGGTCTTCTTGTGCCCAGCAGAGAGAAAGAAAGATTCTTCTTGTCATAGCTATGAGCACCTGAGGTTATGCTTCAGCTTTGAATCTCCCAAGTGTCTTTTCCCACTGTCCCTACTGTGAGCCTAGAAAAAACCAAGTTTCCTAGGCTAATATCTGTTGTTTGAGCCCTTCTGTTGCCCACTCATTTTAGTGAATGCTTGTACAGCTGACCCCAGCTCAGTCAGATGTCTTCTCTGTGCAGTACTTTCTCAGCAGTAGAAAAGGTGGGACAATAATTAAAATTATTTTAAAAATAATAAAGAAATGTTAATTGTCACTTGAATTTGAAGGTGAGTTTAAGGACTTTACATATGCAAGATGTAGAAATATTTGACTGCTCAGGTTTAAATGATGTTAATGAGGAAAAAATTAAAACAAACAGAGTGAAGTAACTGAATATTCACCAAAATCATGTCAAATGTTAAACTTCCCTGCCAAAACCAGAACATGCAGTGTGATGTTTAGCTACATAAATTCGCCAAAGAGGGAGAAGTGGTACCATGTGATTTAGATAAATCATCAACACCCTGCAAATTTTTTGTAACTATTAGAGAAAAGATTTTATATATAAATATATCTATGCACATAAAGTGAAGATAGATAGATAAACACAGAGACATGCGTTTCAATACTTGAACTGTGTTGGTCAGTACAGAAGAGAAACATAGCTCATGGTGATATTTGTAGTTTCTTCTATATGGTAAAGGCTTTTTCAAAACCATGAGATGATATCGTTTCTGCTGTGAAAAATGCATAGTCTAATAAGGCAGATAAATACTTGGGAGAGAGGGATATAGCATACAAGCAATATGACCAGGACTATGAAAGGCACATACTGCATCTTTCTGGATTTAAGGGGTTTTTAAAACATATTTCATGCCTTCCTCCACACTTTAGGTTCCTCATTCCCACTGTGCAGCAGTTCCCACCACAGCTTGTGTAATTAATCATCATAAAATGTATTTCAAACAGAAAAATAAGCCCAAAGGAAACTTCTGCAATATCACAGAAGAAAAAAGTCAAGAATGTTATGATTTACTCAAAGTACTACTTCTGCACCTTTTCCAGACCAGCAGGTAAAGACCAGCTGGAGAAAACCTGAATTGTACAGGAATTCACACATTTCTTCCACTTAGTGCCATGAGTTTTCATATTTGGCTACCTGAAATGTCAGAAGTTGAAGCTCTACCATGTTCAGGAAAACTTTGCAAGTTCAGATGGAGTGCAGGCAGAAGACTGCTCTTGACAAATGGACAGAAAACTATAAACATTGATAGATATAAAAAACTGATCTTGTGACAAACTAAAAGAAGATATGGAGAGACCTTAGAAATTTGTAGATGTTATAAAGGAAGCTAAAATCCCCTCTACAGTCCTCTCTTTAACACAGGAAAGTATGAGACCATGCTAATTTCCTCACTCAACCAGTACTCTTTTTCAGATATGAGATTGCCATATAGAAGAGAAAAGGATGCCTCTGCTATGTTTGAGCAAGATCCTGGATATTGAGGGAATGGAATCCCTCCTCTTCGGATTAGTTGTATTGCTCTTTGTCCATTTTGGGCTTCCAGGTAAGACAAAGAGAAGCAAAGCTTCTTACACAAATCTCTTTTCAATACTTTCAGCAAACAGGGTTTTCAGACTTTCCTAGGTGGATTTACAAAGACTGTGAATTTTACTTTCCCACAGTGTTATTTATTGATAAAAATGAACAGAAGAGCTGCTACTAATGTCCTGATGTCTTTAGTTTTCTTTAAAAAAAAAGAAAAAATTCTCAATACTTTTGGTTATATGATTTTCCTAGATGCAGGATGCAAGTTCTTCCATGCCTGAAATTCACCACTATGGCTTTTCCCCCTGATGATAACAAGTCATCAAGAAGTTTGTTCTAAGTCACACAAAATTTAAAAAGCATTAGAGCTGGCACAAATTTCATGTTTGCAAAGGCAGCTGAAATCCCTTTGCACAAAGGGAGGAATTAAGTGAAGCTCAACAAGGCCAGTGCATGCTGCCTCTGAATGGTTCTTATTAAGCCGTCTTTGTTCTTTTAGCTTGCATGATCCTTGTAGGTGTAGAAGTACACATTGGGCTTGACACTGTTTAAGTCATGGCTCTGCAGCTGCCAGTGTACATTACTTGCATTTTTCAGTCTGACATGTTCAATTTCTGTGAAACACGTTAACACGGATCAATGGAAACCTCTGTGGGCTGAGATCCCCATAGGAAAGTTCTCCCTGTGGAGAAAGCACTTACACTCTTATAAACCTGGCAGATGTGGCATCATCTCCTACGTTGTGTTTCCTTCTTTAAAGGGTTTTTAGGAGGGACTCAGCCACTGCAAGGCTCCTCACACTTGACCCTCAAAGGATAAAATTTCCTGAGAATTTCCGAGATGGAGGTGGAAGGGACGTCCTTCTGCGAGCTTAGTGTGTTTCAGTGTTGCATAGCTGAAATACAATTTTTCTAATCGCTTCCTTTTTCTGCTGAATCCATATGGAACACAGCAGACACAATAGAGAATTAGGGGTTTTTAAAGCACACCTGCATATAGACAACCTAGGAATCACAGAGGGGTACCATGAAACAGTATCCGAGAGCACTGAATGTAGAACACAATGAAAACGGGAGCAAGCATCACTTGACCTACTGTTTATTGGTCACAATGATAGGAAGCACAATAACTTTTTTCTTCTGGTAGGTGAAGTAAGGTAAGAAAACTTAATGGCACCCCACAACTTGCTCCTGCTGAAAGCTGGCACGAGTCTACGGTCTGTAAATTTCACAGTTTGCTAGTCAAGCTAGCCACCAATTTCATACAGTTAATTGAATGTTTACAAAACAAAGGATCCTGTAAAGAGGCTGAGGAATTCAAGAGGGTCTCTGCAGTCTGGTAGTCAAAAACGTACCATGAAATAAGCTAGGGGCTTTGAGCTGACATTTAAAAAAATCTGTAATAGGTGCCATAAAAGATGTGCTAACACCTCTTTAAAACTACAAAGAAACCATAACATAACAACTGCCTGAAACAAAATAGGAGAGAAGAATTAATCCACCCGGCAAGGCCTTATTTAGTGTGCTTTAACAAAATCTGTAAAGCCTATTGCTCTGCTCTTCTAATGATGTAGGCTAAGACACAGGAGATAAGAAGAGCCAAGACACTGAAAGCTGTTGTAAAACTAGGTCACTGTTAAATTAAACATTTTATGAAAAATAGAACCTGCCTTGAACAACTGTGAAAACCTCCTTGCTTTTTTCATGCCCTCTGCCAGAGACACTTACTCCTCTTTATTGTCTTCATGAAAAAAAGCATCGTTTTAGTGACATCTCAGCACCCACCTCGGGCCAGCAGCTCCATTTTTTTCTTGTAATTAACAGCTATTGAATATTTATGAAGTAAATGCTACGGGGTAACACTTACTCATTCGATCAACAATGCTGTTGGTTTGCAAACTAAAAGAAAAACACTGGCCCTACCTCAGAGCACTGCAACCACTGCAGCTGCAGCAGCTTCAGCTTTTCTGAGCTTTTCAAGCGCCAGGAGAGGAGGATGCTACTGGCAGAAAGTTCGCGATATCTACTCCTCCTTTTTCAGATGATCACAGGGGAACATGCTGTGCTGTGACTCTTGGCCATGTAAAGGAGCAGTTGGAATACCCTGGAGACTCCCACTGTTGAGCTGTGAGTAAGTTAGCAGAAGCCCTGTGAGCATGTGTAACTCTAGTGTCAGCCACGATGTGCAGGGGTTCAAAGTTGTACATTTTGAAACTGATAAAAGGACTTCTTTACAGCAATGAGGATAATACAGCTTTGGGAGAGCATTACTAGGCATGGGGGACGTTTTCTACTGTTGCAGTCTTCAATAGAAGATATAATAATTTTATAAAATGTATGTTTTTGTCATTGAAATCAGTCTCTGGGATAAAGAAAAGCTGGCAAAATATTTTCAATAGGAAATGTTAGTGAAAATGAAAATTTAACTCAGGTTCTTCAGTTTTAATAATGTAGCATTAAGGACAGGTGATGTTCCATACCTGGTATGGACCATGGTGGTCTCTTCTGGCTTTTAGATCTCATCATATAATGCAGTGGAAAGGGAACAATAAAACTCCACCGTCCTGGCCAGAAAAATGCATGGCAGTCCCTCCTCATGCATTCTTCTCCAGTGCTTACTGAGCATAGCAATGTTTCAGATGCAGGGTCTTTTTCTGCAGACATTGCTGTATGTGTGTAGTTCTACATCAACTTGAGATGTCCCACTGATCTAAACGGAACTGTTTCTGCATCTCTAATCATACTCATCAAACTGCTGCACTCTCCCGCTGGGAAAGAGGCTAAACTAAGAAACGATTGCTGTGATGAACCAAGTCTGACTCCATTGTTTTCAGCATAAAGATCAATGCAAATACAAAGCTGGCTTGGTTTTATTGGGTTTTAATTATACATAATTTATTTTAGTAGTTAATACATGAAAGTAAAAAATATTGGTATGCCATTTTTCTTCATACCATTTATTACTTCCAGGGACCAAAGAATCATTGCTACTTGAGAGAAACCACTAGGCAATTTAATTATAGTATGAAATGGAGAAAGAGGGCATGGAATGTTATCCAAACCTGAAATACCATTTATGGTATTTATTTATCATTTGCCTTTCCTTTGATTTGCACTTTTTGGTTACAATTTCTTCTGCTGAGCATGTTTCAAATAAGCATGGAGGTCACTCTTGCTTTAATGTTTCCATTCAGCATCCTTTCTCAACATCATGTGCTGCTCTAGTATGGTAATACTCAGGCTATATATACTTCCAGAAAACATATTGGCAATTTCTTTGAATTGTAATGTTAATACACATGTGAAATATTTTCTATCTTATACTTTGAAAACAGCATTTCTGTAGAACTTGCATTTTAGTCTGAGTTGACCTCATATATTCAAGCACTTAGATTTGTTGGCTACTGCATGCACATTCCTTTGTGGGAGCTGTGAGGACAAAGGCTGTGTAAAGTAGTCTTGAAACAGTTTTTCCTGAACAGACCTGATATAAGACACTGAAATATTTTATCATTGATATTACATGTACTCATACCGCAGCATAACTCAATATAACTAGTGATTTAAAATGCTTTGCTGAGAAAATTTCCAAAGAAGGAAATCTTTATTTCATAGGTTGCCATTGTCTCTTTCCTCCCTTTGCCAGAAAACTTTGTGTGGCAAATAATATATGACATGCTTGGGTTAACCCAAAGGGAATGAAATTAGTTTAAATTCAAACTTGCTATAAAGGGAAATATTTTTTAGATTGATTTTATTTCAAAAGAGTGTCCCAAAATTATGCTGTGATGTTTGAGAGGTACATTCTCTTTGAACAAAGCAATCGGGGAAGGTCCACCAAGATCAAAATGTTTTAACCTGCCACAGAAGCTTTTAAATGCCCACAGCTGAAATCAGAACCAAATCAATTAAATCAACACCCTGTAAAGTCTAGTAAGCATCAGTGAGCTCATGTGAGGCATAACTGCAGAATTTTGCCACTAAGATGCAATTTTGAGTGTGACAGGGAAATAAATACATAGTCTATGTTGATGAAGAACTTTTTCGAAGAAGCATGTACAAACTCTGCAAGCTAGAAAATGGCATTTACAAGACTAAGGAAGGAGTAGCCAGTAACGGTAAAGATGGACATGTGGATGAAGTGAAAATGGAACTGATGCACAGTTGAACCAGAAAGTGGAGGGAACAGAGACACTACACAAGGGCTCTTAAGGCAGGCTACACAGGTGGGTAAAGGAACCTTTCCTCTGTGCAGTTGACAGCCTCATTGTGAAGAGTTTCAATATCAAAAACGACCCTGATGTGCGGGAACCAAACCTTGGAAATTCACGAACTTTGGCACGGAGAAGGGCGTGGCTACCTCCTGTCAACGATCTGCCCTAGTGCATCCCAGCACAGGGCTCTCAGACCTAAGGGTCAGTTTGGAGCAAGGTGGGCTTGTCTTCTGGAGAAAAAGGAATAAAAATCTCATCCAATAGAGAAATCGGTGGATAATATCTTTAAGAAGTATGCAAGCTACTTTGCCCATGAAGTTAGTGTGTGGAAACTCATCCTAGCCAACAGCAATGTCTTTCACCCATGGGACAGGTCTGTTTAAGAGAGCTGGGACTCCAACTGTTTTGTTGGAGATGTGGTGCTTGTTAAGATCGATGATGGTGTGCAGAGCCCAGGTGTTAGTGGGAATCCTGGCTGTTGAGGGAAGGTGACCAAGAGATGAGGCTTTCCCGGCTTCAGATGGAGGACTTCTGCCAAACACTTTAATTATTCTACTCAACACATTAAAAAGATTGCAAGAAAGATACAAGGCTTTCCTTCGTCTCCGTGCCTTTCTTCGGGGCTGCGCCGAGTGCTCCAGCAGCGGCCGGGGCGGCGGGACACGGGAGCTGAAGTTCCCACGCATCACCGCCAAAGGGCAGCCGGCTCGGCACCGGCTGCGAGCGGCGCGGGGGCCGGGCGGGGGCGGTGCGCCCGGGCCGCCCGCAGCGGGCGCTGCGCCCACGGGGCCGGGGCTGGGGCCGCCCCCGCCCGCCCGGTTCGGGCTCGGCCGAGGGTCGGGGGGCGGCAGCGAGGGGCCGGGCCGGGCGAGGAGCGGTGTGCCCGCGGCGTTCTGTTCGCAGCAGATTCGCCCCGGCCGCCGTCCCCGCCGCAGCCTGAGGGGCGCTGAGGAGAACGGGAGGTTTTTGGAAGAGGCGCACAGAAGAGCCCCGGGCTGACCGGCGGCTCCGCCCGCAGGCTCACGCCATGCTGCGGGCGCTTCCCCGTCTCTGAGGAGAGACGAAGGGGCGGCAGGGCACGGCGGCGGCGCGATTGCTAAGGTAATGGGAGTTGGCTGCTCTCCTCGCCGTCTTTTTCCTGCTTATCCGCATCTCTGTGGCGACCGGTTGTCACTCGGCTGTGCCTTGGCAGCGGGATCCCTGTGTTGGTCCCGCCGAGGAGAGCGGAGCCCCGAGCCCGCGGGGTGGGATTTCGCTCCCCGTCGGTAGTAGCGGACAGGTGCAAGGCGTGTGTTCTGTGTGTGTGTTACGTGTGTATGTCGGTGTATGCGGTGCCCGGCCGGGGAGAGGCCGTGCCCTGCCCGGGCCGTGCGGATCCCCGAGAGCAGGCGGCTGCGGTTCGCCCTCCCGCGGGGTCCCAGGGAAGGTTGCCCGGCCCCGGGCCCCGGTGCGGGCGCTGTCCGGGCGGTGCCCACGCCCCGCGGGGCGCGGCTCAGGGGACGCGGTGTCCCGGCAGGTGTGCGGGCAGCCGGAGCTCAGTGAGACACAGGACAAGGTGTGGTGCCCAGAAACCGCAGGTCTTTTCGGAGAAGGACGAGGGGGAGCAAACGCTGGGGTACAGCTTGAAGGGGGAGCTGGTGCCCTGTGGGAGAACTTGGAAACTGTTTCGCTTCGGTAGCGTATTGCAATGATACACTCCCATCCGCCGACAAAGTGCGTTTGCATTGAGACAGATTGGTATGTGAGAGTAAAGCTGCCAGGCACTCTCCTTCCAGAATCTTAATCTCCTGTGACACTGAAAGCATCTTCTTAGTCACTAGATGTGATGGCATAAGTATAGGAGTATGTTGAAGGGCCTGAAAGAGAAGCTTCAAGTATTTTTTTCCTGAGGAAGAAGCTGATTTTTGTATAAATCACGGCACGCTGCCGCTTGTACGCTGCAGACATAATAGCAGCCAGGGCTGCCGCTCCGAGGAGCCGACTGCGCCTGTGGCTCTGAGCTTGGCGTCCCGTCTGCACCGGCGCTGCCCTCGCCGGGACGGCCGAGGTGAGTCGGGGCTTCCTTCAGCTGACCTGTAGGACACTTGGCAGAGCTGCATCCCAGCTGTAGCCTGCGTGCTACGTGATGCTTCTCTGAAATTAAAGATATGCGTAATTTATTCTTGATTGAATTTTATTTGCTGACTGCCAGTGTGTAGGGATTGGAAAGCAGGAAAATATGTCTTTGACCAGTAAAGTCATACTGTAAAACTCACCTTTGTGTTGGCATGTTGAGCAGATATTGGTGGTTTCCCACCCCAAAGAAAGCTACTTTTCCTCTGTGTTTCTTCCTTCTGGAGAAAGTGCTTTGTGAGCTGTTAGTGTGGGTTCTATTTTTTTATTTTTGAGTAGAAGTATCTTTGATATCATAAGTTCTCTTTTCTTGTTTTTAATTTTTTTCTTGTAATGCCAGATTTATTCTATTCTTGCAGATCAGAAGAACTAGGAATTGTTTACTGTGGGATTATGATCTATAATACTTTCTCACCTGCTGATTTGGAACACTTTCACTATACTTCCTTGTAAATCTGCTTTAAAAAGAGATCAGATGTTGAAGAGCAGTTATTGACTTGGGGGCATATTGTTACAAGCACAGAATAATAGTGTTCATTGCTTGAATGTGTGTGTGAAATGCTGAAGAAACTGTTTGGACTCAGCCAATATTGACTTTATTTTTAGATGAGCTGTTCCTTTTTCTAATGACCTGACTGATAGAACAATTGATGACAAACATTCCAATTTTCTTCCTAACTGGCTACAAGTGTGATGGATTAGGTTCTTTTTCCCATTCTGAACTGTATTAGAGGGAAAAAGAGTGATTTGCTACACATCTTATACTGAGGTTTATGGTGATAGAAGATTGCTGTTCACCTGATTCTTCTGTTTTTCTTCCTTGTTACCCTTCCCTTCTACAAAAAGTTGCAGTAGGTTGCTGCATAGAGTAATTGTCCATGCTTTTTACCTTAGTTTCTCTCTGAGAGTTCCTGTGATGCAGGTTGTACAGATACCTGCTTTAATCAATGATGCCTATGGATAAGAGGAAAAGGTGTGTCCTCTTAAAGCAGTAGTTACCTCCTTGCCAACCACTTACAAGGTGTTTCAGTGTCTAGCATGTAATTCTGGTGAGCACACCGGTATGGCAAAGGTGGGCAGAGCACTTTTCATTCGTGCCTGTAAGTCTGCTTTTGTTAATGATTCTGAGGCAGCTGAGGAAAGCTGAATGTATGGACAGGAAATGCTGGGCTTGTTGTCCGTTCGAGCAGGCAAGAAGGAGAGAAAAGGAGAGAGCAGTCCTGTCCCAGCAGACTGCAGCAAACTAACAGATGGCAGGGAAAGAGAAGAAGCTAATATATGTGGAGTAGCAGGAAGAGAAAATAGCTGCAGTGTGTCATTTTAACATGGTACGTTGGGATGCTATGTTAGTCTGTGGTGAAACTTCAGGATTTTGCAGTGCTGTGGCTCAGGTTTCCTAACAGAAATACAAAGGTGTTGTAGGGAGATGATTTTTTTCTTTCCTCAGTAACAATATGAGTCTTCAGCTTTTCAAGAAAGAGGGATAATTAACACGAGGTCTTTGGCTGGTTATACCTTTGATATCTAAATCAAACAATCCAGTTGTACAGTGGCAGCAGAACAAGGGTGAACTGCTCCTCCCGTGCCCAATGTTACAAGAGTACAGTTTTGCCCTTATGATGGGTTATTGTGTTGTTTGTGCTCGTTACCTGGAGCTTCGGTTTCTGGAAGCACACCTTGGCTCTCTAGAGGGGAGATTGTAGGAACAAACAGGTCCACCGAGCAGCCCTGGGCTGTTTCAGGTAACAAATATTGCACTTAATTGTCAGAGCTGAAGTGCTCCTGTTTCCTCCTGGGACTCTTTTCAACATCTTCATGGCTGCATTATTATCTATGTCAATTCACACCATGGCATTATAATTACAAAGAAAACCTGAGTAGAATAAGAAAATGATGTTGATGATTTGGAAGGGTGTTTCTTCTCATCAGACTTTGAACTACTGTCCCGAATGTGGTGTAAAATATCACTCTGCCTTGTGAACCATCAAGCGACATGGTGGCCCTGTGCTGTTACTGAAGGTGGAATAGAACATTTAACCCCGTTCACTTGCAGCTAGGTCTGCATGGGACAAACTGACCAGAGCTGTGTTGGCCAAGCACATTTCTGAAACTTCTGTGCGGCTGTAGGGGTGATGGTGTTTTTTTTCAGAAGCATCTGGTCAGTCACTTTGTTCCTTTGGAGTTACACATCTGATTTCCTCAGGCTACAAAATTTCCTCTTTGCATCTTTGAGCACTTACATATAGTTGCATATGTGTTCATATTCCGAACTGAATTATTATGTTCCTTCATCTCTAAATCTATTTTTTCCTGCAATTTCTGCCTCCATTCTTCATCTTTTAATTTTCTGTCTGGTAACTGTGAGAGCAGTGCTTGCATTTTGGTGGTGGTGGATTTATGGGGTTTTAGAGGTGTACTTTGAAAGTACTTTGAAAAATTTTGTATATCTTTATATCTTTGAAAAGATAATAATAGATGTATCATGGAGAGTTCTAAACTGTTTGATTGGTACTTTCAATAATATACTGGCTTTTAAGTTTATGAAGGATGACTTAACTGTTAGTGTATCCACAGTGTTTTCTTAATCTATAAAAGTTTTACCATGAAAAGGCGTTTCCATTATTTCAGTTAGTGTTTCCAGCATATAGTGATGACTGAGGAATGAGCTAATTTCTGTTGTTGTGCTCTATCTATGAAGAGGTGCAAGAAAGGGGAGCTAATTTGTGTTTTTCTTTTTGGTTGTCAAGCTCTAGAAAGATTGTGGAGTCAAGAGAGACTGCTGCTACCCACTTACGTTGCATCAGATCTCATACTATTTTTTAACATCTCTGCAGCGGGTGGCAAAGAATGTGGAGAGAGGGAAAGAGAAGAAGATTAAAATTTCAGTGAGCAATAAGGTTCTAACACTCAGAAATCCTAGGAGCTCTGCACTGTCATGCTGGAAACAGCTGTGTGTTCCTAGACTCAGCACAGGTACTGCCCTTTGCCTGTACAAGGGTGGTGGGCACCATGAGGCAGTGAGGAGGAATTAGTGCTGCACTTTTGCAGGAATCGTCAGTTACACATTATAAACATTATCCTGATGGTAAAGAACAATATTTCATCTTTATCACTGTGCTTATAGGACCTGGCATCAGCAGTTGAAGGTTCACGGGGTAGTTAAAGATCCTCCCACTGCAGGCCTACTGTGCTATGGGGATATGTGTTGAGAAAATGATTACTAATGGCTTGAAAATCAGTTTTTTTATGTCCAATTTATTGCTCTGTCATCTGTTGTGTGAATGTGGGAAGTCACTTAATTTCACTTGTGATATAACTTACCGTTTTGTAAAAGAAAATACTATTTGCCTGTGTCACAGATGAGCAACTAGTTTTAGGTTCATGTTCATCAGTGTAAGAGCAATCTGGCAGAGACATGTATTAGCTCAATTAAACCGTCTTTATAGGAATATTACAGTATAACAGTGGCAGTAGCCAAATATTTGTATTTATCGTGTATGTAGCCTATATTGGTATTTGTAGCAATCCAGTTATGGCATTGTGAAGCTCAGGTTAAATGAACCACGGCACTGGGACTGGTAGGCTTTGCTGAACTGTGTGGATGTGTGGTGTGTGGACTTGAGCTAGCTAATTCAGGAGTGGCTTAAGTGTTTTTACATTGCAATTACTGAAGTGATTTGTGTGCAATTTGCATCTGAAAAGGCTGTGTGCTGTTGTGATAAACAGCAGGGCAGTGAAATCATAGTATATTGCATCATGTCCTTGGAGTGGGTGGGATACAACCAGTTGTGTTTATTTGCACCAGGGGTATTTGATGGTGCCACATCTTCAAGGACACCTGTGCTTTTGGGTAGCAAATTTCCCATTTTATTTGATTGCAGGGTACTTGCAATTTTCCATCCTCTTGAGAATGAACAACCAGCAAGAACTCTCAGCACTTTGGGGCGTTTTAAATGAGATTATGCAGTTGCTGATCAATGCAGGGCTGGATTGGTTCTATCAACTTGCACAAGATTGCTTGAAGGGAACTTCATTTCAGCAAGCTCTATTGGGAACAGGGAGTTTAGGTGGAGTAAATCTGAATTTGGAATCAAACAGGCACCTATGTTTTGTTTGTTTAGTCGTTGTTTTGGGTTTTTTTAAATTTTAATATTTTCTTGTCAGTCTGTATTAGAGCATCCATTATTTTGTGCATCTTCTCGTTCCATTTTAATATTTGAATCAATTTTCTTCCGTTGTTTTCAGCTTACTGGATGTAATGTAAAATTCAAAGTGCAGCCCATGCCCCAGAAGTAGCTTACTGTAGTTGCAATTAGTATTTTCTATGGCACATAAAGGCAAGGCACTTTCAGAGATGGTGTATTTGATGGACCAGCTTCAAAGAACAGGATGCTCTTAGCACACCTTAACTGATCCAGTGGAAGATTTATATTGGAGAATGGATTAGAAGTCTACCCTCAAGCTCTGTATTATCAGTACAGTTACCCATTTTCCACAGGGAATGATTCTGGCCAATAAGTTGGCATTGTTGCAAAACAACAAAATACAGCTTCAGCTTTGTAACTGCTGCTCCTTGCAGGCTGACAGTGCTGAATAATTACTGCTGTAGTTTGGTATCACCAATTCACATGAAGTTCAAAGTTGAGCTATAGCTATCTCTTTGCATTTCTAAATTTATATAGCACTGACACTTGTTTTAGTTAAATATTCAAATATACTTGCTATCACATTCTTTGTAGCTATCCTTGGTAACAGCATATTGGCTCAGAGCCTTTCCAAGAGGCCTTGCACTCACAGCAGTATTATTTTATTGGAAGGGAGATTGATTACCAGTGAATGCTGCATTTTTTTTTTTCTGAGTTCTTTGGAAGAGGGATGGATGTACTGGAGGCAGTTTCTTCCTGGTATAACAACATTCTGATCCATTAAAAGAAAATTTAGTATGCAAGTGCCCATTTTAACAATTGATATCATAAAGGGAAAAGATTGCCTAGTTAACCAGCAATTCGTATGTCAATATTCACTACCATCCATCTCCATTCCATTTTTCCATCTGGTTATCTTGGGAAGTCAGGACCTAGTCAAAGTCAGATGCCAAAAACTACTTTATTTTGACTTCCACCCCAATGTTTCCTGGATGTAATATCCAGATCCAGACACTATTTTCAGCATTCCACAATAGCAAAGAATATCTGCAGATTTAGAAATACATAAAATCAAAATGGAGTGTGTAGCACGCTGGGGAAAGGGGAGCTTCTTGATAAGCCATAGAAGTGGTTTATCAAGAAGCGATCTGATCACCTGCCAGGTGACTGAGGCAAATCGCCAGTGGCTCACACAAATGGAACAACTGGAACTGTCCATCCTGAATGCTGTTACACAGTGACAGTGTGAGCACTACCACGGGTGTCCCAGATGGAGAGCACCCTTTTTGGAGGTGGTATGAGGCCTTGGTGATCCCTGGTTAGCAATATTCTGCTTAGACCACTAATCCATTAATATTTACTTTTTTTATTAACCAATATATGTGATTTGGAACAACAGGCGGAGCTCTACAAAAGAGAACCTGAGAACAAACTAGCAGTTAAGCACAGTGGATGATCAGGAGCCCAGAGCTTGCTCCCTATCCTAATGCTGGTTGGAAATGTAGACATACCTGTAGGATGGTTTGAGCAAGTTTTCCACAGGAGAAGCACTTAGTTATGGAAGAGCTACACTACACCTTCAGGAAATGTCTGTAAGAGTAGTAGAAATGGGAAATCCCGCCTTCATCAGGATCTCAGTTTCCCTAAAAAGAAGAAAAAAGGGGTGTTCTGGAACTGGGTCCTCTCTTCCTGCTCTGTCAGAGTAAGGCAAAAGAGTTTTGGCTTGTTCCCTGGCTTAGATGTGTGCCCATTGTTCATCCTGCCAGTTGTAGAGAGAGAAAAGTGTTGAGCTCCTGTGCTTCAACCCGGGGCTCCCTGTGAGCTTGTACCTCAGAAAGAGGAGGAATGGGATCCTTTAGAGCCCTTGAATTCTCCCAGTGTCAACAAAACTGCTTTCCCACAAACAAAGAAGAATTTGTTTGGCAAAAATTTGAACATTAAGTGCAGCTGCTGGAAGTGTTTATATTTTGTTCCTTAAAAAAGGCAACAGACTGAGTATTATTGATAGTACTGCAATGCTCAGCACTTGCAAGGAGGTGCAGAAGGTCTCGGATGATCTACTAGGAAACTATTTTCAGAGTAACTTCAGTTACAATTTGATGTCCAAAACAAAGGATTGAAGGATTTTTAGGTGCTTTGGGAGCTATGCTTCCCTGATTGAAAGCAGACTTCCTTCTCTGCCCCTCCACACAGGGGAGCAGTGCCGTGGTACCCAGGGTGGGGCCAGAGCTTTGCTCTGTCACAGCTGACTGTGGTGTGGCTCTGTGTGTGGAGCCCTTATGTCCTCATCAGGCTCAGGGGAGGACACACGTGCAGAGTCTTGACCCACTGAGCATGATGGTGATGTGCCATGTGTAGCTCCAGTGTTTCCCAGAAAGGAACTGGTGAAGATGGTGGAGTTTTGATCTCAGCTCCAGTCTTCCTGGCTGTGGTCCATTCAGATGGTTGTTCTATCCATTTCTCTTTGGAAAGTTATTTCACTGAAGGATGAGTAGAGGTGAGTTGTGCAGTGCTTGGACTGAGTTGCACCAGTGAAAAGCAGAGGATATTCCCAGCTAGGGCCTGGGGATCCTCTGGCTGGTATATTCACCTTGGTCAACAGGATCAGCTTAATGATAGGCTGCTTGTTGCCTTCCAGTATACACAGCTTGCATGGCATGCCCAAGTCCTGGTTTAATGAAGTAATAATTAACCAGAAAAAGAACATGAAGACAAGTTTCTTCCCAGTGCAATTTTAGAAAGATTTATGTAATGGATATGAAATATCAACTTAATATTAATGGAGATTAATTGAGTTCAGTGTGATTTTTCCTTCCGTCTCTTCCCTCCTGTCACCTTAATAATGACCTATTTGATCTAAATATTCTAGCAGATTAGGTAGAGATTTTTCTTATTAGTAATTATGAGTTCAGCAAGGCATGTGGTTATATGATTTCTCAGACAGGTAAAAAGTCATATAATCTAGTTGTATTTCAGTAATTAGAAAAAAATTAACTAGGTATTAATGACATGAAATTGTAATTTACTGTGTGATTGTGTGCTAAAGCACTAAATCTCTCATGATTTGATATTAATGCTACGTGTCAATTATAAGCTGCCCTTGAAATATATTAATTACATAGCATAAAGGTAATTTTCACTTATTGTCAGCCAAAATTATATTTCAGCTGAGCAATCTTGATATATATCTCCATGGGAATTCATTTAGCTGATTCTTTTTTCTGTGACTCACTTTTCCCCTATTTTAAAAATCTATCTTATTTTATCTTGCATGTGCAAGAAACGTTTTACACTGCAAATTTTGCATATTAAATTTGCAATTTATTTATTAATATGCAGAATGGGAGTGGAAATACAACCTTGTATTAATTTGCTAGATCCAGGTGATATTTTCAAGAAATAGTTTGTTTTGTAGGATTTCTTCTAATGTGCTTCTTTCTTTCTCTATTATGTATAAACCCGAGTCTATAAGGACTCCTAGATGTGCTAATTTCTATGAAGCACAAGGGGTTTTGTGTCTGTAAGAGGTTTCTTACAGCCATCTTGTTTTCAATGGTCTTTTCTGACAGCAATCAAGGTGTTTGAGAACACTAAGGGGAATCTCTTAATTTATTACTCAGATGCTTTTGTTGAATTTACACATACACAGAGATTAAATGCTGACAGTATTTATGAATTAAAATGTAAAGATGGTTTTCTTTAAAATTTTCTAATTACAATTCTGTTTGAGAAATTCTAAAAAGATAAACTGGAAAAAAATATTTTCTTCATTTTCAGAGCTTTTTTTTAATTGGTTATTCCCCCTTAAAGTTCACTCATCCTTTTGTGACATATGGGAGCCTTATCTCTTTGCAGCTTCTGGTTTTGGGAGTGAGGAGCCTGATCAGATAAGAGCAAGAGAGAGAACTCTTACTGTGATTCAGTGCATTTTGTCAGCAGCTGCTTGTCTAATCCAGTGTGCTTATGTTTCTTAGGGGAAAAGCAGAAGTGTTCTATAATAAAGAATAAAACAGAAAAAAGAAAAAATCAGTGAGAGGAGAATGTACCCTCTCTTTTTAGCATATTTTTGGTAATATTTTTCAAAGGCTTAATAGGCCATCTTATCCATAAACAAGAAGTTGAAGACTGCTGATTTTCTCCTTGTATGTGGCAGAGTGAGAGAATGGCTAGCACAAATGGTTTTCAATTTTTACCACTTTTGCTGCTGAGGAGTCCAGATTGCTGCAGGCATGGCTATTGTCAGAAAAACAGCTGTGGAAAACCAGCATCTTTAAACATGGAAGTTGAAATTTAGAGACCATTTATTTTTTTGAAGACATGCATTTGGATTTAGATTGCTGGTGTGTGTCTGCAGGCTGGGATGAGTTAGCCCTAATAATTCAGCAAACTGCCCAGAGGAGGGAGGAGCTGACAGTACTCTTCAAATAGTAGTTGGTGAGGTTCTTAGCTGGAGGCTGTCTTAATTAAGATAGAGGCCTAAATTTTTTTTTAATTTGATCTACATGAAGTCTTTGTTTTCATTCTTCACAGCAAAGTGTAGCTGAAATTTCTTTTTAAAATGAAGCTGGATTCACTTCTGGCTGATACATCACAAACATGTGCTTAGAGAAAGGTTCAGAGGGTAAACTCTGTTTTCAGTCTGTGTAGTGTTGTAGGGATGACTTCCTGCTTGTATCTGGAGTGGACTGGGCTGACAGGAAATAGTTGTGTAGGTTTTTTTGGTTTGTTTCTTAAGAGAGGACTGTGCAAATGTGGACTTTTACGTTCAATTATATTAATTAAAGAGTTGCAAATGCAGCATGTTAACACAGTAGTAGGGTAAAAAAAGCTGTAATTTGACCATGGTCAGTCTCATTTGTGTTTGCAGCAGGCAGCCCTCTGGAGAAGGATCAGGGAATCCTGGTGGACACCAAGCTGTCCATGTGTGCAGTGTCCTTGTGACCAAGAAGGACAATGGCATCCTGAGCTGCATCAGGAAGAGCACTGCCAGGAGGTCCAGGGAGCTGATCCTGCCCCTCTGCTCAGCCCTGGTGAGGCCTCACCTGGAGTGCTGTGTCCAGGTCTGTGCTCCTCAGGACAAGACGGACATGGAGCTCCTGGAGCAAATCCAGTAGAGGGTTACAAAGATGAAGAGGGGACTGGAGCATCTCTTTTGCGAGGAAAGGCTGAGGGAGCTGGGCCTGTTCAGCCTCAAGAAGAGGCAACTGAGAGGAGAACTCATCAATGTATTTAAGTGTCTGAAGGGAGGGTACCAAGAAGATGGAGCCAGGCTCTTCTCTGGGGTGCCAAAGCAATGGGACACGAGGCAATGGGCAGGAAGTGATGCATGGGAAGCTTCAGCTGAACATGAGGAAGAAGTTCCTTACTGTGCGGGTGAGCGCCCATGGAGGTTGCAGAGTCTCTCTCCCTGGAGATACTCTAAAGCTGTCTGAACTCAATCCTGAGGCATGTACTGTAGGGGACCCTCTGTGAGCAGGAAGGTTGGACCAGATGACCTCCAATGGTCTCTTCCAACACCAACCATTCTGTGGTTCTGTGAAGCAGTCCTGCACCACTGGGTGCTGAGCTCCATTCAACTCCCATATGCTAAAAAGCACAGGTGTAGTAGAATCTGTGGGACCCAGTATTGCTGTGCTTTCACCTTAAAGAGCCAAGAACATGCCCATGTCATATCACTATCTTATTTTATCTGTAATTTTTTCTTGTAGAATACCAATGAGAGAGAATTCTGTGCTTTTAAAAAAGGTATAAAGGAAACAGAAAAAACTTGGACAATGGTGAGAGTCTTCACAATTCCTCAAAGTCCCTGTCTTGACCAGCTAAGGCTCATCCCTGTAGTAGCAGTGCCTGGGCTGTGTGGAGAGGGTGCCCACACTTATCTCTGCTTCACACTACATGCCAGTGCTGCCTTGTGTCCAGCCTTGCTCTCTGAGATGCCCATCCTGCTGTCACTCCTGCAAAGGTGGCCCTACTCCTGCTGCTCCTGACTGAAATCCAGCAGCAGATTCTGGGCACTTGTGGGAATCACCTTTGCAAATTTCTGACTTCCAACAACAGATAGGTTCATTTGTATTGATTACCTTATGTAGGTATTATGTAGCTCTACATGTTAGGCTTACATAGATCTTCAAAGTTAATGGCTCCCTTAATGTTACTGTGAACAGCATGCCAGCTACTACTGCATATTGTACATGATGTTATTGTCTTGGTGCACTGGAGTAAATGAAAAGCTTCAAGAAGTGCTATGGGGGAAAATATGGAAGTACCAGAAAAGATCAAGTGAGCTGATAGTATAACAAGAACAACAGAATTTGTAAATGTGGATGTTCAAAGTGAATAATGCAATGAGTGAAGCACAGCTAAGTAATGCTGCAGAGGGCTTTTCTGTTAGAAATTGTAATTTTCTTCTTTTGAGAGCATTTCTGCATTGAAAGTTAGTTGCAATTGTTTTCTTTTAAAGCATGCATCTAAAATGTCACATAATGTAAGTGGTCAATGTGGTCTTTATATACTGCAGGTGAAGCTGAAGCTTGTGTGACTTGACATATGCTTTCAACTCTGCTTTGTAATTGCCTTCACAAAGTTACATAAAATCTCAACCCAGTTCCTGCTCCATTCAAATGAGTGATTATAACCTTGAGCCTAATTCTTCAATGCCTTGAAATCATGACCAAGAAGTATTGTGGAAATGCACATTTGTGTAAATAATTTTAAGTGCTATAATTTGAAAATGGTTTACCCTTCATCATTTGTGTTTAATTGTTTCTACATCTAATAATGTTGCTTAGAGAATTTATTCCATTTCCTTTTTAGCTCACAACCTGGCACAACAGCGTAGTGTTTGGCCTTCTAGGAAGACAGGAGGTTTAATAGGGCTTAAAATAAATTTATGTCCTTTAGATATAAAATAGTGTCTAAATTGGTCTGAACGTGCCTTTCAAGGGTGATCTATATAAATATATATGTATATACATAGTTTAACTTGACTTTGAAATGTATTACTGAATTTCCAAATTAGTATATGCATGTATTTATGCATTTTTGTGCCCACCTGTGTGTGTGCATGCACACCTTATTGTGGGAGGATGGATTATAAGACAATAGAGATAGTGCTGAAGGCAATCTTGCCCCTGATAAATTGTAGATGTCTAATTACCAAAGAGTGGGAACAGCCTTGCCTCTTAATAAATCACAGCTGTATCCAATTAGGATAGGTGTTATAAAGAGTGGGTTAGGTGGTCTAGAGGCAGTTGGAGTCTGCTGGCCATGTTGTGAGAAGGAAGGATCAGGTGGTTGTGCAAGGGACTGAAAGGGTAAGGATGTATGAGGGACAGAGAGGGTCAGGTAGTTGTGATAGGAAGGAATTAGCCAGTCCTGCAGAAGGAAGAGAGAAAAAGTTAGTGCTGCACAGAGCTGCCTGTGGGAAGTTTACAGAGAGAAAGGTATGAAAGTTTTTAAGATAATGAGGGATTGATGTTTGCATCAGTCCTGAGTTCACCATTGACTGGTGCCTCGTGTGAGGAGTGGGTGACTATACCTTATAAAAGAAAAAAAAATAATGACTCTGGATTGATGTAGATTAGTTAACCTTGGTTTCTTTTATATTTTCTTAAAGGGAGTATCTTAGCTGCTCCTGGCTCTAGTGATGGGTGCCATGTTACTGCAGTAGCCTTTTCACTGATGAGAAAGGACAGAGCTAGGATATGGTCTGACTTGTCTGATTCTGGGCTCTTGACTTGTCCTTGGGAGCTGATAACTGACAGCTAGAATGACTCAGGGCTGTATTATATATATAATTGTATGCTATATATGTATATTATATGCTGGGGCACTTCGTTGCTTGTGGCAATGTGAAAGTAGGTAAAGGAAGGAATCGAAACGTATCTTTTTCCTTAAATAGGGGAGACAGTTTAGTGGTGAACTGTGTTTTAGAAATTAATGCATAGGTTATGCTTCTGTGAACATAAGTATTTTTTTTGTTCTTGGTTTTTAATGAACTACGTTAAGATGGGATATTTCAGTACTTTCAATGTTAAAGAAATTGAACTTGTCAGACAGTTTTAATGCCAGTGTCTGTGCGAGGCTATGTTACTTCTTAGATTAGGAAAGGTCACCACACAGATCCATAGCAGCCTCTGATTTAAATGTAACTTGTCAAATGTGCTGGTGGAAGAAAAACATAAAATACAGCATTTGACTTAGAACTTAAAGTGCCTTTCCTTCACCAGGCCTCTGTTTTTCTTCTTTTTTTTTTTTTTTTTAATAATGCTGTTGCCTTAAGGCTAGTATGACCAGGAGGAGATGAGGCAGCAGTTCCAGTTCTGTGCTTCCAGAACATAAGGAGTATTGTGTGTGGTTGTCTGCCTGTGTTGTGTTAGCTCTTCCTGGCTGTGTCATGAGAAGGGGTGAGGGAAGCTGCTATGCCCTGGTTCTCGGCTGCTGCTCCGGGGTTGTGGAGAGCTGGAAGGGGCTTGGAGTGTGTGCAGGCGAGATCTGTCAGAGCGCCTGACAGTCTGCTGCACCCGCCGGCTACAGTGGGGTTTCATCTGCCTCACAGCAAGCTGCCTTGGCTTGCTCTTTGCAGCCACCTCAAAGCTTCTAGAAAAGCCAAGCTGATTGTGCTATGTAGCAAGGAAAGGAAGTGTGTGAAGTATTAATTGGATAGTCTTCTATTGAATGAGGGTTTATGATAAAACGTCAGAACTGTGGGAGAGATGTGTGTATGTGATGACACAAACCACAGCTGTGTGTGGCTTGGTGGTCCTTGTTCTTGGGGCGTTATTCCATAAACCAGTCAATTCTGTGTGATAACACAGTGTGAAAAAATCCTGCGTGGTGGGAACTGTGGAGCGTGATTCCCTCTGTACCATCCTCGTCTTTCTGCCTGGGGGCAGTTGCATGTCCTTGCCGTGCTCCATTGCAGCCTGGAGTGATGCTGACTCTTGCTCCTGTCCTTGCAGTCTGAGCGACAAGAGGCAAACATGGCCCAAGCACCGGCTGATCCGAGTAGTGCCGAAACTGCTGACCCAGAGGAGAGCTCTCCAAATATGATCGTCTACAGAAAGGTAAGGATTTGGAGCTGGGTGCAAAAATCCCTTTTCTATGTGGTTGGCTCATGAAAGAATCCAATACCCCTTTTGAAGTCACAGGTATATTTCAGACTGCTTGGATGCACAGCTGAAAGACTTTTCAGGAAAGTAGGTGTTTCAGACTGTAGGATTTGAGAGCTTGGAAGGTGAACTCTGTTCAGTGGAAGCACTTGAGCTTGTTAGTATGAAATATTTGATGACAAGCTAGTAACTTGAAATTCGTAACTTTTTGTCATATGACTTTAGGTAATTGTTCAAGTTTACCACAGCTAGCTAAAATAAGTGTACATAGCTTCTAAGTTTTATCATACTAAGCACAAAGAAGCCTCCATACAGCAATCTTTTGGTCCTTTTTTTCCTGTGTTCATATTGTGTTTCTTGTATAATTAGCAGTTTGATTCTTTGTAGGTCATTGTTTTTACTTCCCATGCCTTGCTTAAATTAAAAAAAAAAAAGTATTTTCTCAAGTGCTAGGGGAAAACAAAGGTGAAACAACAGCAATGTATGATGATAAAGAGCATTCTTTCACCATGATAACATTTCTTACTCTGAAGTACCTTGGAGGTAGCATAAAAGATGAAGGAAAGCTATCTATTGACCCATTTGAAAAGGCATTGTTTTACTCTGGGGTAGATGTATTCATCTTTGAAATTTAGTATTTTTGTACTTTAATGAAATAATGTAAATATATTTTATTTAGCCTGCAAAATATTTCTCATGTAGTATGCAGAAGTTCTGTATGCTTCTGACAGAAATTTCTTGCATAGATTAAGTAAGCTACCATTCTGTCAACTTGAGAGCTACAGTGCTAGCTCAGATCAAGAGATCAAGTTTCCATGTCAAGTACAATCCTGGATAAAATTACTGAAATGTGTTGGAGGTACATGGTTGTTTTCTGCTTGCATGACTGCAATCTTGATGACTTTCATATGCTGAGAAAATAATTTAGGTTTCATATGGAGCATGAGTTGTTTAAAGTGTTACTTTTTGATATCCATAATTTTGGTTTAGTTGTTGTGTATTTGGTTTGGAATCTGGAATTGTTAACATGGGAAAAATGTCTGGGTAATGTGTAGGCTTGTTTGTTTTGAATGTGTTATAAACACACTTTGGCTGCTAATTTGGAAGTAGCACTAGCTGGTTAGTCAGATTATTTTTTTTCAACCTGTTTGCTGAGAGGTCCAACACCCCAGTAGGCTGAAGTAGATACAGGGTATGAAGGAAATGTCTGGTGGTGTGATCTAGAATTAGGGCATGAAATCTGTGACTCTGCAGAGTATCCACTTACCTGCTCTTGAAAACATTGCTTTATGTGTGCATCACTTCCTATTCATCTCATGGCATTTCTACTTTAGGATTTCTCAATTTCTTTGCCTTTCAGTATTTCATTATTGTCACATACCTAGAGCCTGTGAGTTCGTGGTATCAATGGGGAATATACTCATACTATTTAATTCATCTCTCCTTACTGGTTTTCCTCTGATGTCAGTATTATCAGCCCTTCATAATACAGTCATCTGCCAAAATACATAGCTGTCTTTTAGAATAGCATGCCCCGTGCATTGTGCAGTAATGGTGTATTCTGTATAGTCAATTTTAACCTAACACATCTGTGAGGTTTTTTTGCTGAGCGTTTCTGTTGCTTTGTGAATAAAAAAGTTGATATTACCTATTTTTTCAGAGTAAATTATATTGGTAATTGACTTTCTAAATGTAATTCACGTTATTTTAGATATTAGTTTTAAAATTAGCATTTGGTAGAATTTGATATTTTGGTATTAGTTTGATGTTAGTTAGATGTATTGCACATCAATTTGATGTTCCTTAGTATTGAAAAATCATATGCAAAATCTGAGACAAGACTATTATTCTTTTGATTATCTCTCCTCTCTCCAAATGAATGTTTAGCTCTTCATCTCTCATTTCCTTTCAAATGGCTTGATTGCTAGTAATGAATGAGAGCACTGCACTGGACTCCCTGAAATATTGAATAGAATCTGCCAGAATACCCTACTGTTCAGAGCTGGCATTGTGCAGGGATCCCAAGGTGCAATTGTTGATTCCCCTTAGGAAGAATAAATAAGGGTGGGCTTCAATAGTGGAACCACAGTAAATCCTGCTGTAAGTGTGAACTGTTTGGTTGCTAATGATAACTGTCATTTTGTGGGTTTTGGAGGAGGAAAGCCCTGCAAGTAGAACCTCAGGTTGTTAATACTTTCTTTACTGAGAGTCTCTGGGGTCTGTTTGAAGTTCCTGTGCCAACAGCTTGATTGTAGCCTGGTTTTCTTTTAGTCACTAATGAAAGGTAGACATATTTAGAGGACAAACTAGATCTTTGCTGGTATTGAGTGTACTCTCTGTTTATGGAGAAAAGCCTGGGAAAGGCTGTGCTCTTCATTTAGGTAGGTAAAACTAAGTGGGATGCGTTTTGGCCATGCAGAACGAAATAAACTAATTTATTTTGACTCAAATTACTTCATGATATTCTCTATGGACTCCTGCAAGCAAATGGATTCTAACTGCTTTGATTGCTACAGCAGATGGTATCAATAAGTCTTCTTTTCTTCTACCTTCAGTGTTAACCTTTCAGGGGTTGATATATATCAATTTGTGAAGCACATTATTTTTTTTAAATCCAAGATACTCAATGTTGCTCCGCTGTTTTGGATGACACCTATGTGTGAATTAAGTAGTGCAGATGCATTTGTTACAGTGTTTAGGGTTATGATTTGCCTCACCCTATGCTTGTTGAGATGACTTGTGCCCCAAACTACATGAGCTGTATTGGCCAGGTCTCCAGTGAACATCATGGGTACCTGTCTGTCAGCTACTTATGTCATAGGATAGACACTTATAATTAAGCAAGCTGCATCCCACTGGAGCTTGTGTGTCCTCTCATCTCTCTGTGCATGTGAGTGCTGAGCCCTGGGCTCTCACAGAACTACAGGTGGTGCTGCAGGGAGGGTGGGCTGTCATTGTTCTGTGTGGCACAGTGGTACCCAAAGAGGTGTGAGGGCGCTGCAGATTCTGCATCTCCATTTAAGAACTCTGCAGGTGCACTAAGTCTGGCCACACTTGGAGAAGATGCTGATGTGTTCTTTGATAGGGTTACTACTGGAAGAGTGGTGCACAGTGTTTAACAAGACTGCTTGAAATGCACTACCCTACTTTTCATGGGAGCAGGGGGTGACATCCCCGTCCTCACTTCAGTCTGTGAGCATTGTGTGGGTGCTGCAGCATGGAAGCAAAATAATGCAATAAAAGCCAGTGAGAGGAGAAGAACCTCTACTAGCAACAAAATATAAATTGATTTTTAAATGCTAGTCACATTCCCTTGAAATCCAGACACACTTTATTAGTCTTTCTTGCAAGTGCTGATGACCATGTCTCGGTGCCGTTTGGCTCATTGTTACAGTAATCCACATCTGAAAATTCCTCTTCTGCAGACAGTATTGAAAGACAAATGGTCACGGACACCTTCTGACACCAGACCTACTAAGTGACCTATTAGCAAAGTAATTTGGCAAATCAAATTTTTTTACATAAAGATTGGTGGAAAATTGTCGTGTCACTGTAAGAAAAATCAAAATATTTAGAGCTTGACTAAATAAGAACTGAAAATACCAATAAGGAGGAATACCTGGGGAATATAACAAGAAGGATGAAAACACAAAAATTACAATCTAAATTGGATAGCAAGGTATACTTGTTTCTGAGAGAGATCTTGTATGATAGGAAAGAATTTGCACACTGTGTGCTTTGAGAGTTTTAGAACCACTGGAGCATGTATGTTCCGAGGGGTATCAAAGTATACTGTCAAATAAATGATCTGCGTTATCTCATGGTAGATTTTCATTTCTGCTTAAATTTTGCCACACACATTCTTTATATCTGCTTGCTAATGTTGGCACTTAGTGAGTTAAATTTTGACTTTTTATGATTACTTGTGGTAAATCTTTTGAACAAGCAGGAAAATCTAATTTCCAAAGGCAATTACTGCTCTAAGTAATGTAACACGAACTTGCAGCTGCCACAAGATGCTTTCAGAAAAATCTGAGTTGCTTGCTACCTTCAGTGCTTGGCAGCCTTTGTTTCTTTTAAAATGCTGATTTAAGATCTGAATTGGAATAATTAAAAAAAAAAAAAAAAGCAACAACAACAAAAAACCAACCAAAAAAGCAGCCTTACATTTGCAGATTTTCTCCAGGCAAATTCCAGTGTGCCAGTCATGTCAAGTAGCAGGAGTGTTTCTGTCAGACCTGGCCAAATGTGCTGATTGGGCAGGAAATGAGAGAACAAGCAGTGGTAAAGACAGGCATATGCATCCAAAATCTGTATGGACCATGGAGCAGAAGGATGGGGGAAGAGACTGTTGTTAAATTGACTGTTCACATTAAAAACCTACACTGGTATTTTGGGCTAGTCAGAAAATGGAGACTGCAATTTGTTTGCTCTTAAGTTGTGCTGTGAAAAACCATCTCATTAGGACACTGTCCAAGCAACCAAAAGCAGATGAGCCACAAAAGGCTGTAGTCCAAATGATGACTTTTTGTAAAGAAAGAAAAAACTGAGATGTATTAAAGTGAGATGTATTCATGCATGCAACTTTTTTTATTATTGTTATTAAAAGAAAGCAGTCTGCATCATCTTTTTTTTGAGGCTTCCTTGCCTATTTGAGGTTTCATGCTGTTTATATGAGAGGCAGCAGAACTTAAAATGTATTTTAACTGCTGAACACTTTTGGCATGCTTTTTATTTGATTCTCTTGAGTTACATTTTAGGGTTCTGCTACCTGTAAAGGCCTTCTGAACCTTATTTTGGTACGTGAAATCTGAGTTTTTCACACAGTTGCTTCTGTTTTGTAACCGGTTCTTTAATACAAAACTGGAAATTGATGATGCTAATGCATGAATTGATAACACTGCAGACCTCCAGACTTCAAATTTTACCCAAAGATTTTTGCATACTGTCATTAGAGATTACTTTATGGCATTTTAAGTCATCTTAACATTTCCTCGTTTCTTTCAATTTTTTTTTTTTTTTTAAATTCTATTTCCAGACTAAAAGCGGTAAGCCAAGACTAAACTAGCACTGAATTTGAGAGTACATATTGGGACTTCAGGAACTGAAATATGTGCCATTTTGGATAAATGATCTCCAAACTAACATTGTTACTGCTGGAAAATAAATTTAAACCCAGTCTTGTTACCAACATGTGTCTGCACACAGGTCAGGCAGTGGGGGAACTTTAACTTGGTACTTCTGAATTGCACATTGATAAGGAGGTTTCAGTTAATTAATCACTGCAAATACTCATGTATTGTGGTTGGGGTTCTTGTTGAGGTGAAACAGGAGTGGCCTTTGCAAGTGTGATCACAGAGATGTTTATTTCAGCCACGCATGAGCACAGTCCAGCGTCCAGGGGCAAAGACAAAGCCATGGTCTGGGGCTTTGGGTTAGGTCTATGGGATGAGAAGGGCAGGGAAAGAACTATCAGAGACCAATTACCAGGGGACATGGGGGTGTCACAAGGGTGGGTTAGGACATGGGGGCCAGCAGGGAAACGGGGTGGGAGTGACCAAAAGGCTGGAGACAGGGAGAGGGCACAGCTCTGACCTAAGGGACAGAACAGGATAGTGCCTTTCCAAGTGTCCACACTCGTGTGCCTTGCTTGTAAACAGAAGCTGGCCATTTCTTGAAACGTTGCTAATTTCTCTGTTCAGCTGATTTACTGTGTCAACAACTTTGCCTGCATAGGGTGCTGCATAGAGAAGGGGAATTGCCTGTGTGCAAGGTGGGCTACTGGTTAAATTGTGGCTCTAATTATGATAGAGCTGGCTGATTTTATCTAGGGGATTCCCTCTTGGAATTTGCTATACTAACAGGGGTAGCAATCAGTATTTCTCCTTTCTGTACCTCATAGAGCAAAATCCTGGGGACAGTAATCAGAGTAGGGGCATTAAATCTAGTTTTACAGAGAGAGAGAGGCTGTACAGTGGGGGACAGAGGTGGGAACGGCTCAACAAACCTGTCAGGTAGGAGCAGCAGGGAGTCCAGAGTATAGTGGTAAGTCATAGGGAAGTCTTAGTCCAGTTATGAGCAAGGGCAATGAAAACACGAATCCCAGAGTGTCTTGGAGAAATATTTCCAAGGCAGGGATAGGTGTGAGCAGTATTGTGCAAAAAGCAAGTGATAATGACCTCTTCTATGTCATGATATAGTCATATTTTGTCATCTCCAGTCTTCAGAAAACATGTCCTGGTAGCACAGCATGGCCTAGAAACAAATGGTGTATTTAGCTGAGCAAAAGCTAGTACTGTGTGCACAGAAATTTTGGTACATTTGTGATGGATATAAGCAGTTTTGGAGTTAATGTGGTTCCTAATTCTTAGAAAAGTGGAGTCTGGAGCAGTCACTGCTGAGAGTTGTGAGGCCCAGGAAGCCATATGGTTTTACATAGCTGTGGGCATGTTTTTGTAGAAGTCTCTATGACATGGTATTTTGCAAAAGTAGAGAAGGCAACACAGTGAACCAAGATGTCTCTCTGACTTTATGTATACCTTCTTCAGATTACCTTGAGTAGGTAATAAGACCTAAATACCTCTTAAATATGTGTATATATTTATATATTAAATGCCTTCAAACACCCTTTATTCATGCAAGAGCAAAAGTTTGTGCTGATGAAGTTTGGCATGTGTCAGAGTCCTTGAACAAAGCTAATGCTGCTGACCTTGACTGTAGGTGCCAGGGAAGCCTTGTGGTAAAGCTGGGGTCTGCGGGTTTGGTTTCTGCATCAGTTAGATGATATGAATGATTAATGATGGAAGGCATTAGTGTAAAATTGCAAGCAGTTCCTGGAGGATTTCAAAAGCTGACTTGCATTGTTGCGTAGATGCAAATAAGGCTGTCACACCAGTGGCAGAAACATGTTGTTAGAGTCAGGTGGAGGTTATCCCCCTGGAAGGATGACTTTTGGAAAGAAACAAACCACAAAGTATCCATTTTTTGTCTTGGAGTAATAGTTAAGATTTACTTGAGATTAGAGATTTGTATTAATAGGCAGTGTGCCAAGTTACAAATAGGGAAATAATGTGGTATGCAGGTAAAGCCTCAAGTAACTGTTTTTGTTTGTCTTTTTAGATATATAAATTCATGCCTGTGTATATGGACATGTATTTAGGTGCTTAAAAGTAATGAGAAAGAACAGATAACCCTTGTTTTATCCTGTCTATATGGCACAGCCTAATATGTGAATACAGGTGATACATTAAAATGTTATATATAGCTGTATGGATAATGCCTTTTCTGATATATCTTCTGTACTTTAAATCTTTCTATTCACATAATGCATACATGTATTCATTGGTTTGCATTTCATACATGGCCTTAGCTCAAGTGTAAAGCTGTCCTGAGCTCTCATGTATTGTATACATCATTGTAGTTAGAGGTTTTGTTGATAAACATATAGCTTTTTTTTCCCCCCTCCTCTTCATATTTCCCTAGCAGTTGCCTTATTTAAACTTCTTTAATTTTCTTCCCTCTCTGGCTCATAATTTCTTTGTTCCTGTTTGTGACTGAAACAAACTGTCTCTTGCACCCATAAAAATCTAATTACTGTGATCTATTACTTTAACTGTTCTCAGAGGCAGAAAAAAGATGAGCCAGGACCAATAGCTATGACAACTTCAAAGTATATTTTTAGCAAAGCAACTAGTGCAAATTTAGAATACAGAGATAAAAAGGGAAGGTTCAGCTAGAGGGTAAGATTATGCTATTCTAGCTGTAGCACTTAGTGCCTTGCATTTTTGGAAATGGTTCTCTTTTATTCCCCTAGCGTTTTTCTCATGCCATTTGCTTTGTATTTGCTGTCAGCATTTTAAGTGATGATCTTGAAGTATTTGCACTGTTTGTTGATTTACTTTTGCACGTTGTTTTGGGCAAAGTGCTGAATGTGAGAGTTTTCTTTCTGCCTAAAACTTTATTTTAGCCATGAGCTTGTTTTGTTTACTAGAAACAAACCAAAATGAAGTGGTGAAGCAGTATGGAGCTGCCAGCCTGGTTTATTCCAGGAGGCAGCTTCTGGCTATTTCAGATGCAATCTTGAATCTTAATATTAAGATAAAATAGTTTGGATGGAATTGGATGAAATGTGAATGAAACTGTGGTTTGTTTTTTTTTTAAATAGAACTCCAACTATACCCTTATTCTATCCTGATTATTATAATATCACTTCAGGGGATTACGAATTTATTTCAAAAGGCTCTGCAATAAGTTTGAGTGGGATGATTCAGTTCAATAAATAGAATTATATGTGTGGGACCATGAAAATATGCAAATGAGGTTCCATTAAAAGACTCATGTTTTGCATCCTTAGACATTTTGAAGCATGTTTCTCTTTTTCCATGAGAAGCTGTTATACCATGTTCAAGGAGCAGCAATTACTTTTATTCTTTTTGCTTTATCACTGCTGCTGTTGTATTCTATTTTTTTTTTCTCGTCTCTCCAAAGTTAACTGAAATGAAGAAAGTGGAAAGTAATCAGTTAACCAAACACTGAAGTGCACTGATCTGCTTAGGGAAGAATTGCATTCTAATTCTTGAGTATGTTCAATATTTTAGTTCAAAGGCTACGTGTCTCTTGGGGTGGTGAGGGAGGGCAAAATTGTTAATTTAATTTACATGCCACCTCTCTGTATTTTATTTTCCTTAAGTATTAATGGACCTCATAAATTAAATTAATTAAAGTGTTCAGAAATTATACTTTGGACCAATAATTAAGGGCCTCTGAAGGTAAAGTGTAACATACTTGTGGCATATACAAGAAGAAATGACAAGATATTGTAGTGGTTTAATTGGGAGTAGAATAAGTGCAATAGGTAGGAAGAGAATTTAATCAAGTAACTCATTAATTAACTAATCAGATCTATTGAGAGAGAAAGCACATCAACTCTGAGTTCATTCGTACTTCAGTTTTGTGAGAATGTGGTTCTGTGACATAGGAAGTCAGGTAGACGTTTCTGTTGTTAGGTTTAGAAGCTCTAGATGGAAATGATTTTGTGTACCAGAGTCTTCTCAGAGCTCAGCACTGGAGCTATCCCTTCTGTTCTCTGCCATGTCAGCTTTTGATGAAAATGGGTGTGGTGGCCATTGCATATTAAGAATTTTCTGTGTTGGTTCTCTTGCCACTTCACATTTTTTCCTTATGACTTGCATTAGTTGGAATCTTTAGCAAGTAGACCAGAACTGGAGGGCTGTGGAGACTGTTTAATAACCTCTGTTTGCAGGCACAATTCTCCTCTGCTTCTTGGTGTGACTGGCAGCAGGAGCTGTTTTGGTGTGATGTCCCGAATAAAGGGAATATTTCATCCGCTGGTGCTATAATTAAATGCTTTTCCCCATCAGTAAATCCACTCAATTTTGTTAAATATTGCTTGTAGCTACGTATGAATTAGCTTATTCAGTAACTTGGGCAAAATGTCACAAAACCTTGCCAGCACTGGGTTCTTGTCACTTTCACTGTCCCCCCTGGGCTCTTAATAGTAAAATTAACTGCAGTTCTGTTTATTATATTTTTTCCATGTGTAGAAAAACAGAGCTGCAATAATGGCACTACAGTTGTCTGCTAGTATGCTGAAGATAGTCCAACCATTGGCTTGTATCTGGAAAAGTGTGTTAAACAGTGATTTAAATCCACATTTTTTAATAACGGGAAAGCATCTGTTTGGAAACTGGGAGCCCAAGTGCTCTTTATCTTGGTCCTCTTAGCAGGAAAGTGATCTACTTTGGTAATGGTAATGATTTTTTTAAAGTATTTTTTACTGGAAAACACTTCAAATATGTTGAGTTCTAAGAAGTTTTCATTTGTGCTTGCAAGACTGAATCCTCCATTTTCAACAATGAAAATGGTGTTTAAGTCATTCATGTTGTATTTAGCATCAATTGTACTCTTCTCCCGCTCAAGAGATGTCTTAGGGTTTCAGGGAGCAGAGCATACCCTTGACCCAAACCTGCTCTACTGGTTTGAAAGCAAAACCAGTGAGAGTCTCCAAGTCAGGAATACAATTTAATAAGAAAAAAAAGAGAAAAAAATACATGCAGTAATACAAAGGGAAACCACTGACAGAGTCAGAATAGAAACCGACACCCTGTCAGTCAGGGTGTTGGTAGCAGTCCCATTAAATGAAAAATGTTTTTCAAATATCTAATCTGAACCTCCTCTGGCACAACTGGAGGCCATTTCCTCTTGTCCTATAACTTGAGACTTAGCAGGAGAGACTGACTCCTTTCAGGGAGTTATAAAGAGCACTGAGGTTCCCCTTTGAGCCTCCTCTCCTCCAGACTAAACAATCCCAGTTCTTAAAGAAGTTTTTCAGCAGTCTTAGAAGTATTTGAGTCCACTGTGGGCTGCATGCAAGTGTTAATGTAGTCTGTAGGTGAGGTTGTCTTTAATTGAATAAACTGGATTTGAGAAACATTTGGCTGTAGAATGAGGCTCTGAGTCCCCTCTGAGGTTCAGGGGAAGGCACACAGAAGCTGCTCCTACTCCATTTTACAGCTTCCTGCCTTTCTTCTCCCTTAACTGTTTCATTTGACAATTTGGCCATTCTCACAGTGCAGCTATTTTAATTTGGTGAAAATTAACTGAAGGCTGAGTGCCCTTTAGGCCACTGTTGTCTCAATAGCACTGAGTTCATCTGCCAGGCTAAGGGAGAGCAATAAAAGGGAGATGTGGTCATATACTGGGTGTATACCCCCTGGTGGACACTGCTTTACACCCCTGATTCTGATGCATTCACATGAAGTGCTAAGAAATAGTCAGTGACCAGAGAAGCTGTTTAACTATGTCAAGTTGCAGAAAGCTTCCTGGGGCATTCAAGGACAAGCAGCTCAGATGCTTCTTTCTAAATGAATTACAAAACCATGTAGGAATGGAAACCCTGGCTTCATTACTTTAATTATTTTCTCCATAGTGTCTTAATTTTTTTCATTTTTATTATGGTAGTTGAGCGATTTTCTCTGTGGCAGCTGTGCCACTTCAAGAATATTTTGAATAGGGCAAACAAAATCCTAGGGATGGGAAACTGGTTAATAAATGGAGATTGTAATAAGAGAAGAGGTGATGGTTTTAGCTTCTACTCTTATACCTCGCAGCCAGATGTGAACCAAAGAGTAAGATAACAATGATACTTTTCTATGTCTTGCTAAGTCTATTGGAAATTAATTACTTCTGGTTGGTTTTGTAGCAGACAGATATCCCTTGCAAAAGAAGTTGCCTTGGAGATTCTGATGTAGTATGAATTGAGATGTCCAGACAATACCAGCCTGTCTGTCTTGGCTCTGGTGGTTTTGGCTGCTGTATTCACAGGACCTTAGAGTTTCATTCTATGTGAAATCAGTGACTTAGAAGGGAAGACGACCCCCTCAGCACAAAGGAATCCCTCTGACTCCTGAGACACCTCACCAGGGTTAACTTCTGGAGAAGCTTCTTAGATCTTCTGTTTGTCCCCTTGTGCTCAGTAGTTTGGATAAAAATCATACCCATATCTAAAGTTACCTTGAAATTTCACTTCAGGCAGTTTTAAGGAGAGCTCTTGGAAGGGTCAAATCTCAACCCTAGGTTGAAGCAGAAGAGTGTGAAGTACACAACCCCTTGTTGTTTGTGTTGTTGACATCCAGGAAGCCAAAGCTTCACTAAGATGCCTCTGATGTTAAAAAAAACCAACCAAAACAAAACCACACAAAGTACCTGAAAACAACAATACAAAACCCAGAGAAAAACACCTCCCTCAACTGAATAGGATGGGTGACTATGGTCACAGTGCCTAACACTGTGATTTGGGATTGCTGGAAAAGGATTGTTCCACTGGCAGTTTGTAACTGTTATGAGCAAGAAAGTGACAAGAAATGTGGCTGCTTTTACCTGGAGCACCGGGTGTTTTATCTGTTTTACGATATTTCACCTTTAGTAATCCAGTGACTCACTGTCTGTGTCCATATGCATTTACTAAGTTTGGGATTTCTAGCTTTGGTTTCTTCCTTGGAACATTGCTGCCTTAGATTGTAAGCATTCATTGCAAGTGCTGAAATCTGATCCAAGAAATGTCTTTTTACGTCTGTGGAATGCTTAGTGTACAAAACTTGAATTACTGCTTACAAAATGGAAATCAGTGTTATCTTCCTGGATTCCTAAGAATGAGGGCTTTGAAGGAAACATCTGAAATGTTTAATAAGAATTGTTCTTCATTGTTAGCTCAGTAAATTTGCAAGCAGATGAACAAATAGTTGAATTATTATAAAATGGCTCTATAATTCATAGGAGAACTAAATTCCGCAAGGTACATTTTTTTTTTTTTAAAAATAAAAATTAAATAGACTGTTTATGAAAATTTGTGAACAGGTTACCAGTAAGGATTCTGGTTGGGTTTCTGGTGGTCTGTTTATCAAATTCAGAAGTGGAGACCAAGACTGTCTTAAGTATTGCAATGCTCCCACCCAACATTTAGATTTAGATTTCTTTAGATTATTTTGCCTCCTCCATGAAGGCAGGTTTTTCAACCCAATCCTGTGGCATGAGGTATGTAGCTCCACTCCTGACTTCTCTCAACATTTTTCCTTCCTACCTTGACGGGTTTTTTTTTCTTTTTAATGTTTACCTTTTATATTTTGTGAAATGAAAGAGGAGAGAGGTATAGGAACTTAATTTTTTTCTTATTTCCAGTAAGATCAAGAGACTGGGGAACCTCAGTGTGTTTTGAATTCATATTCCAGTTAAATGACTTCTTGATCTTGGAAATTTTTCCTGAACCATCACAAGAAACAGATTTTCTTCTCTGTGGTTTCCTGGCTTCAAGTGGAAATGTGTAGCAAAGCATTTAGGCTCATGTCCGAAGCTGTCCTCTGGATCTTGCCAGACACAGCAGGTCACGGCACTAATTTAGGCTATTACTAATTGTTTACTCAAGGCCACAGAAAAGAGCTTGGAACAGGGCAAATGGTCTTGCATGTTGGAACAGCAATACAGCCAGAAGAGATGGGTTAACATTGTGTAGGTAGAGTCTCAGACGAAATCAATGCTCAGAAAGGAGAGGTGGAGGAACGTGCTTTTTCCCATCAGGTTATGTGTTGATTCTGGCTCACTGTAACTTTTAATCTATTGTTCCCGTCAGAGTTGGACATTTCCATTTGGTGTGACTAATGCTTTTGTGCTTTGTTTAACCTATCTCAGACTTCAGAACAATAAAAGCATGTCTGTGCTGAAGCAGGTAAAGCTTTCAGGATCCATTCACTGCCCTCTTCGTGTCCTAATTAAAGCCAGAGTGCTCTTTTTCTCTTAGGTTCATACAGAAAGAAATTTCCACTGAGTTCTGTAGTGGAAATAAGCTCTCGTGTATTGCTGTGGAAATTAGGTTAAGTAAAAGCAGGGGCTCTTGGCCTCCTTTATACATGTTTCTTAATTGTGAGTCTTCTGTTTCTGCTATTAGTTTGGGTCAGAGCATGAGTAGCCAAGCAGTGGGTATGGAATTAGAAATTTATTTTTTACACATTGCTGAAATAAAAGCTTCTCCTTGCTGAAAAATTAATTACTGAGTGTTCCAGCACCTTATAAGATATTTATATGTTCTCCTGAGTCCTGTCTCTTCCTGTTATCAAAGTGCTGTCTTGAGAGCAGTTCAGGCGAGAGAGCTGTTCAGCTGAGCTCCGTAGTCTTCCTCTCTGCCAAGGAGTCTCAAGACAGCTCTCAAAAACAAAGAGATACTCTAGGGAAAGTATGAATATTAGATCACTCTGGTTTAATCATTTGGGATACAGTGGCCTCAATTTATGCATCTGACTTTTGGGGATTTTGTTGTTGCGGTTTCTAAAATGTGTCTCCAAATTTTTAGATTGCTAAATCAAGGGTTCTTAAAGGCATTGGAAATCTCATATGGGTAATGCTTTTGTGGTACTGTTGTCCAAGGTCAATGTCCAGTGTATAAAGACTTTGATGACACAGTCAATTATCTCTGACTTTAATGGCTTTTTGTGACCTCTTCATTGTGGGTTCCCCCCGCCCTTGTCTTTAAAACAGAGAGACAAGAATAATTTGTTGGATTTGCTTCATTTGGGAATGCACAGGATAGATGATGGCCTGATTAAATTGCTCGTTCTTAAAGGGGAAGTACTTGCTAGCATCAAATCTATTACTTAAACATAATGCTTACTCTGTTGCTGCAGCCAGGGCTCTCCCAGGCCAGGCAGCTGAAGGAAATGTGTGAAGCCCAGTTAGAGCCTGTGCTGGAGCTCCCAGCTGCACCTTCAGAGTTACTTTCTTGAAGCCTTTTATACAAGTGAAGGGTAACTGGGGTCAGTGGCTTTTCCTGCTTTGAGATGGTGCAGGGAATGTCAGCTTAGGACATGGATGTTTTGTCTCTGCCTCCTCCAGCTTGTCTGCAATCTTTATAAATAATTGTGGCATAAGAATAGAGGATCTAAGAGGCTACTTAGTCTGCATGTTTGTTGCTGACCTCAGTGTCCATCTGTGCCTGATTTGGTTCCTGGGTGGCGTATGGAGAAGCTGAGGACCCATTTTAAAGCTCACAGGTCTTTGAGCTTTTACAGAAGTTTTCTCTGTGCCTGTACTGCAGTGAAAATGTTTCAAATCCTTGGGAAGAAAAAGCTGATACTATTTATCTGTATGCAAGACAGCTGAAGTATCAGTAATACTAAAAGCATCGGTGGTGCTGATAATCTGACTGTCAACAGAGCTTTGAGAGCAAAGCTTCAAAGAAATAAATTCAAAAAGCTTGTGTGGCAGTCTCTGAGTAGTGAATGTGCTGAAGGGCAGTGGAGGAATTTGACATCATGGTGATGCTGGGGGCAAAGAATGGCTTTTTAATATTGGGAATGGGGTGGAAGGTTTGATATTTTGATCAGAGTAAATAAACTGTCCTTTGCCTTCTTTGCCACTTGTGCTTTTTCTTCCTCTTAGTCTTACTGCTATTTCTATTCTGTGACTTGCATTTTAAGTTTCTATCTTATTTATGATTTGGGTTGTTTGTGCAAAAACCACATTTGGGTACCCTGTTATGGCTGATCGAACTAATATTCTTGACATCAAATTTGCAATATGAAGCTACAGAGGATATTAGGCATGTGGTGTTCCAGCTTATTCTTTGTTTTTTTTTTTTTTTTTTTTTAATGGTAATGATACTCTAATGTAATTTTTTTTATTGTAGTGATTAGGAGTGCTGAAATAATTAAAGTATCCAGTCTTCCAGTATGTAGTTCAGTCTCAGAAAAAATTAATGTCATAGTTCCACCCGCTCTAATTTCAGAGAAAAGTAATTTAGTGATAGTAATGTTTTAAAAAAACCCTCTAAACTAAGTTTGCTGAATTGGATGTATCTCTATAGAGTGGAGTTTCTTTCTAACTCATGAGTTCAAATTAAAATGAAATAAATACCATAATGCTTCTAGAGATTTTACTGTAGATAATGATTTCATAGACTACTGAAATTCAGCCACTCTTTTTTGGGTAAGTACAGAACTCGGAGCTAGAAGCTGGTTAATATTAAAAGCTGAAAAAGTGTTGTGTGTGTGAAGATATGTAGAAATATTCAGCTGGATCAGGATGTAGTAACTCAAACTGCAATTTGCCCCAGATGCTGGGACTGATACCTTTACTATCATTAAAAAAAAAAAAGTATTCAGTCAGTAGATGACATTCAAGTCTGAGAGATGCCTTAATACTGTACTGAGCAAGGGATTTGATTTTAACCAGTGTATTACCAGCACAGCTTCTGAAACACACATTATCTCCTTTGGACTTCTCCCATCTACTAATTGGGCTTGTCCTTGCAAAAATATTCAGATTGAGTGATTGTTAGGATTGTTAATGGCTTTACCTGAAAAC
Organism: Sturnus vulgaris; assembly: GCF_052056855.1. NCBI lineage: Eukaryota > Metazoa > Chordata > Aves > Passeriformes > Sturnidae > Sturnus > Sturnus vulgaris. The sequence continues at coordinate 13,296,688 of NC_142248.1, read as the reverse complement.
TGAGTTATTTGATATGGTCTCCTTGCCTTCAGCAAGCTTTTGATCAGAACTTGTGCTGCTACAAATGAAAAGAGTCACGGGATTTTGCCTGAAATGTATTTTTTAAATGAAGAAAAGCATATTTTTGTATGTGTTTTGATGTTTGCTGAAATAGATTTTATTCTTGAGTAGCAGCTGGAAATGAAAGGAACAAGTGAAAAAGTCCAAGTCTGTTTTTACTGAGGGGCCATCTTGGCATGGTAGGACCTGGGATATGCTTGGGTGTTTTTAAAGTTAGGGCAATATGATTATTAAAACTTGAGTTCTGCCACCACAAGGAGGATAAATCTGGTTCAGTGGAGAGCTTCATGCCTGAAAGCACAGGCTACCAAGATGATCAGGATACATCCCATGAAGGCACACTGTGAGAGCTAGGTTGTTGAGCAAGAGGAAATCCAACAGCAGCCTGCAGAAGATTGAGGAGGAATCACAGAGCTGAAGGAGCCAAGCACTTCTTGGTAAAGCCAGATGATCTAACAAAGAATATGGGCTGGGAATTACAGTTTAGGAAACTAGGATTGAATGCCAGGGAGAGAAAATTTGGCTCGAAGGGTAGTGCTGCACTTGACTGTGTTACCAGAGGGGCAGGATATGATATCTGAGGAGGTTTTCTCACCATGGCAGTTTGTTCTGCAGGTGAATGGCCCTCCTGTCCTCCTGGGCAGCCTGGTTCTCTAGGTACACATCTGAAAATGGGCAGAAGTGACTTGAGAAAATAAAGGCTGCAGCACCTTCTGCTACCTCCTGCCTATTCTGTCTCACCTTGTGGGAAGGGGTTGGCAGCTGCTGGTGTCATTCAATGAAATCATTCTAATTTGCTTTATGTAATAAAATTATTTTGATTATTTAATCCTTCTAGATATGTCCAGCAGTAAAATAAGTTCTTTCCATAATTTTGCAGCAGAAGACTGGGAGATTTTTTTTTTTCAGTTATATAAGCCTACCTCCTCTATATTCAATTTCTGAATATTAATATAGTAGAAAGGTAACCAGAAAAAGGAAATTTAAGAGTAGTAAACATTGAGCTGTTAGATATATGCAGTATAGAAAATGTCCTCTATTAGTAGATGCTGTATACATATGAGCAAGATTCATATTTTGCATGTAAAACATAAAAGTGTGTGCCTATATATGTGTATAACATGCATTTTATATGCATAGAGTTTTGCATAAGTACAGGATATGAATATATGTATAGGATTTATCATACATGAAAAGAGAGGGAGAAATATCCTGTGATGTAGGTAGTAGAGAGAAAATTCACAGATCTGGGATTCTGTTTTTCTTTCTTACTTGAGTTCAGTTGACTTCACTCTGCCTCAGTCCGTTCAATGAAAACTATTAAAAGTACTGCTTTTCCTGTATCATTCCCATCCTCTCTCAGTCACGACTTCTTGCTAGCACAGTTTGCCAGAAGATAACTCATGTTTTGTTTTTGAGAAGGCTTTGGCATTTATTTCTGTTCTGATGCCAAGGAAAACCAAGACGCTATAAAAATATAAAAAATGAAATGAAGATGCTCCTCTAGAATCACCATCCTGGAATTAAAATAAAGTCATAATCATATTGCACAAAAGCATTTCTCTACTTATGTGGTATGATCTTATAAACCCAAGGTAATAATGACATTGCTGTAAGTTTTGAAGAATCAGGTAAGTGACTAGGTGGTGAATAGGGGTGAATACCCCACCCTCACTGGAGCTTGCCCCAAGTGCAGGTCTGGTTTCCACTGGCCCTGCAGGCAAGCTCCTCCTGCAGGGGGGAGCCCAGGGTCAGCACTGCAGGAGAAGTTCTGTCTCCTGGCACAGCTCCCTCTGTGTTTTTAATTACCAGTATAAATCTTTATTAATAAATTGTAGACATGGCTCACTATGTTGGTATCTTTCTGTTTCTCAGCAAACTGTGTCTAGCCTTTAACCTGTTGCTTTGCTCTCGGTTGGTGCTGTGTATATTTTTCTGCTTCTACAGCTTTTCATGTGCAACCACTTCCCTTTATCCTTTTTTATCTGATAATTCTTTTTTCCTTATCTTACTTAGGCTGAAAGCCTTAAATTCTAAAGGATTAAGAAAACCCACGAAACAAAAAAGACAAAACAACTCTGCAGAAGTCTGGTAGCATTACTACATCCCTTCAGGCCTATTTTCTGCCTATTCTTTAGAAGAGGAATATTCTTTCTGCCTGGGCCTCTGCACCACTTACCCTAATGGCCCCTGACTTAAACTCAGTCCTGATTTCAAACTGGGGAGAAGGAGCCCCATTCTAAGGGGAGACACTTATAATGCTTTAATTACAACTGTCTTGTAAAATTTGCCTTCTGATGGACACTAATGTTATTATTTGAGTAGCCCACGTGGTTTATCATGTAGATGTAATTTTTAAAGCAAAACAAAGTGGTGTTGTATTCCTGAAGAAGTAGAAACCAAATGAAAGTCTAGCTGAAATCCTGATTTAAAAAATTGCTTATATTCTCTCTACTATACAAATACTACAAACATAGCTAATTTGACCATCTGGCTGCTACGTAGTGGTAACAGAAATCTGAAAATTTAATTATCTTTATGTTTTGAGTAACTATGGTTTGTCGAACTGCAGTTTCGAGCCAGTGAAGCAAACAATTGTGGCTTACTAGGATTGACTATTTCTGAACCAGTCTTTTGGCTTGTGGAGCTGCCCTCTACCAGCTATCTCCTGTTCATCATCCCTAGTGCTTAGCAGCCAGCAGGTGTATGCACTCCACTAGGTCTTAAGTATTCTTAAATGTTCTGCTGGGTTCTTGCTCTTCAGTGGCAAATAGTATGAAATTATATATATATATATGTATATATGAAATAATGTATTTTGTAATACCAAATGAAAACTTGTGCTCTAAAAGAAACTAATTAATGTTTCTCCTACAGTTTGGACTGCGCCTGAGCTGTCCTGAGTGTGCAAACAGAAAGAGGAGACTGACAAATTCCAACACCTGCTTTCTGTTTCTTTTCTTTCCTTCTTTGAAGTATTAAAATATTGGTGGAAGTTTCTACTGTGGCAGTGTTTGAGTTCAAAGTCCTCTGATCAACCATCTGCAAGTTTTTCTTCTGTTGAGGTTTGCCCTCATGTTTGTTTGTATTAGATGTATTTGATTAGATTAGTTTGTATTGTAATAGATGGTTAGTTTCAATTTCCTACCAGCCCATCACTCTCCTCTGCAGCTGACAGATCCGGTGATTCACATGGTAATTCAGTTGTTGTAGTGTTGGTGTTACACTGTCTGATTTACACAAAGGAAACCCACCAAATGAGGATGTTTTGATTAGCACTTGCTTAATGAAATAAGAAATATCGGCTTTTTTCTTACTTACCCTCTTAGTGCCAGACTCAAAGCAATTATAGGGAGATTGAAGGCTATATAAGTAAATGTGTTGAATTGTTAATTTTTACCAGTGTGATCTCTTCCTGTCCACACTATCTTCATTTTTGCTCCGTTTGAGGAGAAAGAAAGTGTCAAATAACTGAATCAGAGGAGAAAACCCACAACCTGATAGTATTATTTCCAGGCTTCTAGAGTGGTGTTTATAATTCTGTATGTAGTCATTTGAAAGACAAGACCTTCAGTCAGTTTTCCTAATTTAGCTGCCTATCAATTCTGCTGTTTTCTTGGAATATTTTTAAGTAACTAAATCCCCCCTGCCCACCATGCTTGATTTGGTGGTGGAACAACATTAACATTAATTTGTTACAGACTTGCAAGTCAGTGAACTTGAGGACTTCCCTGTTTTGGTTATTAACCTTAAAGAAAATGTTTCCATTTTCAAGGAGATCAGTATTTTGTTTTAATATTTATAGAAATGCATCAAGCAATCACTTGAGAACAGAAAATGGAAGGACTTTTAAGAGAATCATGGGTAAATTCCTTTTCCAACTTTAACAGAGTTTACTAAAGGTTCCTGTTTTATACTCCACGTTACATATGTTCATTATTTTTAAAATAATGACATCTTTGTCTCTGTTGCCCTAATTCATCTGAAATCTTATTTTGCTGTATCTGTAGGAGATTTCTTAACAATATCTCAAAGAAAGCAATGAGCTGCAGGCAGTATTTTTTATATTTGCTCCTATCTAATGAGTCTGAATTTACCTCAGAAGAATTGGTGCAGGCAAATTACCTTCCCAGCAGTGGTTTGCTTCTCATCTTGCTTCAGTCATCCTTAAGGGGGAGAGCTTGGCAATGGAACTGCAGAGCTTCTTCTAAACTCTTTGAGTGTCACCTTAAACCAGCAGTAGAGCAAAAGAGATGAAGATTTATCTCGTAGCCAGTTTTAAGACAGGACTCTGATAAACACAGCCCTTAAGTTTTTATTTAGATATCCAGGTATTGTAAAGAAGTGATGCCTTGCAACACAAATAAAATACACAGAATAAAAAATGGTGCAAGGGAAAGCATTTTTTTTTAGTCAGAGAGATGTCAGGGTGCAAGATCAAATGGTGGATACTGTAGGGCTTGGCTGAGGTGTGTGACATCTAGTGACATTTTACAGTTATATTGATTATCTTATTGCTTCTGCCAAGGAGCAACAGTGTTCTTGCTTTCTCTCTGAGCAAGCAGACTCGGTCTGAAATGTACTTTCCCCCCTTTTATTTCATCCCTTTTCTTTCATTACTTATTCTTTGCTCTTATCTTCTGTGTGTACTCAACAAAGAGATTCATAAGGACCTCAAGCCTGTTAAATGGCAAGAGGAAAGACTGAAATATTAACAAGTTTTGAGATCTTGAAAGTTTATGTAAAAGAATGGTATTTTTAGCATATTCCAAGATTTCCATCATCACATCAAATGAAATCTGGTTCGTTCTCCTTGTGTCTGAACACTGCCTAATCCCAGCCCCACCAAGGCCATGACAGCACTGCCAGTTATCACTCTAGTCAATTATTGCTTGTGTCAGCATGGGAAATGTGCTGTGGCAATTTTTTGGCTTGTAGTTTCTTCCAGAGCTGCATAGATGGGTACTGAAGAGACCTAGAAATGGCACTGCCCTGGTTTAAAAGTCTCGATTTTGGCCTTAGTTTTCCCATTCAAAGGCCCAGGCGTAATCTGGGGACTTAATGGGGTACTTTGCCAGGGTCTGGGTGAGGAAAGGAGGATTCATTTAACTTGAATTCTCTAAAGTTCCTTGTGCTCCCAACCTGATCTTTTGTGGCAAGGAAAATGGCATTTTCATCTGCCATTGGAAGTCTCTAAAAACAGAAAGATCTATTCTGCAAGTAAAATTCCTTAGATTTCTTTTGCTTATGTTTCTTTTGGTGATTCTTCTTTTAGGATTTTGAGACTGAAAATGGACAAAGCAAAGAGAGCTTAATTATTAAAAAAAAATCAGTGGATCCACATCCTGTTTTTCTCTTAGATGGAAGCAACTTGAGAGGAACAAATCATGATGTCAAAAATCCTTTTCCACCAGTAAGGTGATAAGCTGTAGCTGAGAACACATCTGTATGTTTTTGACCCTGGTTTCTTACTGTAAAAAGTCTGTTATAGAATTCTCATTGTGGAGCTGAGGATCATTGTTCTTCCTACATCAAACAATGAACAAATATTGGTTCAAAGTTTGTCACTTTTGAAAATACTGCCTCCAAATAGTTTATGCTGTGCTGAATGTGCCATGAAGAGTGGGGGGAGGTGAGGGGAAAAAGAATGGGGGAAGATTAGCCTTTGTCTGCTGTCTGAAGAAAAGAACAAAGTCCTCCACTGCATGTTAAGGGAAAGAATTGGGATTGTGTAAAATAGGTCAGAGATGTATTTAATTTTAAAAGGCTTGGGTTGAGAAAGGAGAGAGTATAAAATTTTCCATAATGGCCATCAGGTAACCCTGAAATGTAGTGGTTATGAAATAATTACACCCCAGAGGGATTAGAGGCATCTGCCATTGCCTGTTGCATTGCAATGCCTCAGGGATGTGATTAACTTATGATAATTAAAGCTCTTATAGTGGAAATACAGTATGAACACAGAGTCCAAAAATGTTTCAGGGCTGTGGCTCAGTACATCTGATGTTCATGTTAACTTGTACTGTAAACATCCACTTTCTTTACACATATTTTCTCGTTGTTTGACCCTTGGTGGGTGGCATGTTTCCAGGGATCTGAATGATTGTTCAGTGCCTTGGATTGCACTTGCATGGTGCTACTGCCAGAGTGATTATCTGAAATGCAGACACTCTTGATAAGGACTCTTAATAGCTTTCCTGCTTGCTTGTTTTAAACAGCAGGAAGGTGGGGATCATACTGTGATCTTCAGAGTAGCTGAAGGAAGCTGTGGAAGGCATGTGTACTGCTTGGGAAGGACAACATCTGGATCACTCTAACTTTTGTAGAGTTTAGCTAGTACTAAGTCAGAAATGCCCCCATTTTCATTTACTTTGATCCAATGTGGGTGCCTGTGTAAGTGGAGGTCTGTCACTCTCCATGTACAGACCTATGGAACGTGTTGCAGTCTACTCTATCTACCAAAAGTGCTCCCATAAGTTTTCTATCAACTCTGAGAAAATGATTCCAAAGAAAATAGTTTAGTTTTTCAGTTTATTAAGAATGCTAAAACCAGGGGAACTTGTCTTCACGTACAAATGTGAATAATAAGAAATCCAAGCATTGAGAATTTATTTTAGGATTAGTCCCGAACTAAATATTATGCTCTCTTTTTGTAATTTGTATAATCCATTTCAAAATTGGATAAACTTATCTTAGACAAAGAAGTTAGCATGGAACAAGAGTATCAATATCAAAAGTTTGTCACTTAAGAATCAATTTTCTGGATTTTTTTTTTCCCCCTAGGTAACTCATAGACCCTCCTTGAAAGTCCCTTTCTACTTCCTAAAAACTGTATGTCTGAAATATAAAAAGAGAAATGCAGTTGTCTCAAAGTATGAATTTTCCATGCAAGAAATTCTGTTAAACACTTTTTCGGTTTCTACATTTGCATTGTACCAAAGGATCTAAACCCAACCACCAGCACAACAGAAGTGCAATGAGCACTGGTGTGGCTTATTCATATGGTGTTGTCAGTACACTCTTGTAGAGAGGCATCTCAGTTTTACAAAGAGAAAAGTGATATATTACAGACTAGGTAGTGGTGCAAGACATGTCTTACTGATGTGGTTTTTTTAGCTTCCTCAGCTGTGTACTGGTGTTTAGGATTTTTGTGACATAACCACTATGGCTATTGTTTGTAGTATTGTGGGCAATAGCAATTACCAGAAGCATGTACTACTCGAGAGGATAGTGTGGGGATGGGCTGCTCCCTCAGAGGCTGTCAGTAGGATGACCATGAAGATTTGATGTTCTCGATCAGATGTAGCAGTTGGCTTCATTGGCACTGTGCCAGGTTCTGGGCTCTGCCTGCTGGTCACACCTCACGGGTCACTTCTTTGGTGAAGGATGTCTGTTGTGAAGCTGTCATCTACTCAGAGAGAAAGAACTGATGATTTTCTTGTAAGGCTGAAGATGCACTGCTGGTGTCTGCTGACCTCTGCATAACCTGCTGAGGGTGGGGTAGTCATGCTTAGTAAGTGACAAGATTTACTTATTACTTATGCTTCAAATGTGGGCTAATTTCCCTATGAAATCTGCATAAGCAAGATTCAAGTTTAGATGCTTTTGACTACTGCAAAGTTAACACTACTTCGTTTTTCCAGAAATGTTTTTGTGTTCCAGTTGTTAGTGGCGTTATTAAGAATGTGTTTTTAGAGATGTACAATCTTGCCAAGGTGAAACCTGACTCTTTTATGTTGTCTTGACTTTACTCTTGATCTAATTCAGTACTCTCACATGTATGTATCATTAAAATGATATACTTAATAGCATTAAGTACAACTAGGCTTGTGCATGTCTATGCAAAACAACACGTTTCTATGCTTATTTGTGTTTATTGACTACAACATGAGATCCGTAGTTTTTGAACAGACATTTGTATCTATTGTTTGTCTTTATGTCTTTACTGTTATGGCAGTATATCCTTATTTGTGGGTTGGTTGGGTACATAATAAACCTTTTTCTCCTTGAACTGTGAGGAAGAAAGGTATGAGAGGCATGACTTCCTACACAGTCGAAGTACATTAGTTGTTACCAAGACTTAAAGGAGCTTGACTTCTCAAATCATTATCTCATTTTCTTTCATTAGTTACTTAGTACTTCCTGCTAGTATTGGAGGTGTGTTGAGATCACTAAGAAGAACATTTGGAGGGTTTTTTCCTACTTTAAAGTATGAAGATAATGTTCCCCTGTAATGGAGACCACCAGAATGTCTAAAACTTCATATCTATGGAGTATCATGTTTAAACCTTCTCATACCTCTTTTCACCACGGTGCTGAATTAAATGAGATGGAAGCATAAAGGGCTATTTCTGGTCTGTAGCAATTGTATCCAGCTGATCAGTACAAACAGTTTCTTATGATGGCCCTCACAAGAGTCATTGTACCATGGAAATAAGCTTTCAGAATAAAAGATACCGCATTTTAATAAAATAATTTCTTTCCTGAATTCTGTGGTGCTGGTGGATCTTGGTGCTTTGTGCTCTTCTGCCCAGGTAAGGTAATGCCCAGTGTTGTGGGGTATTGTGTGAGCTCACAGAACCTTAGCTACCTTTCCAGGAGCAGTGCAGAAAGACCCTTTGCTTATTTACCTCACTTTGAAAGCACCTGTGAGGATGCTTGGGAATTGGCAGTGAACTGTAAGTTACTCAGCTTGCCATTTACTAACTTTCTGTGTCTTCAGGCCCTACCAAATGTGCATGGGCTGTTAAGGATGAGTGCAGCATCTGAGGCCCTGGGATGTCTTACAAACCAAACCACCAGTCCTTACTGAATTACTTTATTTGCTTGTTAGTAGGACAATTTGGTATTTGAAGGCACTTCTTTCTCCCTTTCTCTCCCTTGCCTCTATCTCCCCTACTCCACTTCTTTTGCCCTTTCTTCTACTTAATAATTTTTAAACATATTTTATTTCTGTTAATCAGGGGGTAGCTCTCTTGAGCGGTATTGAATGTAGTGCTTTCCCACAGGGTAGAGGTTGGTCAGCAGTTTCACTCAGCTCATCAGGAGTTCTTCCTACTCTCCTAGGTGTGAAGGTCTGAAAACTCAGACTTGTTGACAAAGTTGTTTGCTGGACAAAGTTGTTTTACAGCAATATTTTGACAAGGATACTAGACCTATGCTTACCTAAGCTGCTCATGTATTTGAATTAGTTGAAGGTTTTGGTAGCTTGGGGTTTTTTGTTCCATTTCTTGAGTGAGACCAAGGCCAAGAAATCTCTTTCAGAACTGAGCTGTGTCTTTTGGGAATGGATGAGTTATAATCTTCAAATTTTGTTAATGAAATTGTTGGTGTTCACTAGGTGCTCAAATACTTTTATGAATTCTAATTGCCACCTAGTGCTACTCCTAAAGTCTGAAGATACTTAAAAGAAAAATTCAGCAACTTCAAATTGACTTAATCACCTTTGAGCCTTTTGATTAAGATAACTCTGTTCTTGTAGCCTTGATGCCATATTTAACTGACTGTGGATTTAAAAAAATGCACACTGATGTCCAGGAAGACAGGCAGATTTTTTCAAAAATACCATTGCTGAAGGCTCATCTTACCAGTTACTTGCATGAGGCTTGCAAGAATTTCAATTATTTTAAACAATAAAAATCTTACAACTTATAGTCTTGGAGTACTTTATCGAGTGTTTATGGTTATCATTATTTCTGGAGCATTGTATTAAAAACGTGAAGAGCAGCTCTGTTTTCCTGGATGCTATCTCTCTTTTTTCCTGGGGAGAGACTTGAAGGTGGCAGACAATTCTACTTCACATGAAAAAAAATGAGAGGTTTGGAAATTTATTTTCTTTCATGTTGATTCTCCAGAAACTTCAGTTTGAATGTGGCATGACGCATCCTTTTAATGAGACTAGCTTACTTAATTTCAAATTATTTGCATATTGGAAATCTGTAATGGAAGGAGTAACAAGATGATTAGTTAGGAGAAACTCACCTGTGCTGCTAAGTGCAAAGCTCTCTTAAATATACTTTTTACATGCTCTTGTTTCTTGTTCATCTGCAATTGTGTTTACAATATGTCTTTGTCAAAGGAAAAAATGGATTTTTTTTGAGGATGTTCAAGAGTGTTGCTTCTGTCCTGGGAAATAGATCTAGGAGCCACTTGGTCTGAAAGGATGTCCAGGTGTCACGATGTTCCTTGGTCTGTGGTCCCCAAAGCAGTGGTGAAGAGCTCTAGGCTTCAGTGCTTTTGTCAGGATGGATTGCATCATTCACAGTTACTGAAGGCCTGTTTTGGGATTGCTGCTAAACCAGACATTGCTACAAACTTTCAGGCATTGTTTGTTTCTTAAGTCAGCAATAAATACAGAAAAACCTGTTTCATAATTCAGTTTTACATATGATAACCTAATCTTGTTACAAAAGTGGCTCTGATTTTATGCCCTTGGCCCTTCTCATCATTGTCTACCTAGGAATTGACTATATATAAATATATGTGTGTGTATATATACGTCTCGGTAGACTGCTATTTTAGTGTTATAACAATGCTACACACTTTCCTCTTTTTCTGAGGCAGTGATAGGGATCATAAATACAACTGCAAATATAATATGATCTTCAATTAAGTCATGGTAGATCTGTATGGAAGTGCTCTGAGAAATAGAAACCAGAGCTGAATGAGTGGTTGAAAGGGCTAAGATTCTGTCATGGTGTCAAAAGAAAGTTCGAATTTTATCTGTTGCTATTACTTTTGAAAATTAGTTGCAAACCCAAGAGGTGTGTTAAAGGAAATATGAACGGTACCAATGGCAAAGTGCTTCCCCTCAATACTGGTGAAAATTCCACTGATGAGTGGTTCCTGATGAAGATCTGAACAGTTGATATTTGGTTTAGTCCTATCCATACTGATGGAGGAATTGAAAGCATAGGCATAGGACTGAATTTGGCAATTTGCCTGCCTTCCATAAGTCAGTAAATAAACCAGCTTTTGCATATTACAATTGGCTGAAAAAAATGCCTGTAAACGTTTTGATGTATTAACTGTCTTTAATATTTGACTTCTAAACTTTTGGATTAAATGTCCTGATTTTCTTTTTCTTGTCCAGGAAATGGAATGCTTTTGCAATGATAATGTTACCCTGAACTGTAAAATATTTATGCAGGCATAATCTTCATCCCTCCTCATAATATCTTAGGAGTACTTGTGTTCAAAAAAGGACATAGTAATCCCAGATTTTACGTCAAGGCTTTAAAGATGGCCTGGTAGTCACACTTTGGTGATGAAATGTTGAGGAAAGTGTCTATGATGTTGCAAGACCTGCTGACCTACATCTAAATTTGTCTTTCCTCTGCATGTCTAGAAATGCTGAACTTCGATGGTGAGTTGATCAGCCTCTGCTTATTATCCTCTTAAATGCTTTTAACTGAGCTATTGCTCCTCACCCTGAGAGCTAAGTCAGGAAACTGCAGCAAGGCCTGCTTATATCTTGGAGATGCCCTTGGAGTGATGAGCTGACATTTGGACCTCATATTGTCAATGAGACAAGTGACAACTGCTATACACATGCACTTTACTCTTGACTTATTGTTGTCCTTTAACTTGAAGCTTTCAAATTGTTTTTTTTTTATGCTGGCTGTGGAAAGCAGCATTAAGAAGAGAGAGCTTGCATTAGTGCTTATTATGGTTACTTGAATAGTGAAAGAAGAGGCAGCAGGCTTAAATTTCTGTTATTGCCACTTCTACCACTGACCAGTTTAAACATCTTCAGGATGTGATTTCATTTGTTTTCTTTCTATTTTTCTGTTTTCCTTAGAGTAAGTGTAAATTGCTGTGAGTTATTAACTATTGAGAACTGTGCTTATGTAATACTAGTCTTACCATTTGCTCTTACTGAATCACCACAAGATTCAGCATTGTGAGAGCCAGGTCCTTAGAAGGGAATGTTTAGGTTTGAATAGGAATAAGCATGAACAACTTATAGGTACTTTACAGAGCTGACCTATTAAATTCAGAAACAGATCTGAGCCCAAAAATATGAAGCAAGTATAAAAGTGGATTTATATTACAAGTAACATAGTCATGTTTTTAGGAAACAATACAAAGCTGCATTTTGACATCCCAGCTGGATACTTCTATATCAGATATAAATTAAAGTTTCTGGCGTGTAATACTGTGCTCAGAAGCGTGCTGCACTCAGAATAAATGGCACTGTTGCTCTTTGGACTGCAGCAGTTAGCATTTCTAAATCTTGAATAAGGTATGCCCCTGATGACTGAGCACTCAGTGCTGGCTGAACTTGGCAGGTTTTCTGCCTGATGAAAGACTGGGTTGCCCAGAACTCTCTGATTGTTTGCTAGCTAGGGATCAGCGAGCAGCACACAGTGATAGCATGTTCACTGATGGGAATGGGATCTACTATACAGAAGGACCTGAGATTGAGCACCCAGCTGTGAGGGGCTGGTGCAGCCCACTAACACTGTTTCTAGTCTATTATGAGCCACAAATGAAGCTTAGTTGTATTTTTGATAACTTTGTACTCTGATTTTTTTGCTTCCCATTAATGTAGATGCCAGCAACCTGCCCTGCTGGGAAATTAATGAAATCATAGAATATCCTGAGTTGGAAGGAACCCACAAGGGTTATTAAAGTCCAGCTGCTGGCTCTGCACAGGACAACCCTGAGAATGCTACTGTGTCCTTGAGAGCATTTTCCAAAGGTTTCTTGAGCTCTGTGCTGGTCTCTCTTCAGGCTGTTTCTGTTTCTTGAAGTAGTCAACAGCTCCTCCCAATTTAGTATTGTCAGCAAACTTAGTATGCCTTCGAGTCCTGAATCCAGGTTGTTGATGGGGATGCTGAAGAGAACTGACCCTAAAATGGAGCCCTGCAGAACCCCACTGGTGACCTGTCACCAGTCTGATGTCACCCCATGCACTACAACCCTTGCCCAGCTTGTGAGCCAGCTGCTCACCCATCACATGATGTGTTTATCCTGCTGTGAGCTGGACTTTTTGTCCAGAAGGGTGCTGGGAGAGACAGCATCAAAAGCTTTACTGAAATCCATAAAGATTACATCAACTGGCTTCCCTTGACCTTATTTCAGCATTTCAAGTTGAAATTAATGTGTTTAGGGAACTGAAGAGCTTGGGCAGCTTCGTGTTGCTGTTGAATACTTAAAAATGGGGTTCATAAGAGAACAGACTAGAATTCATGGACTAAAAGTGGTTGTGCAAGTATTTCACTGCTTTGCTAGTAGCTTTTCAGAATTTGTTTAATGTTTATTAAAAGCGTTGTGCTAAATGAGCACACATGCTCTGCTACCATAATTTTTACACTGGCTCTGACAGAGTTTTATGTTTTTGTTATTTTAATTTTTAATACAAGCCCTGCAGTGAACAGGACTAGGAAAGTGCAGCTCTTAGTACAGAGTTAACAGAGTCTAAAGAAGGTTGTTCCAAGTGCTCAGTGCACATTACTCTCCTCTTGTGCCTTGTGTTCTAGCTGTAAGTTTCACCTTAAATTACAGAAAGTAAAAATAAATCTGCTCTGGAAAGTTCTGAGACCTTGTCGGAGAGCTCCATATTCATATACCCTGGGCTTCTGGGAATCTGCTGTTTGTCTGCCCCAGAGTTCCTGATTTTTATATCAGTGCTTGGGCTTAAAAAAGGGGGCAGGAGGAGCTCCCTGAAGGCATGTGTTTGTGAGAAAAGAGATATGAAAGACTTCAATAGTTCCCGTTGCTTGAGAAATCTATCTTATTTTTCCAAAGGGCTTGTAAAATAAAATTGTAGCTGCTTTCTCTCTGAAATTTCATGTGATTGCTAGAAAGGGTGCAGAGAAATGAGGTCTTTATTGAGAGTTCTTGACTTCTCTGCTGGGAGATGGTTAAAAGGGGCATTTTGCTTGTGTTATTATATTTTTTTCTTATTATCTGATGACCATATAAATGATTTTTGCTTTACACTAATTTATAGTAAATTTCCTTTTCTTTAACCAGATTTTGTCTGGAATAGGAAAGCAGTCCAGAAATAATTTTAGTTTCTTCTGCAGAGAACTGCAAATTCATACGCATGATTGTTTCATCTTGGTCCAAATATGTTGCTCCAGCGTTTGTAAAAGAAAATGCTGCAGTAGTCAGATAAAGAACAGCACAAGGAAGCAAAGCTGTACCATGCTATTGCTGGTTTCCAAGCATCACCCAGGGCTTGCAGTGTCAGCCAGAAGTTGTTTGCTCCATACACTGGGTCCAGGGTGACTGTTCAATTCCTTAGGGGCTCTACAAGGCATCTCTGGGGATGGTGAAGGAGCAGTTTCCTTCTGCAGGCTGGCCCTACACCTGCCACGGCTCTGCATCCCCACCCCATGGCATATTATTGTGTCTGTTAGGATGAGAAAGCTGCTTTGGGCATTCTCCTAGAGATGGGATTGTCTCTTGTCTTTTAATTTTTTTTTTTTTGTTTGTTTGTTTTAACTTAAGGTGATGGGTTTGGGTTTTATGGTTGCATGGAAGGTTTTTTCCCCAGCTCCCATAAATATTAACCATCAAACTGCTGTGAAACTTTGAATGTTAAAACAGTCCTGATCAGGCTGGACAAGGTAGACAGTGTTCAGGTGGTTTGGAATAAGCACATAGGAGCGTGCTTAATGCAGATTATATTGCACGAACTAAAATGTGCAATGAGGATGTCCTCTTATCACTTGTGGGTTGTTTTGAGTGTTTCAAAAAGTAGTCTTAATAATTATGAATTGAGGGCAAACTGATGGAATAAATGCCATGAAGCATCCGAAATGGTTGGTTCTGAGAGCTTTTTTTCTCTGTGGAAATTGGTTTTGAAGTTAAAGGACCTTATTATTTCCATGCAAGTGAAAAATATCACTTGATGGATGTGCTGCTTTGGTACTTCAAAAGCATCCAAGCACTTTTTAAGCATTTTATGAGATTGGCAGGAACACAAAATCCAGTTTCATATGAAAACTGTTTTCTAAACCTTACTTCTATGTCTAAGACCCTTCAGATTTATTTGTTTATTAATTAATTTATTTATTTTATTGGGGAATGAAGTTTTTTGCCCTGATTCTTGTGATACCCACATGAACCTGGGAGACACTGTATCCTTGCAGTTTTCTGGTTAAATGTCCTTGCATTAGGCTGAGAGATTCTGTTTTAATCTTTGCTGCTGGAGCTGCTGCACTTGGTATACATAATTAAACAGTCCTTAAGCAAGAGAAAGGCTTAGGTCCTGGTGTGTGAACAGGTTAACCCTTGGTGAGTTGAGCTGTCCTGATTTTAGGAATCTGTCTGCAGCCGTTATTTGCTTAGTAGTGTCACAAAAGTGTCAGATATAAATAAGGGTTTTATTTCATCTTTCAGATAGCCATTTAATTTTATGCCAGTGCATTGATAGAGAAGCCATGTTATATGATGCTGTAATAGTCTGTTCTTGATTGCTCTGTTACAATAATGAGTGAAAATAAACCAACTGCTGTAAGGTTTGTAAGCTGCTAAATGGGCATTTAATTTTATGCGAGACTGTCTGGAGAGATGTTGCACTAATACAGCTTATGAATTGAGCTGTGGTGCTGTTTAAAGGTGTCTGCAGAAATAAAAGAAAATGAAGATGCTTATAGCAAATGTCTGTCTGACTGGCAGCTTGCATGTTGGTGGTGGGAATTGCTGTTAACTCTGACAAAGAGGAGAGTCATAGCTGTGTAAATGGAGGCTTTCCTCTGCTGTAAATGAGTTACATCAGAAAAATGGAGGATATGCAAGAACTTGAGAAACCATTTGAATGAACCAAAATTATTCTATTAAGTCTGCAACTATTCTTTAAAAGACTAAATAAATAATAAAGTGAATGAATGGTACATTTCAGGTTTTCATTGTCTTTTTTTATTAATGTCGATGCCTGAGTCTCACCATGGTCTCATCTGAGTGATCAGCAGCAGTGATCTTTGAGCACTGGGGGTCAGATTCTGACATGTAAGGAGAGGTTTTGGTTCTTGCTGTATTCTGAACAGTCTTTTTGCTTACATCAGATATGAATTTGGCCTTCTGCCTGTCTTCCCATTGCAGTACTTCTGTCCTGAGCTATCAGTGAGTAATTACAGCAAGAGTGCTGTTCTATTGATTTTAAGCCCTTCATGAGAGAAGGTTTTTTCGAAAGGTTTTGGTGCAGACTCATTTAAAAGCGTTGTTGTTTGTGTTGAGCCTGCTGTTGCTGGGCTGGTGGGTGCATGGTGGCCCCCAGCAGCCAAATCTGTCTGCTGAGCTGCACCAAGAGCAGGGGCTTCAGAGCTTTCTCTCACCTGATGAAGCTACAAGTGTGCTGAGAAGACAAACACAAGGCAGGGGGGAAGAAAGATCCCAAAACTTCTCAGTTTTACACGAGCTGGGCCAGACTCGGTGTGGCACGGGCTTTGCCTCTGGCTAGCTCAAAAGTTCCAGACATGGTCTCTAAGAGCTTGTGGCTGCTGTGACACTGCCATAGGCGCCTTTCTGCAGGTAGATCAGGATTTATGGTTTTCTCTTCCCCATCATGCTTCACATGGAGGAGTGGATGTCACCATTCAGTACTTGGGGAGTGGGGAGCAGCAGGGCAGCCTTTCCAGCTGCAGGTGTTTGGTACCTGTAGGAAGTGCAGGGGCCATGGATCTGTGTGTCACTGGCTCACAGTCATTGTGCTGTAACCTACTGTAAAGCTCAGCTGGTGCAAGGTTATACTTTCCCCATCCTTCTCTGCAACATGTTCTTGTGTGTGGGATGCAACAGGCAGGATTTTACCACTGAACCACAATTTTGTGTGTGAGCACCTTCTGTCAGCCAGTGTCAAGCTGTCAGTTCTTCTGAACCTGCCTTCATTTTTCATTCCATGAAATTGAGGCACATGTAGTACTATGTAAGCAGTGAAATTACTAGGAAAAAATTTCTTATCAGTTGATTGAGGTCTTTCTGTTCTGCTTGTAAAATATTCTTTTACTCTGGAAAGATCACAAATCACGTCACTGTTCAGCTTGAATCTATCCCTCATTGGGTCCTTTGCTTCGCTGGAGCTCTTTACCTGCAGGGAATAGTGATGAAAAAATCAACAGGAACTAATGGTTGCAATATTTGCACAGGCCTGAAACTCTGACTTCATTTTAAACAAATTTGAAATGTAAAACCTAAATAATAGCTAGTGCATAGTAACAAAGTGCCTTCCATTTAGCCATAATGTGAGAGATGTGTGGTAAGTGTGGGGCAATAACTGGCAAGAGTTTATTCTTCTCAGCAACATCCACCAAGTGCAACACAGGTTGCAATGTGCTTCATTACCCTGAGGTTTCTCACCTTTCAAAAGCTTTTCTCTTCAGCTGTCCTGATGTGGATTTACTTTATATCCACTTGATAGAAACTCATTAACTATATAATTTTACATCTGTTTTTCTGGTTCAAAATAAGTATTATTTGTAAGACTAGGCATACTAATAATAATTCTATGCAACAGTTTAATTTTTTGTATCTAGAATGCTATATTTAGGATTTATAATGGCTATATCTCTCCTGAAGGACATTTTCACAAAGGCTTAAGTGTACTGTTGATTGCTGTGCTAAATGCAGAAAGGGTGGAAGGAAACCTGGGGTAAGAATGAATTTGTTCTTTTATTTTGTTTTTTTTTTCAGTTTAAGCCAATGATTGTTGCTTTTTTTTTTTAAGGTGGAGAAAATATACAGTAAACAAGTGTTGATGTTTTGAATGAAGCTGTTCTGCTGAATATTTGGGTAGTATCTGGAAATGGTCTCGTCCACTGTGTCATGATTGGCAATAAATTAGTATGCTGAGAATGGGCTGTTGGTAATTCAGATGTGGAGTTAGTGAAAGAAGTAATTCCATCCTCATTAAAATATAAAACATAATGAAATACAATTTCGAGCTCATATTTACATGTTTTTTTTGGCTGTGTCCCCTCAAGTACAGAAATAAAACAGTTTAATAAAACATAAAGGCTGAAGGAAAAAGAAAAAATAAATGTTTAACTTCAGCAGTCTTATAAGGTTTTTTTCCATATTGGGGGATGGGAGACTTGGATGACTACCTGAAGCAGTATAAGGTATTAATTTTTTAAAATTCTGAAATGGAAAATGTGACTTTGGTATGTTTTCACTCCTTATCATGCAGTGAAGCATTTGGGGCCAGATCCTTTGGTGCTTTGAGTTGACAGAGCAGTTCTGGAGTCCATCAGTGCTTGTACTGAGGTGTTTAGATAATTTGGATTAATTTCTATTTCTTGGTTCATGGGATGGCAAAGAGATCAGTAGGCATTTATCCTAAGAGTAGATGAGTGTAAATTGGTGATATAATTTATGTGGAATGTAGAGTGGATTGAACCCCTCCACCTTTTCTCTGAAGTGAAAAAGCTGTTTTTTTACAGAAGACCCATTCAGTGGATTTTCACAAGATTGGTAGTCCTTGCCTTAAAGTAATTGAACAATGAAATTAAAGTAGAGTTTTAGAAAATCATTATGAATTACATCAAGATGTAGGCAAAATTATATTAATAACATAGATAATCATTATATATAGATATAAATATAAATTTAATATAGATAAATATATTCATAATAGATGTTATACATTATATTCAAAAATATATATTTTGAATCATATCAAAATCACTTTGGTGTGGATTCTTTTGCTATTGGAAACATACCCTTCTTGTTTTCTAAAACTCTTGGGAAATTAGGTCGTTCACTATTTGGTTAAGGAATTAAATAACTGCATTAAAGGAAACTGGAGAATAGGTTTTCTGAGAGGCACAGATTCCAAGATCTGTGCTATTCTGATAATACTCTCATGTTCATGTTATATTTGAGTCTTTTCCAACTTATTTCCAATCACTTGAAGCAGCAGGGCTCTGTACTGTTCCTCTAGTAGACTGCTGAAATATTAGTGTTAGCAAACATTTCAACTTTCTCAGCTGTCTTCCAGCTCATCTCCTTACCCTCAGCAAATAATTTCTTTCTCTTTATTGCTCTGGTTCTAGCAGTCTGTGATTTCCATTAGGAAGAAGGATAAATGGACTGTGAGTCATGCTGTGCATGGCAGTCTGGCATTGATATGAGAAGCTGTAGAGCAAGGATGGGGAATCTGTGACAGGAACTGGCCTGTCCTTGGCAACCTGAACGTCCTTGCTTCCTTTTCTGTACTCTCTGGTTACTGCATGGCATTAACCATGGATGCTGCACAGGTGGCCGCTAGACACATGGGCACATGAATATTTTTGAGCTGCACCAGAATCTTTGTTAAAGGGGATATTGAGGGAACCATGCTGTTCTGTCCTTGTCCCTCGTGGTACAGTAAGGGAGGGATGTCATCTTCTTTTCTCTATCCCACGGGAGAAGAGAAGCTTTTTCAAGCCAAATCAAAGATGACTGGGAAAGGAGGAAGGAAGGTGTAGGTCTTGATTTTACCACCAAACACTTGAGATTTTCTCCTTAACTGGAAGTGAAAATATGAGGCCTTCTGATTTATTCACTGCAACTGGGTTACAGAAGGGGAATATGCTGGGAAGGACAAAGTTTTGGGGAGAGTGAGAGTGAGCTGTGTGTTAGTCTTTGCTGACCTGAACATGTGCTGCTTGTGAGCTGCCACTTAGCCAACTTGGATGTGGAAACTGTAGATCAGCAACACATGCTAGTTGTGCACCCATCAAATATATTTGAAATTCTAATTTGGGCTTTGTGAAAGCCATGTCTCACCTACAGATACTGAGTTTGCCCTAGAAATCTGAGATTAGAAAGGAAGATGCAGTGATGAATGTGCTACATCAGGTACGTATCTTCTAGTTGAAGGTGGTAGGTTTTCTGCCATCACCTGTAGATTGACAGCATTACTATTTTATTGCATTGTGACAAATGGGTTTTGGAATGGAAGCTAGACGGAAAGGAAAAAAAGTTACTGATTTTATTTATAAAACCTATTTGCAAGATTTACATCCTCTGTCCTATTTCTGCCAGTGATATTAGTGTTGATGAATTCTTATTTAGAGAAAAGCAGATCTTATTACATCAAGGGGTAAATATGCAGTGTGATACATGGGGATTAACTGTGCAAGCCATTATCTTTGACATGCTGTCTTTGCTGCTGTTAGTCCTTCTCAGCAACAGATCTTTTCTATATTTAAGTAGTCCTAGCTGAAGAAAAAATGAGATGATTACCATACCCTCAAACCTCTTCTAATGATTTTTGCTAAAGTCAGAATAGACCTGGTCACATGAAGGAGTTCTTTGCTAATTTTGAGCATATATTGTACTTTTGTGAAACAGCAACTGTGATAGTATTAGTTCATCTTATTTCTCTGGAGTGGTGACAAAGCTAATAAAAGACTAAATCAGATAATGATTTTTATACAGTAAATGTCTGCTGTTAAATAACCCACTGACAAAATTATATGGTCTTTTAAAGCCTTTTGGCACATGTAAAGCCTCCAGGATTTAACTGATTTGTATGAAACGGAATCTTTCCCAGAAGTTTCCCCTGATGATCACACTTCATTTCCAGAAGGTAATTAAAGCCTTGGAGGCAAGCTGAGTGGTAGGAGCTTTGTGCCACAGAAAATCCTGGAGGTGGGGACTACCTGTCTCATGATGATAACTACTCCCCTTAATGGGCTTCCTACTGCCAGTGTTGGTGTGTCCTCGGTAAATTGTGTTTGTAATGTTCCTCACACCCAACGCTGCTCTGGAGGGGACTTGTTAACAACAAGGTATTCAGTTCTGCCACTGCAATGACAGGAAAACCAGGGGGATTTTCCTCTTCTTGTGGAGTTCAGCTTTGCTGAGTAAAGTTAAATCACTCTGCCAAGGATGAATCATTAGTAGTTCATAAAATAATTTCTCCAGAGAAAATTTTTTGGCTTCTGAAATAGGCAAAGCTGTGGTAGGATTTCCTTGAGGGAAGGCAGTCCTTCCCAAGCACAGGGCTTTACCTTATTTCCAATTATCCAAGCTTGAGTGCTTTTTCTTTGCCTGTGTATCTAGCAAGTTTCACAGTAAAAATGTTCCTAGCAAAATACCAAAAAGTTAAAATTATTCTTCATCACTCTGTCACTGACTGTTAGGGTCTAGCCTTACCCACAAAGAAGTGGTCTTCCTGGGCTTTTGTTTTTCCCCTCTGCAAGCACTGCTGTGTCCTAGTCCTCTGTCAGGAAACTGCATTAGGGTTGGGGTATAATGGTCATGGAGAATTCTGTTTTAGTGTTTGGGCTGCAATTTTTTTCCTGACTTAACGAGCAAAGATTTTTCTAAGTGTCTAAAATCTTCCACAATATTTGACCCTTGCATTTTGTTAATTTGCTTTTCCTTTAAAAATTTTAACAACAATCAATGAAATTTGACTCTTCTGATTCCTAGGAAGCCAGTGCAGTGTGATACAAAAGCAGAATGAATGCTTGGTCTAATGTTTGTTTATCTTTTTATAAAAATTTGTGAAGCATAATGCTTGTTATTTTCAAGGTGTTTGGATTTGGTTATGTGAAATCTTATACCTAGCTGAAAAAGGCACCAAGATGAAATTGTGAGGAAAAGTAAGGTTGAGCATCAGACAGATGAAAGATAGTGATGCACCTGAGGATGCTCTGGGAATCATTTTTAGGCTGCAATTAAACTTCAGAAGCCTGTGACTTTCAGTCCTACACTAAAAAATTTTGCTTTCCTGAATTTGCAAAGATGCTACTGTTGTTAGTGGCAGCAGCTCCTGGCTCCATGCCTAGCTGGGCTTGAGCTCAGGAAGAGATGTTAGGCTCTTGAAGCAGTGTTTGGGTACCACTTTGAGGTAGATTGTGGTACAACTGTTTGGAAATGTCCTATAGCTGTACTGGAACTGTCACATCTTTGGCATTTTATCAAAGAGAGGAGGGAAATATGAAGGTTGTGTTTCTGAAACCCATGAAATGTACTGGTCTGGTGAAAGAAAAAAATGACTCTTTCTTTAGCTTTGATGGCTTTTTCTGTTGCAAGGTGAATAAAACAAGTAGGTTATTGTCACAATGGTTGTACAAATGCACACAACTCTGAAAATCTTCTATTGAAGCTTTATTTCTTCATCAGAAGCACCTATACTTTCTGCTGACAGAATGCATCTTCAGGGGAAGAGAAATGATCTGCTGACTTGCCAAGATTTGACAGTTTGAGTTAGCCACAAACTGAAATTTGCACGGTACTGGCAATCACAGTGTTTCAGGTTTTTCCATTCAGAATTGGAAAGAAGAGCTGTTATCTGCTTTTGTCTTAACACACAAACTTGTTTTAACTGTCATGACATGAAATGATATAATAATTGAATAAGAAGGGTGACAGTAGAAATGAATCCAACTGACTGTCAAAATATTTAGTTTCGTTATGTTATTTCATGATTCATTTGGATGCCACTTCATTAAACATTTGCTGAAATCAGTGTGTATTCATTAAATTTTTGCATGGTATCCCATTTTTACTCTCAAAACAACCCTATGGCAACTTGTAACCCCACAGATGTAGAAGAGTCACTCTATGGCAGTAATACTGGCTTGGGCTGTGTTCATTGCTGTGGGACCTGGTGCTGCCCTAGGTCGTTGTGGTAGAAAGGTGGCTAAAGGAACTTGCAAGGATTTGTAACTTGTATTATTTGAGTATCATTTTTAGCATGCTCAGGGTTGAATAAAGGAGCATAGTGAGGGAACCACACTTGTCTTTGAAATGCACTTGGGATTCATGTATTTTGGCTGCTGGGAGCTGCAAGATTTAATACAGTTCTTTGAAAGAAGGATTGCTATTAGGACAGCTATTAGGCCTCATGATCTGGTGCTAGAAAACTGACACATCTTCTGAGTAACTACTAAAATTCTGCTTCTCTTCATAATTGGAAATGCACATCTCCCACTGTCCCAGCTAGGGATTCACAATGAGCAGGGGACAAGCCTTTAGTGTCAATATGAACGAGGCATTTTTTCAAACAGCAGACCAACATTTGTGCCTCTGTTGTTTTTGCAGGGATCACTGAGTCTAGAAATGAGATGGAGCCAAAACTGTGTCAATGACTCATGCAGCAGGAACTGAAGAACTCACTGCTGCTTAATCTTTAATTTTTACCATGCTATTAGAATATATGGTAGCAGCAATACCTGATATGGATCACAAGTGGTAGTACTGTTTATCACAGATGGAAACAAACTTATTTCATGTTCAGTAGACTGTGAAATGAGTCACAGCTGTTCTTCCTCTGTTGCACAGTGGCACACTGTTCTCATTAGAGAATATCCATGCAATGGCTCTTTAGCCACTTCAGCACCCCTTGCTTGGCACATGCTCCTGAGCAGCTCTCTGGGAGTCAGAGGCAGTGGGTCAGCTCCTGCAGAAAGGACCAGTGTGGGTCATTGGTCTGGGGCTTGGTAAAGGACTGAGGATAGTTTTCTCTATTAAACAGTAATTAATACACTTTTCTGTTCACATATTTAATGGTGATAATACAGCTGTAATGTGCAATTGCACGCTAGTGAGATTTTTTTTTTTAGTGATAATGTTTACTTCTGTAGTGTCTCACAACCAAGTATTATTTGAGTATCATTCGAGTGTGCTGAATGTGGAAACTACGGGTCCTGGACTGGTTGTATCCTAGACTTGTGTGGCCTCAAAAGTCTTAATACCCTGGGTAAGAGTCTTGTTGCTTTCCACCTTTCTTGTGCTGTTGTCACTGCCTTTACTACATGTGACAGTCCACAGTTTATTACTTTACCTATGGCAGTTTTAAATGCAGACAGACTATTCCTGTAATTTTCCTTGCACTGCTGCTGGCACAGCTAGCTCTTCCACACCACCTGTGAAGATTCCTATAATGACTGGAAAGTGTTTATCCTTTAGGGGCTTATTAGGTTGCTAACTAATAAGCCTCAGGAATGAATTAATTCTGTTACAGAGCAATCCCAGCTCCTCTGGGTTTGAGCAAACCACTGAAGACAGTCGGGTGATAGATACTAACCCTACTTGTCTAAGCAGTGTTCAACACGCAAGCAGAGGCTGTGAAGAGTGGTAGTGCTTTGCCAGAAACACTCATGGATCTCTATTTTCTCTAATTTTGTTTCTTCTTTTACCTCAAGTAGTCATCTATCCGTCTTTTAATGAGATCAGCTTTTGTTCTCTGTTGGAAGATTAAAAATAATTACGGTGAAATAACATTCTGCTTGCAGCACCTGCTGCTACATACTTGGTCTTGTATACAGGGGAATGACAAGTATTGCCCAACTGCATACAGCCACACAGTTAATGAAGTTTTATTATCCAAGCTTTGCCATTTCACATGAAAATAAAGTAGTATTAAAATCATTCTACAGTTTGGGGCTGACCTTACAATACAGAGTTCATCCTGTATCATAGAACTGTGCTCTGAATTTTCAGGATTTTT
The DNA here is from genome assembly GCF_052056855.1 of Sturnus vulgaris. NCBI lineage: Eukaryota > Metazoa > Chordata > Aves > Passeriformes > Sturnidae > Sturnus > Sturnus vulgaris. Next base: position 13,272,231 of record NC_142248.1, on the reverse strand, counting down.
TATTTCTTAGTTATTCCTTATGCTCTTGGGGAAAAAAAATTCCAAAACAAACTTGAAAATATATAGAATCTCTAAAATGCCTTGGAGCATCCATTCCTCAGGAAGTCTGAAGCAAAGTGTCAAAGCATGCACTCTCCTGGTGATGTTACAGACTGTAGTGTGGTGCACTTGAAGATTTTTCCAGCTATTGAAAAGTCAAGAGTTTTTGCCAGGGCCTGGACAGATCCTTGGGTGGTTTTGATGGCAGTGCAGGCTGCCTGCCTGATTTCTCAGGAGCTGGGCTTTGGTTGGTGACTGAGATATTTGAGCAGCCTGGGCTGCCCAGTGAGCTGAGGAGGAGGCAGGAGCCCTGAGGATGCCCATTTGCCTGTTTCTTCACCCAGGGAAGAGAGAGAAGGAAGCCCTAATCTGAACTACTTAAAATCAGCAAAAACATAAGAATGTAAGGACTTTTTACTCCAGTCCCTGTTTTTGCATCTCATATCTTTCATAAAGTAGTCAATCTCAAGTCTAAGGCTGTTTAGAAATGCTCTTCATATCTTCAGGCTAAGTTTCTTAATGGGTAGGTTTACAGCCATTTGCTCTACTACTTTTTCTCTCCTTTGACTTAATCATGCTTTCCCCCTCCCCAGTGGTTATGCTGGAAGAGCAATCCTGGCTTCTCTTGACTTTTGGTCCATAGGAGTAAACAAGTCAAGCTTGTAATCTGTCATAAAAATGTGGTCTTCACTTTTCTGATTATCCTCAAATCCTTTTTCTGCACCTTTTGTAGTTCAAATACTTTTTTTTTTTTTTTTTTTTTTTTTTTTTTTTTTTTTTTAACAGGAGTGACCAGATTAAAAAAATATTTCAGATAGGGCTTTGCCGAAGTGTTCTGTGGTAGCATCTCTTTGGTGCACCAGAAGATTCTGTCAGGCTGGCAGACAGTGTGTGTTCTCTTTTCATGTTTTCATTGAGTAGTGTAATCCTCTCTGAACAATGGCTCGGGGGAAAGATGCAGAAATGACATCTCAGGCTTCAGAATGAGAGTTGTGACATTGGCCATTAATTCCTCTGTGTTAAAAATCCGGTGGCATCAATGTGGCTGGCTAGCCTAAGGTTAACTGTAGGCTGTCTTTTTGGCCAGCCAGCCTACTGGTTTTCTGTATAATTTTGGTGTGCTGTTCTTAGTAGATACCTCAAAATCTTCCAGTCAAATATTGAAATCATTAAATGCACTGAGCTTTAGATTGATGCACTCTAAGTCACTCTATTTCAGGTACTGAAACCTCAGATCAAAAATGTACAGTCATATTATATGCTGAGAGCTTCTGGCTATCTTTATACAATTGTCTTCCTTTATAAAGGTCACTCATTTCAGTAACATGGATATGTAATTCTATAATGTTTTGAGATATTTTTCTAAGTATGCTTTTATGTCTTCAATTTCCTTATGCACCATCATTCCTGATATAGCATAGGATCATTAACAGAAACACTTCATAAAAGAAATATAGAGGGATTAATAAATAATGGCATACTCAAACTTCAAAATGAACAAAGATTGAGGACTTGCATTTCTGTATCATTAACCCAAGAAATTACAAGGAGAAGGTACTGCATTGGAAAAGTTTGGAAAGGCCAAAAACTGTCTACAGCAGGCATATATTATAGACTTTTTTTTTTTAATTTGTAGTCCATCTTGCAGTATGAATGCTGTAAGTTTGCCAGTTGGCATTTTATACTTTAAATACTTTTTCTCTAGACACCTCTCTTGGTCAGTTGCCATCTTTGAATGTGTGGGATGATGTTTTGAATTTTCTTTGTCTTTTTTTTTTTAAGGCTGCACTGTATAAAATTATGTTATTATGACATTGTTTACTTTTGTCTTGCTTAATTAAGGAGTAATGCTCACAGTGGAGGAATATATGAGGCAGTGAATGGTGTTTGCAGGTGATTAATTGTACAGTGAAGCTGAGACACTTGGTAATTACAAAACCTGTTGGTTGTGACTGTATTCCAGCTCTGTGAAGATTATTCGTTTTATATGGAAAGGGGCAAGAATAAGGAATACTGCAATGATATTTATGCCTCTTTTGTGTGCTTGTTTTGCAGCTTCTTTTCGTTTGTCTTGGGTAGTACTGTAACAGCAGGTGGTTTCATTAATAAAATATGTATTATAAAAGTTCTGGAATTTCCCTTACATGTTGGATCTTTAAAAGTTTGTTCCTTGCCTCAATATGAAACTGAGTCTTCTTAAGCTGGGGAAAAATGTATAATATTAATTTTTAAGAAGTTATACTATGTAAAATTAAATTTGCACTTTTACTGAAAAAATGCTCAATTTCTCAGTTTTAAAAATTTTGCTATCCTTTTTTCACCATTCCATATTCACTCTACTAAAATCTGAAATGCTTAAAAAAAATACAGCTGGCAAAATGGAGTGGATGCATGGTTGTATTTCAGATACAGCAAGACCACATCGTTAGATAGAGTATCACTCTCAAAGGGGGAATGTGATGACTGATACACACCTTCAGTTTAAAATATTTGGTAATGGGGTTAGTGGAGTAGGAAAGATTTTTCACTTCTAGAAACAGCAATGCTTTATGGTCTTAGAAATTATGCCTTCTATTTTTACAATTTAAGCTGTCTTTCAGCTGACATGTGGGGGTGTAACTTGTTTTGGTGGTATTTATCCCTTTCTTCCATCTAGTTCCATACACCCCCATATATCATCCTTCTGGTTTGAAGGATGCTCTGAGCACCAGAGAACAATTCAAGGAGGTCTGGTGCATGAGCTAGAACGAGAAGCCCTCACTCTCCAGAATATAATCCTGCAATCATCACTTTCTGTGGGGTGCAGTGAGGTGTGTAGCATCCTCTTGGGTGATGCCATAGCTCACATCATCCTATCTAATGTTTTGTTAAATTTGAGCCTTTTCTGCTCTCCTCTGGCTGATAGAGCAGGGTGGTTGGGAGGAGTAGTTATTTCTCATTTCTTTTTAAAACTCCATGCCCTTTGATACTTAGATTTGAGGAACTGGGAAAGGTTTCTGTTAGTGAGGAAGCTCTGGCTTTCAGTGTACCTGATGGGGCTTTTCTCATCACTGTGTAGTGTTCCAGTACAAATTGAGAAAAGGAGAACTGCTCTTTTTTCTACTGATACTCACCATTGTTTTGCATCTCCTACAGATTTTTTTTTTGGTTGTGAATGCTCTTGAAATTCTTTCACACTGCATTGGCTAGTTATGAACAGCTCATCACAGCTAATGCAATTACAGTTGTGATTCCTTAACATCAATGGACAGTGTTTTTAATACTCTGCTTGCTGGAGTGAAACAGAAAGTGGGAATTGCAGTTTTCCTCACTGTCTAGCTAACCAAGATTTTTTTGTTTGTTGGTTTTATTTTGGTTTTTTTTGGTTTTGCCATGGCAACAGTGATGACACAGAACATTAAAGTAATCCTCATTTTGGAGATTATTTTTAACAGGAGCAGTGGTGTCAATAGCACCACAGGCCTTTGATCTTCAGGATTTGCTAATTTTTTTATTTCTTCATGTACTGTGCAAAGCTTTGCTGTAGGTTTGTGTTCTGTCATATGCAGAGATCCATCACAGAGTAGGCAGCAGTAATTGAATCTGACTTGCTTAAGGTCTATGAAAGCAAATTATTTTCTTTGGTAAAGTAAGACAGTATCTCTAAAATGGATTAGTTATCAAAACTTTTTTTTTAGGTTCTTTTCCCATCTGAAAGGGGGAAAAAGTTGTTATTTGTGGTGCTTTGTTTTGAGAAAATTCCCAGATTTTCAATTTTTATTTTAATCAATTTTGCACATTGCTTTCAGCCATTTCCTTCCCTGTGCATTTCATTCTCCTTCCCAGATCTTTTACCAGAATATCTGCAGTTTTGAGCACTGGTGCCTATTTTGGGAGCTTTTAGTTGAGCACACTTCCATCTCCTTCTTGGGTACCACACAGCCACTCTGTAGCTTGTAGCTATTGGTCAATAATGTCAGATATTTCTTTGCATTTACACCAGAGGGGAAACATTTGATCAGTTGCAGTGAGTTTTCTTTCCCTTTTAGAATTTTATCCCTCTCCCAACCCCGTGTACCCTATAGAGTTTCTTAGATGCTTTTTTTATTTTTAAATGTGACTTACTCAAAGGAGACTCTATTAGGCTTCTTGTCCTTCTACTGAGACTCTAGAAGGCTTTTTTTTCTCATTAAAGTAACAATTTATCATCCATTTTATACCCCAACCCAATTAAAATGATAGTGTATCAAGGCATAAGCAAATAATTTGTAGCATAGAGCTGCCTGAAAAGTGAGAAGATAATTTCCTAGGCCTGCCCTTACCAGGTTGAGAATGGCTGTCCATTTCCAATTAAGCTCAGCCATAAAAATACAGTGGTGCTATGTGAACTAGTTAAAATGAAATATTGAACTCGTACTTCCTACACTACATTATATTTCTGATACTGCAAGGCTGAGCAAAGAACTCCTCTAAAGAATGAATTTTATTAAGCAGAGAATAACTTTGCCTTGAGACTTTATCTGTTTTTACCACCTACAGTAATTTTAAATATACTGGTGATCTAAGTTATTTACTGACTAATTCTGAAATATGGCATAGTTTTGTAGTAATTTTAGTAGATGGGTAATTTCTTACATTTTAAGACTAGAAAGAGCTGTGAGGTGAGCTGATTTGACCACTTGGATATGACAGGCAAATATATTTTACAAAATTAATTTCTTATATTAATCCCTAAATTAGAATAAATAATTCCATCCTCAGGAGATTAAACCTAGGAAGAGGACAGGAGAAGTGATGTTGCATAGAGCTTGTTGATAAATGAGCCTTTTCAAATATTATTTTGGAGGATAACATTTCTCAGGTAATCATTTCTTTCCACCAGTTCATTAGGCCATTTATGAAATCTTGAAAGACTTATTAATGAAGTTAAAATCGTCACTGTGATTTTTTTTTTTTATCTCTGTGTAGCTTATTTAATCCTTCCATGGAACAAAAGCAAAGCCACCCTGAAAGGATGTGTTTTAAGATAGCTTGGCATGGGGATGTTGCCATTGATGGACACAGAGTGCTTTCAGCAGCATCTTCTGTGTTCTAAACGTGTCTAGGGATGTAGCTTGATTGCCAGATCTGCTGCACTTCCCATCCATGCCACTCAGCTGGATGTGGATGTGACAGCTCATTGCCAATGGGTAAAGAAAAGTTCCTGCAGAAGTTGTCGTAGGTAAATTCTCCTGCTTCACCTTGGTCAGTTGAACCACTGCTGGTACTGGAACATGTTTCTGTCAGTGACAATCCACGTCATAGCAATCAGCAGTGTCACCTTCATCTTCCCTGGGATTTCTTCAAAACAACAGTCTTTTTTGCAATAGCTGCATGACTCACTAGATCAACAGGGAAGAACCATTTCTGATGTGTGGTGGAGGAATTCCAGTACCTTCTGTTCAGGATCTTCAGTGCTCATAAAAAAAAAAATCTCCTTGGACATAGAAATGGCAACAGCAGGTACATGAATACAAGTTTTGAGTCTGAAATGGTGCTGGCTTATTTGAGACCAGTGCAATTCTGTGTGGGTGCTTCATAAGGCAGTATGAGCATTGATAAATCTATAGTTCTGACCTTGCAAAACCAATCATACCAGAGCCTAAAAGATATGAAAGATTGCATATGGGGTTTAAGTTTTAGGATTACTGAGAAACTCTCGAGGGACATGCTTATAAATCTTATGTGACAGTTGAGCATTTTTTTTTTTTTGGTGTTTATCTTCTCTAGCCCTTTTAAAAACTCCATGTGAGTTATCTCCCTATCTTTTTCAGGCACTTAAAATGTTAGAAATGTGGCCATTCAAGTTTAGCAAGGTTGTTATCACAGGAGAAGGGTAGATATAAAGATGTTTGGTTGGTTTTGCCATGGTGATGAGGATGATATGGTTTGTATTGAGGACTCCTGAAGGTCTCTGCCTGCCTGCAGTCAGCCTGGGCACCTTTTCCTGGCTGTACCATGAAATTAATGTAAGCTTGTGCCTTTGGGCAGGATACCATCTCCTGTGGAATGACACATCTGTTTGGGGACACTTCGTTTTTTCAGTCAGAATTAATTTCCTTCCACTGTGGGCATGAGCCAACTATTGTGGGGAGATAATGAGCTCCTGGCAGCTCCTGCTGTTGTCATGCAGTGGAAGGTGTCACCTGTGGGTTTGCAGCTCGTGTGCGAGCTGTTCATCATGATCACATCAGTCACTGTGAGCTCTATTACCTGCAGATCTGTTAGTTCATAACTTCTCCTTTCTGCTTTTACCAATAACTCCAGAGGTGTGTTACTTTTTAGGGGTGACCTTTTTATCTGATATTTTATTGCTTTCTGATTCTAAAGTGTTTTCTTATTTTTGGGCTGATATGGTGGCAGATTAAGCTCTACTGTGTGCTCTGAATCATAGATTTTGTTGTGACTTCTAACCTTTTTGTTACTTTCCAGTTGGAAAAATATGTTTTTGTATTGTTTAGTAACAGTTGCTTTTTATTCTGCTGCTATAATCAAAACTTGTTTTTTGAAGCTGTGGAACAGTTTATAGGAATATCCAAACACTGTAGTCACAGGCTATGCTTCCCTAGCACCTTCTCAGAGGTGAGATCAGTGCGTGTTTGTGCAAAGGCCACCAGGCAGAGGTGCAGGGAAATCATGACTTTCTGTGGTACAGTTCCAGGGAGAAACTAGATTAGGAAAGAATGAAGCCCCACATCTCTCCTTTCTTGCTGCAGTGTATAATCAAATCACGCCTTGCTTGTACTGTCTGAAGGATGTGTAAGAGAAGGACGTATTGCTAAGAATAAGTAAGAGTTAATAAAGAAAAAGGCAAATGTTTGGTTTGGTTTGGAAAGACAAGCAGTTTGGCTACACAGAATTCGTCAGCTGCTTAATGAGTTCATTGCAGCTGAGCACAGAAGCAAGGAATTGTTTTCAAGGTCTGCAAGATTTGGGGAAACATTTTGTACAAACTTTTTCATTTATTTTCCATCTTGTCGTGAATTTCTTTTAAAATCACTTTTTGAGTTTTTAATAACTGTAAATCCAGGATTTTCTGATGTTAAACTCTTAAGTTCTTCCTGGCCACGGGAAATTTATACTAGAGAAGTCTTGAGCATTTCTACCTTAAAAGTCTGGCTATGTTGGGGTTTGGCTGTGGGAGGCAATAGGGTCATGTGGCAACAGGATTATGAAACTGAGCTTCCAAAGAAGCTTTCATCTACAGACCTTGCAGGCTGAATCCTTGGGGTGTAAGTGCAAACTTCTCATGACTTGAATACTGACGAGTTCATTGAGCTCGGTTTGTGATTGCTCTGTAGAAACAAGCTGCTTAAGAAAAGAGGAGCAATGCATTTTATTGCAGTTTTTCTATTGTTTACTTTTAAATCAGTAAAAAACCACAACTGCTTGTCATGTTTAATTCTTTAGTGCTGGTTTGGCCTCTGAAAAATTTGTTTTGCCTTATTATTATGGTACTGTTTGTGTGTAGCACTAGACTTGATAAATGGACTATGCCTCACTCAAACACTATGTATGCAGTCAATTAAAATAGTACTAATAATTTAAAATTATATTTTAGCCATGAGACGCTGTCTATGATATGGCTAAAGAGGCAAGTAATAAGAAAGCTATGCCATGGATTCACAACTCATTAATGACAGCACAATTCCTGCCTCTCTCTCTGTGTACTTTTTGCATGGTGAGTAGTAGGTAGCTTACTCTACTTTGGGTCTTGCATTTATCATAGGGTAAGAGTAGATTGAATGTAGCCAGTTCTGCAAAAGCTTACCCAGGGAATCCTTTAAAAGCTGTAAACGTTTTTCTCTTCTCCCAGATTGTATCACTGCCCAGCTGCAGCAGAAACCTTAACTCCACAAAAACAAACAAAAAAACCAACCCACCGAAAAAAACCCCCACAAAACAGAACAAAAAAGCACAAAAGAACCACCCTATAACGTCTTTATAAAAGTAAATAACTAAGTCTGGGCTGGAAAAGGATGTTCCCAGCAGTGACAAATAACACATGGATAGTTTATTGCATGTACAGCTTGACCAGATTCTGTCTTGAAATGTCTGTTGTAGGTAGATTTATTTCAGGTCTGACAAATCTGTAATAATTTTTTTTTTTTTGCCAAAGCTGCACTATTGTAGAAGAAACTCACTTGATGTCTGCCACATATTAACTGTTATTGCATATTTGCAAGGCCTCTTTTCTATTCAAGGCTTTGGTTATTTTCTGTTATGTGATTAAGTAAGACCTTTAATTTAAAAAGCAATTTAAAAGAGTAACAATAAATTTAATAAAAATAAGATTATGTAATCATTTAGGTCTGGTTTGCTACCTCAGTTTGGTTATCACGTTGTGAACATCGTAACATCATCTTGCATTTGAGTGAAGCAAATGTGAAAGAAATACATTTTGGATTGAATGACTTCCCGGGGCAGACCAAATTCTGATACACAGAGGGAGATGTGGAGATTACAATAAGAAGTTTAAAATAGAATTCCCTGGACACTTTACCAAGTGTGCCTCCAGAAACTGGAGAAGCTGGTTGACCTGACTAGATAGTGATTGAAATAATTGAGGTTCTTGTTTGAAAGCAGATACAACAATATTGATTACTGGAAATTAATCTACATTTCTCGATAATTTTTTTCTTAACCTGAAGGAGTAAATCTGTTTATTCTGCTCTTCAGAGCAATATTTCTGCTCTGCTGTGGTTGCAGAACTTCACTCTTTTTCCTTTTAGTACATTACTGCCAAAACACAACAAAAATTGCAAGTAGATAAGCACAGAGGGGAAAAAATTGCTAACTAAAGGATCATGGATAGTTTCTAAAGAACTATTTTGTGTATGTGTGTGCTTTACTGGATGATGTGAGTACGAAATGCTCAGACAATGCAATTCTAACAGCTGTAGTCAGTATGGGAAAGCACTGAAGGATGCTCTGATAAGAATAGGATGACCTTGATGATTAAAACAGTAAAAAGCCCCAATAAATCTATAGAACTGACTGGTCCAAGGTGCAAGCTGGTGCACGTTGAATCAAAACCATTAATTTCTTCTTTCATCTGCCGTAAATGCATTTCTTGAAGATCAGAGGGTAGTAATCATAAAAAGAGTCACGAAGGACCGATGTGACATAAAAAACCAGATGAGAGTAGGACCACACAACATTCTACTTAGGGACTCAAAATGTAAGACCAAGTTGCTGCACCCACAGCCTCATGTTTAATAGCTCATGCTTTCAAGCAAAGTAACTAAAGTTGGAATCAATGCAGAAGGGAGCTTGCAGGAAAGGCAAGGGGCAGAGAACTGGAATGCCCATGTGCTGAGAGCTGGGAAATGGACAGAGAGAGGAACCTTTCAGTTCAGCACCAAGTGGGGCTACCTGGAAATTGGTAACTGTAAGAAAATTTGTGCTAGATGTTAGAAGACATTTGTAAGGAGTGAGGTCCTCAAGAGTTTTTGAGTGGGGGGAACATGGAATTTGTAACTTCCCTGAAAAAAATAGTTTCTAAAAGCACCGGACTTAATTAATGGACTCATGAGGTTTCTTCTGGGTTTTTTTGTCCCTAAAAATACATAGCAGTTGTTGAGCAACCTTTGCATTTGATTGAAAACCTGTGTTTAGTTTTAGTTAAGGGATGTTGGAAGTGTTGGGAAAATGTGTGCTACTCATTTTGTATTCAGTTAATTACATCCTCTCTCTTTTCTACTTTTCTCACAGCAGTTTGTGCTTTACTACATTGGTTTCCTTTAATGAAAAAGTTGAAATAATGTAATTACTGACCTGTTGTTGTATGGAGAAACTCAGAGAAAACAAGACGACTATAAAGCTACAACATCTGGCTGGAGAACTTCTAACTTTAGAATTTTTGCACCCAAAATAGAAAGAAAAATCAGCTGAAATCAGCTATATACATGTGAACAAGATGACAACAATTAGCCATGAAGGCTTTTGCCAGACACAATGTGTTATCAGGGGAACAGCTAATCTTGACTTCAACACTTCTATGTAATGTGCAATGAGCAATTAAAGCAAAATTGCATTTAGAAATTAGTAGGCAAGAAAAACGTAGTCATGCTTGCAAGCTTATAGCTAATTCTGCTGGTGATCACTTAACTGCCTGTGTGTGCCCACATTTTTCATCCATATATATGGCAGAAATGAAGCAGTCCTGTAGCATGCCATTGAGATGAAAATATTGAACTTCCAAGGGCAATCTTAGTTTATTTTTATAATTTGATGTTGGCTAGAAATGCAAATATGATAAGTTGCTGGTTTTCCCTCTCTAATAGTGACTTGCATTGTTTTCAAAGATCCCATTCCAGTGTAGTTAGAAAATGTTGGACCAGACTAAGATTTGGTGACAATTTAGAATCTGCCTTAGATGGTAAAAGGTCTAAGATATTCAAGAAAACAAGAATGTTTCTACAAATGTTTAGCTTAGAGATAGGGGAAAGAGGTTGAGTCAAGATTCTGGTTCATTGAAAATGAGACTTTTCATGTGAATGTGTTACTTTTGACTGTTTTTTGCATAAAATTTTAAGATTTGAAGCAAAATATCTTCCTGGTCACTGAATTGAGACAAACTTGTGATTTTTTATAAAAATACTGTAACTGCAGGATAACCTGCTAATTAGGAGTCTGCTGGGATGTATCAGGTTCCTGTCCAAAACCATCTGCTGGTGCAGGCCACAACCTTTGACCTTTCTCTTCTGTACACCAAGTTTTCCACTGGTTTGTGCTAAACCAGGATTGCATCTGTATTTCTTACTGTGGTGAAAGGGGTGAGGATGAATGTAGTGGACTTTTGCATTAGCATAGACGATTATGTGAGGCTCCTCCCTTTTTGAAAGTCCTTATAACCCTGTGGTTTAGGGTATGTTCAAGTCTTCAAAACCTCTGTGTGCTCCTTCATTCTGGAAGGAAGACCTCTAGAACTGCCTAGATATTGGACTCCAGGTGTCAGACCATTCCTCTTGACATTTGATAACCTTTCAGGTATTGACTATTAAAAGGTATGCTTTGGAGCTGGCTCAGAGCTGTTTGAAGATGACAGTACATATTTTTGTCCCCTGGAAAATGCCTGTAGTTAGTGCTCTGTCCACTGCTGCTCTTGTGCCATCTGTGAGAGTCTTTACCTAGGTGCACCAAAAGGAGCAGCATGGTAATACATTGGCAGTGTGTGCACACTCAGCCCCCACTTCTAAGGCTTTTGTGGCTCAGAGACTAAAAACTGGGCTCCCCTCTCACTTCAGAACCAGTTGTGCTCACAGTCTGAGGGGTGTAACAGCAGGAACAGTTTCTTAGGCATATGTGGACAGTGAGGCACTGAAGCCTGGGTCTGCAGAAATCAGTCTTATGCCAGGGGCAATCTGATTATCAGATCTGCCAAGAATAAATATAGTGTTTATTGAAAATGGTAACTTTATGAAGATACTAATTTTTTATTTTTGGAGGTGAAAGCAAAATTCTTTAATGTTATAAATACCACCATTCTGCATAGGGGCAATGCTGGTTCCAGTGTTCTCTCTCTGTGTGGGTTATTTTTAGGCATTGTGCAGGAGTCTGTCCAATATGGTTTATTTTCTCATGCTTCTACCCAGTGGGGATTCTTAGCAACTCTATGACTCTTTGCAGTCATTTTAGATGTAAAGGTTATAGATTTCTCCTTATACTTTTCTGTAATACCTGAAGCTGTGTTTCTTGTTTGAGTGACATTTCTAATTAGAGACACCCTCAGGTTTTATTAAGCAGAACTTGTTTGTCATAAACCTATGCTGGCTGGGCCTGATTCTCTGTATGTTGTCCTACACATTGAATACAGAATCATAGAATATGTGGAGTTGGAAGGAGCCCACGAGGATCAGTGTGGGGGCATGCAAAACAATCTGCTCCATGACCTTGGGTGTCACTGGGATCAGGCTGGCAGGCCTGTGGTTTCCCTGATCCTCTTTCTGGCTCTTTTTGTACATGGGTATTACATTGGGTAACTTCCAGTCAACTGGGACCTCCCTGATTAGCCAAGACTGCTGTTAAATGATGGAAAGTGGCTGGGGTGAGTGCTTCCCCCAGAAGTTCTTGCTTAATTCCAATGAGATATATTGTTGTATCTTTCTTTTGAACTAAAAAAAACAAAGAAAATGTGATTAGCACTCATGTCTCCTCCCTACCAAACAAATCTAAATGTTAGAAGTTAAAATACCTAGAGCAAAGCTGTGATTTGGGACATTCTCCTTTTTTTTTAATTTGCAAAATGCATAGATTCTTTTTCCCTCATGTTTCATTTTCTCTAGGTGCCAGCTGTGTTTAAAGACAGGAGTTTTAATTTAAAATACACTGAAATTAATCCCATAGGGAAGGCATGACAGGTAATAGTATTTCTTCACTGTAGAGAGAAAATGACTTGGTTCTCTTTCTAAGACGACTTTATTAGAATGGCTCCTAAGTTTATGAAAGAAGTCACCATCTTGTCCTTCATGCACAAGAAGTTCTGTTTCCTGGGATTGCTGTCTTTCTGTAATCCAGTTCATTATCAGCTACTGTGGGAGGAAAAGAGCAGTAGGGGTTTTTGGTCTTTGTGCTTCTGAAGAAATGCCAATCTTTAAAGCAATCTTTCAGGCGAAGTAGAACATGCAATTATGGTAAAGATCTGGTTAAATGATGGATGGGAGCCCTTTCCATCTGCTGCAAAGAACAGCCATTTCCCATGACCCACTAATTAAGCCTGCACCAACATCATTACTGGCCCTGTTTGTGTATGTGGGCACGAGTGTCTGTCTGGATCAGAGGAAATTGTTCTGATCACTTCTGCAGTGATTGATTTTCTTGCAGAAATGCTCATGACTGTTTTAACTGGATATGTGCAAGTGTTGACTGGACATGTGCATGGTAGTGGTAAACCCTGAAGAAATGTCAGCACATCTTTGAACTCCCACACCAATGACTCATTTTTCTGCACACTGGGAGAGCAGAAGGGGCCACAGATGTAAATCCAATTTGTAGGGTCCTAAATCCCTCTGTAACACTATCAGAATAGCAAGGGTAGATTAAGTGGTCTCAGAAATAGGGGGCTTTTCTGCTGAGAATTACTGCACACTTGGCTCCTTTTGCAGTTTGGTTTGAGAGGTGGGCTGCCCCAGCACAGAGTTTTTTGGACATGGCATCAGCTCTGTGCCTGGGGACCTCATCTCATGCTGTTGAGGTCTGACTATTGACTATTTGATCTGTTTGGTATTACGTTGGAGTGAATTCTAATGCATGGATATGGGAGAATTCTTTTAACCTTTTTAAGGGTCATTAACTTAGAGATGGATGCAGAGTCCTTAAGATAATAATCATTATTCCTGAAGAAATTAGCAGGAGAACTGTCTCTTCCCTGACAGCACAAAGATTAAAAAAATGAAAATGTCAGAGTATCCTTGCTGGCATCCAAAGTGAATGAGTCATTCCTAATGCTACTAAAAAGCTAATTCTGTCTTGACTTCAAAGAGAAACATCAAAGATGAGTTTGCTGTTTATCCAGGTGCTAAAGGAAGAGCTTTTCCATGCTGCTGCTACTCCGGCTGAGAGTACGGAGGAGTGTTGTGCTTGCTCGCTATTGATATTGAAATCATTACATTCAAATGAAGCTTATTGAATGCATTGCTGACACAAGCAAGGGAACTATACTAGCAGTTTGACAACTGCTCTGTGATTTTAACAGAAGAAAAACCACTGAAGAGTAATTAGATAAGACAGCAGGAAATTAGGAGGTGTTCCCTGATTTTATAACGAGCAAAGATAATATTCTTCATGGGATCTGTTCCATAACTTGCTGTTATTGCAAGTTTCTTGTTTCTCATTTTTACACCCCAGAAGCTCTACAGCCTTCTGCATCACTCAGTCTTTATGCATATACTCTGTGTTGCAGTGCCTGGCAGGCACAGAAATAGCCTCTTTGGCTATTTCTCCAGACTCAGGGTGGCTGAATTCACCACATATCTGCATGTATTCACTCACTGTATGTGAGGCTCTTGATTCACTTTTGAAGGGAAGATTAATTAAAGACACAAAGCCAAGTGAAAAGTGATATTTGGACTATTCTTCCAAACTACTTACAGATTTCTTTGAGAATAACTAAGTTTCTATGGAGAAAAGTGCAGTAGTGACTTCATTAAAGCATTTGAAATGGAAGGGATGGAGGTTAATATGAGAATTAGAAGGTGAGAAGAAATTGATCACCTGAAAGGATAACATTGATTGGAAGTAAGTACTTGCTAGAAGGTTTCCTAACAAGACTTGTCAAGGACAAGTTTTGAGAGCAAATGTAGTTAGTATTTTTACTCATAACCTTTGAACAAAATCAAGCAATATGCTTAGTGAAAGTTGGATTAACAACAGTTTTATGATTATTTCATTTAAAGCTATATGCTAAGGAAGTGTTCTAGTTAGGCTTGGTTAGTTTCCCGAAAGGTAATACTCGAGAGGTGCCAGTCAATTAAAAGGAGAAGAACATGATGATGGTGAGAAATAAATAAAGGAGAAGAGCAGGTTTCTGATTTCAGCTGGAGCTTCACTCAAATGTTAGGACTAGTGGAATATATGTTTTCTGGAAGAAATGTAAATTATGAAGATATAGGGAAAAAATCTCTTATGTCACTCTTTGTTTTCTCCGTAGTTTGTAAGAGCTGTTGGGATAAAACATTTTACTTTTTCTGCCTTGCCCTTTTAAATGTATTTTAAATAATTTTTTTTTCTGTTTTTCTGACTTGTAAATTTTGAGGACTTGTGTGCAAACATAGCACTCTTGAAGTGAGAAATTTTTTTGTTGCCTGGTGCATGCAACCTATCTGCAAACACAATCTACGCTCCTCTAGATTTGTCTTCTTGCTGAACTGTAACATTAGCTGTTGTTTTAGTCCACTAAGAGATGACCCATAGTGCCACATTGATTCTGTCATCTTGGTGACATTTAGACTGAGCTCACCATACCGTTGTTCACATTTCCCTTCACTTGTGACCTAGAGCTGATTTTGAATCTGATCCATGTGGTGAATTGCGTCAATCGTCTGTGCTCTCCCTTCTCTCCAGCCATCTGTATTCAAAACCCTTTATACTGTTTCAGCTTTTTGAAAGAGTTTCTGCTTTGCATCATTAGCAATAGAAGCTTAAAATATGCTCACAGAATGAGTGAAAAAAAGCAAATGTCATGTTAGACAAAAGCATTTTCAGCCAGGAATTTAAATCAAGGTTGGGGGAGTTCTGAAAAAGCATGTTAATAAAATTGAATTTGCTCTCATCTCTTGAAGGTAATATTACTACATGCTGCAAGTGGGTCAGATTTTGGCAATGTAGCTGGGGAAACCTGAGGTCTTACCGGTGCACGTAGTAACTTTAGAAAAGTTACATTTCTGGTCTATACTTCAGCTTGCTTATCTTCAGATTAAGGGATAATATTTCTCAAATAACTGCTGTAAATAACAGCTTTTTGCAGAATCTTTGTAGAAGCTCAACTAGAGGTGGTCTGAAAACTTCAGATTCACAAGTGTCACGTCTCACTGTTATAGAGTGAGCTTCTACTGATCTAAATTCAGGGCATGGGAAGAAAGATCACGTGTTAAAGTCAGAAAGGATGAAGCATACCTGGACTCAGAGGCATTTATGGAGAGGTTCTAAATAAGATTCATTGCTTCATTGGAGAGGTTCTAAATAAGATTGGTAGAGGGAAGAGCAGAGCCAGCCAGTCTCACTATTTTAATTTCATTGTTTGTCACACATCCTGGCATGTATATGTGCAAACAGTATATTTTCTGAATAGGTCTAAGCTTCAATCATGGTTCCCTAGAGCTTACTAGACTCAGGAAGCTTTTGAAGGGCAAATATGCTAGCTCTGTTTTTTTCCCAATTAATTGTATTTATGTGTGTAATGGTTTTTAATACTTGAATTAGTCTAAAATTTGGAGGGAAAAAAAAAATCCCCAAAGGTAACGTTCTGTGTTAGTTCACATGCCCACACTTGCATATATACTATATATACACTCTATTCCAATAGAACTTGCCTGCCTGCATCACTATCACCTGTAACTACATCACTCCCGCCCTATTTCCACAATTGTGTATAACCTGAGCAACACACACCAACCTTGTCATGTTCTTTGTATTAGAAGGAGTTTTCTAATGTCTCCCTTGTGTCTGGAGGAGAGCTCAGAGGTGTGGGCTGTAGTCTGCAGCAGAGGAGAATGTCCATGGCATGTGGAGTGTGCAGGAACGAGACAGTGGAAACAAGAGCAATGGAAATGCACATGGAAAGGAAGGAAACAGACAGTGATGGAGCATCCCCAGTGGTACACAGCATAAGGGCAATGAGGGAAGCCTTTGACATCTTACTTGCTTCCTATACACACTTCTGAATTTGAATTATGCTTTTGAATTATTTGGTAAGTCGCTCAAGTGGAACTGCTTAACTCACTTTGGTTGCCTAAAGGAGAGTCTTCCTGCATGTAGAATATTGTCTGTGTTGGGAGCTAATTATGCGAACTGAATAATTAATGTTCGTTTTTGGCAAATCGAATAAAAATAACAACAGATTTCTTCTCTCTCTGGCAGAGTTTATGTAACAGAAAAATACTTTCCATGTGCAAACAGGCAAGCACAGCAAAGAGTCAGGATATCATGATGCTTAAAATCATAAAAAGCATGTTGTTTTTTTAAATCCAGGGTCATCTCATCATTGTTCTCACCTCAGTAAATGTGCATGGCTATTTTCTTTATTACTGTAGAGTTAGATGATGAACAGAAGAGGATGTTTATGATCACAAATGCATTTTCATACATACAAGGTACTAATAAAACCACCAAGTATAAGAAAGAAGGCTATGATGAAAGAAATTGCCTTTTTCTCTCTCTTGAATTGTCTTTCATTGCAGTATCTCAGTAATACTTGATGTTGTATTTGGCAAGATCATCACCTAGAGATGAGGTGTCTCACTGTGCATGTTTCTGTCACTTCATATCTCCTAAAGTTAAGAAATGCAGCCAAGATCACTGTTCATGTCTTATCAAAAATAATCCTGGGCATTATTTTCATTCTTTGGAGAGGTTTCTGCAGAAAAATACTAATGCCCGTGAAGTGAGTAACAGCTTTTATTAGTCCTTTCTAATATATTTTTTAAAACTTTGTAATTTATCTATATTTTGTAATTAACAGAATGTTTGCAGAAAAAAAATTAGAAATCTATAAAATAGTGATCACATTTTCAAGCTTAAAAGTGATGTC
The DNA here is from genome assembly GCF_052056855.1 of Sturnus vulgaris. NCBI lineage: Eukaryota > Metazoa > Chordata > Aves > Passeriformes > Sturnidae > Sturnus > Sturnus vulgaris. Next base: position 13,254,926 of record NC_142248.1, on the reverse strand, counting down.
ACTGCCAAATTTATGTTTTTCAGGGATGTTTCTTAAGGGATATTTAATGTTATATGGCTTGCAAATATTCCTCTCCCAGCACTTCAGCATTGCCAGGCTTTTTATGGGTCTGTTTTGAAAGTAATATTTTTGCAACAGTTTCTACTTCTGAACTATATTCTCTCTATGAGTTCTCTCATGTTTTTCCTGTCTACTTTGACATTCCTCAGGCATTTTATTTAATTTTATGTTGAATCGAACTGCATCAGTCCCTCTAGTGTTTCTGTCTCGATCCAGATGCAGGTGCATAAATACTCTGAAGCAGGTACCTACTGGGAGTGGCTCATGTGTTGAAAGGAGAGCATCTCTCTGCCTGCTTAGTTCCAGTTTAGGTCACTGTGTCTGCTGAGGGGAGAGCTCTCAGAAGTATCCTGAGCAGACCAGAACAATCCACTGTCTTAATGCATATTGAAATAAATGCTTTTTGTGATCAGTTTTGGGAGTCAATGAAAACAACGCCATAATGTTGCTGAGCCAGTTGATTCCTGCTCATTCTACAATCTTAGCAGAACATTTTTAAATACAAAATCTATGTGTGTCTGTTAGAAAGGTATTCTAAGTGTTTAGGAACAGCAGAAAAGGTGTGTGCAATCCCAAAGCATTGTTGAATCAAGGTCAACTTAACAATGTTGATAAAGAGTATTTAGTTCTACCACTCTTATCTTTCCTATTTTTTTTCCTTTACTGTGTCCTCAAGCAGACACCACAAACAGAAGCAGTCTAGTGGACACAGTGGTGTCTGCTGCACCAGTGAGACCACAAATTCACAGCTGAGACAGGGACACAGCACATTCCCTCTTGCAAGCACCTGCAGCATCCATCAGCCCAGAAACTCCTGCTGCTCTGAGGCTGAGCAGCTCCAGAGCAGCAGGGCAGGTGGTGCTGAGGCATGTGCTGCAGCACCAGCAGGATGCATCTTGTACCTCTCAAGTATTGCTGCTGTTGGTATTACTACAATGTACAAGTCTTTCCGGATTAGTTATGCCCTTCTCGGATCAGAAGTTGTCAACTGACTGCTAGTTTCTTTGCATTTGATTTTTAAAATACATGTTTGCAAAGAATAGCATTTTGAATGTGTTCTGGTAGCTGTCTATTCTTGTATCTCCTGTTTGGTGAAAAAATAGTGTTATTATAAATGGAAGTATTTAAGTAATTAAACTTGAGCAGTACTATTTTTGTGCATATATTAGATAAAACATTTCAACTCCAGCTTTAGAAAATCTCTTAGGAAATCCAAGGAACTTCTTTTCTACCCAAGCAGAGTGTGCTGTGGTCTAGCAGGTAAACATGGCCCAGTGATCTGGTACAGAGATGCAGTTCTAGGCCCATGTAATGAGGCCATAGAATACTTTGGGTTGGAAGGGACCTTTAGGGTCATCGAGTTCAATCCCTATTTTGCTTTCTCTTTTTCTCTGTCACGGTGGTTTCCTCCCATTCCCCCTCATCAGAAGAAAGCATGGCACTGTGCAGTGCTTTGTTTTTACCCACAGTAGATGGAGGTTTTAGCTGTAGACTAAAACATGGTCCCTTTGAGGTACTTGATATGAATCACATTGTTCAGGAATGCTTTATAGCTTGTCCCAGGGTAGTGCTTTCAGTGAGATATTCTCACATAACACCTATCAGCATTTACAGCTGCTTGCTTATTTTTGGTAGGGGGAAGATAGAGACATTATACTTACCAAGTAGATTTTCATGCTGTATATTGTGTAAGCTAGTAAGTGTTTTCTCAACAATCCAATATCAACTGCACAGTTTTTATTGTTTGACCCAGGCTTTTTAATCCACATAGCTGGAGATTTTCATTCCCTCTCTTTGTTCTACCACCTAGTAATATGTTGTAATAACATTATGTTAGTGAAAACTCAGCTAATGTTCAGACACAATTTGAACTGACACTGAGTCAGCTGTGTTATTTGGGGTGAAAGGAGGATTTTTTTTTTTTCATGTAGTATCTCTTAAGTGTTACTACGTCTTAATACTCCCACTCCCTTCTATATATAGATATTGCATTGAACCAAGAAACACATGTGCTTTTCTCTTATTTGAGGATTTTATGCTAGGTGTTTGTGAACTGTGCTGCCTCTCAGTTGTTATGATACAGGAAATATCTTTTTAGAAGAATTTTTTTTCTTTTTTTTTCTTGATTATTCTCTTACTGAAAGGAAAATTTCTTCTGAGTGCTGATGGTATTACATTTCTATACTCATCAAACATAAAGGAAGTTTAATAACAAAGGTGTCATGATGTGCTAGTGCTGGCTTTTTCACTCTTCCTCAGATGTTTGTTCCTGTCTATTGTCAGAGGGACCAGTATTGGGCTGGACACATTTCTGCTTTCATGGGTGACCACTCCTATGCTCAGTGCTTTGATGCAACTTTTCCTCTCACCCCATGGAAAAATGCTGACTCTCTGAGAGATTGCCTGAGATCTAGTTTTGGTTCTTTATATGGTTCTTTATATTTGACATTTCTGAATTTTTCAAAAATTGTCATGACTGACTGGAAAATGGGTAAGGGAGAGTTGGATTTCTCAAATGACAGAAATGTCATTGTACTGAGCACATTTCAGATAAATCACTGTAAAGTTTCTTTCTTGATGAGCCTTAGAAGTTTTTCTTCCTCCAGTCTAACATTTAGCAGGTTAAACTGACAATTGTTTATTTTGCACTTCATGTTTTTAGAAGAGGAAGGCATTCCAACCAACTAGCAAGAAAACGTGCTTTTATTTTATCAAATAAAAACAAAATCTAATTGATTTTGATGAATAACTAAATTGCAAAATATTATAAATGAGATTTGAGCAGTTTTTGTATCTGAGGAACTCCTGAGATTTGTTGTATGAATGAAAGGGATTATAGGAGCAAAAAGAAAAAAGAGGAGGGAGCAAATAAAATGAAATGTCTTTTTAATTTTTAAACTTGACCTCTTTTTTCCTTTAATTATTAAAGCCAACCAGGAAAACTCTAAAGGATTAAGTAAAAAATACTTAGGTTGGTTTTAAGTTGCTTACATCAGTATTTCATCAGTGTCTCAGTTCAAGTTTGTTTCTTCTGTTATTGCTTGTATCAGGCTTGCATAAAGAAATGGGAGAGGTGTGTTTTGATTTCTTTCTGGCTTAATTGTGTTGGAAGTGGAAAGGTCTGGCACCGAAGAATAGGAGCTCAGAAGGAGAACTGAGATCTGGAAGGCATTCCTGGACATGCAGGGCTTCTGCATGCGGGTAGGGAGCTGCCAAAATTCAATTTCCAATTCACTGTGCCAGTCTGTCCTGCCCTGCCACTTCTGTTGTGTGAGGTCCTCCATCATTCAAGGCAAGTAGGGGTAACAGTTCAAGTAAGTGTTTAATTTTATTTTGTTTTTAGAGGGATTTTTGTGTATGTGTGTGTTTTTTGTTTTTGTTTTTTTTTTTTTTTTTAATTACTGCAAAGAAAATACAAATGAAGGAGGAGCTGTCTGCACAGGCATGCTTGTTACAGATCTGTGACTTTTCTGTATACTCAAACTGTGACAAGTCTCCAAATAAAAATGGGAGGTGAACCATCCAGAAAGGACCTCTCTCCCCAGCCTTCTTTCGTACTTTAGGCACAAAAGACTTTTCAATGGCCAGATTTGCTGGGAGTAGATTGGTAAACTACAGAGTAATGTGAACAGCAATCTTAGTTGTGGGGACGTGGTGTTAATTCCCTCACTTTCATAATAAACTGGGCAGTTTCACAGCACTCGGCACTGTGAAGAATTCAGAAGGGCACTGTCTGTCTGCACAGGATCACACGTGAGCAGATGCTGCTGGCAGTGGGACAGCCAAATAGCTGGCCAGAATTCTGAGCAGCAGTTGAACTGTTGGTGTGGTTTGGTGATGATGTCTTTGGCTGCTCTGCATTATTGCAATACTGGGGCACAGTAATGCAGGGTGGTAGAACCAGGTGATGGTGCCAGGCTGCATCCCATGTCTTATGGAGTGGGTCCTTTCCCCATTTGGCTGCATACTCTGCTTTTCAGTAAATCCACTGTGGGTTCAGTTTAGGGTTTCATTCATTTAAAAGTAGATTTTTTTAAAAAATAGAGTCCACTACAGTTTGAATACAGATACTAGTTGTGTTCTTGCAAATCTTCAGATCACCTAAGTCTCTATAAATTTTTTTGCCTGAATGGTTTCCTCTGGTAGCAAATCCCCCAAGTTAACCCTCTGCTCTCCCAACGATTAGTATGGTTTTATCTGTATCCAAAGTTGCTGCCTTCCAGTGCCCTCACTTCAGATTTCTCTGTAGAGTTGGTGTTTAATTTACCACTTGATGAGAAATATCTTTGCCTATGGAAAACAGACTTGAGTTTGGCAGCAGTTGCAGTGGATGTGTATGTGACAGAGCTGTCACTTGTGCTTCTGCTGCTCTGTGCAGGAGGTGGAATACTTTCTAATGAATTAAATACCTTGAATCAGGAGACTACAGGAGCATTTTGGTTTTCTGCTGAACAGCAATGATAAAAATCTGTATTTACACTTAATGCTTTCAATTGCCTATTCCTGTTCACCTCATGCACAGAAGATACTGCTTAAATATTTTTGAGGTTGGCAAATGAAAGGTCTTGAATGAAAGTTTTTAACACATACATGAAGTAAAGCAAAATGGATGCATCTGACCTGGTCCTAAAATGAGATTCAGGCACCTGGTAATGGTCCAGAAGCCTGTCCAAAACTGTGCAGGTGTTAGATGAGATGCCACGTGGTTTTCCATTGGCTTTAATGCAACACCCACTACACAGCATGTGGCAGAAAAAGTTCATACCCTGAACAAGCTGTTCTGTGGTGCAACAGCTTGTCCGAGGGCTTTGAAAGACTTGTCATATTTCCCCAATGAATATATAAGTGCTCTCTTTAAGGGGGAGAGAACCCAGAGAACCATAACACACAAAGTTAGTTTACTATATTACTGGCTTTAAACATCAGTGTCACCAGTATTTGAATATTCTCACTTTTATTTAATATAATTTTATGGTGTTTATCTTGTATTCCTGCATACTGAATGGAGAGAAAGAGGCACATTGAAGAGCTTCTCCATCTGACCCGGTTTTGGTTCATGCAGGAGGAGCAGAGAAGAGCAGCTGAGGTGTGGGCTTGCAGAAATGGTCACCTTGCAGCCATACGTGCAGAGGGCTGTTTTGGGCAGCAAGAAACATCTGAGGATGTCAGGAGAAACAGAGCAATAGTGATGATCCTGACATGGACTGGTAGCTTTGTGGTTAGTGCACTCTGCCTCTCCCTCCCAACTGGTGCTGCTGTGTTTATTCCCTTATTTTTGGACATGAAGGATACAACTGGAGAATCCTTGAGTAGTGGGAATCAGAATAAAGGATCCTTTCCTATGTACTGATGATGCAGCTCCAAAATGTTCTCTCTATGTCCATCAGTGCTTTTGTTCAATTTTTTTTGTTCTTTGGATCCATATGAAGCTATAAAACAATCATCTTGTTTCTTCTTTCACTTTTGTCTTATCAGAGGCCTGCATAGACATATTTCCTGTGTTTGATTTACATGAGTTTTTGTTTATATGTATCTTTTCTCTTTCTCCACACACATATATGTGAATAAGTGTGCTGGCGTCCACACTCACAGTGTCGTGGTGCCTGACCATCAGCTTTGAATTACTGGAAAGGAAGTTTTATATAAAGTCCATCCAGGGACTATTAGAGAGACAGAAGGAGAGAGTACCCTCTAATCAGCAGTTCATTAAATAGCAACAACTTGTGGCAGAATTGTGCTTATGAGACTGCTGAACACGTAGGTATCCTTAATTGCTTGAAGTGAGAATGCAAACATTTATTAGGATCTTGCATAACTGCTGTTGAATTATCCAAGAAAAGCAAGGTGAAAAACCTTATCAAGTTATAAAGAAGTGACATATAGCAAACAAGGTCAAACAAGCCACGTCAAAGAGAAACATAAATATTTAGGAAATAGTTTGAATTAGACAGAAAGGGCAGAAATCCCAGAGCAGAAACTAAACAAAAGAAAGCCCTAATGTGTCTGTCTATGGATGGATTTATGAGTTTGTGAAATAAACGTCTTTGAGTAGTCACAAAGGTGCTGTGGGGTAGGAACATCTATAAAGTAAAAATAATCAACAGCGAACCAGGCTTTCCTAAAAGTAACTCTAGTCAAAGATGCAAAGTCAGCCATATTTCTAAAAATCAACTGACAGACTCAAAGTTATAATATTTGCTGTGTATTTTAGGGAGAGAAAGATAAGGGTACTATAAAAATACTGCTTTCAAGTTTAGAAGGAAAAAGTAGGTCACGAGATTTTCATCCTTCGTTTATTTTTACCCTAAAGGGATTAATCTAATTTCATATCTAGAAATGCATACAGACCCATAATCAACAGAGTATTTCTTGTAGAAAACTATAGTATTTGTACCAGAAGCATTTAATCTCAGTGTCTTTTTTCAGAGAAATATATGCAGCAGATGAATGCTGAGTCATTAACCCAGCCCTAATAATGTATTAATAGCCACCTTATGGATCTCAGATTTGCAGATTCTCATCTGATGCCAGAAAGTCTGAAAGTTTAGACAAAACAAACAAGGAATACTGTACTCCCAACTGCTTTAAAGAAATTCTGAAAATGGGATTTGAGGAAGACTGCTTTTTTTTTTCAGTATGTAAAATATAAACAGGGTGAAACTTCAGGGTGACAACCTTAACTCTTGCTACTCCATCATGTTTTTATGATGTTGGCCATAAAAGACTGTCTTTTGTAAAAGCTAAGACCAAACTGTCAAGTGTCAGTGTCTAAACTCAGGGAATTGAATTAATAGACAGGATTTTTTTAGAGATACTGGCTGAAGGCTTTCTGCTTGAATTGGCTTTGAACTGAGGAGAGACAAGTACCTCTTGTTTTTCGCCTAGAACAGGACTACTTGCACAGTTTCCAGAAACAAGTTTAATTGCAGGAAGCTGCAAACTCCAGTATCTGAACACATGGAGTGTCTCTTTGGGTGGTAGTAGGTTACTTTGCCTCCAGCTGCCTCCTTTTACACTGCTGAGGTGTAACACGGCACCAGCTGTCATGGTTTTGGCCAATTTGTTGAGTGTACGATGTATTTGTGGAGACAGCACCTGGATTTGTCAGCAGGAGCACTATCAATTAAGCAATTTAGAGGAGAAGCAACAGCTAGGGAAATTTAGGAGTATGATATTTTCTGTCCAGAAACTTTCTTCCAACTTCAAAACTAAAAATATGGTCGTAGGTTTTCTGGTCTTGTCTCAGGTGTTTTGTGTAGATCTAGCAAAGCAGGATGTAGGGATTCTTCAGGAATGGGTAGAAAGGTTTTGATGAAAAAGCAATTTGCTCCTATCCTTCTTATAACTCTTATATTTCCATTCATGTTTGAGGAGCTCAAAACCACTTTGCAATCTCTTTTGAAATATTCAAGGACTAGGAAATTTTGTCATTATGTGAGAGCATTACTCTGGCTCCCAGGCTCTTGGCTTGAGGATCTGGGTAGGAACATTGCTTGAGATCTTCCAGTCATGCTTCCACAAGCAGGATCTGCTGCTGCTCTGTGAGTTACATTGTATGATGAATGCATGCTCGAGTAACCCTGCAGTGCCACCAGTCTGATCCTTTGGGATGCTTGAGGATTAACAAAGATAAGCAGGTTCAGACTGACAGGTGGGCACTTCCATTTTCAGTTAGTGGAGATTGTTGCAGTGTAGCTATTGATAACCAGTGATAATATGCCCTGGATTTATTTGTGAGAGCTCCTATGTTGGTACTTAACTTTGTGGTATTTGATAGAGTATTTTCCATATAAAGGGGTAAGAGATGGCCAAAAGGCTGTAGATTTCCTGAATGGCAGCCTCCCTGGGGAGGAGGGGACATGGGTTTTAGTTCACAAATGGGCTGAAGTGCTGTCATTTGTTACTGTAAAATTCTGCAAAATCTACATGCTGAGCAGTGGGCGATGTCTGAGTACCTTGCTTATCGTTTCCCCAATGGCGAGGTGGTTTTATTGCAAACAGTGAAGTCAAACCAGCAGAGTTGCAAATAGATTGTCTTGATGATTTGAGTTGCTTTCATTTCCACAGTGGTGAATAACACAGGTTACACAGTAAACCATACAGTACAGTGTTTTCTGACAAAAATAATAAACTGAGATGCCTGTCATCTGCTGTAGCAAAAATTGAAAGTTAAATGGTCATCATAAAGTGAGAGTTACTGGTCGCTTCTGTCTCCCGTGAAGGGTCAAGGAGATGAGGCACTGTAGCTCAGGTAATCATGTTGCCTTTGGGTTTTCCCATTAAGTCACAAAATTTCACAATTTTGGTTAACACTAACTGGGTGGTGCTGTACCTTTGGTGGATGAGAAGCAAAGGTTGCTCCAAGCCCAGCAGTCCCTCCTCGTTTGAGAAAAGGCTAAAGAGTTTCACTGTCTAGCAGGTGGCTGCAATTTTTAAAACCGCTCCTTAATAAAATTTTCTTCCCCCTGGTTTTTGTCTGACATGCTAATTAAGCTCACTGGGGAAGTGAGTGGCTTGGATTCCTCCTTCACTCTCAGGCTCCTGCAAACGGGCAACAAATGTAGACGTGCTTATTCAATTGTGGCAAGGGGGAAGGCATCCAAATTTCTGACCTGTGAATGTGCAGGAGTGTTTTATCCAGAGAAGGAAAACAGGGGCATGCTGTTCCTGAGGCACTGTGGGCAGGGCAGGGGTGCTAATGAATTGGAAGAAGAATGCTAGATGCCCCAGAAGAGAGTGGCAAAAGTGTGACAAACAGATTGTGTGAGTAATTACTTTTGCATACTTTCCTGACCATTATCAGCAGGACTGGATTTCTGATGGAAGAACTTAATTAAAAAGTTCATTTTTTTTCCTCTTAAGAAATCTGTGTGCAGGGGCTCATTGGTGGGTAGAATTTAGGACACTGATTAATTGCTTTTGAGAGATCAGCTGTGTGAATCCTGCTAGGAGGAAAGAAACATGAAAAAGTTGGCAACCTGCTAAGTTAATGTTACAAACACTTGAGTAGCACTTGTAAAGTGAGGCTTTTCTGAGGACTTTACCATCATTGCTGTTTCAGGCAGGCATTTGCTGGAGAAAGAGAGGACTCTGGCGAGCAGCAGCAACACCCATTTTACAGTCTTACATCCCCTAATTGTTTCTTTATCCTTAGGAGCCTTCCCTGGTGCTAATCCTTGTATAAGGTGCTGTGAAAATGCAGACCTGGTATCTTTCTTTAGTGGTAATGCATGCCCCCCTGGCCTGGTTGTGTGATTTGACTGTGGCCTTGGAGCCAGAGCCAGGTTTTAATTGCGTGAGGTTCAGGCTGCACTGCAGACACATGTGGGGTGCTGGGGTCTTGTATCAGACCTATGGGGTTTGACAGATTGGCATGTACCAGGCAGAGATCCTCATTTGAGACCTTGCTGCAGAACTGAGACTTTTACAGACACTGAGACACTGCTGCCAGTGGTTTTCATGTCTATGTTCATGTCTACGTGGATGTAGTAATTAAAACAGTTCATAGAACACAGGAAAGCTGTGTGCTGTACATGGCCTATGCTATGACTGTGTGGCAGAACCATGTTTTTTCATTCCTTCCAGGGTTACGTTTGTGGTTAATTTAAAATGTTGTGGCATCATTCCCTCTTCATATGGGTTCTTGTGGGTACAAGAGTACACATTAAAAACTGGAAACCACTGACATACTGCCTGTGTTTCCCAACTATTTAGACCCTGTTTTCAGGTGTTTAAAATTGTAATAAAAATTTACACAATTAAAGAATATCTTCTCTCTGCCAAGTAAATATTTTCATGAACTTTCATTTTAAGAACTAACAGTCCTGTGCTTTGGAGCACATAAGACTTTCAGCTAAGGTCTTGGTCTTTCTGTCAGCTAGATGGAAATCCATACACTGTGCCTTCAATTTGTTTAATTTATTTAACTAAGATTTCACAAGATTGACCATCACTGTCCCTTCCTCTGCCATCCTGAGCTTCAACACTGAGTCTCTCACTGAGTTTAGAATGGCACTGAGATGAAGTCTGTTTTATTCCTAAGCTCTCTGGGTTTCCATGCAGTGTCTAGGAAAAGGTTGTATAACTCAATTGCAAATATAACAAGATTTAAAACAGATTTGGGTATTGATTTTATGCCTCATGACAGAATCTTTGGGCTTTAAAAAAATTTACTGAATGAAAAAAACCCAGATAACTTCCTGGATTGCTGTGCAGGTAACTAACTAGGTAGTTCTGAAGAATATTATTAAGGCTATAAAGGCCAGTGCTCCAAAGACTGTGAAATGATAGAAGAAAGGTTATCTCCGTGACTCTGCATTTCCCACTATTGTGTCTAAATTGTGACAGAACCTTTCAAACTCAATGATTGTACTTTCAATTTTCCACAATACTTGGGTCTTGTTTATAGTACAGAAGAGAGGTTGAGAAATGCACGACAACTGAAGCAACAGACTGCAGGAAGGAATGGCACAGTTCAAGGCAGCTGAGAGCTGCTGCTGCCCTGGAGAGCTGCATCATGTTTTTGCCTGTTGCATCATTTTTCTAAGGTGCCTTAAACCAAACTTCCTCACTTGTAAGATAAGATTCTCTTTCACTGAATTAGGTTTGGGTCCTTGTTTTCAGAAAGGTTAAGCATCACAGCCACAAATTAAGTCGTACCTAAACCAGAGGGATCGTGTCCTGTGCTTCTCTCCAGGGTTTCTGAAAATCAGTAGATATAGTTTTAACCTTGATCTCTCTGTACATCAGTTACAAACATATAAAACATGGATGATACAGTGCAAAAAAAAACCCTAATGTTTGGACACAGTTAGCAGGAAAGTAATTCTTCAGGCTTCTGAGCAGAATGTGAATAGTGCAGAGTATGCAAGACCTGTGGGTAAATGTAGAAGTATGATGAGAAAGCAGGCACACTTAATAGTTGTCAAGAAGCTGTAGAAGCTATAACTTCTATGCACTGATTGAGGGAAGGGCTCTGTGGAAAAAAACTTCATGAGCTTTTGAAGTTTGTATTACAAAGTATGATTGAGAGCTGGATTTAGGCTGCTGAAGCAACATCTATTTAAAGCTTTAAAATGCAGGCTTTAAGTTGCAACTTGGAAACTTGCACAGTCTTATAATAAAGAGTTCTTTTAAGTTGTTCCATGTGTAAGATGTTATTTGTGAACTTCATAAAGTAGTCTTAGTAAAGACTGACTCTGTCCACTCTAGCTGTCTTGTTCCCATTCTAGCTTTTTTTAATATATAGGCAGATTTTTAATGTCAATACTTGGTTTGTTGTTTATTGCTTTTCTTTTTTTTATATATATTTGTATGCTTCTGTGTTGTCCAACAGATTGAACATGCTGTTACTTCTTTGAGATATTTACAGCAGATGTTTGTGTCATGTAGGTAAAATGCTGCTACATCGAAGATATGGTTCTATAGGCCATCAGTATATTACTTCATGCTGATGTAAATGACTGCAGAAGACACATGACTACAGGGAATCGAGTTCCAGATTCTAGAACAAAACATGTAATTTTGCTGAATGTGATTTACAGGCAGCGTTTGTTTATGCTTCCCCTGCCAACAGTGCTCTTCTGGATGCTCCATCAAACGCTTGGAGGTTTCTAAAATATTGGGCTTGCTGTAACAGGAGACAAGACTCCTTTTTTCATTTTAGAACGCTCAGCAAGCTAGCTTCTTTCACAGATCCATTTCACTGCCTGCCTCTATAAATTTTTTTTAAGTATTCTGAAGGGGGGGCAAATTTTAGCTTGTGTTTAGAATGTCCTCAGAAGTTTGTTGTCTAGAAAGAGAGGAACAGCCCTTGTTTCACATTATGCATAATTATCTTCTGCTTAGGGATGGAGACAGTCCCACACTATTCAAGCCTATTTCCCTGCCTTGACTCCTCTGAATAAATCACTGCTCTGCTTCTGTTTCCCACTTAAAAAGTTGGGGCTATATACTTTGCTCACCCTGATTTAAAAAGTTTTTTGTTTGCATAAAAGATGGTGATGCGAAGCAATTCATGTTGTTAATCAGTTTTAGTTTCTTGAATGCATTAAACTGGCAACATAAAGAAAAACTACAGCCCTAAAAGAAACTTTAAAAATAGGAGCCAGTCAAAAGAGAGTGTAGCATTAACCAGGGACCACTTAGACTCTTGATTTTCTTTCTTTCCTTATTCAACTTTTTTGCCTTCTTTTTTTCCTGAGGACATTTAGGTTGTTGAGGAGCTTAGACATAAATGTCTTCCTAATACATTTTCTTTTGTTCTCTGGCCTCTTGCACCACTTGTGGGAACTTGTTCAGGACAGGTGGTCAGCTGTGTGGCCCAGCCAGCATGGTATGCCAAGAATCAGCTTGTGCTGGTATGGTGTGCCAAGTCCTTTCCCTTCTCTTGGAGGAAGGTCCAGGCTTGGAAAAGCATTTTTAGTCTGTAGCTACTTACAGCTTGCTGGCTGTGAGGGGAAGAGTTTGGAGGAACTCTCGGGGCCAGCCACAGTCTGCAGCCAGACTCAGCCATTAAGGTAAAGTCCCTCCGTGGGAACTGAGGGCTGATACCAGGTAGGAATTTCTGACAGGAAAATGTATCTAATTGTGTCATTAACTGTGCATGCAGAGACTTGAAATATTTCAGTTTCCAGCATTTTTTTCTTGACAAGATGATCTTTATGCTTCTAGTCACTAGCCTGTGTTCTTGTACACATGCGTTAGGAAGAGCAGGAGTGAGGTGTGATACAAAATAGAGTACAAAACACAAGAAATATCTTAAATAATTAATTACTGTAAAAGTTGCCGATTACTTATTGGTGAAGTTATATTGATATCTGAAACAGAAAAGTTCACTGATTCTCAGAAATTGTTCAGGTGACTAATAAAGCTGTTGGGTCAAAGAAAATACAAAGCAAGTATTGATGTGCTAGCAGGAAAACTTAATGAAGTTTCTGTAGAGGAGAAAAGCCTGTGCTTGTTTTAAAATTAGGGCCTATCCACTGACCTACCTGACCAGACCCATAGATGAAAAATCTGTCTTAAATATATACATGTATCCTTATCTTAAAATCTTACTAGAAAATAAGAACATTCTAGCTGAAAATGTGCCACTTGCAGTGTAGTGTCTGTTTTTTCATATAGAAATACAAGTGAATATGGAACACACATTGTGACTGACCTGTGGCTGGCACATGGAGGAGACTGGGTGTAGTGGCCCTGGTGAAAGCAAGAGGAATTGAGTGGCTGTTCCTTTGTGTTCTCACCAGAAGAGACAAGAAGTGCTCTGTTTTATGAGATGGGCACAGTTTCTGCTGTGCAATGGGCACTTCTGTCTGTAGTATCGTCACTGATGCAAAAGAAGGCTGTGGAGATCTGGTTAAACTGTGTGGTTGAACCCTTCCTTATCTCTCTGATTTACCTGCACTTGGAAGGGTGTTTCTGCAGCTTTGGTTCTGAGGCTGCATCTGTGCTGTGCAGGCTTACTGGGAAATGAATTGCACTAAAAGAAGTTGCTATTAGTAAACAGTGCTTGTTTGTTGAGGTTTTTTGTACTGTTCCTCAGAATTCACACAGGTCTCTCGCGAAAGAAACACTTATTCCCTGCCAGGAAGTCTCACTCCCTGAGACTTCAAGAGTCAAGCCCCCTTCTGATGAGAACACTGCTAGGCTGCAAGTGCTGGGTTACTCTGGGAAGACAAGCACAATCAACAGCAAAAAGGAAGCTGATCTGAAGCTTTTTTACACTCAAGTCTCAGAGCTGCTTGCCCTACACCTACCAGAACTGGTTGCAGCTAATAAGGAGTGCTGCCAACAGTAGTGGGAGGGGTTCTGTAGAAATAAATTTCCTGACTTTGTGAACGTCGTGGATCCAAACCTCTACTGCTGTTTTACCCAAGAAAAATTATGCATACGTGGGAAACTAAATAGCATTTCACTGTTCAAATGCAGAGATATCAAGCCAAATCTCAAAGCATGGAGGAGTGTTGGGCACTAGAGAATTAGGTTGGTTAAAACAGTGCAGCTCCTTTGAGAGCTTTATTTCAAGCTGTTCTGATGGTGGCAGTTTTTCACAGAACAGCGGTACCAACTATTTCTCATCCACTAGTTTTTGTTAAATTCTCTGCTGGCATGGCTCCCTAACAGTGCCTGTCATGTACCAGGGCTATTTGTTTTAGGATAAAATCAATTTTCAAGTTTCTCCTGGAGAAAGTAACTTGCTGACATTTTAGTCCAAACAAGTATACAGACTGAAATATCCAAAAGGGTGGGCACAGTAGCTCTTCTTTCCTCAAAGCTTTTAGCAGTTGAAGAGAGAACTCTACTGTTCTCCTACCTCCGTTACAACGTGTTGTATCAGATTGCATTTCTTTTGCAGATCTGGAGGCTGGATAGACCTGTGAGTTAAAAATGTATTTCTGTTTCTGACACTACCTCCAGATGAGTGTCCTGCAGTATTGGTTTGTTTGTGCAGAATGGCTGTGGGTACAAGGTGATAAGGACACTGGTGTGATCGAGTGGAAGTGCTTGAGGGGAAAAAGAGTCTTTTGCAGAAGAGGCAGCCAAGGGTTGCAGGGACTGTGGGAGATGGCAAGCTTGGGAAGAGCAATTCCGGTTTGGCACATATCGTCCAAAGTGTCCACTGACAGAGCTTCAGCAACAGAAAGGAAGGAGCTGCCTCTGTGAAGCACTGAATCTTCCTTCACTCTCAGGGAGAAAAAGAAGTATGCTGGCATTTATTGCCTTGTCTTCTGTAGATACAGCCACTTACCTGCAGATACTACTGCCCCTGAAGTCTCTGTATGCACATTTCTACAGAAGCTTCAGGTTTCTGGGTGTATTGCTCATGGAAGGGGGTTTCTATTCAGCTACTACGTGCTTTGTCCTGAAAACAAAACCAACTGCTTTTTAGACATCTTGAAACTAGACCACACTTATTTTACAGTAATACAAGAGACTTTACTTACTGAGACAGGAAGTTCACTGGTCAGAAAACTGTCAATTTTCATTGCCTATGTATTACAAAGCTTGCACAGTTAAAAAAAGTTGGACTGCCTTCCATCTTGAAAATTGTGAACTCATATTTTAAATGCCTTTTGTGTTCTGTGACTTAGAGGAACATGATCATTGCTCTGCCACTGTGCAGTTTTTGTCTTCAGCTTCCTCTGACTCAATTGCATTTCGTGTGATTTCACCAATTTTATTTTTCAGGTTTGATGAGCACCTAGATAACTACCTATCTTTATACATAGTGTATATAGTGTAAAACTTTGGCCCGGCTACAGAATAAAATACACTTGTCTGATCAAATATATACAAATAAATCAAGACGAGCAGTGCAGGAATCTGTTGCAAAGCTTGTTTAGTATGATGTATGCCACTTTCTAGATGTTATCTCTGTCTTCTAATAATGACTTTTAATTCTTTGATGGCTACCATTAAGAAAATAATTCATAAGAACTGAAGAGAAAGAAAAAAGAAAGAGGTAATATAAGACACTGAAGCTATGGAGACTTGCTGTTAAAGTAAGGCATTTTTGTAAGTTGCTTGGCTACTCTCTAATCCGCAGGCTATAGAATGGGGAGGGGACTCCTGTGCTGGCAAAAAGTACCCTATGGAAATAAAAGGGGCTGCTATCATAAAGGAGGACAGGTGGCTGTCATCATTCCTTCCCTCTGCTGCCTGCTTTTTTTGCTTAGGGGTAGAATAAAATACAAGCTGCCTCCAGGACATCCATCAGCTTTCTCAGATGCATTAGTCATATTCCAGCTTCTGGCCTTGCAAGTGTAATGCCTCCAATTATATCTGCAGCTGTGCACCACCTTCTTTTGTCTTGGGCTGGCTCTCTGGGCTGCAATGCCAGCAAGTAAATGGAGAATTCTCAGGTGGGGCTGCCTCTTCTGTTTTTCTGCTCTTTAAGTTGTGCCTTGGTTCTCCATAGCAGCAGACTGGCTCTGAATGTTTGGACTACCCCTAAAAGCACTCCAGAGATCAGTATGGGCTTGTCTGGCCACACTGACCAGCTGGAGGAGGCCAGAGATGGAGAGACCTGAGTGAGGGCTGGAGGCATGAGGGTGTCTGGGTTACAAAGTATTTTGGGGAGTAAAGGGCTTTGGGCAAAAGGAGCACTGTGTTGAGAAGCTCCGATTGTCTTTTTTCTCATAAGGTTCTTGTTGTGACTTTGCCTTTACAACTTGTATACAAATTCAAGAGGAAGGCGTAGAAAATTTGTATGTTCTCAAGATTCCACAGAGGTTAATTGCTTTTCTTCTTCAAGGAGCTCTTATCATACAGAAGTAGAGCAATCCCACTGAAGAACTTAAAGAAAAATAGTGTAAGCTTGGACTCTTACCAAGCTACAAACAGGCTTGCTTGAAGTAGAGTGCTGATGTTATTGATACAACAATGCAGAGATAAATTTGGCAGAATATTCCTGCAGCTGACATGAGCAGTGAGGACAGCACCTCCAAGAGGTTTAGGGTGCCCAGAGCTACATACTCTGTGAGACAATATAAGAGGAAATTGTTTGCCTTGTGCAGTTCTCAAGCTCAAATAAATAAGTTTAAAAGTTGGGCCATTAACACTTTCTTTTCCAGCTTGTACATGCCACAGGCCATAAAGCTCCATAGAGGAACCAAGCAGAGAATTTGTGGTTTCATTTGATTTCAGGGATTATTAGGGAGTGAGATTGAGGCTGGAGGTCAGATTGATTCAGTAGTCCACCTCTGCACATTTGTGCACTCTTCCAAGACCACATATGGTGGAGCCTTTCTGGTGTTACAGATAGGATAAGATGCTCTTAAATACTCAGAATTGGTAATTTCAGAATTGCTATTTTAGAGAAGGCATGGATTTTTTAGTGGGTTTTTACCAGGATCAGGAGGACATTTTTGTGCTTTGGAGCCAAATGCAATTCAGTGGTTAAATACATTTAAACACAGAGCCTAGTCCCTGGGTGGCTTAATCTCCTGCAACCCTCTGTGGAGTTGAGTGTAATTCTGAGCCTTAAAATTGCTTTGTTTGTAAGGAAGGCTATAGCTCAACAAAGACCTTTCATTAAAACCCAGTATCTCTTTTCCACGCTCCCCACCCTTGGATTCACTGTGGATATCATTGCAAAGCTGGCATCTGAATCAGCTTGTGTTCTGTATGAACTCACACAGATTTTTACTAATGGTCAAAATTCTATCCTCTGTGGTTCCAGTAATTTTTCTGATTGAAATTTTATTTTTGTTTGAACCTTGAAAGCAAAGTGACCCATGGTCTGGGGACCATTTAGACCCTGTGCTTTTGTGGATTGAAATTTGTGTTGTGGGCAGTGTGAGAGAGAACCTGATGAATTTGATTTCACAGGGGAGTAATTTTTAAGTCCTGTTGAACCAATGTTAGCAATATTGAGTGCTTTAATGGAGTCAGCCTGCCAGTTGCTGACAGGTTTTCAGCATCCTGCCATCTCTCTCAGCCAGAATCATTTAAAATTGACGTGGTGCTGAAAATGAGGAGGCTAAGGAGTCTGGATTTGGTGACATATCCATATGTGGGCATGTTTTAAATGTATTGGGATAATCTTGCTTGAAGGTTCTGTACACCAGTGGTGCATGTTTAGTGCACTAAAATAGGATACTTTTTGTATTGGGGCAGCTGTTTCTGGAGATAGCAGAACATCTACAAGTACTTTTATGAGCTATTACAAAGCATATAATGTACCCTGTGCTGGATGTGGTGCATCACATTGCATAGCTCTGATGATAATGGAATAACCAGTTGAATTTTTCTAGGAAAAAGCTTTGGGGACCAGAGAATGTATTTATTTTAACCTATAATAGCTACAAGATTATGTGCACTTTTGACAAGGGTGTTTGACAATGAGCTTCTTAGTTTGTCTTGTGCACCCTGTTTTTCAAGGCTAGATTCTTTTAAAACCCTCAGATTTTTGGCTAGAGCGGTGATTTTTAAAATTTTTTTCTTCTTCTTAGTCCAAAACAAGTGTCCAGTGGGTTTTCAAGCTGCTTGGGAAATTTCAACATGAGCAGTTTTCAAAGCATGAAGGGTTAAAATAAGGGTTTGGTATTTTGAGAGGCCTGAAATATGGGAAAACATGCTCCCCTTGGTTTTACATAGACTACAACATTTGTGATTTTCTTTCTCAAAGGAATATGTGCAAGGGATGGCTTAAGACTTGGGTAATGGATATGACTTTGCCTGTCAGCCAAGATACACAAGGTTTCTAGAAAGGGCAACTCAGAGAAAGGGATTAACTTTTGCTGTTCTGAATATTCTCCTTGGAGCAGCCCCTCTCTCCCCAGTGACAAGAGAAGAAGCTGGAAAATTAGCTAAAGTCATTGCAAATGCATTCCTTTATGTCCTGAACATAAGAAATGACACAGGCATTCCTCAGCATGACAGTAATGATGCTCATTTTGATATCTTGGCCATGTTTCACTTGCGATAATGGAATCATTGATTCACCTCCTGTTTTAACTGGGTGAATTAACATCCTTTCCATGAGGATACTGAATTGTTTAACTGCCTTGCACAGAAAGAGTTACAGGATCGGTGGAGAGCTGCTCTGGTATTTTCCTGGTAATAGCAGATATGTTTGGGAGCAGAGGCTTGGAGAAGTAGGAGAAGAAAAGGGGGGAGGTGGTTTGTAGCTCGGTGATTAAGAAAATATGTACGTGACTCACCGTCTTCTAACAGAGCTGGAGAGGCAGAAGGAAGCCAGTCCTTTAATCCTTCTCATTGCTTCTGGGGCTGCCCTCGTTCTTGGAGGTTTAAATTAAAGGATCAAATGTGTTATCTGGGAATTTTTCCAGATGCACTTTTGAAGCACTGTTTGACTGTTGCAGAACTGATTATGCTAAGTGAAGAGCAAATTCTCTGCCCCGGCACTAGAGAATTAACACTTCTGGGTGGACTTCCTTATTCCCAGTCATGTATTTTAGCTATTTTTCACCAGAGAACCCATATAATTCTGAATTGCATCCCAGCAGTCCTCTTCAAGTTCCTGCTGTTCACCATGGCACTTGTCTGCTGTCCCGTGTGGGTAGATGGGAGTAGACAAATACTTAAACACCCCCTGAGTAAGATAAATGCTACACAGTTTTAGTTATTCATTATTGCTGACTTTCTAAAGCAGCCTATGTTGAACTGTATCAACGAGCCTGGCTTCTCTTTTCTCATCTCTCCAGACAGGACAGCCTGGCTGGAATAGAGACCTTGTGTTGCAAAAGGCAAAATCAGCTGCCTGAAACATAAAGTCAGGTCTTGAATATCAGGTCTCATTAAAGAAACTTTGTAAAAAAGAAAGTTTAAAAACTATAGGTGGGTCTGGCTTCAGTTTCATATTAACTTCATAAAATTTTGTTACACTTCAAATAAATTAGTGTGTTCAACAAATCTGATGTTAAACAGCTACATAACAACACTCAATGTAGCACCATCCTGGAAATAATTTATTTTGAATGATAAGTGATGTGGTAGCTACACAGGTCCCCTGCCCACACCCCCCCCTCCCCCAATCTATCTCAAATATGCACTGTTCATGTTTTTAGAACATCTGAGATAGTGGATATAGCTTTCCTAGATGTGCACAATATAGTTTTTGTTCTCTAGGGATTTCTGGCGATTTGCTGACAGAGATGGAGCACTCAGTGCAGCTCAGTGGTTCTTTTTCCTGGCCTCTGCAGCTATGTCACTGTGCTTGCAGAGCACACTAGTAATATGCAGCTCTTGTAGCATCACTCTAGACAGAGCTAGACATAGAATGGAACTCAAATGAATATAAACATTAATTGTTTCTTTGATCTCTGTAGACTTCCCACAGGCTGCTGTCGCAGGTTTTTTTCAAGGTTATCAAGTGTTGGTCATAAAGAAAATACTTTTGTGCCTGTGGTTGGCTGGCTAGAAAACATATCAGTCATTGAGATAATGGGAAAAAAATCACTTTATTTAGATCAGACACTCCTTGAGCATGGGGAAAAATAACCGAGAGCAAATTGTGTCTTCTGGCTATTAGAATGGGCAATAGCAACCAACCTACTGTACAAATAGTTCTGAAGTCTTAATCACTCTGCTGAAATCAGCTATGGTTTCACTAAATCATGATGCAAATGTCCCTTTAGCTTTAAAGCTTAGGTGTTCTTAAGAGAATAAACATGTTTACACATGTTAACACAGTCCCATTATCCTAGTCGGTTTTATAGCCAGACAGCTTCAGCTTAATAAAGGACAGGATGGAATCCAGGGTATTCGTGTGTTCCCATATGTTGTTGTGAGATAACTCTTATTCCCAGCCGTTACCAATTCTAGTGAAATAGCCTTTTCATTCAACCTAGCCAACAGCCTTTAAGCCAGAGATGAGACTTGAGTTGTTTTATTCATTCAGAAAGCACAGGGATTGAGTCTAAATCCTAGTTTGAAGAAAGACGGAGTAATTCTGTTAAACCAGCAAGTGATGATGCCACTGAAGTACCTCTCATTCCAGTGAAATGTCATTTGGCAATTGTACTGGCAGTCCTGGGATTGCTAAACAAGAAGTCTCTTACAGAGAATGGGCTGATATTTGTAAAGCACGTTGTGATTCCTGGAGGAAGGCTGCACTATAAATACATGTATAATTTTTAGCAAAGTTTATTTATGTGCTTTGAAGACACTGTCAGAACTGGATTGCTGCAAGGCTGAGCTCACTGTTGTGCCCAGAATCATGATGGGTCTGGGCCCTGTCACGTTGCACTTAGCTCAAGTGGGCTGGCACTGCTTGGGGTCCTGCTGGCCAGTTCCATTTAATCACCCCGTGTACAATCACTGCTGAGCTTTGAGCTTGCCAAGAACATGCTTGTGCAGTGGAAGTGCCCTGCATAACGTATGTTGGTCTTCTAAAGTTACTTGAATGCCTAAATATTTCCATGTATTTGTAAAGAAAAGCCTAGAATAACAAAGCTTAAAGGAGAAATTTGTGGTTTTCTTCAGGCTTTTGTAGGAGGGGATGCAAGGCTTAGATCCAGAATTTCTAGGGGATGCACTGTTCTTCCTGTTTTTTCCTGGTCTCCTTCCCTTCATAGGAGGCTTTCAGAATTGAACACGGAGCCACTGTCAGGCAGCTTTTAGTACTGCATTATGGCTAGCAGAATAGAGTAAAATTCGTGGTGTTTCTTTAAAATAGATTTTGCAAAAAATAATTAATTACAACATTATCTTTGGCTGCAAAAAAAGAAAATTCTCTCCTTAGATGTGTTCCTAACATAAAGGCTGCAATGTTTTTTCAGTGAGGTTATTGAAATAAACTTTTACATGCAGCACATGAGCAAAACCCCAACTTAAACTCTACTGCTCTGATACTTGGGAAGATGCTTAAGCAAGATACCAGAAACACCAAACAAAGTATTTTAAAACATGCATTTTAAAGTAATTCCCGTGTAATCAAATAACATCTTTTTTCATCAATAAGTACTTGCAATCTACTAATTTAATTTGTCTTTAATGGGTTTCAATGTGATTTCATCTTTGTTTTTAATACCAGAACATTTAGGTATTTTTAAGCTTGGGGTGGCCAGGATGGGGGTGGAGAGATTCTGTTCTTTTCCTCTTGTCATTATCAGAAATCATTTTTCTGGCTGCAGAAATCCTCTTTCCGTGCATCCTGAGCAGCTTTTTGACAGTCAAGAATAAACAATCAGCTATTTTTTTGTAATGTGTTGTCTTTATTTGTGTTCTGTCAGCCTGCAATTTACTGCCTTGAGAGCAGCAAATGCTTATCATAATAATTCGTTTCTCTTGTCTATGCAGCTCAAGTGACATCAATTCATGCCTTTTCCCATTTCACATCTGATTAAGAACTACTTCTTCCAATGTAGAGATGGAATTGAGGAGCTGGGATTTTGTTCTTTGGGAAGAATAGCTGTGTAATGGATCAGGATAGTAGTTAAAAGCAAGGGAAATAATAGTTTCTGACTCTCAGATAGTGACAATATTTTTTCTATAAACAGCAATTAAAAGTTGCTTTATTTGTAAAAATGTATTTTCGAGTTCATTTCTAAAGCCCATACAAGCATGCCAAACAGAACTATAATTCCCAGAAGAGATTTTCTTGTGATGCCAAAGAAACTTGGAATCAAGGAGAAATATATGCAATACTGCTTGCACATATGGGGATTTCTGGAGAAGGCTTATTGTTTGCACTTGGTAGTGTATTCCAGTCCAAGATTTCCAAAGGCCACTGCCTTAACTTATGTGCCTATGCAAAAAGTATCTATTGCAGTATAGATGCTCAGATATCCTAGATCAGGTGTTAATAGAACTTACTGTGCTGTCCTGTACATGTACAAGAGTCCTGGACCAGGACTCTTCAATTACTTTGCCCTTCTATGTATTGTTCTCTTTCTATCAGATCTTAGGCCGTGATTAGCTTTGAATTGATGCTGTGGCTTTTTCCCTGAGAAGAATTATCCATCTTAAAATCTATATTGCTTTCAGATCCTTTATCTAATTGTAAGTTTTAATGATAAATTTTGTATGTTCAAAGGGTAAAAATAGCAGCTTTATTCCATTGGCTGGTGTTCTGCTAAATTAAGTAACCACAGCAGAAAATAAACTTCTGAGTTTTATTTTCCTACTTCTAGTTCTTGTATTTAAGACTGGAGATAGTCATATTCTGCTAAATGATTAATATATTCTGTGATTTACAGAGAAGATAAAATGTAAGAAAATAAGATAAACTAAATTAGAAAATATATCTCCTAGTAAAGCATCTTAGCCATTGTTATGGTGCCATAGCTTCAAGAGAAATCAAGTTAAAATGTTAATTTCTAAAAATGAATGCATCTCTTAAAAGCAAAGAAGAGAAAAACAAGTTCAGCCTGCCTAAAGACTCCATGGAAAGAGCTGGAAACTCCTGCAGTCCTTCATCAGATCTCAGTCAGGACCACACACACTGGCACAAGGTGCTTGCCCTTGACGAGGTCACCAAGCAGAACCAAGATGGAGCAGTTGTCCAGGAAACATCTGACTGTGCTGTGCACCTCAGCACCCAGGGCAGGACATGCTGCCCAAAGAAAAAGATCTCTTTTATCTTACTGTGATTCTTCTCTTTGCCTCACTGGACTCGGGCAGTGTGATAATTCACACATGGACCCATCTCCATGGTGGTGATTTCAAGTCACACCCTAGTTAAAGGCCAGGTTAACTGGAGAACAAAGGCATGTAATAAAAAAAAAAATTCTGTGGAAGCTAGAAAAGGGCTTAGAATCCCATACCTTTCTATCACTTGCTTAAAGCTGCTGTCATTTCCCTGTGACAGCTGGTCATACCTCTATCAAATTTGTTTCATGGCTCTCAATTCCTGATTCTTCAGCATCGTGGATATTCACTTTGAAATGAGCTCTTCAGCTTATGACTGAATAAAAATCTTTGGCCTAATGCAGAGAGGCTTCATGTCTTGAAATCTTGGCCATAAACCTGTGTCTGTATCCTTCATTGCCATTCTAAGGTTATGTTATCTATCCAAAGCCAGGGCTAACGCTGCACTCTTATTATAACGTCATGTTTACAAAATAATGATGTTAGACTGAGAGCTGTTCGATTAAAATTCTGATCACATATTGAGTCCTGAAAGAGACAGCTATGAAGGCACAAAGAATAGAAATATATGTTATAGATGTACTGTTTTTTATTCTAAAACAGGAGAGTAATGCCAGGCAGCATATCAGCAGCAGTTATCAGTTTTCACAATTTTTTGTACAGATTACTAATTGCTCTATTTCAAGTAAATTTTTTCAAAATATATGACACAGATAAGTGACTTTTGCTGTTTATTTGGAGTCTGTTTCTTTAATCTCAAGTACTTTGGGGAACACCCAATACTGGGTGGTTAAGACAGTAAGACAGCTTTATTTTCTGTAAAAGATTTCATGCAGACTGTATCCCCAGATGCCTCATGGTTTTGTCATATGGTCTGTTTCAAAAAAAAAACAAACAACAAAACACCAAAAAGAGGTGAACCCAATCTGAAAGACCTGGGTCTTGGTTTATGCACCTGTAATTTTGCGGAGGGTGGCTCATGACAGCAGTTTAGGAGTACATTTGGCTATGGGGGACAAAGCAGCACTACATGCAATGGTATTGCTTTCTCAGTGATAAAGAAAGGAATTTAGTTTCAAGCAAGGGGAGACAAGATATGCTTCCAGATTTTTTAAAGCAAGTGATTTGCTGAAACGTAAGTATAGAAGTGTTCCAGATGGCAGAATCTGCAGAGAGAGATGCTACTGTATTTAACAGCAACATGATTAACTATGGGCCAACAATAACCAAATGTTAAATCAAAATGGAGAGCAGAGAGACTGTAGATGCTGAATGTGCAGTCATGAGCTACAGCTTGAAATCAGTGTGACTTCATGTTCATTGTGATCAGTTTGAGAGCAGTGCACCGTGGTCATGCTTTTGTGCAAAAGGAAGAATGAAAGGTAAGACTGTTTATGAATGCAGCAAACTGAAATCTGAAAGGGGAGGTGGAATAAAGAGAGAAAAGGAAGGTGGTGGTAAAGTCCAAGACCTTAAGGTATAGAGCTGCAGGCATAAAAGTGAAGGAAAAAATAGTGACCTTTGGTGTTGTCGAGACTACTAGGAGCTTTTCAGCTTACCTTACAATTAGTCTCTATATCTTTGTCTTGAAAAGTCATGAGAGATGCCAAAGATGACCACACACATAATTTGAGAGTTTATGATGTTTTCCAAACCCTGGTAACCAGTGAGGCCCCTGAATGGAGTGGTGCTCTCAGCCCTTTCCCTCCTTGTTGACATGGCTGTTCACTCATCGTAGTCAGAAGATTTGGGGATTTGAAAGACACAGGTATGTGTGAAGTAACCAAATTCCATCCCAATCTAATGGAAGCTGTCTTCTAACATCTGTGGGTCTCTCAAAATGTTTCTGTAGGAATGTAGGGGGCAAGGCAAAGGCTGCATTTCCTACAGTTGTCTTAGGCGGGAAGATGGGTGAATTTCCCTGTCCATCTTCCTACATTTGTGTATGCACATCAGAAGCACAGAAACAAAGTTATACATGAGAAACGGCTGAAAGGTAGAGTTCCCATTTTAATACCATCAAATAGAAAATGTGCAGATGAAAATGTTGTGCTATGGCAGTACTTGCACTATCTCTGATTTTTCCTTCTGTTCATTTATTTTGGTGTCTGGATCTATATGAATTGCTGCTGCTCTCAGAATTGTTTCATCTTGTATGTCTTATTTGTGCATTCATGCCTAGCCTAGATCAAAATGTGAAGTCATTATTATCTGTGAATTTCTTGTATATTTGGCTTGTTAGTGGGCCAGTGATCTGGTCAGTACTTCCAGCACTGGCCTGTAAATTACCATTAAATTACTAGTAGAAGTAATTGTAAGTAGTAAGGCTGGTAATAAACTGCATTTTTATGTTACTCAGTAACAGCAGTATTTTATCATTCATTTCTTGAGGAAAAATTATGAAATATGGTTCCTGCCAAAGGCACAATATGCAGTTGACCATTTATGTGTAAGTAGTACACCAGTTTATAATTCTGTAGGGGAAAAAGGTAGTTTAAAGGATATGAGTAACCTAATGAAATATTTTAAAAATAAAACCAGATCATTGCATCAATAAACAGTCTGAAAGGTATGGCCTTGGCCACATACTGATGTGGAGAGCATGCTTCTTCCTTCTTCACCCCTGCTCTGCCTAGGTCTAAGCTCTGTGTGTTTCAGTTCTGTGCCTTGCAGAATTGGTAGGGATTTCTAAAAGACACTACAAAGAAAATGAAAAGCCTGAGGATTTTGTAGAGATAGCAGGAATTTTCACTACTGGCACTGAAGAATCCTGATTGATTTCACATCCCCTGCCCTCTCAGGAAGATTCACCATATTAAAGAGTAACAGCTTGCAAGAAGCAATTATAAGTGTAAAAAAAGGCTTTTATATGTCCTTCTATGATAAGCAGAACAAAAGCAGAACATGATATTCATGAATTTTGCCAAAATACGGTTAAATCTGAAAAGGAAATATTTCAACTTGTTGTCAAGTTAATGGCCTGTCTACAAAAACTGGGGCTGGGAAGCAGTTTGTGGCCAAGTTACCTCTGAAACTGTAGGCTTTATTGTGAGTTTGCTGAACACATAACTGCAGTGTCAGTAGTGAGAAACAAGACAATTAATGCATTTTAACTAAGATGTTATTAAAGAAGTGCTACTCTGTCCCATTTTATTTTTTTGAAGCTATGCTGTAAGAAGTTAGTTCTTGCCCTCCTGCCCCTTCTTCAGCTATTAGTGGGACAAATGCCTGGTGCTACTGGTGTAACAAGCAGCTCCAACAACACATTAGTGCCATCTGCTTTCTCATTAAAAGGCCTCATGTAATCTCCACCATGACCTGCTGAAATTGTAAGTGTACTAGATGCCAACATTCGGTCTCTTGGGGGAAAAACGTTGGTGGCTTGAACCAGAACTTTGTGTCTGGCAAATTCCCTGTTATCCATGGCAGAAGTGCTGGCAGAAGGGACAATCTGTAGGCTCATTTGTTTCCCTGTATCCATCCATTGAAACAAACCTTTGCTCCTGATGTTACCAAGGAAGAGAGGGAACAGATACCATTGAGGACACTTTTTTCTCCCTAACAACATGTGCAGGAAGA
The DNA here is from genome assembly GCF_052056855.1 of Sturnus vulgaris. Taxonomy (NCBI): domain Eukaryota; kingdom Metazoa; phylum Chordata; class Aves; order Passeriformes; family Sturnidae; genus Sturnus; species Sturnus vulgaris. The sequence goes on along the minus strand of NC_142248.1, from coordinate 13,228,229 downwards.
CCAAAAACCAGATTAGCTAATGCCCTGTGTCTTCTCCTTGAGTGATAGTGATGCCTAACATGGAGATACTGTTTCAGCAGACCATATGATTGGTGGCAGTCCAGTATTTGAGAGCATATGCTGGTGCTCAGTAATAAGCAATGATAACATTCACTGCTGTAAAAGGTGTTTCTCTGAACTATTGGATCATTTAAATGCTGAGATATTCAGTGATGCACCAAGCTTAAATCCAAGTGGATTTTAGACAGTTTTCTATGAAATTACACTAGAAGAGCTATACTTGGTAAATTCCTTCTGCATTCCTTGTGCCTTAACTGTGGAGTATGAAATCAGCAATTGTAGCTGATCATATGTTTGGCATAAAGTTTTATTTTGTGATCTGTCTGAAATGTGGAACAACATGGGAATGTTAAGCCCACTGTCAGGGAGATGGCTGAAGTCCTTGTCCCTAGTGTAGATCTCTGGTGCATGATGGATTCATATGTCTTGGCACAGCATCAGTGCTCTAGTGTGTGGTAGAGGAAAAAACAATCCCTCAGTGAACTTACAGTTATTACAACATGGCAACTTAAAACTATCATGTGGAGTTAAGCATGTGTTTGGTGACTGAACGTACAGGTAGTCCTGATCCACCAGGTTCCTATCTCTTTCTTTCTAGAAAGAAGGTGGATTTCACTGCCCCCACAGGCCAACCTCTCACTGGGAAAAACTTGGCTCAAATTTCATGATAACCACTTATTTACTGTCCCATTTGTCAGCTTACACTATATAATGCTATAACATGTTCAGTAAAATTCAATTTGACATTGAAATGTTGACAAACTCTTGTTTCATTTTAGCTGAGATAAAAAAGGGAAGGTATTCTGAGATAACCTATTTCTAGCTGCAGTGCAGGACCATTTCAGCCATGTGTTCATCATCAGAGTCTGACCTCATTTCAGAGCTCCTTAATAGTGAATAGTGAACACTAATGAATAAAAAAATAAAGAGAAACCCAGCCATGATGAAGCAAATCTACACAAATACCTTCTGATACAGATTTCTTACAAGAAGCAGTATTTCTCATAATTTTGCTAAAACCTTTTTCTGCATGAGGACAGTCAGGCAAGGAACAGATTGCCCAAAAAAATTATGCTATTTCTCCTTCCTCAGAGATTTTTGATTCTCAAGGTGACCAAGTCTTAAGTAACCTGGTCTCACCTCACAGCCAAATCTGGCTTGAGAAGATTGTGCTCAAATTTTCTATGATCCTTTCCAACCTGAATTTTCCTGGAATTCTGTGAAGTTCTTCGAAGTAAATGAAAATAGCATCTGCTTAGTGGGAGATGTGTGTAACATTCATGAACTGAAAAATTTGTCTCTAGCTCAGGTAACAGCTCAAAACTGCAACTTCAGTAAAACTGTGTATTGATTGCATTCTATATCAGCTTTGTAAAGTAAGACCCGAGGACTGACTTTTAATGCTGAAAGTAGCTTGCACATTACAACCTTCCTGATTTGTACTGGGCAATTAGCAGGGCATAGTGATTTGTGCTGTAATGACTTCAGAAAGTCAGGTAAGAGAAATTTCTATGAAACAGACTTTAACACCTGGATTTATCTTTTTAGGAGAGCGTTTGGAGTGGAGATGGACTGCTGACTTTTTTAAGCAGGGAAAGGGAAAAAAAACCCCATAGAATTATAGAATATCCTGAGTTGAAAGGGACCCACAAGGAACATCAAATGCAGCTCCTGGCCCTGCACAAGACAGCATCAGGAATCACACCATGTGCCTGAGAGCATTGTCCAAACATTTGCACTCTTGTTAGGCTTGGTACAGTGACCAGTTGAGCTTGTTCCAATGCCCAACCACCATCTGGGTGAAGAGCCTTTTCCTAATACAGACCCTAAACACCCCCTGCCATAGCCTGGTGTTTTCTCAGCCTTCCAATTTGTCACGATCTCTCTGCAGGGCTTCTCTGCCTTTGAGGGAGTCAACTTGATAAAACCCAATTTACTGTAACTTTTTGTGCCTGACCTGTGAGCCTTATCCTTGTCACCTGCAAACCCCAAGCAGCCAGTTATCAAGCAGCCAGTTGAAATATATTTTAAAGCTAACAGCCTCTGCCATTAGTAATAATCTCTATTTTTTTTAATGCTTCCCTTGCTTTAATTCTATTTTGATATTTTCAATTTCACATCTGTGAACCATTTGTTTTCATCCTAAGGGACATGTGACATTATATGACCCTTCTTTACAGGAACATACTGGGTCAAACTCACCATGTTAATTTTTAATCTGTTCTTGCCAGGTGGTCCCTCTTGTGCCTTTAAATCATTTTTCTTCTTCCAGAAATTCCCCCAAAGCTGAAAGCTTGTACTCAAAGCAGCTCCTTTAATGTAAGCAAATGATAAAATCGAACAAGGGAGCTTTGAAATTTACAGCATCTACAGGTTGTTGATGATGGAAACAGACTGATGCTTTGCACAAAATCAAAGTTGCATAGCTGTATAAACAGCTTGTGTTTCATATTTGGTGAATAAAATTAGTAAAATGGTAACTTTAGTGAGATGATCATGATGAAAGTCATGTGTGGTTGTGTTCTTTGCCACTAGTGGTTTTGTTCAGGAGCAAACTGGTCTTTTGAGAAGCAATTAGTAAACCTAAATGTCCTTTTGGAGATAAGAAGAGAGCCACTGTGGCATGCTTTGAGATAGCAGCAAAAGTTCACTGCAAGTCTTCTAACAGTGTGTACAGTAGTGAAGAAACATAAGAAGATAATTTTTCATTACATGGATCTCAAAATGAGGCCAGCATTACATACCGTGCCCTGCATTTGCTGCTGAATGCTTTGCATGAATTAGATGTTAATGAAGTTGTTGCCATCCACTTTGGCCTGACATGGAAGTGAGGCTTACTGCTTTCTGTAATGTTTCACAAAGCATTTCTCCTTTCTGCAGGCAGATCAGCACATATTTTCATTTCCCAATAAGGGCCCTTTTGGGAAGCTGTGTGAATCCTTAAGGGGTTCTCCTTTCAAACACATTTTATTTAAGAGTGTATCAGCAAAATGTTTCTCAGAAGTGCTAACAGGTTTTCAGTCTGAGGAACAGTCCTGGGACCATTGCAGCTCTGTGCTTCCAGCTTTCTCTTCTAAGAGGATAAGGTATAGGACATGACAGAAGTGAAACTGCACTTGCCTGTCAACAGAATTGGGTGATTAACATCCAGAGATCTTTCAGTGAATATTTTAGAGCAATATTCCAATCTCACAGAGATAAAGAACATTTGTATATGTCTCTATGTCTTTATACCTATATATGAGTGCATAGATATTCATTCTCATTTGGAGATTCATAAAGTAAGAGAGGAAGTTTACACTGTCAGAATTTTTTTATAGTAGTCTCAGTGGCTGTACAGTAGCAGAGGAAGGTCTGCATTTCATTTCCTTTTAACCAAGCATGCAGTGAAATCTCCATTTCGGAGCTGCTTCTGTGTAAAACTCCAGTTGGAGGACTTCAGCTCCTTCATCCAAAGACTGGTGATGAATGCAGTCAGAAAATGTCAATGAGCCATAAAAAGTGCCAGTATGACTCAGTATATAATTGTTATGTGCCTTGCCTTGGGGTCAGAGCTGTGTTTGGGCAGCAAATGATGCCTGGCCAGAATGCTGGCACAGGGTGTATTTCCACCCTGCCTGAGGTTAGAAATGAGATGGGAAGGCTTCATATTTCTCCCCACCACTTGGGAAGATCCAGGGCTCCCTGTACATCCCATAGGGAACTTACCTGGCTCATAAGCAATGCTCCAGCTTGTTTATGGCATTTGAGGAGCAGTGATAATTTCAGGAGCTTCACTGGAAACATGGGCATTTCTAACTCTAGGGGAATGGAAGTTAACAGAATAAGGGAGTGGGAGACACCTTCCCCCTCTCTCCCAACTATGACTCTCATATTTTTCTGTACCTCAGCTTGGGTATAGTACAACAGGTATGGCTGAAGCTGTTAAATAGCTCTAGAACAGTGAGCACTGCCAGGGAGCCCAGGTGGGAGTAGGAAGAATCAGTTCTGTAGATGTATGAATTAATCTGAAACCTTGTTCTAGTATTTCCTTCACTCAAGTCCACTAGCTGTTATGATGGAAGGCAATTTCCATTTGTATCTGCAGGGACTATGAAATAAGCCAAGTATTTGACTGGAGGCAAAACCAAAAAGCATAGCAATATTGTATAATGTGGAGTCAAAATTAGATCTGTTGACAACTTACTGAAATATACAAAATGTTTTGCTTAAATTAAAACCATAAAATGACAATTCATTAATAACAATAGATTTAAGCTAAACGGGAAATTTGTGTCTATTTTCTCTAGATTCATTGTCTTGTGCACCAAGGATTTGGCCTCTTTATCTATGTCACTTCTAACAAAGATGTCCTGAGCATGACATACCAGTCTTTTAACTACCAAATATCCCCAAAGGGCATCCCATCTTTCAGTCCTGTGGTTTTTTCAGCCCTCTTTCTCCTCCTCATGAGAGGATTGTATATACAACCCTGTAAAAAATTCAAGATTTGCAGTTAGGATCTTCACTGTGTAAGGTTATGAAGTCTGCTCTTGTGTTAAGAATTTCTCTCTTTTTCAAGCTCATTGGGCAGTCACTTCAGTGTTCTTAGTTTGTTTTTTTCTGTGGCTCAGATTCTGCACCTTTAAAACAATTGTTGAGATGAGGATGACCAGATTCAGCAAACCACGGTGCTTCCTGGTGTTGATCTGTGCATCATCTTGGGGCAAGCAAGTGGGCATCTCAGTATCAGCTGCTTTCTGCAGCAACCTGGGCTGTTTCAGTGGGCTGGAGGCCACAAGTTAAACCTAAACTTAGTTTCATGGCACTGTTTTTCATGGGGGAAAAAACCAAGGCAGTCCTGAAAGCATAGGGGAGCAGAGATTGAGACTATGGTTATTTTGTTGAGAAGTACTGCAGTATCTATTTCAGAAAACCATGTGGAAACAAGTGACTAAGAGTGAGTAGAGAGAATATTTAGTACTTCTATGGCGTCCTTGATCTTCAGTGACACAAATGTTATGGCTATTTTTCTCTTTAACTCAAAATATCCAGCAGGTATTGACAAATATTTTCACAGAATGATAGAATAGTTTCAGTTGGAGGGGACTTTGAAGTCCACTTAGTTCAATCATCCTGCAATAAGCTGGGACATCCTTAACTAGAGGTTGCTCAGAGCCCAGTCCAACGTGACCTTTAATATTTTCAGAGATGGGGCATCCACCACCTCTCTGGGCAACCTGGACTAATGTCTCCCTACCCTTATTGTAAAGAATTTCTTCCTTATATCTAATTTAAGTCCACTCTCTTCTAGTTTAAAACTATTAGCCTTTGCCTTATTGCTACAGGCTTTGTTAAAAAGTTTGTTCTCTTCTTTCTTGTGAGCCCATTTTAACTACTGAAAGATCACAGTAAGGTCTCCCTGTAACCTGACCTTCTCCAGGCTGAACAGACCCAGCTCTGTCAGCCTTCCTTCATAGGAGAGGTGCTCCAGTCCTCTGATCATCTTCGTGGTCCTCCTCTGGGCTCACTCCAATGGGTCCTGTGCTGAGGATCTGTCCCTTTTGTAACCTTGCTCTCCAAACTTCTGGTACCCTGTTTCTGAAGAGCTTGGCAGGAGTAAGTTTGCTGTCAGCAGGTGCTGTAAGAAGGTGCCAGGCAGGCAGAGCAGTCCCTGCTTCCTGTAATCTCCTCCTGCAGACAGCTACCACTGTGAGCCTTTGCCTGGGTAATGGGTTTTGCCCAGTGGAGAGCCTCCTGGTACTGACTGCTATTGCAAATTACTCCCTCTTCACTGGCAAGCTGTGGACCACAAGGTTGTCTTGGGGGGGTTAGGACTAGCTTTGGCATGGCACTGGTTTTTTTTTTTAAACTTTCACGTTTAGGACAGAAGAAAAATAAGCAGCAAAGATTGCTTATATTATTATTGATATTGTGTTTCTTCTGCTAGAATATTTTCCTGTTTTTTTTCAAGATGTTGTCTTTTAGAGGTTGCACAGGTCCAATTTAATTTTATTCTTGAGTAGATTTAGATACTTACTGTGTCTTTGGTGAGGTGGAGCTGCTAAAGCTCAGAATAAGGTATGATGTGAGTAGTAGGAAATCATCACCCTACTATGGTAGGGAAAAAGGAGAAGGATCACTGCTTACCCTTGGGTTGAATACCTGCAATGTATAGTCATAGTTCAATTTTGCTGTAGTACTTGAAATTTTGATCCTTCTTAAAGAGGACAACTAAGAAATATTTATGTGAGGCAAAACCCCTAAAGCCTGTGTTGATGCTAATCATCTGATGATACTTAATTTTCCATTCCCTGCCGGCCTTTCCCTCAGTGTGCAACTAATGGAGCTTCCCTTGCACCTGGTCACTTGTATATTCCAAACACAATCTATAAGCTTGGCATTTTGGGCTCTTACCAGTCTGTTTAACTGGATTGAAAGAGGCCAACTGATTGAAGAGGTCTGGAATGCACACCCAGGCCCATCAATAGACCATGCTACTACACGAGCATCACTTCCTCAGGAACAGTTGTGTCTGAAAATAACTCCCTCGAGGAGAGATTAATTTGCATAACTCTTCAGATGACATACCTCTGTGATAATTGTAGCACATTTGATAAGATCTGAAGAAAGACAATATCCTGTCCTAATTGACTAGTGGTGAAGCCAGTCAGGGAATCTCCTTGTGGAATGGGAGATTTCTAATGATGAGGCTGACAAAAGAATGAATCTGGAATAAAACTTGATGTTGGGGGTAAAAAGAATTTTGGGTCATACAAAACTGAGGACTTTAATGGGGAAAAAAAATTCACAGTTTTGCTGACAATACCAGCAGATGGATACCAGCTTTCCCCAAGCTATCCTTCCTATTTTACTTGGCTGTGACCACTTGAAGGGGTGGCAGAGATGTCTGCATGTTTAGACCACTCCATATTTCACCACCCTACAGAAGCTGACAGTCAGACCGCCAAACATGGGGATAGATTCAGAATCATATCACTGTTCTTGAACTTTAAAGTGCTACTAAAAATAGCTTGCATCCATGAGAAGAAGTTTGATGTCTTGCATCTGGCATTTGTGGGCCAACCCCTTTGGGAACACGGGCTAGCAGCTGAAACCAGATGCCTGGCACTGAGTGAGAACTTCTCTCAATCATGCAGGTGGTAAATGCACCTTTTTTTTTTCCTAGAGGTTTCTTGTCTTTGAATTTTATACATCTGTGTATTCTTTCCTGTTCTTAAGGATCATCAGCAAGGCCTGTCAGAATTTTGCTGTAGAGATGGGAGATGGAAAAAAAAGTGGGTTGTTAACACTAGAAAGCTTCCTGGTGCCATGCAGGATACCAGATTTGCACAGTTTTGTGGTGTGCAATGTCATTCCACGATGGAAATCAAACTTTTTTATTTAAAGTCACATCCATGTAGGTATGACTGTAAAGATGTGTTTCACACAAGGTACTGAGTAGGCTTTTATTGCTTTTAAGTGGCCCTACACTCCATGTTCACCACAGCAAACCATCACAATATTAAAGTACTCTGTGCACATCTATGTGCACCCTTGAGACGCATTGGTATATAGAAGTAATGACTTTACATCACTAGAGTGTGGACTTATAAACAATTTTTGCAATAGCATTTTAACAATTCACTAAGAGCCTCCAATCTTTTTAGCAATAAAACCCATCACTTGCTCAGCATGTGGCCTTTAATCAGCAGTCTTGCTTAAAATCACTACTTATCCAGTTATTATTTTTTAGTGTGGTTCATAGTGAGCGTCAAAAAGTGTAATGTCCACTTTCCAAGTAAATAGAAAAACCCTTCTGCCTCTTTTTCTTTCGCTAAGTCAAGGGTATTATCATGGCACTTGGGCTTTTTCATTTTCCTAGTAATAGCAATGTTTCAGTTCACCTTCAGGTTTAAATACAGATGGAAATTCACATATTTGCTAGTGTTGCTCAGTGAATTCTATCATAGTGATTGTTTATCATATCCAGCTATCTAGATGTTAGGAAGCAGAAAAATTCTCCTCTTAATGGTACCAACAGTTGCTGGAAGAGCTGATTACCACTTTACAAATAATCAAGTATTTCACCTTATATTTGATGCTCTGCAATCTAAACCAAGACACATCTGATGTTGCTCCATATACTAGTTTGTAATTCTGAACTGAAAATAAAAATGCAGGTGGTGCATTTTCACATTTATCTGAGGGGTTCTTCACCTGAATAACAAGGGAGAAGTGAGCTTCCTCCCAGCGATGTGGGCTTGGAGCTGAGCAGTTTTTAGTGGTCCATGCAGGTACTTGTTTTGCAAGCAGTTGGAAGATGGGGTGGTTGAGATCAAAGTTTTGTTCATAACACATAAATCCCATCTATATTTCAGTGTTTAGACAAAACACAAGTTAAATAATGGGGAGCACACAAGGTTTAGTGAGGCTTCAAAAGTAAGATCATGGATTCCTCCTGAATTTCTTTAAATATTTATCTGTATAACTGGGTACATGTATATGCATTTACTTGCCGTGTTGTAATGCAGAAATACTGGTGAGATGTTATCATCCAGCAATGTGGTCCCCTATTACCACTCTTACAAGTTTGTGTTTGCAGTTTGTGTGTCTCTCCATCCCTTTTATGGGGAAGACTGCCATGGAAAAGCCAAGAGGTGTTTCTAGCAGCCTTCCACCATTTGTTCACTGCTCTCCATCATCTCAGGTGTATTCCTTCACTGTGCCCCAGGGGACTGTGATACCTTGGTTTGTACAGCCTGAGTCAGAAAAATACCCACTGCCTCAGGTGGTCACTGCTGCTAAAGTGCAGGGAGCAACCCAGCTGGCAGTAGTAAGTGTTGGAGAAGAGCAATGAGCAGTCAAAGATGACAAGGTTGTATGAATAAGTTTGTTAAAGAGGAAATGGAAATATTGGGTTGAAACTCATTTTATCTAAGAGCTAGCACAACTCAGTAACAGCAAAGGAAAATGCAAGAACAGGGAAATAAGCCCTGGATTGTAAAGTTTTCAGTCCGGGGCTAGGGGAGATCTTAAAGCCTGTCTCAGTCAAATTTTGCATTAGTGCCTTCAGATCTGCTCCTTCCATATGCTAAAATAACCAATAAAAATTACACAGCATTATTTTATCATTCCTCTCCTCCCCACCCCCCAAATATTTTCCTCTAAGTGTGTCCTTGCATAAGATAATGTTTTTACCTGTGAGATTTTTGTATTCAGCCTGGGAACTGTAAATGGAACTGAGGTGTTTGGGTTTTGGTGTGTGGGTTTTTTGGCTGTTTCTTTTCTTGTATGTGTGTTCATTATTGTCAGCAAAAAAATTACCTCCATAATATTTTGTGCCATAGTTACAAAAGATACAGTAATCCCACTTTTATGGCCACCAGCCATCAGCATTGCTTGTATGCAGGTTTAGGAGCTTTCACTTATTTCAGGTACAATATGTTTCATCATATATTTTGCTTTGAGTACTGTGAAGTTATCCCCTGACCAAGCATTCAGATACCTTATTTGCATACAAGTTTTGGTTCTTCAGTGAAACAACTTACAGTGCAGGCCACAGGAAATGGTGCTGGGATTGGAGAGCCACTTGGATGGCACTTGTTCCCTTTGCTAATTGAAAGGGAAATTACAGACTCTAGTGCTTCACTGTTCATTACCATCATCTGCCAACAGAGTGGCTGTTTATCTGTGTATTCTGAGCTCTCTCTGATTCTCTTTTTAAAAATTATATTGCTTTTGTTCTCACATTCTCCGTTTGGCTAGAATTCAAACTGCTCAGCAGTATGTCAGAGCATGCCAGGTCTTTCCCAGATCACTTTTATGGTGATAGGTTGATGTAAAAAGAACTACTGGTCTGCTGTGGGAGCATTTATTAATGTATGCCCTGAGCCACTCTAATCAGACATGCTATGACTTTTTGTAGTGCAGGAGTGCTGCAGGACATGAAAAGCAAAGCTTCTGTATAGTCACGCAATGGTTCAGAACTGTCGAGAGTAAAAATTAGACAAATCCACTAAGCCATTTCACCAAGTCCCCTCAAGGCCATCCATTTTGTTCCTTGCAGACTTGTCTGCCTGTTTTATGTGGTCTCATCCAGAATGCATCACATCTGGGATTTTGCCCCTCCCCTTGGGAGGCCACCAGAGCCCAGGGCATCTCGCTGTTAGAGCACTTTGGATGATCCCTTCTGAGATCTGTGCTCCTTAGCTACTGTGCTGCTTCTCTGGGGCAAGCACTGCCTGAACATTTCCAAGTGTAACTGCAGAATTTGCCAATCTACCAGATGAGACTTCCTTTTTTAAAATGTGCTTGGGAGGAATTGGTTCAAAATATGGTTGTTATACATTGTGTGCTTTATTTTTTTAAGGTGTTTTTCCAATATACTGTAATTGTCATATTTAAAATTTTATTGTAAAATTAGTATTTGGTCGCACTTGCCATTATCACTCAAACCAACCATAATTCCATCTTTTTCATCAGTATGTGTAAAGAGTGGGGGACTCTGAAGAACCTCTGCCAAAGCAGCTCTTTGTACAGGTATGACTGCAGACACATGCTTAAAACCAGGTATTGGAAAGCTTCTTGTAATGACAAAGATGTGTAAGCCAAGGGAGAACAGTTTTCTTCTCTCTTCATCCTCCTTTATTTTTTTGTGGAAATAATTACCACTAAGCTGTAAACTAGCTGTTTTCCCCTTCTGAGATTTTGGTAGAAGAAAAATGTTTTGTAATGATAATGCAGAACTATTTTCCTTACTTTATAATTGGCAGAAGTAATGTGTATGTGACTTGTCAGTGAGACAACTGAGAAAAGAATCCATTACATTGAGTTCCTAGTAGTAGTAATAAGAGGGATAGAAGTTATGTTAGCCTTTAAAGATCCTAATTACAGCTTTGCTGTACTGAGAACTTCACCCAAATCCATGAGTTAGAGTCTTGATTGATTCCAAAGGGTAAGGGTTTGAAGGGTAGGGAGATGTGTAGAAGACATAAGCCAAGAATGTGGTGAGGAAGCAGTACAACTCCACTGGGGTAGGAGACAGAGGTGAGGACTGTGGAGTAGAAAAAAGGAAAATCAGGATTGTGTCATCGGTTTGGAATTTGGGCTTGAGTATCTGCTGAGGAGGGCAGTAGTGGGCTAGGAGCCTGTTGTGCCAAGCACAGCACAAACACAGAACAAAGGTTAGTCCTTGGCTCAAGGGGCAGTGCAAGGAAATGTGGCCACTGAGGCTGTTCTCCTCCAGATAGTCTCTGCAGGAGCATCTCTCAGTTTACAGTTTCTTGTTACCACCCCATTGCTTCCTTTGCTTCCTTTTCCTGGAATGTAGGAAACTGAGGAAAGGTCTCCAAGATATACCAAACTACAAAATCAAATCAGCTCAGGAAATTTCAGCAGAAGCTTGTCTAAGTTGTTCTTTAAAACCTCCAGAATGGAATGGATGCTATTTACAGATCCCTTCCGACTTGGGCTGTTCAGTGGTTCACAGATTCTAATCCACATAGTCAGGGTTGTTCTTGCCACTCCTATCCTCCTCCTCACGAGCCAGTGGGTCGTCTTTATGCTGCTAGTTTGTAACTAACTCTAAATGTCACTGATATGCAATATATTTGGGGTATCAGAGATGCCTGAGCTTATTACTGCACTGAGCAGGAGACTGCTAGGTAATTCACGTTTCACTAATACATTGCATTCCCTTTACCTGACTAAATGAGGAAAAAAGACCCCTTTGACTCAGAGGTGAAAAAAAGCAAAATTAAAGTCACCTCACAGAAATTGTAGCTGTGAGCTACAATTTTTTGAATTTTAGGCTGAAAGTCAGCCAAAACCCACAAGAGCATTTAATCAGAAATATGTTAATTTATTCCCAGCCTCATGTGGAGGCAGGAATTTTGTAACCTACATCTTCATGAAGCGTTTTGGTTTCTGCAGCAGTAAAGTGCTCTGCTACTGTATTGTTAATGCTGCTTTATTTAGGCAGTTCAATAGCCTTGATTCACTGGAACATGGAATAGCTCATGCAGTTTTCTCCACCTGTAGCAGAGATTCAGCACCTTCATCTTAATGAGGACACCCGTGGTGTGAGGATAGTGGAAAACTGGAAATTGATGAATTAGGGATTTCCTCTTGTGTGTGGCGAATTACAGAACAAACCCATCTGCTTACGTTAAACAAATGCTTCCTACTGGAAGAAATAATTTTTAGCATGTGGGCATGAATTTTTTGTAATTCTGTGAATTATTTCAGTCCAACTGCTCATGCACCAGAGGTCGAAGTACAGCAATACCCTTTCTCTCAGTCCACATGCTCTAATACTGCCAGGCCGTGGGGACATGTAATCTGCAACCACACGAGTACTTATTATAACATCTCTCCTGGCTCTCAGAATTACCATCAAGATGAAACCTAAATGTCTGTGTCTCATATAGCTAGTCTAGTTTGCTGGACAAACTATTATTATCAAGGGTTATAAAAGAGTCCTGCTCAGAATAGCTGATGGTTTGAATTCAGTCCATTGAACCCTGATGAATTGGTCTCAGGACTTCATTGTTTTCTCTGAAGAGTTTCTGGCTGCCGCACACAGTCTTGTGTCAAATGCCACAGAAGGTTGAATATACTCTCATCATTATCTACAACTATATTGGTATTTAAATCCCACCTCCAAGAAAGCAGCGTGATGAATTGTAATTTTGTGCTAAAATCTGAACTGCTTAATGAATTTGTTGCTGTCTGAGGGACGCCTCTTTGCTGTCATGAAATTGCTTACTGAGGTGGAGTTAAATTTTCCTTCTGCATAAATGCAGTTTCCACTGTGTGGTAGGTCATGTAGATTAAGAAACATTTTCAGAACGCTGAAAAACCACTCAGAACATTTATTCCCTGCAGTTGCTATAAGGGCTGACAGAGTTGCCAACCAGGCTTACCTGCAAGCATCTTAATGAGGGCAATGAGAGCAGCATCTCGATGTGCGTCACGCAGCACAGCTCAGTGACGGAGGCACTCAGGCCTCATCAAGAGACCTGACAACTGCTTTTGTGTTTATTAGAAGAATCTGGAAGAAAATATATCTGTTCATGATGTTTGCCATTATTTGGTTGCAGTCAATAAGTGTGTGTCTATTAGCTTGGGCCTACTGCTCTGAATAAGACTGATGGGCTCATTAAGGAAAATGAGTCAGTGAGAATATTTTTTAATCATTTGCTGTTTAAGTGGTGTCACTGTTAGCAGGTAGCTGTTAGTGGTGAAATAGAAGGACTTTTGAGTATGAAAGCACAGTGGAGATGCAGGAAAGAAATAAATTCTTAGTTATTACAGGTATAGGCCAGCGTTCCTAGTTCTTTATCCTTACCTGTGACACTGATTCCCTCTGTGAAGATGGGTAAAGCACTTCAGTTCTCTGTGCCCCACTGCAATAGCAAGTGGCAGCTACTGCAGGAATGTTAAGAGCTGCATCACTACATACAGCATTTGCCATGGTTGTGCCTGAATTACCCCACAAGTTTTTAAAAAGCAATTATTACTCATTGTGTTCTTTTTTCTGAAGTCAAGAAAAGGGTGGAGCAGTGACTATTTAGATTAACGCTGCAACATGGCAGCTGCCAGCTTCCTTCCTTGCTTTTTTTCAGCCTTCAGTGGAAAAAAAATCCTCAGTGTTGTGCCAGTATGATTTTGTGTGCCTGTGTTTAACTGTGACTTTAGACACAGATTATTCACAGAAAAATTACTTCTATATGTTGTCCTGAAAGTGGGAAAGCCTTGACAATTTTTAATATTTAAATACATTTTGTACTTTATAAGGACCACCAGAGTTGGTTTTTTTATCACTTGCAAGGAACCTCATACAAGGACTCAGGCCTCCACAGAAATCTGACATCTGTCTGAGAAAGAAGCATGGGACAGAGGTGTGGGAGGGAGAAGTCCACCTTCATGGATTCCATATCATGCTGTAGCAATTCTAGTAAGAGCAAAGAAGTACATTTTAAGAAAACTTGGTTCAGTAAGTTGTCAAGGCCTTCCTGAAGGGTTTCAGATAATGCATTCTTCTAGTTATTAAACTCTAAATATTCAATGTCTTTTATCTAAAAGATGCATTTAAATCATATTCATTAAAAAAACATACTTGATGCTGTTAGAACTGTGTCTCTTGGCCTCTAGTGGGAGCATAAGTTCCCTTCCCCTGTTGATTTAAAATTAACAAGGACAGGAAACTAATAAAGCACGTTAATTTCCTCAGCTGCAGTGCCCATTGCAGGCTTCAGCATTCATTCCTCTCCCAGCTCAGGAGTTAGGGCTGATGATAGATCAAGGTCATCTTTGAGGCTAGCTCCTTCAGCAGGACAGGTTCCCCTAGTAGAAATCAACAGCATTTCCATTGCTACTGCTTAAAACCCTTGGTGTAAAACACCTGTATTGGAGATCAAGTTCAATGTTGTTGGTAAATCAGCAGACAAGGGTTTTCACATCTTGCTTCTCTTAAAGAAACACTCACTAATTAAAGCTTTCCAATTGCATAAATATTTATATTCTTTTGTTATTGTTCTATTGTACTGTGTGAAAGAGGGCAATTGGAAAGAAAAATAAAAATGACAAAAGAGAGGTCTCTCTTCCTTTTTGCATGGCTCCTTGCCCACCCCTTCTCCAAAAGAAAAGGTTGCTTAATATTCAGCAAGACACTCAGCAACAGGAGAGGATCTCCTGCCATCTTTCTGTGCACCTGTACTCATATAAATGCACTTGCACAGAATATGGAGGTTTCTAGAAACACATAATTAAAGTTATAGAAAAGCTTTTATTACTAGAACATGAATTTGAAACATCTGGGATAGACAACACTAGAGCTATGGTTCAAGGACACCTGGAAGATGGCATCTATGAAACAATCTAGATTTTTTGAAGGCTGTAAGATGCCAAAGCAATGTCGTTCTTTTTAAGCCAATCCTGTGTAGCCTCCGTGTTGGTTTTGGCTGAGGCAACGTGTGGCCCTGCTCAGCCAGAAGATGACACAGTATAATTCTGTTATATTAAGTGGGAATACATGACTTGCTATTGAAGAGCATGGACTGTACATGACAGTTCTGTTATGCAAAGGGATTGAAGGGATGTCAAACTGTAAAGGCTACAACTTGAAGTTGTAAATTCAGTGTGGGGAAGAGCTGGGCTGTCTGATTACATCTGCAACACCCAAAGGATTTTCAGTTCTTTTCAAATACCAATAGTCAAAGAGCCAAGGAATCCTGCAGTGATGCTTTAATCTCCTGCCTCACTTCTTTTGTTTCAGGCTTAATGAAACACTTTAAATTAGTCACTAACAGACAAAGAAAGAGATACAACCATGAGTCTTATAGATGCACAAATCAGATTGCATGTCACCCTGATGATAAGGAAACAATAATTAACATCTTTTATAAATAAGAGTTGCTTGGTTGCAGAAGAGTACGGGAAATTGCAAGCTTGAAGACAGGTCTGAGCTGTGTCAAATTTGCTGGGCTTGGTGGGTGATTTGATTTTTGTCCCTTGTTCTCATGACGTGAGAAAGAATGAGGGAAAGGTCCACTGGGGGTGGGAAAGTCTGACAGCTACAATGCTCAGAGTCCCATACTGATGATGAGCATGAATAAAAATACCGTTGTCATATTCCCCCAATTCACAGAAGCCTCCTGCACCTGTTTTAGCAGTTAGCTCATAAATTCAGCCTGTTTATGCCAGGAGCACAAAACTGGCTCCTGCAGTCGGAGCAGGAATTGCTGCAGTGTCCAAATGTGTGTGCCTGGCTGCATGGGGACAGGGTTGTGTATGCATACAGATAAATTAGAGGGTGTAAAGCACAAAAATACTTCTAGCAGCGGTCTCAGTCTCTTCAGGTGCTGGAGAGATCCACCGGCTTCCCTGGAGAAACATCAAGGATCAGCTTTTGTGAGTGCCTCCCAGCCAGAGAGGGTCAGAAGGGAGGATGAGGAAATGTGTGCTGCTTTGGGCTGCAGAAGCTTTTAGCTTCAGTGTGGGATTGCTGTACCTCTGGAGATGAAGGCTGAGGGCTTTCATTACAGCTTTTTTGCACAATTACAATTTGTCTAATAGCTATGTATGCTGCTGTAACAGCAAATCTATTCTGCTTTCCTGTCTTTGCTATTTGCTAAATATAAATCTCCTTTCCTTTAAATGAAAGATTGGCCTCTGTAAACCTAATACAGTGATTTGTGTAATGAGTTTATTTAAATTCCTACCATGTTTTATCAAGTTGCTTCTTTATCTTTACACTGCAGTTCAGGTTTTATATTTTAATCAACTGGGAAACGGAACATGAGGAAAAAAGTCATCTAGCTTGTTATCTGCAAAGGTTTTTGGAAAGCAGATGCCACATTTAAAAAACAATGTTTTAATACATTTTTGCCAAACTTGTGATATAAGGATGAGCTTAGAAAAATCTCATCTGAATTGTAATTCCTACATAGGCACCAATTCTAGAGCTATAGAAAAGCAAGAGTCTTAGATAGAAAGCATAAAGAGAACCAAAATCTGTTGTGCCTCACTTTTTGTCAATTCACAGAAGTAATGTGACTTTGTTGTTTCCCTTGCCTCTAGTTATCTTCGAGGCAGAGTTATGGACTTTTGGCTGAGTTTGTAACTACAGCCAAGAAATTACCTTCAGAGACATAGATTTTGGTTTATCATTTGAACTATTGTGATAAGTAACAAGTAATATTTATGAAAGGGAAATTCTGCTGTGTTCTGTGATTTAGGTTCCTGCCCATGGATTTTGTGTAACATATATTTCCCTTTCTACTTGAGTCTTCCAAACCCCGAAGCTACAGCTGATCACAAAACACAAGAAAATCACAGCAGTTTAGTGCTTTATTTTTGGAACATTTTCTTGTATATTCTTGTGATTAATGTGTATTTTCTGCAGCTTTGAAGAGGAAATAGCTATAGTGAGGTGTTTTTTATGAGCTGCCAGCCCTAGAAACTATTGGTATATGACTGTTGTTGGCTAGAAGATTTGCTTTTTGCTTGAAAATATTGTATTAATTACTGTGTTTGGAAATGTGTGATCAGTGCAGATAGGAATTATTATTTTCAAGATGGCACAGGAGTCTTTGTGCCTTTTTCTAGTTTCTGTGGTGGATGGACAGGAAGAAGGGAATTGATACATGTTGGGAAACAGCCTTGTGACAGCAGGAGGTTTGGACACTAGAGATTGTTGAAAATTTCTCTTTAGTTGTCCTCAAATTGCACATCAACCCAAAATGTTCTTGCTTACTTGAAGACATTCTTACTTGAAGAAAAGTGCAGGGAAATGAAGGAAAAAATATAGTGAGGGCAGCAAATACTTAAAGCAAGAAATATTTGCAAAACCTGGTTTAATTTAGAACTAACATCAATTTGCTGAAAACAAATAATACCAGCTGCAGAGGGAGTGCATTCCTGCTGTTCTACAGTAGATTGCAGAGTGTATTTGACTGGGTTGAATCACTTGAGAATACCCACTCAGTGTGTGCACATTGAAACCAGGATCTGCCTGCTTTGGTGGTGTCAAACCTCACTTTGGGAATGGAGATAATCCAACTTATTGCAAGTCAGCTTCTGTTCCTCTGGGGACATTTCTGACTTTGTAAGCTGAGGCAGGGCTCTTTACTCTGCATTCTCTTTCTCACTCTTGGTCCCACTGGAGGATGGCTAATGCCAGAGCAGCTCAGGCTCTGGGGCAGCTGGGGGGCACTGCCAGCCCCGTGGCTACTCCTGGCTGCTTGCAAACACCTCCGGTGCTGTAGTCTGTGATCTCCTGCACTCGCCTTAATCCATGACCTGCAGCTGAGGTGCTCGTGTCTGGTGAACCCAAGGCACTGAGATATGTTATTGTGTCAGGAGGTGCAATAATATTTTAGCAGGTGAACAGTATGAGAAATGAAACTGTTGTGGGAACAGTTATTCTTCAGTCAGACATCTCTTCTTTGTGTCAAAACATCAGAGTTTTTCTGATTCTGGAACTAAAATGGACTAGTCCTTGCTCACTATTGATAGCATCTCACTTAGCTCTGTCTCTCAAAGTTTCTCTTTTAGGATGACTTTGGGGAGATTTCAGTATCTTTCAGATTACTGCTATGTTTTCTATACTTTCATGAAGTGTTTTTAATATGTCTTCCCAGCACCTAATCAAACTTTAACTTGCCATAATAATACAGATGACATTCCTTATTTATATGATTTGCAAAAAAAAAAAAAAAAAGTTTATTACCCTCTTGCTTAGCATTTTACTGTTATCACAGGGGTTATTATAGACATTTGGTTGCCTGACTGTCCTGTATTTCAATTGTTTATGACGCATGAGTCAATTAAAATGACACATTTTTCAATGCTGCTAATTAAATTTATAGCATAATCATTAGCAGTTGCTTCTAATTTTTTTTCATTATTAATTCTGTTGATAAAAAGTTTTAGTGCTAACTATTTCCACCAAGAATTATAAGGTCTAAGTCTCAGCAGGGAGGACTATGCTTGAATATAAAATACTTAAATATAAAATTGTTTTACTATCCGTTTGGAGGTTTTGATGCTTGAATGGTGGTTTGAGAGTCAGTCATTTCACTCAGTTTATGACTTTGGTTTACATAGTAATTTTCATCACTTAAGGAAAGTAATCATGCCAAATGCCTCAAAATGAATACATATTTATGTCTATTTGCAATACATTTATTTGTTGCTGTTAGGCAATTAAAATGTTTTTAGGCAGACTTCAAAACAGAAAAATTGCAAACCCTCTGCTTCCCACCCTCTTTGCAAAGCCATTTTTAAGGAGGACACAGCTTCATGCAGGTGTATACATGTCTGTATATGTGCCTACATGTTTGCTCATCACCTGTGCCAAGCTAGGAAGTTCCAAGGGATCTAGTGCAAGTACAACCAATTCCTTCAGATCCTTTAAGTCCCTGTGTTTTCATGGCTTAGCATAACTCCAAAATGTGCTCCAAACTCAAAGAAGTATGGGGGAGCTTCATTTTCCTTTCTCTTCTAGCACAGCAGTCACAAAATTAGCAATATTAGATAGCAATGTTGTATTGGACTGAAGTTACCTTTTTTTATACTCAGCAGACAGTTTAGGAGACAGATTGGCAGCATGGCTGAGGAGCTCATAAATCCAGATCACGTCCATGGTAGATGTTATCTATGTTATTTGTTGAGTGCAAATGATAAACAGTGGTTCATCAGCCTTTTTAAAGTGAAGTTTAATTTTTGTGAACAGTAGCACACTTGAAAAATATTTTTACAACTATGAAATGGGTTGTACCTTTTTTATTAGGTATCTGCCGTGTGACCATACAGCTATTCTAATAAAGACATTTTCCAAAAAGCCCCTTTTTTGGGGCCTGACCTGGCCTTAGCTTGGCAACTTGCTACTTAAAGACACCCCTTGGTTCAATAATTCTCAGCTTTGTGTGAACATCTTCCTCCGAGTGTTTAACCATCCCCAGGGTTGAAAAATAGAGTAACTGACCAGACCTTTACTGTAGTCCTAAAGACTCTATCCCAAAGCAGTACAGGTTATTAACTTAGCTGTTCCCATATTGTCATGGAAGAGTAATCAAATTTTGTAACACAGCAATGACAAATGAAAAGTGCACAGTGAATCCAAATAATGTGTCCTGGTTGGAGAGATAGACAAATTCACAAGTGCTGTGTCATGTTTGAGGCCACCATGGGTGTTTTAGTTTAAATTTGGAACAAATTAGTAGTGAGCAGTATGCATTTCCTTATGCAACCAGTAAGCCCAGAAGCATAAGTAACTGAGAGCAGGAAAATAAATGCTATATAAATGCTGTCACCTTCTGTGGCAGAGGTATTAGGTTAAATTTAACCTGCCCTCCAGTCACAGAAAACCAAAACATCCTTAATTAGTGCTTTGAATTTCAAGAGGTAAAAACAGAAGGTATCCTCTGGTAATGTAACATTGTATAGGACCTTTCAGGATTGCATTTTAGAGGTAGATGTGGCTGTCTGAGCAGTTTAGAATTATCTGTACTTCATGCCTCCTGGTTGGCTACCTAGAGACATCATCTCTAGGAAGGTTCCTGGAAAGCAACTGCTCAGGTGAAATCAGTGCAGGCTGACTAACCACACCCTGTTTCTGAGCGTGGTTAAGACTGGGGATTTACTCTCTCCACTGCTCCTTGCCCTTTTCTTTTTTTTAATTTAGCATGCTCTGTGTATGAGCTGGTGTAAAGAGCTGGGTTTCCTGGGATCTCAGTGGTCTGGATGTGCAGGTGAGAAGATAGTAATCTTGTCAGTTCAAGAATTGCCTTTCAGACTCTTGTAGGTTGTAATTAATATTTTGGAAAATATTTTTAATGAACTAAATGTAAATATTAGCAAAGACTGCCTGCAAACAAGCATGTGAGAAAGGATTGGAGAATGTTCCTGGTAGGAGGTTGAATTTAACATTCAGGGAAGTAATCTCTGTAAAAATTACTTGACTTGCTAGACTATATATTTTTAAAGCAGCAGAATAGAGTCTATTTAAGTTGGTAGTGTATAAGTGGTGCTATCAGTTGTATGTACAGTATTTTATGGGGCATAAAAGAGATAGGATATTTCCCAGCATATTCTATCCTATGAAATCTATAAATCCTTTTTTTTTTTTATTTAGTATTTTGAAATAAGAGAGGTATTGCATGTGGCAAAGTGCGGGACAAATTATGGAGAGGAGGTGAAAGGAGAAGAAGAAAGGTTATAGAACTAAGATGGTTGAAGTTAACACAACTCTCCTGCAATTCAGACAGTAGCACAGTTGACAGTGTTTGAAATTGTGTGCTTTTGAGAGCAAGGCTAAACTTTCCTTGGCCAGAAAGCCAGGTGTTGGAAACTGGGGACTGCTGAGTGCAGATTGCATATCATAGAGTTTTTTGTCTTTCAGATGAAGATTGGTAGTGGCTGTTGAGTATGACTGGGTGGATAAACACTGTACTTTTGTATAGTAGTAGGCTGTGTGTATATATATATATATATATATATATATATATTTGTATAGGCAGTATAACACTTTGGGGTTTTTTTGTGTATAAATTTAATCACAGGTTTTGGTAGTTCTGAGTTAAAACCCAGTTATTATACAAGAGAATCTTGGGTCCTCTGAGCCCTTGGTTTTTCCAGACAGCCTGGATTAGAACATCTCCTTGCAGCTTTATTTATAACAAAGTACCAGAGAGATAATTGAAATGCCTGACAAGCGAGAGAATGGGGGACATACCTCACAGTTAAGTTTCACTATAAGTGACACTGCTTCTCCTTTTGGATCTAAATTACACACAGGCCATATAAATCTACTTCAGTCCAGCTATTACAATATCCTATTATAAATCACATATGCAGACATGCTTTTGAATTCATCCAGTGTGCTTATAAATTAAGCCCAGAACCTACTTTCTTTTTCCCTCCCCAAACTTTGTCCGTGCTTGACATAACAGATTATGGTCTCAAGTTTGTGGTCTAAAGATACAAGAGGGTTGTACTTTTCTTTCTCTGTGTAGACATTAGGAGAAAGAACTTCCCACTTCAGGGTTCCCAACCCTTTGAATTCATCCTTTGTCTCCAGCAAATCAGAGAGTTGTGCAAATATGAATTGTGACAAATTTGCTGTTTCTGCATCTAGGCTGAAAGCCTTGTTTTTCCCACTGGTCCTTTTTTTTTTTTTTTTTTTTCTTGGAGATGGGGAGGGCATAACCCAGTTGCAGTTTCTGAGATGCAGCTGCATGCAGTGTGGTCTTGAGAGTGTTTTCCCTAGGTAATGTTCACTCCCTGCTAAAGTACCCTCACTGCTGACAACAGGTGTCAGCAGCAGATTATCCTTGTGGAGGAAACAGAGCTGGAGGGAATCACAGATTTTTGACAGAGATGACGGTAGGGAAACCAGCAAATACTTTAACTCCTAATGTGAAATCTATGAAAGCTAATGCTTCTGGAATCCACATCTCAAGGTTAGTGGTGCTCCAGAAAATAGGGAGAAGAGCAACTCAAATAATAAAGCACATAAAGCCAGCTGTGTTGCAAATTGATACTGAATCATCTGAGTTTGGAGAGAAGGCTGAAAGAGGGTTGGTCATGTTTGATGAAGCTGTGCAGGCAGTGGATAAAATGAGTGCAGAGTTACTATTAGGATCCAACTCTGTGTTTTTTTCATGTGGTTCTGCTTTCATGTGCCTTTATTACTCTGGATTATCTATTGGTGCTTGCATCCTCAGGAGGAACAGACACAGATGCACTTGTTTTTAAGGAGTGTATGTGAAACTTCCCTCTGGACACTTAAACAGGAAAGAAATGGTGTGTTGAGTGAATTTAACTTGAGAAGCCAATAGATCTCTCCCACAGAATGTGTTACTAAAAGAAAAAAAGGATTTTCAAGTTTCCTGAAGTCTTTCAAGTGTGTTCACTTTTCAACAAAGTCCTTGTTGTCCGTTTTAAATAAATTACACAATCCTAGCAGTGCAGGAGTTTTTTAATCAGTTGACATTGTAATTGTCTTAGGGTAATCTGTTTTCACATGCAAATTCAGTTCAAGATGCTGAAAAGGGATTCATGTAGGCTGCCAGAAAATGCATGGGAAACACACTGTAGCTTTTCCAAAACACTTAAGCAGAAGAAATTCTCAGGCAGTGGGGAAAAAACTCCCACTTGCAAGATTTTTGTGCCAGAAAAATCTGTATCAAGGGCAACTACCCCACCCCCAAACCAATATATACAGTGAGAAAATGGTACAAATGTGCTACCAAAAAGTTATATATACATATATATAAAAAAAATTAAGACAGCAAAGTTGTAGATTGAGTCCTTACATGTCTTTCTTCCCTTCAGGTGTTCTTTATTATTATGCATACTGTGAACATTAGATTATGTGGTGTAATAGAAGACAAGCATAATGTGAATGAAGCAGTAAAGTTGGAAAATGTAAATTGGCTAGCTTAGGCTGTACAAACATAATACATTGAATATATTTGTCCTTTAAAAATTATTTTAAGAAAGGCAATGTATGTAGTCTGAAAGGTCTATATATCCATGATAGACCATGAGGTAATGAAGAATGGTGTGTTTTCTAGGTGGTTGTAGCAAAAGCAGGTGTGGTGCAGCCAAAAACCTGGAAGCTCTCAACCCTGTGTGTTCCTATGAGTAACATTGCAGGGAGGCAGCCCAAGTGTGTGGCATTTGGGTTCCCTCTGCTGGTTCAACTTAAGGCCCTGTCCATTATCTTGTGTGGTGGGATGGTATTCATGGAAAAATCCTGAATTACTTTCCTTTGTGGTTACATTTTAGGATCTTATGTAGTTAGCACATCTGCAAACCACTCCTCTTTGAAAGGTCTGTTAATGTACACCTACTCCCCAAATAAGCCTTTCAGAACATAAGCAGGTGCTTGGAGTAAACTTAAATAGGACTTAATAGCTCTACTTAATAGGAGTGGTGAAGGTAAATGCTTCCATGCTTTTCTGAATGAAGATCTTACTGATGACTTTGTCACTGGGAAGTTAAACAGGCAGTACTTGACACTTCACAAACCATTACCTTAAATTTGTCACCATCTGTAATGTCATTGTCTGTACAGCCATGAAAGTGGCACTGTCAGGCATAATGTGAAAGCAATAACAGCATTTTTTGAAGGCTTCATGAGTGAACTGTAGAAGTAAGGAAAGACACTGGTTTAAAAGCAGAATTAAAACTCCAACACTAACTTTCTTGCTAGCTTTTCTCATACCTGTGGGCAGGTGATTCCCTCTTCTTCCAGCTGTATGAACTGGTTTGAGTGCTGGAAGGCATCCCTTAAGTATGAAACAGCATGAAACTATCAGCTATAACATTAGTGTGTTACAAGGGGCAGTTGGAGCAAGGATAATAGTTGCTCTATCATGTCCACACCTTTAAACATGCTCTTTTGCAGTTAGTGAAAGAAGTCCTTAAAAAAAAAAAATCCCTCAAGTCTGAGTACCAAATAGAATTACTACATTCACAGTCACCTAGTTCTTGCACTTTTGTCCAGACATGTGTATTGATCAGTGTTTTAGAGAGTGTGGGAATGGGTGGATTTCTGGTGAGCCTCTGCACCAATGCTTTGAGTTTCTTCCATTTTGTGTTTTACTGCATGAAAGGGAGAAGAACTCATCCATGAGCTCCCTTTTGTCACCTGTGTCTTAAGTGGAGAGGACCCCGTGGGCTATGGCAGTGTGCCAGTCTCCCATAACCCTGTACAGGAGCACAGCAGCATTTAATCTGATCCTTTTATCCCCTCTGGCCTCTGCACTTCTCTTTCTTCCCCTGCAGGAAATAGGTGAAAAAGTGCTCTGGGGCCCATTGTCACTTACATAGTTGCTCAGATTCTAGAAGAATTATATTGAATAACACATAGGCATATTTATGACTGAATCTCCAGTTCTGAAAACTCCCAGCTCCTTTTTAGAGCTGATCTGGAGAAGAGTGGCATTGCTTCCAAGCTGTGCTTTGCTGTGTTCACCTGGAACAAGCACCATTTCTGCCAAAAGGTTCCTACTCCTCAGTTAAGTGTTGGCAACTCAAAAACAACTGCTAATTCCCTGTGCCTCCTGCTATAGCTGTAAATGTTTTCCCATTGTTCACTCTACTGTGAGCAACCTAGTGCATAATTCCATTGGAAAATCTCTAAAATCATGTATTCCCTACATAGAATCTTTCCAGACATTTGCTTCCTAGTGTGCATTTGGTCCTTAGTCCGAACAGTCTTAACTCCACATCCCACAAAGTCAGAGCAGGATTTTGTGGAGACTACAAAGACCTGTGAAACGTGAACAGCATGCAATTTGGAGACAGAGAAGCTAATTTTTCTGTTGGTTCTTAAGTAGACCAGAGCCTGTTCTCCCTGAAGAACTGCACAGTGCAGAATTTGTGTGTCTCTCCCTCAGGCTCTCTTTTCATGATGCCTTTCATGGGGTCATCCATCACCTGGGAACTGGAAGATCTCCTCCGTGTAACAGCAGTGCTCTACTTGCTGCTGATACCTCTAAACCTAAAGCAGGACTAATGGGAAGAAAATGGTACAGGTAGACCAGCTGCCAGATGGAAAATTATTTGCTGCAATGCTGCAGTTGCACAGAAGGAAGAAATGGCCATTACTTTCGGATTGCCTGTTTTTTGATATGAGAAACATATTTGTAATCTGCCTCCTCAAAATGCTGATGCAATGAGAATAAAAGGCAGTTGCTGAATTCTCTTCTTATGTCAAATTTTACGTGATATTTTGAAATTACTTATTCATTTTAAAGAGCTAGAAAATGTTCTAGAGTTATTTGAGGGGATCATACAGGAGGCAAACCAGCAAAATAATTAAGTTATTCAGTTGTAAAGAACATAAAAGCTTCTATTTTAGGAAAAAAAGGAATGATAGAGCTTGGTCTTCTGTGGAAGTTCAGAAGTGCTTGGATTTATTGCTGCTTCATGTTTGTCTGAATCTGAATTTATCCTACCAGCTACTTCTAATGAGAATGGTGCATATTTTGTGAGGAGCTTGCTCTGGTAGGTACTTCTTAAAAGATTTCGAGCTCCAGGTGAAAAATACATAGATTCAAAGCATAGTAACTCATATAAAAATCAATTTTTTAAATATGGCAGCTCTGTTTGTAAAAATTCTCAGTAGTTGTGCAAGTTTCCCTAAAAAATCTAAATGGAAAAAACATTGATGGAAAGTTTTCTCTGAAGTGCATTTATGAGAAGGTATGGCTTCGATAAAAGAAACTTCCTTCTGCTGAGGGGTGACAATAGTAAAAAGAATGTCCTAATTTCAGCAACTCAGAAGAAAACGCCTTAATGTCAGCTGTCCCCAAGAGATGTGATCTCAGAGCTTTGGCAGGAATTCTTACAAGTGCACTCTCTCTAGAAAGTAGAAAACCTGAATGTTTCTGTTCCAGGTTTCAATGCTGGCAGACTTAAAAATGTTCTCTGCTCTCTTGGACTCTGCTTAGCTGACAGTTCTGTGCTTTTTTTCTTTTCAGAACAAGTGTCTGGATTATCTACACAGACAAAAAGCAATAAAAATCTTATGCTATGGTATTAACTCTTTGTACCCACCATGGGAAACCACCCAGTTTTAATCAGGATATGAGCAAAAGTCAGGTATTCATGAGATCTGTTTTCCCCATACTCATATGAGTGAATGGAAAGGGACTGGAGAATAGCATAAATTTGCCATCCACCATGAAAATCCTCTAAGCTAATTTGATAAATTAATCCTGTTTTTTCTAGGAATTTCATCCCTGGTCTTAACTTAGATTTATCCATGCAAACCTTATGACAGTTTGTACAACGTGGTGCTAATAAACAGTCTGGAACAACTCTCTCCAGTGCATATTTTACACTGTGCGTGGTTTTGGTGAGACTCTTTTTTTCTTTAAAACCAAAATTATCATGTGACAAGTTGGCTGGCAATATAGGAAATAACTGGATAGTTAAACAATGTTGGCATTGAAGTCATGATCTTAAAGTTTTAGATTACTGTGAAAATGATGGAATATTTTTATTGTGGTTAAAATAAGAACTCCTGGCCATCTGTGCAGTGATATTATCATAAAGAAACAGGTATATTTTTCTGCTCCACTTCTGTCATATATTATTCATATTATGCTTGAGAAGTAAAATTCATTCTTCAGGGGATGCTTCCCATATAAATTTTATCTGTTAACTATTATGAAAATCTGATAAGTTTTCATTGTTTTTTCATGTTTGCTCATTTAGCAGAGGACGATATTTTGTTAATTGTGCCATAGCTACAATCAATCTTTTAAGAGGAGGTGAAGCAAAACCTGCATGTAAATAGTTTTAATCACCAGACTGTGATTGAACTCAGGTTACGTGAATGTTAAAAATAGAGAAGGCACAAACCAAAACATTTTTTATCAAGTTTCTCTTAGTATTTCATAGAACTTCAGCTTTTTCCATCAATTGCTTTTTACTAAAAATGAAGCAAATAGAAGTGATTAAAAAGTTCTGATAGTTCTTTTGTGCAAATTAGTGCCCTACATATGATTTGACACAATTTGATTTGGCCATATTTGTAACATCTATTTCTCCTCCTGTTTTGGAGAAAGATAAGAATAACTGTTCATGAAACACTATGGGCAAGAAGCACTTTCTATGTCCTCTAGGCAATCATATTGTGCCCTGAAGCATGATTAACCTGTCACATTGTATAAGATTGCATAGCTGCAAATTTTATTGAATAGTGGTGATTGCTTTCTTTAGTGCCTGAATGCAGCTTAATATCTCTTACCTAGTGACTTGAAGAACTGCTAAGTCCTGGTGTTGTGGTGTTGGAGAGACACAACTGTGATGTTCTGAACATGCATAGCAGCTCTTGGGTCTTCTATTGGAGCTTGGGGTAAATGTAAAACCTTGTGCAAGACTGACACAAGCTTTGTCTTTTGGTGAGTTTGTGTTTGTCATATTTGTTCCTTACTGGTCAGTGCTTCCTAGCAGTTAGTAACAGAGAACAGCACTTCAGTCTAGGCTGTGGGGATTGACATGGCTGACTTGTTCTCATCATCCCCTGCTGCTATCCAGCCCTGTTTCCTTTCCTCCTCTCTCTCAAGTTTTGAATGCTGTGTGTCCAAATCTGTTGAACAATTACAGATTTCTAGGAAGCTCTGTATCCTTCTGTTCTGGGTGTCCTGATTTCAAAGGATACCTCCACCTATTGCTGGGATTGACACCTCTGTCAGTTGATTGTTTATGGATGGAATGGGTCTGTACATGAGACATGTGAGCGTGGCTGGAGCATTCACGCTGTGTTCAAAGCTGGTATCACCTGCACAGGACAGCACAGCCCCAGCAGCTCTGTGCCCCAGCTTTGGAGATCCTACTGCTGACTGGGAAATTGTGCAAATTGTTTCCTAAGCTCCAGTAGGTTCATATGGGCATGGAAATACTTTTCCATTAGCAGAGAAAGAGTAGATGATGCCCTTCCTACATGGAAACAGAGCACAGGAAGAGAAAACCACAAGGGCAACTTCAAAGCAGTTTTCTTTCCTTGTTTCTTCTGTAGGGAGTAGTGGGCAATAAGTAGTAATGGCCTGTTCGTTTGATTTATTTTTTTATTTTTTTATTTTTAGACATTTTGGGGGATGGGTTCCTGGTCTGATACTATGAGTGATAAATTACCAGGATCATCTGGCAAGCTGTCAGCGTACTAACTACTTCCAGTGCAGATGTGAGTTGCAGGAAGGGAAGAATACTACAGAAAAATGTGAACAAACACCAAGCATATATTACTTTATAGAGTTAAGCTATACCTGAAGGTCATTCAGCTCAAGTAATCTTAGAGGTTGTTAGTGAGTATAGTGTATGGTCAGTCTTAGCCTGATATGTGTTACAATTATCCTGTTGTAGATAGGGCTCTTTGCAAGCTTATTGTCAAGGTGTCAGAGAAAGAACACCCAAATCAGGTTAAATTAAGTGATGGCTATGCTGTAATCACCACTAAGGTGGTAAAGGTGATGGACACTGACTAGGTTGAAGTGCCATAAGTATCATACCACAAATTGCTACAATGCCCAAATTCTTCTCTGAGCCTGTATAGCACTGCAAAATACTAACTAAAGCATTAGCTTGGTTTTCATGAGCAGTATCTAAATATTTATTCTTAGGTGAATTGTACTGGCAGGACAGAGTTTGTGCTTCCAAATGCTTATCTTTGTGGAATATGCCTGGTAGGCAGGCACATACGCTTAGAGAAGAGTTAACAGATGCTGTGGATGCTGGAGAAAATGCATTTATAGTGAAGTCCTTCTTTACTGTAATTACAGCCAGGATGGCAATCTCCAGGAAGGTCTTAAATTGGGTCAACAGCTAAAAAGGCTTGAGAAGAGACATTGATGACAGCGAGTGGTACATATACAGGAAATAAATGGCAGCGTGGTGCTGGGTGTGATAGGCTTTTAAATATTGTAAGGGTGCCATTAACATGTAAGTAATAATACATTAGAGAAAATATGGTTATCATGAGATGATGAATAATTCTCAGATGCCTTAAGAGGCATTAGGCTCAGAGGACTACTTCTAATCCTATGGGATTGAATACTCTGTAGTAGCTGTATTCCCTGGAATCATCTTGTACAGTAGCTATTAAAAATAACTTAGTTATTATTACTTGAAGAAGCTATGCAGCTGAGTGCTATCATCACTAGAAGTCTGCTGGTATAAGCTTTTCAGACATTTGCTTGTCCTCCCATCACCCCCTGCTAGGATTTTGCAGAGCCAAGCTGAATCCTGGTCTGTGGTTAAAAAGTAAACAAAAATCTTGTGTCAGATATTCACGTTCATGTGTGGGGCAGAGCAAAGCTGTTGCTTCAGATGCATACTGCAAGTAACTGTGGGACTGGAGTTACTAAAATAGGTTGAGTTTTTCGGCTGGAGTTAAAATAGATTGACAAGTAATCTATTTTAAAGGTGAGGAAGAGTCACCTGCCTTGGGGCTGCCTTTCAGGGAAAGAAGATTTTTGTTAGAAGCAGAAATTCGGAGGAGCCAAGGCAGATAGGATCCCATCAGATAAGCCCCTGGGACTGAGCACTGTTTGCTTGCCAGAGATCAAAAAATTTAAGTGCTCTGCATTTTCAGGCAGCTTGCCTCCCCTGTGACACATGGGAACAAAGGAAGTCTCAGCAGCTCTGTTAATGTGTTTGAGCGTTTTTCTGGACTGATAGTTTGGTATCTGGGCCCACACCAAACCTCCAGCACCTATTGACCTTTACCTTGTGGAGAGCCTGGCCTCTCACCTTTGTTCCCAGGCTGTCTGCAGCCTTGCCAGAAGCCATGGAGTCGTGGGATCCCAGGGCAGCCTTTACCCTCTTTGCCAGTGCCTGCCTCACTCTCATCATACCCTTTTCATTTGGTTACTTCCCAGTGAGATCTTTTCTTCTATTTACTGCTGATGTGTGTTTGGGGCTCATTAATAAATGTGAATTTTCCATGTCAGTAGAAAAGGTGTCTAAGTGATCATGGAGAATAATATAGATCAGGGAGGAGCATGCTGTGCAGAACAGCTTGGGCCTCTGCTGCACCTTTCCCTGCACTTCCTCTCATGTTTTTTTTTTTAATTTAGGTGCAGTAGTTAAAGGATGATAATAATGTACATCCTAATACCTTTCTGACGCCTCTTGCAGCATCTGAAACTGCAGGTTTTGCAAATGCTAGTCACCCTGAATGACCCTGGAGAGGGTTGTTTACACTGTTTGAATAAACTCGGTGACACAGATACTGTTCCATGTAAGTTGCATTTGATGTTATTCATGGAAATGTGACTAAGAACTCCATGTCAGACACAGTGTAGGCAGCCTATGTGCAAGGTTTCCTTCATAACCCTGGCAAAGCATCTTAATCCTGATTTTTAGGAAGTTCTTGTGCAATTTCAGCCTTGGACCTCCTCCCCATCCTGGCCATTACCAGGCATGTAAACATGCATACATGTACACGGCTCTGGTAGTGTGCCTCTTTTGTACCACATTTTTATTCCAGCCCAGGCTTCCAAATTGATCTGCCAACATATCTTGGATCTGATCTGCAGCACAGCTTATTGCTGTTCATAAACCACTGCTGATGTTCAAGTCCCCAGTGCTGTGGCAGAGGTCACAACATAGATTAACGTGGAGAGGAAAAGGGTTTTATTAGCCTAAATTACTTTGAATGTACACTTATTCCTTAAAGTAACAAAATTTTAATCAAGAATGGCAGGGCACTGCTCTTGGGGTGAGAGGTGTCCAGGAAAATGCCATGCTGAAATTTATGCTGATAACAAAATGAAGCAGGGGCGCCCTCCTTAAACTGTGTGCTCACACATTTGTTATTTATGATGAGTGACTGTAGAACAGAAAATGGAGAAGGGTAATGTTGATCATTTATACTGATCAATGATCAGTGATTAAAACAGTGCCAAGGAGAGAGGAAGTGCTGCTGAGCAATGAGTAAATTTGGCGTGATTTTTGTTTTGTGCTTTGGAACCTTGAGAAATGACTGTTATGTACGTATGCATGGTCCAGTTCTTCTAACTGGAGGACACAGGAAATCTTGGCAGAACCTGGCTTTCATCTGCATGGTGAAAGGAAGTATGGGCTGGCTTTGGGCTTTCCAGGTCTTGTTGAGAGACACTGGGTAAAATTCTAGCAGAGAACAAGAACTTGATTTTGATTTGATTTGATTTGCTCTGGTATACTGAATATTGCCAGTAGTAATTGATTCAGCAAATATGCTTTCCTAGGTCAGTGTGGCCACAGGAGGCTGAGTGCTTTTTAAATCGTCTGTACTTTCATGCAAATGTGTATAGCTCTTCAAAATAACTCCTTTAACTTAGAATTTTCCATTATGTTTTTAAGCAGTTAAAATATATGCTATTGTTAAATGGACCAGAGTTTGATAGCATCTTCTGTTTTAGTGTACTCTTCAATAGTTTGAGGTATCTTTTAAAATAAACATGCAATTTTCAGATGCTGCTTCGAATGAAGAAGTGCCTGTTATCTAGGTGTTGAATAAAACAGGTGTTCAGGATAATAAAATGCATATATAACTACTTCCTTTGCTCTCAGTGTTAAAATGAACACTTGAAGTAAAAAAACCAAAACTCTAAACTGTTAGAGTGGGAAGAAGCTGACAGGTATGAAGTAGTGACAACGAAAATAACAACAAAAACAAATTCAGAACAAAATACAGCCCTTTTTTCATCATCTGAGCTGTCAGGGAAGAGATGTGACCAGCAGTCTTGCTGTAATCAGATAAGAAGATGCTTCTCAGAATACTGTCATAGACTCTGCTGCCAGATCTTTGCCAAAGGCATTTCATATATTCCCCACAAAATGCACAGCTGAAGAAAATGAGCAATCCTCTGAAATGGGGGTTCCAAGGTAAATACTGGATTTTTGCTAATGCAGGCTTTTTTTGATGAACTGAACATACTGCTCAATTAAAGACTTGTACTTGAGAAAATTGCTGAAATTGTGTAGCTCAAAGTTCAGGTAGCTGGAGGCTCTAAAGGAGGCAGAGACACTGAGACCAGTGAGGCATTTTTTTTTTTCCCAATCACTGTGCAGAAGAGATGTGCCCTCTGTGGTATAAGAAGATCCTAGAGATGTCTCATGGTTTGGGGTTCTTTGTGAGTCTGCTCTCAGCTGGTAGGCTTTCTCCTGAGGGAGAAGATAAGTGAAGGGTCACACAGTGCACACACTTGCTCTATTTCAATCTACCTACCCTTCTGAGGCTTTCAAGTTACTAAATTTGGGAGTTGTGCCACTTGGGAACCAAAATTACCTGACCAACATGACTCTGTGCTTAGAAGCTGGTGTTTCCAGAGTCACCTGCATAACAAGAGGGATGCTGTCAGCCACACCTGCCACACTCTGACTACAGGTAGTTCACAGCTGGAAAAGAGGAGAGGTAGGGGTTTTAGCTGTAAACTCTTATTTTTCCCTAAAACTGGCCACTGCAGTGCTAGAGGTCAGATCTAGAGGAGGAGCAGAAGATGAACAAACAAAAATGCTGTCTGCACATGTCCACTGCACATCTTGCACCCTCACCTTGCCACAGCCTGAGCTTGAAGGGAACCTTGCTAGAGTGGCTTCAGGTGCTGTTTGTGTGGAGACTGGGAAGACTATGTGGTCTCAGCCTTAGCTGCACCTCTTCAGAGCCCAGCATAATAGATTAAAGCTATTCTGAAGTAGTGTTTGCTGGGGGGAATTTACAAATCCTATCATACACCCAGCTGAGGGCGCTGATATCCTAAACTGCTGCAGCAACCCCCTGCTGTCTGCAAATATTCCTCTTTGCTCAGGGAAGATCATGAGCTTGGAAACACTGAGCACATGCTCGGCATGGTGGGATGGAGACAGGGCAAGGCAATGCAACATCTTTTCCTTTGCCCCACAGTGCTATGGCTAGGGCAACCTGTCCCTTCCAGCAGAGACATTCCTTGCAAGAGAAATGCCATTTCTTCATTTCTTGGAAGAGCCTGTCAAAGGAGTTGTGATGAGCAGAGCTGCACAGAGGGCTTGTCCAGGCACCCTGCAAGAAGCTGCTGCAGTGGTAGCACGGGCCCTTGGAGAGCTCCAGGTTTCCTCACTGTTGCTGTTTCT
This sequence comes from Sturnus vulgaris, assembly GCF_052056855.1. Lineage (NCBI taxonomy): Eukaryota > Metazoa > Chordata > Aves > Passeriformes > Sturnidae > Sturnus > Sturnus vulgaris. Next base: position 13,195,073 of record NC_142248.1, on the reverse strand, counting down.
AGAGTGCTCTTGTGAAAGGCTGACTGCCTGAGCAGCTGCACCTCATGCCCTCTTAGGTAACAGCATGTGCAGAAGGTATTTAGTTTTATTAGCTAAGATAGTTGCTACTAATTAAAGATTGTAAAAAAGCTTTCAAATTAGGTGCAAATTGAATTTTCCTTTTTAAGCCTGTAATGGAGGTGTGTTGCTAATTAAAGATACTTAGCTTGGCTGTGCAAGAGTCATTTTATGTGCCTTGTCTGTGCAAGAAGCTTCATCCATTTCCATTAGCTATCCCACATGCATGGATGGGTGAGTCAAACTTGATTCATCTGCACTAATACATGCAGCAGCTTCAAACAGGACTGAGGAGGCACAGCCTGTCCCCAGGGGCCCAGTATGGCTGTGGCAAGAACTGGGGTTCACCTTATCCAGAAACAAGTGTTTTTCTTTTTAAGATGCTGGAAATGCTCACTGACAAAAAGCCACTGGTCTTGGGGAGCTGCTGGAATGGTGGTGGCCTGTCCCTCCCCCTGAAGCTGGCTGAGGCAAGGAAAGACCAGGGATGGTGAAAGTCCAGTTCTTGCTCCAGCTTTGACCTGTTTGAGTGATATTTAGAATTGTGTTGGGGAAGCATCTTTAAAATCCAAGAGAAGATGAGCAACTAATTCTCCTCTTCTTCTCTGATTGCTGTTTGTGACTTGAAGCAAACACCAGGTTTAATTCTTCTTGGGTTTTGCTTTCCTGTAAGCCCTCACCCAGCTCTCACTGAACTGTTGCCAGCCAGGTAAGGAATAGGTTTGTAAGGCAACTTTTTCTCTTCTGAAATACAGTTTTATGCTCACTGCTCGTTCAGTTAATTAGAGCAAAAATGAAAGGTTCATGTCAGTTGCAATTAGAAGCGTCCCTGGACTAAGTTTAGGACTCCCAGAGCTTATAGTAATAGCAGTTGGTGTTATATTTATAGCTTGCTTATGCCTTCGTGATGATAAGACCTAATTCATAAATGCAATTTTGTGTAATGTAGGCACTAAAAGTTTGTAAGAAACAGCATCCTCTAACATACGCAATCACGAGTTATTTTTAAAATTGTGCAGACAGATAAAGCTGAAAAGACAGAACATACTATTCCTAAATTTCTGTTTTAAAAGAGAAAAACATCCAAATCACATGTTTCTACAATTCCTTGAGAGACTTATTGAGAAAAATAAAAACTTGTAGAAGGCTGCTACTGGTTTAAGAGGCCAGATTGACCCAAGACAGTTCAATAAAACTGAGTGTAAGATTGATCCCTCAGCAGCATGCTTTAAGAGTCAGCATCTCAAATCCAGCTGCTGCTTGCACAGCCCCGTTTGACCAGCTGTGGAGGGCAAAGCAGGCCATGGGGGGGAGCTGGCAGAGGAGCTGTGGCTCTATCCCCACTTGACCTCAGCCGCTGAGGCTGGTTTATTGAATAAACTGCAGGAGAGAGAGATTTCTCATTTTGCCTTCCACAGGAGGAAATTCTGATAAAGCATTAGCAGATAAAGCAACAGCAATGAGCATAGGAATACAAGTATAGGAGGCCAAGTGCAGGTTTTGAAATGTCCCAAATTTGCGATCCAAGGTCTCTTCCAGTGCCCCACTGCTCACCTCTGCCTATATCTGCAGCCACTGACCAGGTGTCTCACCTCAAAGAAGGGGAGAGAAGGATATTTTATGCTAGTTTACGTTCCAGTTCCCAGAGGTCTCAATCTAAAAAGACAGGCTTTTTTGATATTTCCATTTAGGACAGAGCAGTAAACCCCTATTCATGCACACATCACTTAAAAAATTGTTCTGAGCTCAGCAACTGGGGCATGCCAGCATCATAGGATCATTCAGATGAAGCAAATGCACCAGGTTACATGTAACATTTTGGAATTACTGAAACGTCGTTAGTTTTAAATTACACAAGAGATCTGAGGAAGGCTGTAGTAAAGAAAAACCCAACAATCCAACAACAATTCAGAATACCACTTGTGGATAATTAATTTCTGTACTTCCTTGTTGAGGGCATATACCAATTGTTGTTGCTCAAAGACTTTCCTCAGCCGAAGTACAGCTGTTGACAGCGGCAACCAGTCTAATTCAGTGGTTTGACATGAATGTATTCCTGCCTCCTACTCATCACAGATCCTTTAAACTGCTCTGTTCAGCTAGGTAATACTCAGCATACTGTAAATATCTACTTAATAATTTGTCAGTATTTTCTCAATAAATTGGTGCAGAAGTGACCTGACATTTTCTATCTACCTACGATTGACATATGTAGGAACAGTGCTGTGAGGAGTGAACAAACTGTACACACACTTGGGTGGTATGAGTTATTATGCTTTCATGGAACTGTTCATAAACACGAATGAAATGCAAACTTATCAAGGGAAATGATCAGAAAATACTTGGAGCTCTGAATGTAAAATATGTGGAAAAGTTGAGATTGTTATTCCTTTATTATAAAAAACTTCTCTTGGTGATAACAAACTAAAATATGTTATGGCATTTTATGGAGAAACTTAATGGCCCAATGCCTGTTGAAACTTCCATGAGCATGAAAACCCTCTCAGAATTGGAACCACTGAAAGACACTGTATGGTAACTAAGCTGTTTAATTTCTCATAACAGGGAGGAGCTGTTGGAGATGTCATAAATCCAGTGTCATTTAAGTCTGCCACATGAAAAGGTGATGTGAGAAATGAGGGTGAATGTGGGGCGCATACCTGTGTTTGTGCTGTATGAATGGGTATTTCTGCAGATATTGAGTAAAACTGAAAATATGGATTCCTGAAGTGTTGGAAGTCTCTAGTGTACAGTTCCCTTAATGATAAGCCAATGTTACCTTGGAGGTACCCAGTGGCACTTACCTATTAAGGTGACAGTTTCTTTTTCATTTGTGATTAAGGTATGAAGCATGTATTGTTTTATATGGAAAACAATGTAACTTTTGCTATTGTCTGAAGTTGAGGGAAATCTTCCCGCGAGTTTCTCAACAGGCGACCAAATGTGTTTTAAATAATGAACTCTGGACTGTTTGTCTTTCTGTTTGAGAATTTGCCCTCCCCTGCACCCCAAATGTTTATAAGCAGTTGTCTTCCAACTCTGTGCACTATGGCAAAGTAGAGCTTTTCCTGTGTCCTGATTCCAACCTGTTGTGTTGGATCCTTGGCAAGGGCAGCAAGCTCTGAAACAGAGGCAAGAACAAATAGCCCTTAACTGGGATGGAGGCATGTAAGTGGTGCTGGTCCTAAACTGGGTGCACTGTGGACTGCTGAGAGAGGAAAGACAAGTCAGGTAATCTGGTGAGTAACAGAATTACAGCTTCTCTCAGGATTGCATCTCCAAGTTGACTGCACATTTTGGTAGGAGCTCTTTCCATATACCTGCACTGTGCATAAGATGTCTCTTGTGTGTGTGTTGTCTGAAGGCAAATAGGTGTTGAATGCTTACTGCAGGAATTCCCAGAGACTCAGCACTGACATAAAGGATGAACTCTCTCTAATATGTAGCCACTTGTTTTTGTACAACCACAGAACTGCAATTGTATCCGATATCTCTCGTCCCCACCAAATATGGGTGTGACAGTGGGTTCAAACGTTGTACAAACAGCGAGCTTCAGAGGGAGCATTAAATAGATAGAGCAAGGCTGAATAAGGAGTGGTTTTTAGAGCCCTCTCCCTCTTGAGCATGTTTGGTACTGCACAGAGAGCTCTCCAAGAGCTTGGGACAAGTTCTCGTGCTTTCAGAGGAACAGGTGTGTGGTGGGCAGCAGGATGACAAAGGAGATGAGGAGACTGAGGCACCTGGAGGTAAAGATGCAGTGAGGTGGGAAATAACCTCCTCTGAAGTCCAGGGAACCAGTAAAGAGGAGCTGCATGTTCTGAAGTAAGAGAATCCAAATTCCTCTCTTATTGCACCTGGAAAGCAAAGGCAAAATGCTTGTGACAGTCGCTTGTTGCTAGTAACAGGGTAGTGGGAAGGACAGAAATCTAAACAAGATGGGAAACAGCTAATACCAGGAAGATGAGCATTAAACCCTCCGGGTGACCTGATATTCAGAGGCTGACAATGCAGCGATTAAATGACACGAATCTTTGCATCCAGGTATATTGAAGTTGATATTACATTGAAAAGGCTGTTACTGACTCCATGGATTCAGGATAGTGACAGAAGTGACCAGACAAATGATACATGGAAGTTGGTGGCTAATCTTTTGTCTGAATAAGGACTGTGAGCAGACAATAGACATCTATGATAGTTTTGATTTTTGTTTTGCAGCATTAGTTGCCTGACCTGAAAAACCTGTCAGCAGCCTATATATCAGAAGCCTAATTCTAATGACAGTGTTAAATGTGAGAAAGTATTCAGACCTCTCTGATTATGAACTAGATTCCCGAATGTGAAAGGAGGCAAATAGATGTTGAATTTCTGATAGAGACCAACCTATCTCAGCAGGCATGTTGGAGGGGTGCTCAGGTCTGAGATGCAGTCTGGACTAAGCCCCTTCCAGCAGCTCATTTATGTGCTGGAAGACACCAATAAATACCTGCAGGCCACGCTCACATTAACAGCCTTGAACACTCTGAAGAAGCCAGCTTTGAAATCACCATGCAGTGTGCAGTCCCTTCCTCTTCCGTCTGGCTGTTGAGCCATGAATTATTGATGGCCTTCCACCCTTCTCCCCCGCCCTGCTCCCGCAGAGCTCTTGTGCACTGCTGAGCTGGAGCAGGTGCAGAGGCCAGCGTGCAGCCGGAGCTGCTGATCTCCAGGCTGTCGGCTCTTGTTCCTTTTCATGCATACTTCCCAGCACTAATAGAGGCCACTTGATATTGGTACAAAACTGAAGAGGGCTTGCAGAGAATCTTTTTTTTTTTTTAACTTCTTTGTGCAGTTATTCAGTCATTAATAATTTTCTTATGAATGTCTTACTGGTGGGTGAGAAACGCAAAGCTGTGTCTTGCTGAGTTGATCCAGGTATGAGGATTCTGTTGCCCCACCACCCTGGTTAAATAACAGATTTATTCAGTTTTGTGTTTCCTGCCCTTGTGCTTCAGACAGCTAGTGTTGTGAGACATGTTAGATGGAGGATACCTGTCTAATTCCTGTTGATTTTTCACTAGTGTGAGTTTTTTTGTTTGGTTTTTTTTTTTTTTTTTAGCATTAGCAAGTACCAAATCCTGCTCACTGACTTTGACTTATGATAAAGCAAGTAGCAAAAAGATCTGTCAACACTACTTATTTCAGAGGACTTCATTACTGTCTTAGTTAGTCCCATTTACATAGTACATAAAACATCACTTCAAAAGGAATGCTCTATATTAAGAATTGTGGAGAGAAGTAGTTCACGGTATGCCCTTTGCATTTAGTTTTTGTTGTGAAAACGTGAATAGATTCAGCATTCAGCTGTGGTCAAGTAAAGAAATTTTAGTTGACTCGTGCTCATTTGTATTTGAAGCTTGAGGGGTTTTTTTACAGTGTATGTGTGCATACATGCATGTATTTCCCATTAGCCAAGCATGCTCACGCTGGTGAGAATTATGTGCATCTGTCCTTAGAGAAGCATTTTACTTCTAACAAGTGTTCTTGGCTCTTTGCAACTTGCAGAGTTCATGTATTAATGGAAGGATCCACATGTGGTCTTTCCACTTTAACACAAAAATGGCATCATGTCAGAGCAAGAAACTGCTCGGTTTGTAGAAAACAAGTGGTGAGAGAGGAGAATACCTGAATTGCTCTGAAGAGTTACTGAAGCTTACTGAAAAGCTCATTACTCAATCTGCCTAAAGAATATAATAACTTTTTTGTTTCAGGAGCTGGTCAAAATGAAAAAAGTTGATCAAAGCTAGGTTGTAGCTTAAACATCTTTATCTGCTCTCTGTTAGCAGGTTAAGAACAAAGTCCCCCAGAGGTCTATAATCAAGATGTTTAAATGTGAAACATCTGTTATGATGTTCGTCTAATTAAAGGGACAGACACTAAAAAGAAAAAAAAGTTTTTGCTTATTTATTTGTACCAATCTCCTCTGCTAATAGACAAAGACTAATAGCATCATAAGCTTCACAAATCCAGTAAGCAGAGTGTACAGCAGCACTGAGCTCAGAGCCCAGCCACGTTTTTTGTGCTGCCTGATGCTGAACACAGGCAGCCCAAGTCACTTCTCTTTCCCAGTGACTGATGGTGCAGGGGCTGCACCTTTGGTGCTGCAGGAGTATTTTTTCCACCTGCCATTTGCTGTCACAGCACCATCTTCTACTTCAGAGCTGCAGTCCAGGAAGGAGCATTGTCCACTGCTCACTGGTGTGAGGTGCCACATTTGGCTTTCAGTTTGAAAGGACTCATGGTTACTGTGCTCCTCTCCTTCCCCTGGAAAGGTTTCAGATAGAAGGCTCCTGAGCTGCTTACCTAGTTTTCATGCGTGGAAAAATGAATGAGAGTGAAATGTGGCACCATATTTCAATGCAAACAGCACTTACCCCTGAAGAGCTGCATGTCCTCAAAGCTTTGGACAACTGCACAAATGAAGGAGGGAGGTACTGGAGGTTTAGGGGGAGAATCGAGCAGTTGGATGGAAGATCAAGTCAGGATGGATAAAGGGTACAACAGGTTGCTGAGGAGGAAGGAACATAAAGGAAAAATACTCTGGAGTAAGTTTCTTGAGTTCTTTTGGGTTTTTCTTGCTATTTGAGTTGGAAAAAAAAGTTACAGAAACCCAACCCACTGCTGCAGAACTACATAGTTTTAGTTTAGGGCAGAATTTATGGTTAAAATATATTATTCTTTGTGGGACAAGGAAGCATTAAACAAATTTCTTTGTGTAATGTTTGTTCTTATTAACAAGAATCATTATCATACTTTTCTGTTCTTTTTTTGGTCGACCTGTAGCTATATTGCCACAAAAAATTAGTGCACTGAAACAGGAGTTGCTGGAAAGCATGTTAGATATCTTTTAATTATGAGCTACTTTTGTTGCTTTGTAGTTGAACAGAGAAAAAGCTTGGGAAATAATACCTTAGAGAAAGGAAATTATAGAATTGGGAGACTCTGAATCTGCCTCAATAGTCAATAAATTAACACTTCAGTGACCTTAACTGGTAGGAAGATGATTTTATAACAAAGTGAAACCCCCTTATACTCTTTTGCTAATGATTTACCATGAAACATTAGTGTCAGAGTTGACACTAATAAGAATTAAGAGAATTAGAGGTGCAAGTCAGGCATGCTAACATGTAACTCTTTTGTATCTAAAAGTCAAAGCCATATTTCTGATGAGCCTAAGAGTTTTTATAAAAGCTGGAATGGGAAAACAATTTAAGCATCATAAAACAATGATCCCAGTGTATTTAGAAAACCATTAAATGTATCTCCCATCTATCTGTGAGTAAAATTACTTTCTTTCCATCGTGGAATGAGGAAGGTAAATAATTTTAATGTCATCTCTGATTTATATTATAATTGTAGGTGCTTGAAAGTCATTATTTATGTGTTGTTCTTACTATGTTACTCTGTTTCAGTAATTAAATCCATGTGAAGTACAACCAAATACCACATCTGTCTCTTAGCTGCCATTCTACAATTTTAAAAAATGAACTCTTGTAACATAGTTACATATTCAACAATTCCATCTTTTGGCATCAAGCATTTACATTAAAAAATGTAGTGAAAAAGAAATTCTGGCTAATTACTCTTGTATAGCTGAGATGTATAGGTGTTTAACTTTTTTTTTTCTTTAATCAGACAATGTTCTACAAGCAAAGTGTAGTAGTATAGAAGCCATTCGTTGGGGAAGTAAGGTAGAGTTGAAGTCAAAACTGTGTTGTAGAACAAGCTGTTCCTGCATAATAAAATTTAGTATGTTTATGGTGCTAGATGTTTTCACTCCACACTGTGGAAACAAAACTAATTGAACACAAAATCCATGAAAAAAAATTACATGTGTCATGCAATAGGATTATTTATGATTTGTGTTTTAGAGCAAATGCTTTCAGCATTTGAAAGGAAGAAAATCCACCCATGTGTAGATACAGATATCATGTGACAGTGATATAAAAAAGGGTAAGAGTAGCTGTTTCATATTCTGGAGGCAGCTCCCTCTCCCTCATTTGATGTGCTCACATCTTGGATCAGCCTCCAAGGTGTAGCCACAGGATGCAGTGTCTGCTCGTTTTATTCTGTCCTGTCCTTTCTCAGTGAATAAAACAGCAAGTTGGCATTACAGGGCCAGAGATGGCCTTTTGTGTTGTCTGCTGCCAGGAGAGGCATCCCCGAGGGCCTTGTGTTCTTGCTGGGCAATTCTGTGTTGTGAGTTGTGCCTTCGGTTGTCTCTTACACGGTCCCCTGGAGAGAAGATTGTATCATAAAGTACCAAAAGTAAGCAATACCTTTCTCTGTAGAGTTTCTGACTTCCAGTCCACAGATAGTTCTTCCCTATCCTCCCCTCGAATTAGGAAAAACACTGGTTAGGTGTCAAGAGGTAAAAGTCTTTAAAATGAGTGTCCCTGGCAGAGTTCATTTTTAGCCATTTCTGCTCAAGAAAAGTGCATGAGTATTCCACAGAGCTGGGACACCTCTGATTCTCTTAGGAAAATTTTCAACAAGTAGTGTAAAATAGGGGATTAAAACAGCAGAACCCCCTTTGTGCATTAGCTGCATTATATGCCAGAGTTGAATCAAACAGCAGATTTGAAAATAAATCTGATGAGGCATCATTTTTATTAACTGCCACATGTTTATTACAATGTGTTTTTTGATTTATTATTAGAAGAAGTTTGGAAGGAAAACTTGAGGAGTGGGGAGGTGGAATTTATATCTCTTTTTATATGGAGGAAAATTATTCTTTTTCGAAGGTGTTATATATTTTTTTTGTCTTTAGCAAAATCATTACTAAAAAGTTCAAATCTAACAGTAGTGGAACCACTGAATAAATCATAAAATTGGTGCTGAAGTAAATAACTTCAATAACTAGTCCATGGTGAGGAGTGTAATTGAGTTGTGGCAGAGCTCATAACTACTGTTTGATTTGCAACATTTTCTTTGCCAAAGGGAAAGCACCAGTCAATCTTGGCATAATAAATGGTAGTGCATGGAAATGTTAACGAGTCCTGTACTGGTGATCACATTATGAGAATCATGTGCATTTTTAATGCATGCATTCTACTGAGCAATCTGTGAGGTTTGGGGTTTTTTTCTAGCAATAGCTGCTATCAAAGTCAAGGACCAAAGCACTCGAGTGGCTCAGTTAAAAAACCTCTGTGAGTCCTATGCTATGCAAACTTTCCTATCAGCATAATTTAGCATATTTGAATAAATGAATTGCCAAATGAAGACAACCTTTGTCAGGCAATATCCAATCTGTTGTGATTAATGCTTAGATTTTAAATTATATCTAATATTTTTCATTTTAGTACTGCTCACTAAGACATCAGACGGTGAAGTAGAGTACTTGAAAAATGTTTCTTTGATAATTGCTGGCTGACCAAATGTTATCATGTTGCTAAGAAAATTGGTTTTTTATCCATACTTTGCAGAGTGTTTAGCCATGGTGTGGATGGACAGCAGTGGGACTGCTTTTTGTCTGGAACTCCTTCCCAGAGCTAGTACAGAAAGTCTCACAGTGCTAAACTCTTCAACACTGTTTCCTTGTAGGCTAAACCAAGGTGTTTCCAACACTGGTAATCTTCTATGTAGTTGTGGTCATAAACCAATTTTTTTTTTTGTAGTTGTATTTAAAAGGTATTAAGAAGCAATGTGAAGAAAATACATGAGTTTAGAGATATCAAAAATAATTACATCTAAATTCTTTCACTCTCTGACAAATCTTCTCAAAGCCTCTCCCTCTGTTCTGAAATTTAAAAAAAAAATGCATATTCTTTTGTAGTGGTATCTTTTCATCCTGAGTGGAAACTTTGGTGAGTTTTTCTGTGTCTTTGCCTTTTTTCCCCAATTTTTAAAAAAATTTATTTTTGTGTGTAAAAACAATATTAGAAATAGCAAGGTGACACTATCACAAGGAGAGGAAGAGAAACCAAATACAACCTTTTGATGTTGGTGAATAGGGTTTCTTGTCTTTCCTGTAATTGATAAACTTCTCTGCTTTGCATCTTCAATAGCATTTGGGGGCAAGAGGGATGTAGTTTATCTTTATTGTGGTAGGGCACTTTGCAGTGCAAAGAATTAAATGATGCATGAAATGACCTGTCACACTGTGTTATGTGTCACAGTGTTACATACACAGAGCAATGCTTGAAAAAAAAGGTAGAAAAAGAATTGCTGAAGCCTCACTTTGTTGTTGTTTTGAAGAAAAACATTTGGTTTTGTGAGCAAGGATATATATTCCTGCATAATTGATTTTATCTAAGCCACAGAAGCCTTTCAAAATAGAAAGAAAAGATATGCTCATCAATTCATTAGCAAAGGTAATGATGGAGGTTTGGTGCCAGTGCTACAGCTTCCCTGCAGGGAACAACAGATCCCAACTTTTGTGTCTCGTGCCAGAAATAACTATGAACTATTTCCTGCATGGCTCAAGTATCTTCACTACTGTGGGAGAAGTTATTAAACTTTGCAGAAAGAATAGAAAATAATAGTACACTGCATTTCTTATTAAATAATAATATTCTCAAGTTTGTCCTACTTAGTTTCATCTTATTTTGCCTGCAGTTGATAGTGGTTTGATGAAGCTCTGATTGAATCAAGAAATCCACAGTGTAAAAGTCTTGTCTTATGATTCATATGTCCTCCTTTTCACCACAAATACCTTTCTTCCCTTTCACAACCATGTGGACACAAATCTTCCCCCAGCTGTGGGGTCTAAATCAAAGTGCAAATTCAGACCTTACCATTTAAAGCAGAAAATAGTCACTTTAAATTGGATTGGTTTTTTTGTTTTCTTCCCCTGTATGCAGAATAAGGTCAGGAATGTAGCAGATAATGTTTTCCCCCTTCAACTGCAGAGTTTGCTCCCTGTTAAAGATTTGTTAGTAGGGTAGAAAAATCTATTTTGCTTTTAAAAAGTGAGACCCAGAGAACAGCATAGCCTTCCCTGAGTGTTTGAGGTGATACAATGCTCATCATTATTCAGATATTTAAAGATTAGCAGTAGCAATGCCAAAACCCTGATTGAGCATCTGCCAACTGCATCCCAACTTCTTATCTGCTTAATATTTATGCATCTGCATTTCATTTCAATAAATAATATATTTAATTAATTTCTTCAGAGCAGTTAGGTAACGGTTGCTGCATTTTGTAACAAAAAGGGAAAACACTCATGAAGAACAACTTGTCTTTTTACTTCTGCTCAGCATTGTTTATAGTAATTTTTGCCAGACCCAGGACGGCCTTTTCCACCCTGTTGCATGGCAAGGCTCACTGTGACGTGCCAAGGTGCTGGGAAGAAGGTGGCTGGAGAGCCCTTTCATCTCCTGCCTTGCACTGAAGCACTTGGGATGGGAGGTGGGCAACTCTGTTTCCAGCTCTTCAGTAGGATGATGGGCCTTGAGAATATTGTCCAATTCCCAGCTTTGGAAAGTGTGAATGTGAGTTCATTTGGGGTTGTGGATTTGGTTTGAAGTGATTTGGGTGCAGTTCTATCCAGCTCTTCACTTGGTCAAGATTTGGGGGGCTGCAAGTTCCTGTGTGGTAACAGATTAGTGACCCACCATTGTCTGGTATTTTTCTGTCTGGAAGTGCCTTCTGTTTCATGCTCCAGAGGAAAGTGAGCTTCCTCTTCAAGGACTCTGTTTATAAATCTTCAGTTCAGCATCACATGGAGCAAGAGGTGCTGTTTTCTCATGCCAGGCCAGGCACAGACCACAGTGTAATACTAAGATTCTTATGTGCTGCTTCTAAACTGGATTGAATAACTGTCCTTGAATAGTGTTAAGAATTGGAGACTCAACTCAATTGCTGGAAGTTTCTGCAAGACTTAAGATTTCAGAAGTTTTCTCAATTGTTTTAGAATAAAAAACCCCACAAGGTTCAAGGTAGTTTTGGTCCTACATGAGAATGATTAATTGTGGCCAGAGCTCAAAGTGAAATTCAAGGTGTGGGAGCTAACCCCCAAAAGAAAATCCGGCAAAATCAAAGCTATTGAAACGAAACTTACTTCTGGAATTTGTCAATTCAAGTGGTTTGTGCAGGGTTATTTTGGGTGGCAGCAGAGACACAGATTTATCCTGAGCGTTGCTGAGGTTCAGTTAAGGTGCCCTGCCTGCGGTGGGACAGACAAGAGACCCGAATGTGCAGGTGTGAGTGGGAGCAGGTGTGAGAGGGGCTCTGCCAGGTCTTGTACAGTGTCCAGCCCTGCTGCTGTGGTAGCACGTCTGCTCTGCTCCTCATTCGTCACTGTATGAGCAATCTGGAGACCTGCACAGTTTTACATTCAGTGCAGTGATGCAACAGAAGAGAAAAATCTCTACTGTTTCCATGGCAGCTTGTGCGTCGGGCCCTGGCTGGAGCGAGGCAGCAGGATGCTGTCAGTCCCTGCAGTCAGGGACTTCAGTAAACCACATCAAAGGAAAGCATCTCTACTCCTGTGTTCCCCCAAACACCTCTTGCTGTTAGTATATGAGGACTATGGTACATGTATTACCAGAAGTGCAGCTCTAGATTTCTTTACTTCTTCATATTTCAACCCATGCTGCTGCTTTGTTTTCATTCAGTCTTCTTTTTGCAGATTATCATTGCAGAGCACTTCAGGATTATCCATTCAAATCTTGCTGAGGATGGCATGGTCAGATGCAGTTAGTACTAGGTGACTGGTGACCTGTGAAAAATGGTCTGGGAGGCTCCATTCTGTCACTGGCTGGCAGATACAAACAGCCCAAATGGTGCCAGCACCAGCGCCTTCCCTGAGCACCACTAACAGTGCTGAACAAAAGGAAATAGGGACTAACTTCTTCCTTTTTCCCCCCAAGTGGTGATTCCTTCAATTCAGATCACACACTGAGAAAAGAGTGTGTAGATCATTCCATCCTACAGGTTTCCTGGCTGAAATAATCTTTGCATTTATGTGTTTTTCTGTGCATAGATTTGCATAGTTCATAAGTTACGCAAAAGCCACATGTATTCAATAAATACTGTGTGGCAGAGGTGTTTTTTTTTTTTAAAGTGTGACTTTCTTCACACCTCTGTCACAATTCTGTGGCCACTTGGTTTCCATTGGAGTTTTATTTAAAATTCATATTGTCTTTTCACTAGGTATTTATGATCCTTTCCTACTATTTTAAAAAAGCTTAACACTTCTGTTTATGGAACAAAGTAATTATTTGGTCTAGTAATTATTTGGAGCTAGCCTTAGAAGGTCTCTAATTAGAGCAGCTGTTCTGTCATTGGTGTAAGATCTCTCAAGCTGATTATGTGCATATATGTGGCATCTTTGCCATAAATGTAGAAAGCATAGGGAAAAAATGCACCACTGTTCACAAGACACTTCTGTTATGATGCATAGTGGAACAGAGTCCCAAGCATTTGCTACTGTAACTACAGTAGCACAATCAATAAGCAAGAGTTTATTTTTTATTTTATACAGCTTTCTAACATGCCAAAATAGCTTCCTCTTTTAAGCAATTATAGCCCATGTCGAAATTGAGCTCATCGGGAGTTGTCTGTCAAAATGTTTTTAATGAAAAATTGAGTTTGCATAACACTGACACATTCATGTCTTTTGCTTCTCACTGTTGACACTGATGGGCTAAAAAGCTTGATTTTTGGGGAGGGAGAAAATTGCATTAGTTCAGCTCATTTGGAGAATCTCTGTTTGCTGAATTAATTTGCTATGCTTTGTTTTTCTGCTGAATATTAAACCCTGTTTTCCAACTGTGCATGTAGCGCCTGAGGGGAATAGCTCCAGCTCTCATTTTCCATGACTACTTTCTCTTGTAATGCAGCCCAGGCCTGAGCTGGGGGTGCTGTGCAGAGTTGACTGTGGGCTGTGTTAGGAAAGGTCTGATCACAAAACTGCTGCCTGGTACTTTCCAGACTCTGGTGTTGCACCTCAGCAGCTGAGTAAGTGTCACAGCTTTTCCCTAGGGATTGTTTTGTATAATCCAACTGATGCAGTGAAACCTGCCCTTCCCTGTGAGGACTTCTGAGTAGATGTTCACTTTTGTGAAGCACTAGCTGGATTAGCAGCAGCATGCAATTAATCATGACAAATGCCTTGGTGCTTGTTCTTCACTGGTAGCTTCCCATTCACAATAGAGATACATAAATGCTGAAGCACGTTACTGGTTTCAAGGTGACATTATTAGCTCTGTTTCACCATCCTAATGAAAATCTGAAGATCACAGTTAACACTCCCTGAAACACACTCAAAATTGAGGGATATGTGTGGTATACTCTGCCTTTATCTGAAATTTAAAAAGCAGAGAGAATTCCATCAGGAAGATCACAAGTTCCACCCTTGGCCTGACTTCAGCCTTCACTGGATGTTGGTCAGGTGGGAAGCAGCCAAATGTCCCTGCCAGCTGGCACATCCGTGCTCTGTTGCCATTTGGTTTTCCTGGGACTGTGAAAGGTTGTCAGAGATGGGGACCATATCTTTCATAGCTGTGTGGCAGCTGCTATCTGAGGCATCCCAAGTCCTTGGACATCTTTGAATTAAGTCTCAGCACCCCTGTGTAGTTCAGTGTTATCTCTGTTACACAGGAGGGGAGACTGGGGCAGAAGCAGATGATGCTGATTGCTGAAGGCCACACCACAATTCTCTGGCAGTGCTGCTCTGCCACTTTCCTGTGCTGTCTCAGAGGCAAGGTTGTTCTTTCTCCCTCGAGGGTATCAAAGGGAGCTGTAGAGCCGTTTTTTTCAGCTTTTTCTTCTTGTTTTTTGAGGAGAGTGAAATTGTGTGGACCAGTGAAGCAAGTTGGCTTCAGGCATCTTGTCAAATTAACTTTCCCTGTCTGTGCACGTGTGGGCTGTGTGGCAGGAGTCTGCAGGTGCAGAAGGCACGGGCACACTGCTAGTGTCAGAGGCACTTATGGGAGTAAGAGTTGGCACTGTGAGAAACAGGCTCTTTCAAACTTGTATTTTAATGAAAAGATCAAATGTACTTACAATTATTGTCATCATGCTAGCTGATAACAGAATGATCCCTTGCTCCATGTACCATCCAGCTCCCCTAAAATGCATGAGAGCTGTCATTGGCCAGCTCAGAGAGGACCTTTGCCACTACACAGTGCTCTCTCTGACTCTATACATTTCATGTTGGCACTGATGAGTGATGCTTGGAGACTCTCCAGCCACAGGTTAGCTGGTGACAGGAGGCCCCAAGGGAAGGGTAGCTGCTGTGAGTAATCAGACAGGCACCTGGTACATACTGAAGTATTCAGAAATAGGCAGCAGGAGCTTTCCTGCAGGGTCTGAGGGAATGTGTACATCTAACTCAGGTGCTAGAATATGAAAAGGGCACTGTTTTCCTACTAACTCACAAAATAAAATGGGCCAAATGGGACCATGAGGCCTCTGCCATCATTATGTGTCACTCAGCCACAAGTGAGTGTGTTGAGCCAGGGAGTTCCATTAGCTGCTGGTGGTGTGTAGGTGTGGGGCTGTGGGAGGTGGGAACTGGTAGCTTTTCTTCTCCATGTGTAACTTGCCTTTCCCTCAGCATGTCACCTCCAAGGCCAACCTTGACCAGTTGTATTATGACTTAATTATTCTAATGCATCAACAAATGTAATCTTTTGTTCTGTCCTGCCTCAGAAAAAGGACTTCTCACCTTCCAGTGATAGACATCCTGGCCCTGACAGAAACTGAAGGTCTTCTCCTTTGTGCCTTCAGCCTCCTTAGGCCAGCAAAAGTGCTGATAGTGGAAAAGAAGGTCTAATGAATACTAGCATTAAATTCCCATCACATTCTGTGTAGCAGAATACACTGGTAACCTCTTATAAACTACCTGCAATAGTTTGTTTCCACTAATGCGTTCCTGAAGCCAGAAGCCCTTTAAAATGCATTGAGAGTGGGAAAATGAGGAATAAAAACACCCTGGATAAATGTAGGGAGCAGACTTGTCAGCAACCAGTCAGGAGGAAAAGCAGATCTAGTTTGTTAGGCATACATTACAGTGTGCAGCTAACAGTGACAGCAGATACATGAATTCCTCTGGCTTTCTTGGGGAGATACTGACCCAGAATCCACTTGAAGGGAAGAAGAACAATTCCCTTTACAAAATCAGACTAGATAGAAATGGCAATGACCCCCATCATAGGAAAAACCAAAAAAAGCATTGCTCATTCTTACCTTGACTTTTGGTGGGCAGAAGTTGGTTCACTGAAGCTTGCCCATTTAGGAGAGATAAATGAGGAATGCTTTTTTGAACCTTTTTCTGCCTCCTGGACTGATGAAATGAGCTGTCCAAAGACTCTCATTCCCTGTCTGCAGAGAGGGAAGCCTAAAGGGTATTTAATGACATGCAGAAGATGAAGGGAGAGTCATTAGCACTCGAGTGTCTAGGTAACTCTCTTAGAAGTTAAGACTAAAAGCTTTAATGAAAGTGACCTTCACACTTCATGTTCCCTCTTTTACTTTTCTCCATGCTTGAAGCTCTAATGATCACTTTTTTTCTGCTTTGTTACTGTAGCACTTATTTTGGGAAATATTTCCATAGCTCAGCAGGAATTTGGATGCAGGGTGGTAATATCTGCAAGCATTGGGTGGGTGCAAAACAAAGGCTGGTGTAAAGGGTCAGATTTTCTCCTTGTAGGGAACTGAACAAAACCTGGAAACATTGCTAGATACAGGTTTTTAATATTTTGATTATAACTTTAAGAAAGGATAAAATTATCATCAAATATTTGAGTATGCCATGCTGTTCTCTTCGAGCAGGGCAGAAATTTGCTGGCGAGCACAAGAAAGTGTGTTGGGAATGGAAAGAGTATGTACAACGAGAGATTTGCAGTCCTGTGGGCTCTTGGGCAGCAGACTGAAAATTCTGGGCATGCTGTAGGAGGATGATGTGTATTTATGTCTGGATGAGATGAGAGCACAGGAGAGAACGGAGGTGTGGCATGTGAGTAGAAAGGAAAGGAGAAAAGAAATGTCCAACAATTTGAAATAAGGAGATCAGTAAGTGCCAGTAGTGTAGTCAGGCTAGAAGATGAGCAAAAAGGAGCCTTTTGCAAAGCAGCTATATCTAGGGTAGCTTTGTTTATTTTTTATTTAAAAATGCAGTTGGTATTTGTAATTGTAACTGAAACTGAAATTAATGTCCCATTTGAGACACCAGTGCCTGCTTGATTGAAACCAGGAATAGTTTATGTGAAAACAATATATCTTTCTTTTACGATAATTAAAGTTTTATTTTGCTTGAAATTGAACTTTCTTGTAGTGTAAATTACATCAATCATGCTGGTGTTCCTTTAGCTTATAGCGAGCAAAAGAGTAAAAAATTTATTTTCCTGCATTGAAGTGTGAATTGAATGAAGTGTAAGACTCAGAATGGAGTCAGGCTCTCTTCAGTGGTGCCAAGCAATAGGATCAGAGGCAATAGGCAGAACCTGTTGCACAGGGAGTTCCACCTGAACATGAAGAAAAGTGCTTTTACTGTGCAGGTGACTGAGCACTGGAACAGGTTACCCAGAGAGGTTGTGGAGTCTCTCCCACTGGAGATATTCAAGAGTCTGGATGCAATCCTGTGCCATGTGCTCTAGGATGACCCTGCTTGAGCAGGGAGGTTGGACCAGATGACCCACAGTGGTCCCTTTTGGCCTGACCCGTTCTGAGATTTTGTGACTCTTGGTCCATGCTTTGCAGGCATCTGAGCTGCCCTGTGGCCCATAGGTCTGATGTTGGACTGCTGTAGCCTTGTAGGGCCGGGTTGATAACAAGTGATGCTGTCAGGCTCCTCTCAACAAAATGAAATGCTTTTTGTCCACTCTTTAGCAGAGCAGTTACCTCACCAGGTATCAGAGATGAACAGTTACTTCTCCAGATATCCACAGACTGGAAAAAAAATCCAATGCTTTGATCAGCAAACAACTTTGCATAAGGCTCTGCAAAAAGGGAAAAGTGGTATTAATTTTCATAGTGATGCTTTTGTGGGGAAAGTGTCGTTATTCTATCACAAATTAACTGTCTAAGTACCCAAAACTCATGAAATATATTGTAAATGTCAGGATATTTTCATCTTTGTGATTTTATTCCCACTGAGAATTTGTTCAGGATGTGTTAAATTGAAGGTAATATATAAACAAGGTGTGAACAGTTCAGTTAAGTGGTAACCTGAGGTTAAAAACACAGCGATCAAATTCAGTGCCTGAAGTTGGCAGGGAGATTGTCTTACCGCCTCGGGAAGACTTGAAATTTAACTTGTTTTGAAATGTAGGTGTTAAATCTGTGAAAAAAAAACTCACTTGAGTATGTAAATGAAGTGGCTTCCCAGAGATGAAGAGAGCATGTGGAGCTCTTAGGCTGCCTTTAGGAGAGAGAAGGGCCACGCTCCCGTCATGTAACCTCTCTGCTGTGGTTCTGTTTTGTAGCATCTGTGAGGAGGCAATGTTCAGGTACAATCAGGGCTGTGCTCCCTGCCTGGCTGCCCTCTGCCACCTGTCACCAACAGCGGGGGGGGCTGCACTGTTGCCTGCTTGAGTTAACAGAGACAACAGCTTTGGGTTTATTTTTGTTGGGCTTCTGAGACCTTATTAGCTTGAAGGGAGTTTTTGGAGATACTGTATTTCTGCACTGTGCTTATGTTCAGCTTTTTGTTCTCCCTGGCATTGCCTTCAAGTAAATGCATGGCAAAGTAGCCTTAAAAGGACAAAAATCCCTTCCCATTTCAGAGTAAGCCAAGAGGAGGATTAGGCTCCTTCCCCTGGTAATTGTATCCTCTGATTGCCTTGGCTTTGAAGATGATTGTGTATCTTTCTGTATGTGATAGATTATGTGTGTGCCTGTGAACTAAAAGGGAGCTTGGCTTTGAAAATCCAACGAGTTTTCTTCTATAATAATTTTATTTTTGGTTGTTTACTTTGTGCGCTGACCATGGGACACGTAGCATTCTAGCCAACAAAACGAGGCAGGGGTAGTCCTCCTGCAGCTGTTCCATTGTAGACTCTTCTCAAGCCATAGGAGGTTGGTGACTGCCTGGGACCCTTTAGAAAATGAAAGCTCTCCCAAGGTTACAGTATTGAGGATTCAAGTGAATGTGGGAGCCAAGAGGAAAGTGGACTGGATGTTAACCTCCTTAAACTGGTTGAAGTACAATCCAGTTCATCTATGGAGCAAATACCACCTTTCTATCACCCCTGGTCAGCAAAAGAAGTACATTTGCAGTTGGATTGTCAGTATCCAACCATTGTCTTCAAAGCTAGTCTATGTTGTCTCATGGTTTGTAATCTTAGGGTTTAAATTTCAGCAGGGAGTAGTGTCTCTACCTCTGCTTTCATGCATTAATACACATGGTATATTTGAAACCCATTCCACCAGGGGCTAGAGGGCTCCAAAGCACTCGTGGTGTGTCAGTGTTAAAGCATAAACCACAAAATCTTTCCTTTCTTTTGACAGATTGAAGACATCGTTACAAGAATGCAAGATGACAAAACCGGTGGAGTTCCCATCCGCACTGTCAAGAGCTTTCTGTCCAAAATCCCCAGCGTGGTCACCGGTAAGAACTGCAGCTGGAAGAGAAACAAATGTGAGCTGGTACTTGCTAGCTCTAAACAAACATACTAAAGCCACAAAGAAGGAGAAAAAATGCCCCCTTCTCCTCAATTTTTTTCCTATATGTTTTTCTGTTACAGGCTGAAGTACTGAACAAAGATTCCTTAGTTCTGTTTTAGTAAACAAGCATGCATATTTCTTTGGGGTGAGTTATTAAAAAATGTTACATAGTTTTTGTGGCTACCAGAATATCACCAGTCAGTCATTCCCTATGACAGGGGTAAGACAATCTTAGGTAAGAGGTCTGGAAAGAAATTTGAAATTGTTTCCTCACTCATACCCAAATACTCTTACTGGACTTTGATTACAGGCAGAGGAATGTGAAATACCTTTTATGCATGTGTGCTGCTTTGTTAAAGCTCTGTGTACAAAAGTGTGGATGGTGCAGAAACGGGGAGTCAAAGTCAATTCTCTGTGTACTTCCAGACAGAGTATCTTCCAATGCAACAAAGACCTCTGCCACTGATAGATGATGAGTTTATTCAGGGTGATGTAAATTGCATGGAGGATTTATAGTTGGGTTTCTGATACCTGTTTTCACTGATTCGATAGTAGTGTTCCTCAAGGTTCCTGGGGAAAATAACCTCTTATCTGATTTGAAAACTCATTCCATAAGCTCAAGTCTGCAGTGCATAGACTGGAAGATCAATTCAGCTAAAAGAGGTTTCTGATACTCTGGTTAAAATTCATAACATTAAAAAGGTAATTGATCTAGTCATGCATGTTACTCAAAAGGAAATAGGAGTCCTCACAGCATTTTTAAACCATGGTTAGCAGCTCTCTGGCATGATGGAAACTGCTCCCTTGCACTCAGTTCTGGAACAGCAGCTGCAATTGCATCGTCTTGAAGTGGCTGGTTTTCACAATACAGGGAATTGTGAAAAGATGAAGTTAAATAAGAACAAAACCTCTCTCCAAAGCCCATAGAGATTCTCATATTTGGTGGGGAACAAGTTCAGTACAATTCCCTTCAGGTGATTTGAAGGCAGCTCCGTTGTGATGCATGGACAGTTCATGAAGCCTCTGAGTTTGAAAAGTATGGGAAAATAACAGCCCAGTGGAGAGCCCAAAGTTTTCTCCATTTGTTATTTTCCCTTTCATATGTATAGACCTACCTATTTATAGACCAAAACCAAAAGAAATGTATGTATATTATCAGTGATTGATTGTGATAGATTTATGAAGAGGCAAGAGCACCTACATTTGAAGGGAAGCTGAGGACACTGGATTTGCTCAGTCTGGGGAAGGAAAAGCTGAAGGGGATGAGAAGCTACAAAGGCAGGGTCAGATCCTCTTTTTGGAGTGCTTGTTGAAAGCACCAAAGACAATCTACACAAGTTGCAGGGAAAGAAATCCCAACTAGATTTACATATAAGAAGAAAGTTGTTTATGGTCAGAGCAGGTGAGCATGAGCCCAGTGTCCTGGAGGAGCTGTGGAACCAGTGGTTTGCAGCTGTTCAGAATCCCCTGGACCCAACTGAACTGAGCAGTCTGACCTAACCGTGCATTTGGCCTTGCTTTGTGTGAAGGTTGGAGTAGAAAACCTTCAGAGAATCCTTCCAACCTGCATTACTCTCACAGTCAGTGGATAGTGAGTTTTAGCACTTGTCTAATTCCACACAATGTCATGAACACAGGAGAACTTGTATTTTCAAAAACTTTGTACCTCCTCTTGGGATGAGCTCAATTCTAGACCATGGCATTCTCACACACTTTTTATTCCTACTTGAAAAATGGAACAGCAGTGCTGAGATGTGATTTACTTGGTAGGCTCACAGTGACTGTGATTTACAGGGATTTATTTTTGCTTGACACTTCTATTGTAATTGCTTCTCACAGGAGAAATATAAAATCTTAAAGGAAAAGAAGTATTACAGGAGAGCCTTGGTGCTCCAAACAGGCAGCTCTGTTTATAGTACAGCAAAGTGGGTGTTTGATTTAAAGTTTGAATACCAGAGAAAGAACTGCTCGTCTCTGTTTTGCTTTCATCTGTCCTGATGCCTTAGGTGTGAATGAGGTATTGGGTAACACAAGAAGAAGAAACTCTGGGGAGTTATCAATAATGGTCTTCTCTTGGCAACAGAAATCTGGGAAAAAAGATGAAAAAACATTTTTTGAATGTATGATGAGTGTGTGCAGGGATGCTGTGCCAAAGACAGATTTCAATCTGCTCTGGAAGTAGATTTGTGTATCTCCTTCTCAGTCTCTTGGCTCGAAGTAGGTCAGTCAAAGGAGGACACATCACACCATTATCTTCTTGGTTAGGTCTTCACTTTTACCAGCAAGCCATAGAGAATAAAAGTGGGATGGGACCAGTCTCTATGGCACCTGTGTGCATGTGTCAGACATTGTCCAATGTTCAGTTCAGAGTATGGAATATGGGAAAAAATGCCTGAGGGCAGGTTTTGAGTTGTGCTGTGATCCGTGCCCAGAATGAGTTTTCAAGCCAATGCACGTAATGGCAGCTGCTGCAATAAATGAAGTTGCATGTTTCTCTTCTAGTGAGAAAAAATTTTCTCAGTAAAATATAGATGAATTGTTAATTCTATTTTCCCAGTCATCAGACTCTTGTAGGAACATCTCATTATACTAACCAGCAAAAAAACGGGCTTTCTCATCTTCTTTTCAATTTTCATGTAATTGCATCTTAAAACTAACTTCATTTTTGGTAGGAGGACCAAACACATGTACTTTTTTTCTCCCACTGGTTCAGACTTGGTTTTATAAAACATTGCCAAAACAAGTCAGAAAGAAGTCAGTGCTGCAACAGCACAGCTTTCCAGTACAAAAAACCTCCTTCACGCTTCCAAGTTTGCCCCACATTCTCAACCTCATTGCAGATTCTCCTGTTTTGTGCACTGTCTGATCCTTTGTATCAGCATCTTTGCTACCACAATCCAAGGGAGACATGCAGTCTAAAATCTTTGCACTAGTCTGCCCTCCTCCCGAGACGTTTTGTTAGAGCTTCATTCTGATCCATAGCCCCTGACTTGAAGCGTGGCTGTCTCCACAGCTCCATTTTGAATGGTACCTGCTCCTCCAGCAGCAGTGCCATGGCCAGTCCCTTGCTCCTGCACTGCTCCTGACCCTCACCCCAGCACTCTCTTGCCTTCCTGCTCTGCTCCCAGCACTGCCTCCGTGGCTGTGGTGAGTTCATGTCCTGGCTGTCCTGCCTTGGATTGAGTGCTGCCATGCAAGCTTGGAGCACACAGCCCTGACAGTGCATTTCACTCCTGTCCTGCCATGTCTGTCTTATATAAGCCCTGGACCTCTCTCAGTAGGAAGTGCCAGTTTCACTGAAATATGCCAGATGGCCTGTTGCTACTTGAGACTCATGAGCTAAACCAAGTTTAAACTGCTGTGTGTTTCTGTCTGAAGAAGCCAGCATGTGTCTTGGCAAGTGCCCATGGAGTTGTCCCAGAACACATCAGAATGTCACTTACTCAAAGAAAATGCATTTGGCTGGAGTATGGAAATCCCACGGTGTTGTGAAAGAAAGACTTTATTATTGAAAATGTTCCCTGATGATGTAGTTCAAAACAGACAAGTTCTGCTGGAGAACTTTATACATCCATTGAGAAATTGGCTCCCTTGGGGCCAGTCTGAGAGTGTTTGTTGCATTTTCCCTTCAGGGGAGCTCAAGCACATCTCTCACCCAGGTACAGCAGCCACAGGCCCAAGGGAGAAATAAGTTCCTCATGTCCAGAGATTGAAAGGCCCCTGTTCAGGTGAACTGTACAAAAAAAAAAGATTGCTGTGGCATGGAGAGCAGGCCAAGGACTGGCAGTGGTGGCAAGAGCCAGCACCCATCACCTGGCAGAGCCCTAGGAGCAGGCTGCAAGGCTGGGTGCTTGGCCAGAATGTTTGCTTTCTTAATGCTTCTTTTCAGGGGTAGAACTTGCCTTGGTGCCTTGTGGAAACTACTGTCATTGAGACCAAAGCCTCCATGAGCTGTCTAGCAATAGATTGGCTTCCCCAATCTATCCAGCTGCCTGCATCACCTTAATGCAGGGCTTTCACTGCAGGACTGAGTCTGATAGAGATTTCCCTCAGCATTTGGGTAGTTTTGTTTTAGATATTTTGTCTTTCTTCTGTAGTTCTGCTTTGAAAAAAGGATACTTGAAATGTGATACTGACTCTGCTTCAGGCAGTTAATAGATGAAGATAGTCCCAAATCTAAATCAAGTTTAATCTTCTGCTAAGCATGAATTAGTCTATTTAGTTAAAACAAGCAAACAAAAAGCCACTAAGAGACAAAAAAACAAAATTTCCAAAATTTGAATCAATATCCAAACTAATACTGGATGTTTACAGATTTGTGAAGGGTATAGAATTGACATATGATTGTATGTGCCTACTGTATAATTTTTGAAGGTTCTTCACATTTCTAAAGAGCAGATACTGTACAGTAAATTCAATAGTTTAGCAATTGCTTGGTGGAATTGCTGGCTTGCCAAATACTGGTTGGGCATACAAATCCATTTATTTCTCATAAAAAAATCAATTGTTCTGAGCAAATTGCATTTAAACTAATTCAAGTCAAGGCTGGGCTTCTTCATAACAAGTTACATTTCCTTCTTTTATGCATCTCTTCAAATTGTACCCAGTGGAAATGTAATCCCTCCATCCCTCAATAAGAAGTCTAGTATTTCAAAGCTGCCCCGAATCACACAGCATTAGACATGTCAGCAATTACATGAGTAGCACATGTCTTGCAATTATTTTTTTTCCTGTAGCTTTCTCTTAAGCTCTCTACTTGCATTCCAGGAGACAAATTAACCCAGTTAAGGAGTCAAATTCTTATGCTGTCTTCATCCTCAGCTCCCTCCTCCCTCCCTTTTTCTCCTTAATTGCATCCAGCTTCCTACCTTTCAAATGGTGAGAAGGATGAGGGAGGAGAAGATGAATATCTACTCCCTGAATTGCAGCAATTTTGTGCCTGTTGTAAAGATGCAAAGCAACACCTTGTGAAGCAAAAGCTTAAAGGATTTGATTTCAGAGGACAAGGGGATAGCAGATTAATCAAATAGGATGTGGTCGTCAAAGAAATGAGAAAGCAATCAGAAGTAACATTGTAAACAGTGGATATTCCGTATATCTCTCTGTGCATCTGCACGTGTGTACACCTAAATGTAAATAGGGTGCAAGTTTTGTTAAGAATAAGCCTAAGAGCGTTGCATGCTAGAAATAACCACGGACAGGTTTGTGCGTTTGCAGCTGCTGTGCAGAGCAA
Organism: Sturnus vulgaris; assembly: GCF_052056855.1. NCBI lineage: Eukaryota > Metazoa > Chordata > Aves > Passeriformes > Sturnidae > Sturnus > Sturnus vulgaris. The sequence goes on along the minus strand of NC_142248.1, from coordinate 13,170,196 downwards.
GTGTTTGTGTATCACTGCCCTCTGCTGCAGCCAAGCTACAGCTCAGCTCACATCGTGCAGCTGCTCACCTTCCTCACCTTCCTCACCTGGGCTGTGTGTGTACTGTGCTATCCCAGCTCGGGGGAGTGCACGTGGTGTGTTTGGTGTCCTGCTCGTTCCATAGCAATAGCAGTGATCCTTCTGTGGCATAAACCCAGCCCAAATATTGGGGTATGTGTGACTTGACAGCTACTGTGGTCTTGGAGAGGAAGGATGGATTTCATAGCTGGCTGTTGATGCTACTTCCATGTGTGTCATTCATAATTCTCCATCCTCTTCAGGACTGCTCATCTCCAAAAAAGCATCCTTGTACATCACATGAAGCTTACATATCCCATAAAAATGTGTGCATGCACATGGGATAAATCCTAAATTATTAAATAAAATTAACCATCACTTAAAATTACCAAAATTGGACACTCTTCATAACTATGTTCTTTCATATGACAGCACTTGAAAGTAGTCGCACCTGAGATGAAAAATACTGGAGGAAGTGCACATCACAGCAGGGGGTACATTAAAATTTGGCTTAGGCTGCTGAAACACTTACAAAACCCATGCTGAGGCTTTAGTATTATTTCAGTCAATAAAAAGGTTTCTTAAAGGCTAAAGCCCAGAATATTATGAGAAGTTTAACTTCCACGCATTAGAATTATGAAGGTCCTTCCTGGTCCTGCTCATCTTTGCTGTATTTGAACCTCTGCATCTGTCACATGAAGCTATGATAAATCAAAAACTTATATAATTATGCTGCATGGATATTCCTGTGGCCAAGGAAACTACAATGAAAAATGGCCCAAATCACTAAAGTTTTATCTTTATGCAGTGACTTGTCTGCTTTTTCTGGACATCAGAGATGATGTCAGAAGGGAAAGTAAACCCAAGACAACCTTCCAGCCATGTGGGCAGAAATTAGAACACAAAATTACAGTTTTTCTTATTGTCAAACATGATTATAAGAATTGCTAGACTGGAAAGCAACAAATGAGAGCTATGAGCCTGAAACAAAGCAGATCTAGTAAAAATTGCTTGGTATTTTTTCCCGACCAAAATTTGCTTTTAGGCCTTTTGAGTCTTTCAGTTGAGACTAAAAGCTGGAATAGAGACAGATTGCATGACAAATTACCTGTTGAATTCCAGTATTTGTAGCTGAATTATCAATTCATCTAATAGCAAAAAATATTAGATATTAAGAAGGGTCCTGTTGCCAACTGAGTTTTATTGTGAAACACAGCATTTAGTTGATGGAATATTGTGGCTAATGAATAAAGCATTAAAAAGAAAAGTCAACAATATTTCAATGCCTGTAGAAATACTTAGGGATGAATGATTAATGCTTTTCTGCATTCATCTCATCTTCAAAAGCACAGCTTTATTACAGAAGGTTGTTTCCAGATATGAATGACACAGCAGAAGAGCAGAGATTAATTATAAGAACTGTGTGGCTTTGTTTTCTGGATGGGATCATTGAACAGGCTGCACTCAAGCTGCAATACTTCACCTCTCCTGTCTTCATAGCGACCTGGGAATTGTGTGGTGAAGGATCTACCAACACAGTCTTGGTTTTTCACACTTCTGGCTTTGTTCCTGCCCTTCCTTCAGCATTGCTGAGGGCTGCAAAGCCTCAGATTGACACCAGAGCAGCTTTGTTCCTGCTGTGCCCGAGAAGCCACATGCCCCCTGAGGAACATGCCAGTTTTACTTTTCAGGTAGTGCAAAATCAAATGTAAAAGCACAATGATAATCAATAGCAACGTGAAGGCACGAAGTTTTGAGTGTCGATTGACAGCCATTACTTTGAATCTGTTGCTTTAATTCAATGCCATTCTAACCATTAGAAAAATAACCAACTCATTTTATCAAGTGAGTACATCAGCCTCTTTATTCCATGTATAGATTGTCTTAATCGTTATCTAGCATTCTTTGGCTTTTTAAAGTCAACATAATTTTTAGGGTATTATTTATTGGGCAGATTCTAACTAATCCAAGAGTTTCTTCTAGGATTTAAATTCCCTGACTTTTATCAGTGTGTTGTGTTAAAGAAATGCAGAAGTTAGCTCCAATAACTGTAAATCCAGGCTCATAAATAATTTTTAGGTGTTAGCCTTGATAGGTGAGTATTGTATGTTTGATACATCTCAGTTACAACATTGAAGTTACTATTAATGTAACTCTTGGGGGTGAAGTGAAGAGGAAGGGTTGGCTTGGCTTTTTTGCTTTAAATAGTACAAAGAATTACATAGATCACGAGTTTATTTTCTACCATAAATAGCCAGAAATCACTGTTGCTGGAAGCTGTGCTGTAGGCGAAGGGGGTTGGCATAATTCTAGATTGGACAAACTGTAGGGTCTGGTTCGTGTGAATACCCTGAATGGTCAATGAATACCTTGTTTTATTCTGCCTGTTCCAGCAGAAATACACAGCTCTTTGGTCTCTTATGTATTTGCACCTGAAAGTGTCATAGATTTGGCTTTAGAACCTTCTATAAGAGAAGCAAAGAGGACAACAAAAAGTATTCAGGCTTTCCATACATATCCATTGCTATAAATATATACATTTGCATGTTTCCTTTGGATTTTTTTTTTCCTATGTGGATAAATCTCTCAAAACTGCATGCTGGCTTCCCATGGATTTGTTTTGAGTATGGTGTGAACTGATGAGCTTGGATATTTTTGATGTATGATTCACTACCACATGCAGAGAAGAAAATTATATTTTTGTCCTGCAGAGCAATAAAACTAAGCAATTAAGTCTTTGTTCAGTGAACTCCTGTTTGGTGGCCGGGTGCTTTCCCAGAAGAGAGTCTCAGGATCTCAAGGTCACTTGCACTGGAAGAATTTTCTCCATGTAGATAACTTCACAATATGGCCAGGATTGCAGACTAACTCTTACCTAGGAATGAATAATAAAACTGACAGGAAACTTTGAGAAGTTGGTTAATGTAATATGCGAAGTATACTTGTAGGCAAAAAAATAGCACAGACTGATGAGAACAGTAACTCATGTTTCTAGCAGTGGAAGGTGTTACGTCCAATTATTATAGGGTGTTGTGTGGTATTGGTATTGCACAGAAATTCTGTTATTTTTGAAGCTATTTTATTGTGGATAGGATTGTCTCTCTCGGAGGTTTGTTTGTGTTGGTTTTTTTTTGTTTTTTTTTAGAAACTCAGTTGTTTGCTGGCTGATGCCAAAACAGTTGTCAAAATCACTGAGTGAATAATTTTTGATGAGTTTTCCTTTCATGTATTTTACATTTGCCCTAACTACTCAGTAAGTTTCATTCCTATTTCCTGAATAGGTTACACTGATAGGAAACGACACTTTTTAACAAATGAGATCTGCCAAATGTCCGGTGTTGTAGGCTATCTATGTTTTTTCTCCTACGAGAGAGACAGTGACAGGAAGCAGTAGTAGTCATAGAAAATAAAAGTTACTATGTTCTGATAAAAATTTTGATCATAAAGTTGTAAGCTAATGAATTGGACAGTGGCAGATTCATCAAAGCTTATTTCTTTTGTCAAGCAAGAAAAAAAAACCTCAGAGTCTAAAGACCAAATCTTTTAAATATGATTTTTAATTTTTCACTGTAGCATCTCATGTTCATCATTTACATCATTCCTACATGGACAGTGCATTATAATTTGGTTTTGTGTTTGTTTTTTTAAGTAGGAAGAGTTGATTTTAGAGCTCCAAAGAGCATCAGGTCTTTGACACTCCAGCCTCTTGTTACCTAGCTGTCTGTACATCCAGGGTTGCCCCATTCTGGATGCAGAATCCAGCACTTTGTTAAAACTTCATCATTTTGGTAATTGCACAGCCCTGTGATTTGTCCTGGTCTCTCTGCAGGGCCTCTCTGCCTTCAAGGGAGTCAACAGCTCCTCTTGGTTTAGTATCATCAGCAAACTTCTTCAGTATGCCTTCAAGTCCTGCATCCAAGTCGTTTTTGAAGATGCTTACAAGAATTGACCCTAAAATGGAGCCCTGCAGAGCCCCACTAGTGGCCTGTCACCAGTCTGATGTCACCCCATGCACTACAACTCTTTGTGCCCAGCACATGAGCCAGCTGCTCACCCATCACATGATGTGTTTGTCCTGCTGTGAGCTGGACTTTTTGTCCAGAAGGATCTTGTGAGAGGCAGTATCAAAAGCTTTACTGAAATCCATAAAATTACAACTGGCTTCCTTTGATCAACTAGGTGGGTTACCTTGTTATAAAAGGAAATTATTGCTGTTGACAAGCAATAGATCATGGAAAAGCACCCTTAGTATCTGTATCATGAAGTTATCATTCAGGTGGTTTGGGGATCTTTTGGACATGTTTGTGCCAGCTGTGGGGTATTCCTGTAGTATGTTAGCATGTCTTGGCACCATCTCTGTCAATGACTTCCTACTCATTTGCTCCCTGCTCAGCCCATTAGGCTGAGAGAGGCAGGAGAGTTACTGCAGAGAGCATCCCCCTCACAGCTCAGCAATCCCCATGGCTGGGTGCTGGCTCAGAGCAGGTGGGCTGGGAACAGACATGAAGCCTTGAGCTCCCACCTGTCTGCGCTGGGGGAAGCCTTCTGGCAGACTTGATGCCTTCCTGAGACTTTTAGCATCATTATTCTGTAATACTGCTCTATCCTCCCCATTCCTGGCAAATTTTTAAGGGTTGTGACATTAGAGTTGGGGAAGAGGAGGGAGAGATCAGAACAGTATCTAATGCAATCCGGGGAATAAAGATCAAGAGAGTACCTCTTGCAGCCTCTCTGCTGTAGTCAGCCTGCTTCTGAAGCCCTGTGCAAGTTAGATTTGAGCATAACTTCTAATTAGGTATCTGGGTCATGTTTGACATGCTCTTGGTTCGGCATTGACGTTTCTGTGCTCCTACTTAGCTCTAAATTTGCCAGCTGTTTTCCTTAAATAATTCCACTTTCCACTAAAGGATTGTGTATCTTATGTAATGACACCCACGGTAGTGTGAGGCCACTCATAGGGACACAGAGGTAGAAATAGCTCAGCATTTTACACCAGCCTTGGCATTCCTTAATTGAATCATTACAATTTGGATTCCCATCTCTGCTGTGATAAGCTTCTTTAGCTCTGCTGAGCTCTCATTCATTACATCTAGACTTTGTCAGTTTAGGTGCAGCTCTGGAAACAGCTGTCCTCTGTTCCACTGAGTCCTCTAGACCTTGCTTATCAATCCAGAAATGTCAGGATTAAATTCCCTTTCATTATTTATCTTCAGCAGTCAAAGGATTTGTTACCAATCTGGATAGGTTCAGGGATGAGTTGCATGAATTTTCTTGAAATAGTCTCAGGCCATGAAGCATTTTCTGAAACAGGGGTTCACATTATGTGAGCTAAACTAGACACAGCACTTTAGGTGCAGATTGTGACAGTGCTGGAAAAATCATGCTGGGGTGCAGAGTATCAGACCAGGAAAAAACTTTGCATGTGCAGTGACATGTTGGAGATTTGTCATTTTAAGACTACTGTTAAAGCAGGGTTCATTCCATTAGGGCCCATGCTCTTGAAAGAAAGGTTTTAAAAATTACATCTGATTTTGTCAACACTCACTCCTCTTTCCTGGAATTCTTGGGCTGTTCTGTTCATAGAAAAGGCAATGCCCATTTTAGGGACAGTTTATTTGAGAATTGCATTGGCATATTTCAGTAGCCTTACTATTCCATTTTTAAAAATAATTCACTTTTAAAATTAAGAAATCCTGATCCTCCTCATCTTAATTCACCCTTTAGTTCCTGCTCTTTTTGCATGTATGTGGTACCTTCCACTATTGGCCTTACTCATTGTTTTCTTCAAGCCTGTCTCTGAAAGGAGCCTACAAGAAGGATGGAGAGGGACTTTTTACAAGAGCATGTTGTCGGAAGACAAGAGGGAATGGCTCAAACTAAAATAGAGTAGGTTTGGATTAGATATTAGGAAAAGTATTATTTACTGTGAGGGTGGCGAGGCACTGGAACAGTTTTCCCAGAGAAGCTGTGGATGCTCCATCCCTGGAGATGTTCAAGGATAGGTTGGATGAGGCTCTGAGCAACCTCGTCTGGTGAAGGGTATTCCTGACTATGGTAGGGGGTTGGAACTAGATTTTTAAGGTCCCTTCCCAACCCAAGCCATTCTATGAAAATAGTTCACATTTCTCAGGGATTAAAGCCAACCTGCTCTGTTGTGTGGCAAGACAGCACACAGGAATGGGAGCTTGGGGGATGTGTGAGGGGAGGTTGAAAAGCCATCACACCTTGATTCTGATGGTCATCTGCGATTGCATATTTTCATTTTTGGGTAACAGTGATTGTTTATGGGGACCTGTAGGTTTGCCCTGAAGAACAGGAGGGTGTCCTTTGTAGACGATACTCAGAGAGATGGATTAATTTGCTGCCACAGTGAGAGGTAAAACCCGCAGATGCTTTGTATCATATCTGCATGGGTCCATGGAGCCACCTTGCTGGCTTTGCTAAATTAAAGGAAAGTAGCATCTGCTCTTCAGCTGTGTCACTTGATCAGCTTGACTGAGTCTGTGAGCCTGTTCCTGCCTGTGTCACTCACAATTCATCCTGGCTTGTCCTGTTGCATAGCAAACTTTATTTCTGGAGAAGTATTGTGGAATTCCACTGTCCTAATGAAAACTTATATAGACTCGAACAGTAATATGAATGGCAGCTGCATTTTGTTTTGCTACATAAACTTATCCCTTTTTTTTATTATTCTTGAACTTTGTATGTCAAGCATTGAGTGATGAAATGGTAATTTCATGGTATGTTTTGGGACATGGGATAATATATAACCTACCCTCTGTAAATAATCAGAGATGCCAGGAAGGGCTGTAGTAATGATGATAATGTGCAATACCATATTTTGAGTGAGAACTTGCTGAAGGCCCTTTGGCATCCAGAGGAGTCACGCTGTATCTGTTTAGGGAATTTGCTGCAAGTGCTCTAATATTAGGTGGATTTTTACAGAACAATTGTGAGCAAGACTCTGCAGGATCCCTGCTGGTGCTGGGATACAAGTTTTCTGAAAGGGTAGCTTCTAGAGAAGCCAGGCTACAGTGGGTATCCATACATGCAGCTGCACTTGGAATCCCTGTGGCAAAGACAATATCTTTGCAAGCTCCCTGTAGGTGTTGGGAGGGACAGAAGATAGGGCATGTCCTTTCCAGCTGTGTCCCTTTTCTCCTGCTTCTGCCTTTTTTCCTCGTACCCTGCAGCTGCTGAAGGGACCAATCTCACCTACTGAGATGTGAGTGTACAGAAGATTTCTCTGAAGTGATGCTTTTGGCTAACATGGGGCAAAAGTTGGCAGATGGGAACTGCAAAAGGCAGGCTCTAAGGGGTATAGTAAGAATGCCCACTGTGTGTCAAACCAATGGCCACCAGCAACCCTCTGGCCATGGATCTTGTAGGGGATATCTAGGGTAGTATATAAGAAAAAAGTCAATGTGTAGCAATATTGTGGAAGCATGTTGCTCAGTCTCCAGCTGTCTGGACTGAGAGGGACATGGTGGGGATCAGTCAGATGTTTTGCCGTTCTGCACCGATTTGGTTATGTTTACACTTTTCAGATATATGGAACAAATGGTTTTACCTCCCAGTAAAGAAAAAAAAGCCTTTTAGGAAGTACTTTGGAATAAGAATTAAATAAATTCAGCGTTTTACATTGACATACATAAAATCCTGCAAATGTACATGTAATGTACTTTTTGGCTTGTGTATGACAGACACAAAGGTGCACTGTCATAGACATGGATTTTGATGTTTGACTGGAAAAATTTTCAGGTTAACATGTAGGTGTGCAAATCAGTTCTTCACTTCTTTCTTGACTAATACAAAGAGCTGGACTAGATTAACATTATAGATCTCTTTGAAATTAAATATTCTGTTGTATTCTGGTCAAGTAACCATCCCAGTTAGTTAGCTGAAGAGACTGGCTGAGAATATGTTTTGGTAGTGCTAGTGCTATGGAGAACCAACTGCTCTGTGCAGAAAGATCCTGCACTGATTATCTTCAGCACCCAGGACATCTCACCCTTACTGTCTCAGTGTGCTTGAAGGTTTCATCTTTCTCTGCAGTTCAAGGGAATTAGTCAACGTTCCTTATCCCATCACATCCCACCTGAACCTGCTCAACCTGGTACTACCCTTGTTTGTCACTTGACATCACTCCTGTTTTCTTATCTCTGCTTAAGTCACACAGGTGGCTTGAGCCTTTTATGCTTGTTTAGGATCACAGTGAATGGTGGCATTTTGATACAAAACTTGTTTTGTTTGGCTTTTGTTTGTTTTCTTTTTTAGATTTTGGATTTATATATATAGGTATAGCTGGAATGCACAAAAAATTAAAAATCCAGCAGGTGTGTGGTTTGCAGTTAATCAAATACGTGCCCTGAAGAAAGTTTTGTCCCTTTAATATTGCATTACTGAGTACTTTCATGAAAGAAGTTCCCACTTACCCTTAAGGGGGAGTTTTGATATGTATCGTTGGTAATTTTAAAAGAAATCTCTGCAGTACTGGAAGACTGTGAATTATATAGCTCTTTATTTTATTGTGTATCAACTAAAATATTCCCACATTGTGGATGTAGGGTTTTTTTTAAATATATAATTTTATACATGAAACTGTAACTAAAGAAAAAAATGTGCCCAGGTTTTCCTGTAAGTCTTAAATCGTTTTACAAAATTTTGACTGGTGAATTGTAAAGCAAAAAGTAACAATCTGATGAATTATAGAATTTATTCTGAAATATAGAATTTATTCTGGCCTACTTGCCAGCTCAAGAAAGAGATGAATGCTTGAAACCAAGCTCAGGCTCCTCCAGAATCTGTGTGGCTAGGTGAAACACTTCAAGTGCCCTTGAAATAAGCTTGGCATTAAAAAATGGCTCTAACATTATGCCCATACATCTTGTCGAAAGCTGGTTAGATGTAGGCTCCTGAGGGCTTTTCAGCTTTGAAAATGGAACAAAAGGCTCTAAAGTAATTTCTGAAACTTGTGTCTAGTATAATTTTATAAAATTCAGTAAGGTAGTCTGTAGAACAACCTTTCATTGTGCTGGTCGTTTGTCTGGGGTTGACGTCCTTTGTAGTCAAGAGATGTAACAAATCTGTCTGGGGTAGTTCTCAAAAACACAAATAGTTATTAGCCTGCCATGGCCCAGTTTTAATCTGAGGGGAATGTGTATGTCTTTGTGTATTCAGGGAGGCAAAGGGATGCAAACAACTAGAGAGAAGAAAAGGAGAAATGGGCAAGGAAGTGCATTTGTTTTATTTTCAGAATTACTACTTTAGAATACCAAATTACAGACAGCATACAAATACCCAACAATTTAGTTTCATAAAAGGGAGCAATCTACACCAGCATAAACATATAATTGCTTCAAAATAGGTTAAGACAATAATGTGCATTTAATAACCAGATGATAAAATTGAAGAGACCTTAATGGAAAAAAAATTCAGTCGAATCTAAGCTAGCTGGAGACCTACTTATCTCCATTCCTGATAGCCACTGATTATACATCCTGCTAAAAGGATAAAAGCCCCTATTGGTTTTCTTTTTCTACAGATCAACTTTTCTTACATGGTTTTAATACCGAGAAAGCAATCAAGCCCCATCAACATGTGGCTGTTTTCATTGGCATGTGCTTTGGCAGGGGCTGTTGTGGGTTTGTATGGAGCTCTCAGTCTGCACAGGGAGGGACTCACTAGTGGTCAAACTGGTCTGTATTTAGGAGTAGCTATATTCTTCCCTGATACCAGAGCTTAACCAAGCTGCTGTTGCCCAGCCATGACAGCTTGGTTTGGTGAGAGGTCAAAGCATTTGCTGGGCTAGCAGGGCAGCTCTGGTGCTATAGAGAGGGTAGACAGAGCCACACCAAAGGCACCAACTTCCTGACCCTGTATTAAAAGCCTCAGAAGTGAAAGAGTTGAAAAAGTGATTAGCAGCTAGAGGTGCCTCTCATGGTACCATTTCACTGTGCTGGATTGCTGGCCCTCATGGCAGTCTGTCAGTGCAGACACCCTTTCTCCTGCAGCCAGAGATTCAGGTGATCTAGAAGCTCCTGTACAGTGAGCCCCACTTGAATCACTTGTGTGCCACATAGCCCAAAAGTTGCTAACTGGCCATCCCTGCCATAGTGCTTCAGATGGGCATTGCCAACAACTGTCTAGTTCTTGACTATCTGCAAATGCTTGAAAATTTTTCTTCTTGTTGTTGCCCATGGTAAACCTGCTGTATGCTCTTCTGCTCTGCTTCCAGGGCTTGACTGCATGTCCTTTACACATTTAATCTGAAGTGGTAGTGAAATAAACACATCCTTTCCATTTTGTGTTTCCATTTCAAATAATGGCAAAATCTGTTCTCCCTTATAGAATCATGGAAATTTTTAGGTTGTAAAAGACCTTTAAGACTATTGAGTCCAGTCATTAACTCATTAACCTAACTCTGCCAAGTCCTCTGTTAAAGCATGTCTCTGGGTGTCCCATCCACATGTCTTTTAAATACCTCCAGAGATGGTAACTCAACCACTTCCCCCAGGCTGCCTGTCCCAATGTGTGATAACCTTGTCAGTGAAGAAATTTTTCCTAATATCCAATCTTCTAGCTTTATCACTTGTTACATGAGAGAAGAGGCCAACTCCCACCTTGATACAACCTCCTTTCAGATAATTGTAGAGAGTGATAAGATCACCCCAGGCCTTCTTTTCTCCAGGCTAAACAACCCCTCGGCTTCTTGTCTCAATTGGAGAACAGAATTCTGATTCCCATGGGCTGCAGGAGGAGCAGGAGAAGAATTTAACCATGTTGAAATAAGTATCTTAAATTGTGTTCTTTAGATCTGTTTATGGTCTACTCATAAAATGCACAGTCACTAGGCAGAGGCTAAAAGTTTGTTGGCCTTTTTTGCATTTTTCTGGATGTTTCTATGATATATTGTAGCAGGCTGACCCTGGCTGGACACCAGCTGTCCACCAACGCACCATCATTCCTCCTCCTCAGCTGGACAGGAAAGAGAAAATACAACAAAAGTCTCACAGGCCAAGATCAAGACAGGGAGAGATCACTCACCAGTTACTGTCATGGGCAAAACAGACTCAACTTGGGGAAATTAACTGAAATTATTACCAATCAAATCAGAGTAGGATAATAAGAAATAACCCCTGATCTCTTAATAGCCTTATCCCAGAGACACTACCACCTCCACTGATTAGCTCAGCCTTGGCCAACCGTGGCAGACCCATCTTGGAGCCAGCAAGCACTGGCTCCATCGAGCACAGAGGAAACTTCCAGCAGCTTCTCACAGAAGCTGTGTGGAGCCATCCCACTGCCAAAACCTTGCTGTGCCAGTCCAATCCATGTGCATAAAGTGCTTTTTTTTTACTGTGAACCTGTGACAGCCTTAGTGAAGCCTCACAAGAACAGACTCCAGACTTGGACTCACAAGACCTGCTAAGACAGGTATTTTTAAGATCTAGGTCTAAATATAACGAGAGTTAAAGTCACAATACCAAAAGCATCTCTGGCAGAAACGCTGTCAGTTTGCCAGACCAGCGTTCTGGGCTTTTATTGTAATTTGAAGAAAATTTTTTTTATTTGTAGTGGGCATTGAGGGAAAGCTGGAGATGCTGATTATATCTTATAATATTGGATACTGGGGGGATGAGGATAAGTCATTGGCATTGGAGAATTTTCTTTGAGAAGTATGTCAATAATTTGTCATGCTGCACTGCACTTTATAATAAGGCTGTCATCTCCATATCTGTGACATGACTCTATGTGTTTTCAAATTTAAATGCTTAAAAGACACCCTCATGACTTTAGGAAGCAAATATCATCTCTTGTTTTAACCTCTTCTCTCACCAGACCAGCTCCTGGCAGCAAATTGTAGGTTTAGCCCTAGTCTGGCAGCCTTTGCTTGGATTTTGCAGCAGGTGTGTCCAGAGCAATGAAGGGAAGCTGTTACTTGATTGGGTCCTTGGTTTTAAATTTGCATGACCTGGTTGTAGCCTGATCATATTTGCACAAGAATCTGGGAGTAAGCTGGCAACAGAATGTAAACACTGCTCTTTCAATTCGTTCTTTCGAGTTGGAAACAATATTCTGAGTTACTTGCCTTGGGACCTACTGTAGTTTGCTCTGAGAATAGTGTTAGCAAAATTTGCACAGCACTGACAGGTTTCAGTCTGTGAAAGTAAAACCAGAAATGAGCCTTTACAGAGCAGGGATTCTGCACAGGAGTGTAGGACTGGGGGGACTTTTTTGGCAGGAATTGGGAATTATGTTCAACACCATGAAGTTGCAAGGCATTTTTTGTTTGCACAGTATTAAGTAAGCATCATTTCATTAATCTTTACAGCTCTCCTGAAGGACATTACACTTTCTTCAGCCATGTATTTGTCCTTCAGGAACATTATATGTGGTCTTTCCCAAGCCATACAAAAATGTACCAGAATGGAAGTTTGAATATCCCTGATGAAGTCCAGGTACATCCAGTAGCAGAAAAGAACTTTCCATCTTTTTATGTTTCTCATTCAGGTATATGTATGGACTATTACAGAATTCAGTGGAAAGTGTGTTCACATATCTTAGATTAGCAGTTGACCATTTAGGTTTTGGAAGTGCAATTTATTTTTGCTTACCTGTTATTGTTTTCAATATATATATTCGTATTCCTTGGGCCTTTTTTTTACAGGCTTGTCTTCTTGCTTCTTGTACATTTTCTCCATTCACTTCTACTACTCCTTCTCCCTTCTAACTTGCCTCTGTACATGCAGCATAAGCTAATGGAATGTGAACAGGCTGAGAAGTTTATTTCAGAGTAAATCACTATTCTGGACAGAATAGCTGGACAGAATCTGCTGAGCTTGTGAGGTACTGTGGTTGTAAAAAGTGACCTGGCATGCTTTCACCTGGCCTCATCAGAGTTGTGACAGTGCCATTAGCAGTGCAGTTAGTACAACACCCAAAATTCTGGATACAACACGGGGAGGAGAAGGCACAGCCAGCCAGGGTGGGGCAGTGTGATTGCAGTTGTCTGAAGAAACTTGTCAATTTTTAACCAAGGAATATGAGGTGTGGTCCGAGTTATTCTACGCCCATTACTGTGTGGGGGAGGAAGAAAGTTCTTTTCCAGTATGACTCTAGGTTTCAGACTTGGTAATTTTATGTTTTCATAGAAAAATATAATGCCACTTAGGAGGCCTTTGCTGTGTCAGAGCTAATTTGACCTGTAAAATTTTTATATGGCCTTTAGAGGAGTATTTTGTAGTGAGATTGCTGTAGTATTTGCAACATTATATATGTATTCACTATTCTTCCACTTAATCTGGTGTCACTTAGTTACCTTGCTTTTGGTACAGTGGGATTTCTGGTCCCAAATCCTCCAAACATCATTTGCATGCTTGTTCTTGCAGAGGGGACCATACAATGAACATTCCAGCAACTAATCTCTAAGTTGTGTTCCTGAGGTGGGACTATATGAGTATACAGAGGCAAAGCCTTGGATTCCTGTATTTTTATATAATTTTTATTGCCTGCTTCTATATAACAAAACATTTTGTTAGCTAGAAGTGACTTCTTTATAATTTTTTACCCTCAGTTTAACATGATCTCTTTTTGGATTTGACTTTATTTATTTCTATTGCATTGCTTTGCAGATGAATTTGCTGTAATACCTCCAAAATTTATTTTTTCTTCAAAATTTTTGTTCCTCAATATATTCTATACCTTTAGCTGTTTATATTTCCACTCTCTTGATTCAGTTTAATTCATAAGGTTATAGCTTTAACTCTTTTGGGTGGTTAACCTGTTTTAGATGCTTTATTTTCCTCTGTGAGAACAAAAGAAGTTCAGATTACAGATTTTCAGCCATATGAGTTTTCTTCTTGTGTCCAGGCTTTGCCTTTTCATCCCCAGTGCAAACATAAGTGAATATGTTTATAAAAGGCAAGATCTATAGCACAGTAAAATGCTCAGCATTCTTGCTCTGTCCTGCAAATATTTCCATGTGTACCTGACTTTGTTCTGGGAGCAGGCCAGTGAGCTGGCTGTGCTAGGACAGGCGACTGCTTGGCAGCTTTCCCAGGCCAGTGCCACAGTGATCCAAGTGCTGTGTCTACTTTGTTGTCATCTTTCCCGGGGAATTGATGCAAGGTGCTGATGACTTGTTGAGGAAAAAGAGGACATCGCACATCTGAACGTGTTCCTCGTGAGCCACGTGGTCCTGGGGTGGAAGTGAAAAATAAGCAGAAGATAAGGTATTCCCCTGCTCTGCCTTTGCATGCCTGTTTTCAGATACCGCCTGACGGTGTGACCTATTGTATTTTGCCGTTTTATTAAAATTCTGTGTTTTGAATGTCTGGAACCTTTTCCTCTCGCTTCTCTTTCCTGTGAGTGGCTTCAGTGGACACAGCGTTCCTCCCTCTCTCTCCCGTGTGTCTCCCGGGGTGTGGGGAGGACCGGACAGTCTCCTCTCCTTTCCGCCTGGAGTCTATTTGCTCTCCTTATCTCCGAAATCAGTGACCTCTGAACGCGATGAGCGCCGCTTAGAAGAGGGGTGCGGGCTCCATCTGGTTTTCCAGCGGCCTCTTCTCCCCCTGCAGCTCCCGGGGAGCCGGGAACCCGGCGACGGCTTCGCTCTGGGGCAGTACCTGTGCCCGGGGCAGGCGCTGGGGAGAGCGCGTCCCCGGCTCTGCTTCCCATTCCCCGGGCAGCACGGCCAGCTCCCATTCCCCGGGCAGCACGGCCAGCTCCCATTCCCCGGGCAGCACGGGCAGCTCCCATTCCCCGGGCGGCACGGCCAGCTCCCATTCCCCGGGCGGCACGGGCAGCTCCCATTCCCCGGGCGGCACGGGCAGCTCCCATTCCCCGGGCGGCACGGGCAGCTCCCATTCCCCGGGCAGCACGGCCAGCTCCCATTCCCCGGGCAGCACGGCCAGCTCCCATTCCCTGATCAACACCACCAGCTCCCATTCCCTGGGCAGCACCGCCACCTCCCGGCCGTCGGCCCGCCCGGCCCAGGCGCAGCCCAGCTCAGCGGGAGGGAAGCGGGCTGAGCTCAGCCTGCCGCCTGCCACCGGGGGCTTCGGATAAGGGAGGATGGACAAAAGGTGAAGCGAGGGAAGGAGCGATATGCATTTTAAATGAGAAGGTGGTCCGAAGTGAGAATGATCTGAAAGCTTTGGAAGAATGTTTGTAATACCAAGAGAGGTTTGTTTTCCTCGTAATACGCGTTGATTTGCCATAGCGCCCAGGCGGTGCGGTCCGGGCCCTGTGGCCGGTGTCCGGAACTTTGGAGGGCCGGTTTCCAGCAGCTGTGCCCTGGCCCCGGGCCAGCCGTGCCTCTCTGCCGCCGGGCCGGGCCGGGCCGGGCCGGGCCTGTCGCTGTGGGCTCGGGCGCGCGGCCGCCGCCGTTCCTGCGGGCGCAGCGCCCCCTGGCGCCGCCTCTCGGCATTGCAGCGCCAGCCCCCCGAGCCCGCCGTGGCGACTGCGGGGCGAGCGCACGAGCCCTGCGCGGACACCAGGGAGGCGTGTTTGCTCCTGCTTTATTTTTCATCTTCATGTTTACCAGAAGAATTTTTTTTTTTTCCTAGGGTATTTACATTGTTCTAGTTTCTACAGTCACTCGTGAAACTACTCTCTGAAGGTATTTTAAGAGTCCTCTCTCGGAATTTCTGATGAATGAAAATACTTAGCAAGACCTTACAGAACACCATGTTGCTGGCCTAAGAAAAAATAAAAAGCTTTTGCTTTACATAGTTTCCGAATAATAAAGCTCAAAATCCTTTCTAAAAGCAGCATGCATGTGTTTTGCTGCACTACAAGGCTCTTCTGTGGAAATCTGCCCAGACAAACTGGTGAGAAACGCTGTAAGGTCCGAGGTTTTTCCTGCCACAGTCAGCAGGACACGGCTGAATTCAGGGTGCACAGAGCTGCTGATGTGCCCAGGGATATATTTCTGGAGAGCAAAACCAGACGGGGTTTGTCAGGAGTCTGGGGGGTGGTAAAAGACTTACCCTGGTTTGCAGGTTTGCAGAGGGAAGTGAGTGAAGCTGCTGGGTCTCAGACCGGGATGTTGGATGGCAGCAGGAAAGCAGCAGCACTGTCAGCTTTGTCCCACTGCTGGCGGGTGTTGCACCACAAAGCTCTCTCAAACAAAAGAGCTGCTCTGATCAAGGCTGATCCTCACTACGCAGTGAATGGCTTTGTAAAGGCTGTGCTTTGCCCTTGGGTAGCAATCCAATACACAAATGGTGCCCATCACGCTTCAGAATCTGTTGCTATCAGAAATCATTGCTGTTTTGGGGCAGCCCATCAACTTTTCCAACTCCAAACCCATACTTACATCAAAAGGAGTTAAATAAAATGTTGGTCTTCAAATTCTTGGAGGGGAAAAAAAAATAAAGAAGGAAAATGTTTTGCTATATTCTCTTTATCTTAGGATGAAAAAAAAATCCTTTCTAAAATTCAGAGACAGATAAATGGTGTTTTGACATTGGACTCAATTGCTAAAAATGAATGGTAGTAGTTCAGTGCAGCTTTCAGCTTTTCAAAATGCTTCTTACTTTCAGAGTTTGTTTAGTAAAATAAACTTGAAGGGTTTGCCAGACAGGAAATCTAATTCTTAATTATAGGTATTTACGAAATTATGATTGTTGTGTTTACTGCTTGTATTATGCACATCCTTGTGAAATCAATCAAATACAAGAAAGAACAAATAATTTACCTATTTCGAACTTGTTAATTGTGGCCTGTTGATTGCTTCAGTGTCATCATTAAATTCTTCTGAACATTTAGAATTCCCCGTTAGGTATCTCTGACCAAATTTGACATGAAGGAACAAGCTGTTGTCTGCAAAATCAACTGTTCCTTGACAGTAGAAGTCCCTTTAACACAGGGTTTAAGGAGCCTTGTTTAAAATACGACCTCTAGTGTAAGTGTCAATATTGTCTCTTTGTTTTGCATGGCACTAAGTAAATTGTCAGCATATAGAGAGAGTTGTAATTCTTTTGGCATTACCCTTGAATAAAAGAAATTACTGCCTTTATCCTGCTGGAGAATTGTCCCTGATTGACTGCTGCACCAGTGAGGCCAGCTGTGCTCCAGGGCAGCCAGCATTATATGTGACTGAAAGACCTAGCAGGAAAAGGGGTGGGAAAGCAGAACAATATTGATTATTTTATTTTAAGAACAACGAACTCCTGGAGAGAAGAGAGTTACAGGCATTGGGTCATTTAATTTTCCAGGTAATGCAACTGTTACTGCATCACTGCAAACACGGTGTGTGGTTCTCAACCTTTCCTGAAGAACATGACAGGGGAAAACAGGTACCAATGTCTCATGAGGAAGTGGCTTTCTTAGAGAATTTGATGAAGGTAACTACTCTTCTCTGTGATAGAGATCACAGACGATCATGTTGCTGTAGTTAGCACAGAAGTGTGTGGTCCTGGGAAAGAGCTGTTGCGGCCAGGGCTCGCTAGATTTAAAAATTGACTTTTGTAAACAGAATTACTGCAGAAATTCACAGAAATCTGGCATAGGTGAGTACTACAATTCCAGACCTCTTAGTAAATATTGTGCCAAAATCATTAAAATGCTGCAGCTTTCAGAGCTTTGCTGTCTTGCACCACTTGGTGACATTTACACCTTTGCAGGGAAACTGTTACAACACTGGTGAGGGAAAGGAGGACCTTGATGTAACAGCCTTTGAAATTCAGTTTGTGAATGAGGACGTGGTGTGAAGTGACCTGATAGTTGCTTGCTGAAATACATCAGTCACCTTCTAAGTTTTATTTTCTTGTTTCCTGGAGAAGGAAATTAGCTATTAAAAATATTAATATATGATTGAAATGACAGAAGCGTTGCCTTTGATTTAAAGGCTGTGCACATGAATTGAATAGAAGTAAAAATGTTTCATCCCTAACAAGATCTGACACAGGAATCTTCAAAAGCCTCGATTCCAGCAGTGCTTAGAGTTGCTTCCTTCGCTGTTTTGTTGCCAAATCATTTTGACAATGTGAGGAACAGCGCCTAAACACTACTATATGGCAGAGAGCCAAATTGCTAAGCTGTATGAGCCACTTCAGTTGTCTGAGTAATGCAAAGGCAGAGCTCCCTGAAAAGCAGCTGGAAATTTATGATCAGTTGGAGGTGTACAGGTGCATCTCAACGCATCCGCAGTTCTCAGTGATTTGTAAAAGGTGGTAATTTCAGATGCTACTACAAAATGCTGTTACTAGTGCTGCTGGGGGCTGGGAGTGCAAGGTACCACTTTCCTGCCTCTTGTACACCTCTATAAGGGCTCTCGAGGCTCATCTTCTGGACGTGTTGTAGGAGGTATGGGTTTGAATGACAGAGTGTGGAATTGCTAATTATTTTTGTTTTGCAATTTCCTCCCATACTCATAGTAACAGCAATTTGATATGAGTTGTATTTGAGGAGAGAATAAGATTTGGGCACAGGTCACATGGTATATCTCTAATTTAAGCCAAATTCTAGGCAAATGAAGCAGCAGCAGTGGGGATTGCACTGGGGTTATGGAATATCCTGGATTCTAGAGGACGTGTGCATTCAGGTTTACCAGTGTGTTTGTTGATGCCAGGCCTCTCCTTAGGTGGCACAGACACGATGGCAGCTCAGGTGTTCCCAGGCAGGTGAGGGGCGTTTAGGATCAGTAAATGTGTGGCTGCCCCATCTCACATCCCTCCGTGTGAGCAAAGGCCAGCGAGGGTCAAAGGTGCTGAGTGTCAGGTGTGAGGGCTGGGCTGACGTGACACAGCTCTGTCAAAGTGCATGAGAACAACACTGGGCCTGGCCTAACACCAAACCCTGCATGAGCTGGGCAGGTCAACTGGAAAAAGACCTTTTGCTGGTACCGCTTTTTTTCCAGTTGAGGACCTGGTTTAAGCTGCCCTGGCAGACCTCTTTCACTGGGATTAACTGTGTATCCATTAAGAGTTTTGCTAACTCAGCCTTACTGACATCACTGTAGAGCAATCACTTTAAATCCAGGGCTCTCGTGAGTGGCACCCTTGTGCTCCTCAGCATGGCTGTCTGCTTCTAGGTGTTGGTGATGGGGAGGGTATTGCAGTGTCTTCAGGCATGTCTGCTGCTGCTTTCTTTTGTGCCTTGTAAAGCTACCTGAGCTGGTTTTAGATGGGCAGCCTTGTAAGGAAAGAAGTGTGGCTGTGGTATCTCTGAGATGTAAGAGCTAATTTGTCTTTGTTACCTGGGTAAATTAGCCCGCACAGAGCTCGGCACCATCTTGTCATTTATTGATTCCTGTCTAGAGTGAAAATCTCCCTCTATAGGTCTGCATTGTGAAGGGAGTGTGTACTCTGGTAGCCTGACCAATATGATGAAAAGGCAAAAGTCCCTCTGAATAGCAGGTCAGAGGAAGGAGGTATTAACAGGGTTGAAAGTACACAGGAATTTGGATTTTGCGATTCTACATCTCCATCTTTCAAATTCTGTATTCCACCTTCCCAACAAACCTCATTCTTACTTCATATAGAGTATTATGTTTTTAATTTTTTATTACAAGAAAAGTAAATTGTAAATTCAAGCTCTCAAGTTTACAATGAACAAAAATACCCCTTAGAAACTTTGGCTGCTTTGATCAAAAAGGGGTAACACTCCTGCTGGTAATGGTTGTTAATAATTCACAAACAAGATTTAAAGTGAGTGTAACATAAAGGAAAACTGCTATTGCTAGAAGCTCTGGGCTGTTGTAGCTTTGATGATGCTCCTTAAGCTGTTGTAGCTTTGATGATGCTCCTTGCTGACACTGAGTGGTGCAATTACCACATGCTGATGAAGGAGAGCTGCAATTACCACATTTTCTGAGTCAACCGCTGAGGTATTTTTTTGGTTGGCATTGGTATTTATTTATGTACTCATTGTAGGTAAATTTTATAAAGTAGTTCCTCGATATTTGTAGCAGAATATTAGAGAGAGACCTAGATGTTCCTTTTTTTTTTTCCCCGCCATAAAAATTGTTGCTTTGTGTTAAATCCCTACTGTGAGCAGCAGCCTGTACTTCCAACTTAGCTGAAATAACTGTGGGTGTCAGTGGGGGGCTCTGTGAAAGAAAAATTGTAGCACAGAGTGCTAAAGGCCTTGAGAAATTTTGTAT
Organism: Sturnus vulgaris; assembly: GCF_052056855.1. Taxonomy (NCBI): domain Eukaryota; kingdom Metazoa; phylum Chordata; class Aves; order Passeriformes; family Sturnidae; genus Sturnus; species Sturnus vulgaris. The sequence continues at coordinate 13,150,029 of NC_142248.1, read as the reverse complement.
GAAATCGTTTTACCCTTTATCATGGGGGATGTTAATTTGTTTATTTTTGCAAGCCCAGTGGTAAAAATGGGGATAATTAACCTTTTTGTCCTAGATTTACCAAGGACTCGGAACTGGTTGGAGAAGGACCCAAGACGTTATTTTCATTTAATAGTGTGATTGCCATGATTGGCAGCATAAAAAACAGCTTGAGTGTCTGCTCATACACCTGTGCATATATTTTTGTCATTTCAACTGCTTGTAATTTTTTTTCTCCTGCTTTTCTCATAGAAATATTTAAAGATTGCTCTGAGTTCAGAAGCAAATTGTTTGGAAAATTTGGTGCTAAAATGAGTTCATCTATTTTGAAGAATGAAGTGACAGGAAGGAGGACATATTTTTACCCTTTCAGCAAAGGCTGTCTAGACTGTGAGTTTGGAAGTGATTGACATCAGGGGCCAGACACATGGCTTGTTTGACCATGGACTGTGTAGATAAGGTCTAGGAAGGGGCTGAACAGTTCACATTTTTCATGGGAAAAAAACAACAAAACAAAACAAAAAAAAGCCCTATCCCAACCAGACCAAAAAAACTCCCCCTGCCATGCAAAAGTACTTAATATTTTTTTAAACCATCAAAATATGTTCAGAGAATATTAGAGTTACAGTAACACTGGGGAAAAAAAAGGCAGTAAATAACCAAGCAGTCTTCTGTATCCTTCTGTAAACAGGTATGTACAACACATTCCCTCATGTTATGATCAAGTGGTATTTTTAAATGTTTTTAAGACTTCACTTGCTTCAGTGATATTATCTGTCAGTGCAGTGTGAGGCCGTGAATGATCTGAGATACAGGATTTCCTACCCCATCAGCTGGTGGCATCCAGGGGTCAGGGCTCAGCTTAACAAGTCCCATGAGACAGGACAAACTTTAGTCCTTGGCCACTGGTGCCACACCTGGCCACACAAGATGTCCCATGTCAAATCCCTGCAGAGCTCCACTCATCAGTGCTTGTCAGCTCTGAGATCTCAGGACAAAGTAAAAAAAAGCAGCTCTCTTTCCAGCCCTAGAAAAAAAAAATATATGCACGTATTTGCTGAGGTTTCAGAAATACTCCCGTATTTTTTATTTGTATACATATGCATGTGTGTGTACAGGTGTAGGCCTTGTCAGGGACATGTTAATCAACTGGGTGACAAGCAGACCCCAGTGGTCCTGGCTCCTTTGCTCAGAACTAGAGGTACAGACTCCACTCCAGGCAGCAGATCTTTAGAAACAGCTGGAGAATGGTGCCTTGTCCTGTCTGCTTTGTCATTTCAGCGTGTGAGAGATGGGCAAATCTTTCTTTCTGCGTTTTTGGGAGAGGCAGAACAACATAGGATGAGTAGATAAGGTATCAAATGCAGGAGTGGTGACTCACCTCACCAACTGCATCTTGCCGATGGCCTCACACCTTGTGAACTTTTAAAATTTATCTTTCAGTGTCTTACCATTCATTTGTCATGTTGGCAGGAAATGGCCAGCAAAGAACACTAAGTACTATTATGGGGTCACTGAGGCTGAAGAGAGAATGTAGAAAATAGCAATAAATATAAAACTGCTGGTCTGTCTCTAAACACGTAGCTGGATAAATGGTCACTGTGAATATGTTTGCTCGCAGAAATGCAGGTATTCTGTTGGTGTTAAGCAACTTCAGCTTCAAAGAAGAGCCTAAGGCAAAATGGTATGTTTCGTTGTAGATGAGGAGGAAATAGGTGTTCAAAGGATGTTGGCTGTTCTTGAACTGAACATTCTGACTCAGAGGAAATGTAGATGTATAGAGAGGAGCCCAGAGAAGATGGAAGCTATTCCTCTACCTGGATTCAGTAACACTTCCTGTTATGAAAACATGCCCAACTGTTTGTTTTCAGAAGATTTCAAATGTGGAAAAATGTCAGAGTCAAGGGTTTTCCTTGGATGTCCTCTGAAAGAGCTTGTGAAATGTGAGAAAATACCTTTTCAGGAATGTGAGTTACATGAGGACCATCCACAAGGCTTAATCTAAAGGAGAGGTAAAGATGATGTTTTCTGGAAAATTTACAGATAGAGGTATCTCTGTCTTGGTCTAGCAGACAACAGTGTTGTAAAGGAATCACTCAAATCTTCACTATGTCTTAGAAGGATAAATCTAAATTTTCTCATTTGAAGAAGGGCACAAGTAGTGTTTCTAGGTGGGCAAAAGTAGGTTGCAGCGATAGAAACAGCAACAAGCAAATGCAAAGCCAGTGTGTAAGGGTAACCCTAAAAATTGAAGGTGTTATGGGAGATGACAGTAAAGAGTTTTCATTATGATTGAATATTAATTAGTGACATGGCTATTAACGATGACAGTAATTAACAGAGGAAGGAAAGACTTGTCATTGTCCCAAGGGTGAGTAATCAGTCTTGGCAGGTGATAAATAATGGTTCAGCAAACTCAGCAGAAAGATAATCTGTCTGCCTCAGGACAACTGGAGAGCAGCTATAACATCTTCCAGGCTCTTGGCAGCATTCAGGAATGACTTCATGTTTTTAACAGAGACAAATTAGAATTCCTGATCTCAAGTGCTGCTTATATTCTGGAGTGGCTGATCACAGTAATTCTGATTGAATCAGTGCCTTCAGTTTACTTACCCCTTTAAACCTTTCCTGCCCATTTAAACCTTTCTTATGAAGGGTGAGAGACTGGGGAGCCATCGTTCAGCATTACTTGAATTTTTCATTGTTGTTTGATGGAAATTGAATAGCTTCCTCAGAAGTGTCCTAGAGCTGGGGACATGATCATTCTACGTAAAAATGGAGTGAACTTAGTCCTAAGTCAGGAACTAAGTGTTCCTGCACATCTGGAAAGGGGTCATGCAGAAAGCCCTTCACCTCCTGTGAGCAAAGCAATGCAATATTGTAGATGATTGTCAGGTATCAGCTCTCACATTGCTTGGGAGTACAGTGTCTAAGGGATCACTGCAAGCCTGTAACCAGAGACCAAAATCAGGAGAAACAGTGAATTATTTTTGTTTGGGGGATGAACTGAAAAACCAAGAAAGATTCTGATTTCACTTGAACTGAGACAGCATTTTGTGAGATTTTTTGTTTCTGACAATACAGAAGCACTGCAGTCTGAATCTTCTTGAAATAGAGTTCTAACTATAAATGTTGTGCTCTGTCTTCAAAATATTTTGTTTTTGTAAAAGGTAAAAGGGAGCACCCATGTTTATAAAATAGAGCATTTTATTAGCAAACTTGTCAAAACAACATGGCTCTGAACATATTCCCCATATGTCATTCAGCTAACAGTGTTTACTAGATACCTTCTCATTTAATTTTGCACCCCTTGTGCGTATTTTTCTGAATAAATTTATTGTTCAAAAAATGACATGACCCCAGGATGCATCTGGCAAGGTAGTTCTAGTAGAGAAAAGCAAGTGCTGGGACCATTACCAAAGGCATTGGTTTGCTGTTTTGCGAGGAACCAACGGCGGTTTTGGTGAGCTCAGTGCAAAGAAGTTGATTTAAATTTGAGAAGTTGCTGAATGTTAAATTATAGGGAGAGACCACCTTAAGAGGACATAGGAAGAGTAGGATTGGTTTAATGAGATGGAGGCAGGGAGACAAAGTGTCAGCCCTCTATAGAAGCACTCAGGAGAAACTGTCAAGGAAGAACAATCATTATTTTCCTTCAATAATAATACAGTTATAAAATGCATCTAAATTGCATATTAACAAACTTAGGTTGTGAAGTTACAGGAAGAGTTCAATCTATTAAAAAAAAATAAATTCTGGAATAACTTTCCAAATAGGATAGTGGCAACTGAAAATGCTCCTAGGTGAAGTTGGGAGGTGTGGAGAATGACTGTACTGCTGAGAATACAAGATGGTGAGATTGGTCATTTAGTATCTGGTTTACTGATACCTTCAAGGCAGGTTGAGACAATGCCCAGTTGCTGCTTGTTGATCACATCTGTTTGCCCAGTATTTCAGTGAAATCAGCTGCTTCCCTGATCTTCAAGAGCCCTGCTGATTCCCTGCAGGGGACAGGTCTGTTGTTTCACCTGCCTTGGGTGGGGAATGAGGTAGGTCAGGTCCATATTGCTGCCTGCTGCTGAAGCCTGACTGAAGAGGGTTTACTGGTGCTCTTTGTAGTGTTCTGGGTCAACTTCCATTGTCAGGGGAGTAGAAGCTGCTGTCCCCTTCTGTGTGGGATAGAGCTCACGTTTTTAATGGGAATTTCACCTGTACAGAAGAGTCAGACCTGCAGATAATTGCAGGGACCTGGGGCTCTAGCAGTGCCTCTTGTCTCTCCCTGTGGCACATTGTGACTCCTGGCCTTTATTATATTTAAGGTTTGCTGAGAGCATGGGGATGCTTTGGGCCCGTGGAAAGCAAAATGTTCTTCTGGATCAACAGTCGTGGTTATGCTGCTCCTTTCAGTCCCATCCATGTCTGAGCTCAGAAGTGCTCCACACAAATAAGGTCCTCTGGGGTTTGTTTTGCAAGCCTGAGCCATATTGGATGGGGCTTTGGGCAGCCTGTTCTAGTGGGTCGCATCCCTGCCCGTGGCAGGGGAGTTGAAACTGGATATATTTAGGTGCCTTCTAGCCCAAGCCAGTCTATTCTATGAAGTGTTACTGGGGCTATTGACCTACTGTATGTGAATGCAAATATTTCTGCAGAAACTGAAGGTGTGCTGAGAAGGGCTTGATGTTATATCTGCATCCAGACATTGTTATGCCATCATGGCATTGTTAGGTTGTGATGAATGCTGGTGTAACTTAGTGTGGGTTTGCCATATTGTATCCAAATGCCTTTGCTGATTGCCTTTGACTTTGGAGAGCTCCAGTTAGCTGACTTGTACACACCATTATGTTTAATTTTAAGCTTAACCTTATGAGTATGTGATTTAACTAAATTTTGCTGCCTTGTCACAATGTGTTTTGGTAACAGACCTTTCTGTTGAACAGTGACAAGTTTCCCTCTTCTGTGATCTCCATGCAAGCAACAGAGGTTGTATACATGCAGAGGATCAGTCCTAGAGAATCTGATGTTCTTTGTAAGATGGCAACAACTTTCATTATACTTGATGGGCTCTGAAAACCTAATGAACTTCGTGATGGATCTTGAAGGCTCACTCTTCTCAGCCCCTGTTCAGTTTGTGTGATCACCACTAGGTGACTGCTCACAGGGGCTGTGGCTACAGGCACTCTGAATGCCACCTCCTTCTCAAAGATATTGCATGTCTTTGACATAACCAAGACCTTCCTGTCTGTTTTTAACTGGTATTTCAGTTCTATACATCCAGACATTACAGGTGGTGAGGAGCCAGTAAATGCTCCTTCATCTCCTTACTAACCAGTGCTTGCAGAAACTTAACTCTGTATGCTGAGGTGAGAGAGAAGAAAATGGAAGAGAACACTTACAGGGAACCATTAGACTTATATCTGACTTCAGGTACATCAAGTCTCCTATTGCACAGAAAGCTCCAGGGGACTTAGTATTTGTCAGTAACCATGTAGCTGCAGAGTGGCACAAGAAGGAAAAACTTTCTGAAACCTCATTGGAAATAAAAAGCAAAATGGAATAATTTGTATCTATCTCAATGCTATCTCTCTCTAGGGCACTCAAACTCTGTGGTCCTGGTGTCTAATATTTCTTAAATTTTTTTTTCATTTGTTTGTTAAGGTTCTGATATTGTGCAGTGGCTTATGAAGAACCTCAGCATTGAGGATGCAGGTAAGGTGACCACGGCTGGGGAGAAATAGGTGCTCCATCTGTATTGTGTGTGCCATTGGACAGTAAATATATATTGCTGCAGTCTAAAATGCCAGTAAAAGAACGATTGATTTAAGCATTGGAGAGAAGGAGGAGGGAAAGTGTTGAGTCAGCATCTTAATTAAGTGTAATGACTTAGACTGCAACATACTGAAATACCATTGCAGGAATTTTAGCCTGTTTGTGAAACTGTTGCTACCTACAGAAGACTGATTGATTTTGGATTTTGTTCCTAGGGGTCAGAAAAGAAGCTGGTGGATGTGTGTGGTTAAGCAGGCAAATGCAGTGTCATGTTTTCATGGTGTGAAGAAACGTAGCCACAGCTGACAGGACATAGTGTCTGTGTCATTCCTGGCAAGGGTCATAAAATCTGGCAATGGTTTTTAATTTATCCAAAAGAGCAAATAGATAAATCAGCAGATAGATAAATGGATAATCAGCCATAAAGAGTGATTAGTGCATGGGCACAAATAGCTCACTCTTCAGAGAAACCAAAATAATTTAAGCAAGTGAAGACCTATTGAGAAAAAGGGAAGAAAAGATCTGCAGGTCCAGAAGTTTCTTTTCCTTTTCAGGAAAGGGAAAAAATCCAGAATATCACCTACCAGTTTTTAAGCTGCCCTTCTGTCACCATGTAAAAACAAGATAGAGGCAGTGTTGAATCACACAGCAGGGAATCCCTGTACACCCATACCTTCTCATAAGTCCTGTCAGGTCCCAAATGTGAATTTCAGCTTCAGACAACAGCTTTATTATCTATCTGGACATGCATGAGCAGATGATTTTTCAGCTCTGTGAAAGATGATGCAGCTTTTGACAGCTGGCATTGCTTGAAAATCCAGGCAGATGTGCCTCTGCACTGGGGAAGGTTGCCTGGGCAGCGCTAGGATATGTAACTCCCCTTTGCAACATTTTCTCTAACAAAGGGCAGTGCTGCAGTGTGAGGATGTGTCTTTATGAATAAATATCCTGCTAGTGAACCGGTGTTGCAGGTGCTTGTTGGATTTGGAGGAAGCAAGTGAGGTTCAGTGATTGAACAGGCTTCTTGTCAGCTGTCACCTGTGGTGGATAATGTACTTTGAAATGTATTCTGTACTATAGAGCTAAACTGGTGCATGTATTTTGTAAACAAAAAACTAACAGGTTAAACATTTGAGCAGTGCTTCACCTGTATTGTAAGGCTGATTTCTGCACTCCTGCTTTGAAGGGTTTGGTTGGAAGAAGTAGGGATGTGGTGTGGGTACAGAGAGGCATGTGGGCACCAGATTTCACATGAGTCATCACCAGAGCTGCAATTGAAAGCAGAGAAATGCACAGTGCATGTCTTGTTGACACATCCCTGCTGTTTTTTCTCTTTCACAGGGGAAGCAATACACTTGGGAAGTCTTATTGCTGCACAGGGTTATGTCTTTCCCATCTCAGACCATGTCCTTACCCTGAAAGATGACGGGACGTTCTATCGTTTTCAGGTTGGTGAGCACCTTCTTCTGTCCCTGCAGTGACACTGCTGAAATCACCCACTCTTTATACCTAAGCAGCCATTAGGTCTGTGAAGCCAGGGATTGAGGCTATCTTCATAGAAGCCTTAGGAAATTAAGAAGTCACTTCAAAAAAATTTGCTTTAGAATCCCAAATCACTCATCTACGTTCTGACTTAGTTTTTTACATAAATGAATGGCTATGGCTTGTGACAATTTTTGATACCTGAATTCACGGCTGTTTTACTCCAATTTGAACTAAACCAGGAGAAAGAAGATGGATTTCAGGTTCTAACTCTGAAGTAGAATTAAGTTACCATTCTCCTGTGCAAAATGGACCAGGGGCAAACTTAGGACCTGGGCATTCTAGCTTTGGCACAGCAGAAAATTCAAATTTTTATCTTCTCTTGCTTACAGATTGGTGTGGGAGAGGGCAAGCTTAAGGCTTTGGCTCTTCTACAAAGGATGTGTAACCTTGGCAATCACCTAAACTGGGAGATCTCTGGGAACACCTCAGTGTTCCTGTGCCTCCAGATGTGCTGAATTTTTAAAGCACCCTGTGCTTGAGTTCCATGCCCTGTTCAAAATCTGCCACTGTCAACTTGCTAGATAACTGAGTGCTTGTACTGCAACAGCTCCTTCTGAACTGATTGTATAACTTTAGAAGAAGCAGTAAGTCCAAACTTGGAGTCCTACTGCCTCATCCTGCTGGTTGAATTTGTGTTTTTTCTGTTATGTGATTTCAGCCAGCTTCCTTATCTCTCCTGTCACCTCTCTTCTGTTCACCCTCCTGTTCCTTCTTTACATTTTTTTACTCTTTTTTAGTTTTTATTTGAAAAGCCAGTTCTGCTCTTTACATCTGATGTTGCAGCTGCTCAAGCCCACTGCTAATGTGGTGTTGTGTTATCATATGTGACCAGTGTCATGGTGGAAAAAGAAGCCCAGGAGATCACAGATGTCCTCTTATCTCACCCCACCTTCTGGTTGCAAGGCATCATTCAGACTCAGATTTTTCATTACAATTCCCTTTCTTTTCTGAAAGTCCTGAACCTCCTGTCGTGTAAGACACAACAGAAGCAGGGGTAATACTGATTGCCCATTTAGCTGTATTTTTCTCTGTTTTGAAAGAATGGCACTCTAAGAACTTGTCCTGTGCAGTTATCAGGAGCTACATTTCCATATAACTTAATTTCTTTTTATTGTTTTAAGCCTGTGTAAACCACATCATTGAACTGACTGCTTATTGACTTTTCTTTCCTTTGTCTTTTCTTACAATTTTTACATATTCTTTGCCTGCTTCCATTTTCTCCAACACACCTTAGCTGTTCTCTGCAAAAATAACCTGATAGAATCATGCTTCCTTTCCATTACTCTCCTCTTGCTACTTTTTACTTCAACATCAGTCCCTCCTTTAACAGTAGCTCTTTATCTTCTGAAATTCATAAGATACGTATCAGTGAGGAGCATTGAATCCCATATTGTTTGAATCCTCCATGTTTTCTCACTGTACTTTGGTGGAAGGAATAATCTCTGTGTTAATGTCCTATGCCCATCTGTAGCATTGCATCAGTAAAGCAATGTGTAACCAGTAAAGCATCAGTATTCTGTAATTTGTGTGATCGCTGGGATGTTATTTTTCATTCATGTTAAAACTGAAATACAGTCACGTCTAGTTACAGCTTGTAATTAATTGTAGCAACTGCAATATGCAGACCTGGATAGAAAACAAAACCACTAAGTTTAGCAGGACTTCTGCTTTCCAAATGACTCTAAACAGCTGAGTTTTGACCTCTGCCGTCTGTTACAACTGAAAAGGAAATTGTTTTGTAGTCTGCCAACCACATTGGTATCTGCTCCAGAAAAGCAAGGGGTATGTAGCAGATAGATAAGACCGCAAGGTTTCTCATGTGCTTAAAAAAATAAAACTATTCAGGTTGGCTGTGAATTCCTGGGGAAAGAGGAGCTTCTGGGGATAGTGGATAAGAGGTCCACGTTCAGATAAGCTGGCAACACTGTCTGAAATTTCATCAGAACACTGGACATCCTCCTCAAAAGGTGCTTGCATTACAGCGTCTCTATTTACCTGCAGTGAGGAATATTAAAGGTTTTTGCAGCATCCTGACTTTTACCGAAATCTGTAGCAGTGTTTCCCCTGAGGGCAGAATCTGGGTGCTAGATTTTGTGATTCTTCTTTCTGTACTTGTAATGTTTTTCTGCATCTGAATCAGTTTTCATCTCTTAATTACAAAAATGTGTATGTTTTTTCTTAGGCTCCATACTTTTGGCCTTCAAACTGCTGGGAACCAGAAAACACAGATTATGGTGAGACTATGATTGTTTCATTATAGAAAGTTAGTTTGTGATGGAAAGAGTTGTCCTTAAAATAATTACTGTTGGCCATCTACACCCTTCATGTACAGAGTTTCTTTTCAGATGGCAACATGAGAGGCAGATCTGTGCCCATCTCAAACCCTGGGATGTCTCAAGTCCCCTGGAGCTGCAGCCATTGAGCTCAGTGGAGCCAGGGTTTTGCCATCCATTACCTTCATTCTCCCATAGCCCTGTTCATTTCAGCAGGATTTGTGGCAAGCAGAATACCTGTTCTTGGGAATCTTAAATAATATCAATATTGCTTTTGTGGGAGACTATCTTCTGATCTGTTGCTGAATCTGTTATGTGGATCAATAAAATTTACTTCACCTGGGCACTTATCTGAATGATCAATAAACCAGTACATAACTAACAGCAACCCAAAGTTAAAAGTTCTCTGATGCATGACATCAGACTTATTTTCCCATTTTTTTAAGATTACCAGATGATACAGTAAAAGAGAAGACTGAACATGGTTTATGAGTTAATAAAGTGCAACATGGTGTTTTAAACATGTGAGTGCCTGCAGACAGGGATAATACATAAAGAAAATATGTCAGTGTTGTTATCTTTAGCTGTCTGTGTGCAATATTGCTGTCTCTTCCAGAACTGCACTGCTTTCACAGTTAAATGATAAAATTAATTGTTGCATCCTGGTGCGGCTTTGGAAGAGGAAGTGTATCCATGTGTGCAGTCATAAAATGGGAGCTTCTGGAAGTCCTTTATCTTGTAACCTAAGACTGGTTTAGCACTCCTCCCTGAATAATCAGTTTGGGCTTTTTTTCCTTCCCGTCTAATAATTACTCATCATTACGGACTCTGGAAAGAATTGCTGGGGTGAAGAAGTAGCCTGGAATGGTGTGTGTCATGTGATTGTTCATTTGCAGTCCTCATCTGCACATGAGCTAGACTTACATGTTTATCCCAGTGAGGGAATGGTTAAGGAGAAAACACAATGCTGTTCTATATTTGCAGAAAAGATTTCTAGATTTTACAGTCATCCTATATTACTGTGTGAACTGTGCCGAATATGTATTCTGTAAATACCAGAAAAATAGTGTGAAGAGGGAAGTTCTGTTTTTTCCTGCAGTATCAGATAAATAATTGGTTTTGGCCGTCAGATTGTTGTGCTGCAATGGCATTGATTGGAGCAGTACACCCCAAAATAAAGCCTCTATGAGCTGACCCACAGCTGGACAAGCTTTAACTGCATTAGCTCTGAGCTCTGTAGTGACAGATTTTCATCTGTCCCAGAAACCTCTAACATATGCTTATAATCAGACTTTGCATATCAGAGGCCTGTACAGATGGAGTCTTCCCAGGAATTAATCCCAAACTAGCAGTAGACCCAAATAAAACTGAAATCCCAGCAGCACTTCATACCTTTTTTTTTATTTGCATGTGTCCACTTACAGGAGAGGAACTAACTTGCTAATGGCGTTTCACTGCCTTGCATGAAAAAACACTGTGAGACAGCTGACTCTCACTTCATTTGGTGTCATAAGTGCCTTACAGAGAAAACTGCCCTTGAGATGCATAAATATAAATGAACTGGTCAGCTCTGGTTACAGTGCATAATACTGACTCATTATATGCATGTTAAAATTACAGAAACAGCACAGAATAGAATTACGTGAGTAGCACTGGGCCTCTATTGAAAGTTCAGACCTGACTGTACACCCCAGGTGTGCTGTGGACCTTGTGTTTCAGCCTCTAATGGAAATGGTGTGAGCTTAGCAGATCCAGGTGGGGCTTTCCCAGAAGGCAGCCTGGGACTGGTTTGGTGGTGTGTGCTGGGCTCATCTTGACCCTCAGAATCCCAAACCACATCAGTTTCAGCAGCCTCTGCCTATAGCAAAATGTGACAAGGCTTCTCTTAAATATTTGAAATATGTAAGAATAAGAGGATGGAGCATCTTAAAAAATGCTCAGATCATGCTTTTAAGATCTGGCCCATATTTCTTTTCATGTCAATATCCTGATTTATTTTTATTTTTTTCTTAGCAGAAAAGAAATGCAGGGATGATTACTTTGGCATGCATATTCCCAAACTGCTTAGGGAAACAGGTTGCTAATGCTATATTTTTCACCAGACCCAGAAGCAATTGTGCCTTTCTTGGTCATCTTGTTAGGTCCTGGCATCTGCTGTCAGGAGATGCCCCAGATGAGATGTCCCAGATGTTTAGGGCCTCTGAGATTAGTCATAAGCAATGTCAGCTGGGTGTCCAGACCTCTCATTCCTTGATTCACGTTGCTGTCCGATGAAAACAAACAGTCTATGGACTACTTTTTTTCCTCCTTTTCTTTTCTTTTCTTTTTTTTTTTTTTTTTAAGACCTAGTACTAATAATCTGTCTGTAATTGTTTTCAATTCTGTTTCTCCCTTTAGCCATCTATCTTTGCAAACGGACCATGCAGAACAAAGCTAGGCTGGAGCTGGCGGATTATGAAGCCGTAGGTACACTGCTGCTAGAGTTTAAAGCTGGGGGGTGCAGAGATAGCTTTGCTTGCCAACTGAATGCTGCCATTTTGTGCTTTGGGGTCAGCCTTTACTGTATCTTCTTCTTAGTTGCCAGAACTGTGTGAAGGTTGATATGAAGACAGCATCAGGAACATGATTGATGAATGTCCCTGGCTTTGCAGTGTCCCACATTAAAGCATCTGCTGTATAATGAGCCCTTCAAGACTGAGGCAAATCACACTGAGGTTTAGCTTGGTGTGTCCTGTTTTCAGTTAGGAAATCCTGGTTTGCGTAGCAGATTTCAGCACAGGAAAATGATGGATTTTCAGGTGTGCCATTGTGCAATTAAATTGTTTATGACACATCTAGTTGCAAAAGTTCTCAGATATTAGACTTGGAACATTTTCAATATGCCATATGAAAAATATCACTGAACTTTCTTTAGAGCATGTTTTCTGATATGGAGTTACTATTAATAAAAATATCCCAAACTTTGGTGTCAGACTGCAGGGTGGAGAGGAGTAGACAGATGGAGGCAGGAGGGGCAGGGTATTACTTTGAATACCAGCAGTGTATCACTCTGAGCAGCTAAACTTTTCTTTCTATCATATTGACTTTCTTCTGTTTACTTGCTCAACAGTGTAATAGCAGAATTTTATACATGGAGTTTTTCATTGGAAGGTTTATTTACAAAGTTGGTTCTAGTTGACTTAGTGTGGTCACGTTTGTTACAATGAAAACATTTATGTTGCATATATTTGCATATATTTTACAGTGGGATTTGTTTGTTTTTTTCCAAGATTGAAGTTTTGCCTTCTTCCTTACCTTCTGCATTTGGAACATTTGTGCACGTGGAGAGACACGTTCATGCCATTTGGTCCTTTCAGTGCAGAGCATGCAAAAATTGCCATTTATCTAGTCCACCCTAGAAATGCATTCCAACTTCCCAAGAGTTCTAATCTCATACAGGCACAAAGGAAGGAATATAACAACCTGCATGCACTTACATGTCTTTTTGCTGAGTTTCCTCTTCTGCATATTGTTGATTTTATTAGTAAAACCATTAAAATTGCTCACATCCAACCAATTAACTTCAAGTACTCCGAAGATCTATCATAAAGCAACAAAAGGCTGTTCAGCAGTGCACATACTCCCACACACATGCAGTGAGGCTGTGGCTAAGTACTTTTGCACATTGTTGCCTACTGAGAGTAGCAATGCTCCAGTGATGGTAAATAATTAGATCTTGGCAGTCTCTCATTTTCCTTGTGAATATTGCATTGCACAATTAGAGGTTACTTCTGCATTCAAACTTTGTTCTCTTAATTAGAGACGTTCAGATAAGAATGGCACCAAGTCTTCCTAAGCATTATGGGAGCTGAAGCAGGTCCAGCAAGGGATGTAAGCTCAGCACAAGTGAGAGAAACAGGCTTGCAGGAGTGAGAAGCTTTCTCACATTTTTGGAGATGCAGGATGAGAATGCTTCTCCATAGGAATCAGCAGTGACCTGGAGCTTCAAGAGAGGCTCTCTACAAAGCATCTCAAGGGACATTTCATTTTTAGGTTCTGCTTGCAGCATTTACAGGCAGTCCCCTCAGCCTGTTTATATTGATTAGAGCAGGGGTCTTGATGATATGATTAAGCTTGTATAGTTGCATTCAGGTTTTTTATAATTGGTCAAACATAAGCACAATTCAAATACAGCTTCATCTGGTGATGTTTCATTGGCTTTAGCATATTTACTCCAGAGGGCACATGTGAACATAATTTAAAACAAAATAAAAATAATGAAAAAAAACCCACAAAAATTTGTGTTACAGATAATTACAAGTTGTTCTACTTTGTAGCCACAGTTAAGGAAATCATCGCAGTTCAGTACAGCTGTAAATCATTTGTTTAACTGTTTTCCACCATGTGTACAGACTGAAACTGTTACATGGACGTCGTGGTAACAGGGCCAAGCTTTATGCCTTGTGTTATACAAGAGTTTAAAGTCAATGATAGGAAGATTTCTTCTTGCATTTAAATGCATGTACCTGAAAATGTTTCTTGAAATAAAGGTAATAAGCATAAAGAGAACAAGAGTAGAACTACAAGTGTTTGTTTTCACTGTAAATTTGAAACAGTTGAACCAGCTGTAATGGAGAAGAACATCCTGTTAATTGTGACACAGGCCTCTTTTCTTGGGGAGGATATGGATATGTAACTTCAGGGTACTATTTAAGCCTGAAATTCCAGCCATATTCTGAGTTTAACCTCGAGCTGAGATGATGCCACATCCACATCCAAACGTTCAGATCACTGCACTCTCTGTAATGGGTCTGGACCAGAGCTCTTACTTCAGATGTAGAGCAAAACTGCATCTGGAGCCATTCTTTGCAGTAACTGTGTTCATTGTTCAGACAAACAAGCTATTTCCTTTTGTGAATCATCCTGGCAATCCCCAGCCTTCAGTACTATGCAGCTGCATAATGCTCTCAGCAGTGACCAGGACTGAGCAAAGCAGGGGATGCTCAGGCTTTGCACCTTCACAAAAGCCTGAAGAGAAAAGAACAGTGCAGAGAGGAAAGGAAAGTGAGGATGAGAGGGAAACGTGCAGCTGGCAGCCATCTGCTCTCAGAAATGAAAGTCATCAGCTTCACAAAGCTTCTCAGTGTTATCTTTTGGGAACAAGTCCATAATTTTTTTCATACTAGAGCTCAAGCTGTCTTCATCACACTCCATTACTTATCCCTGGCAAGGCCCTTCGGGTTGCAGCCCAAAAAAGATGTGTTACAGCCTTGCTTTCCCTGCAATATAGTTCACCTGAAACCAATACCAACTGCCATGTCTTTAGTTTCTCAGTTAAAAAAAAAAGGAATAAAATAAATACCCACCATGCTAAATGTGCTCTCAAGCAATTGTTGTAGTTACAGAAATTAGTTGTTCTTACTATTTTCATCTTTTGACAGGAAAACTTAGCAAGGCTTCAGAGAGCGTTTGCAAGAAAGTGGGAATTCATCTTCATGCAAGCAGAGGCCCAAGTGAAGTGAGTAATCCTGGAGCACTGAATTGCACCAGTATTTAGAGCTGTGAAGGGAAGGGGATTCTGAACAGATAAAACTTCTTTGTCAAAATTTTTACTGTGACTAAGCTCAGAAGGTGTTGGTGAATTTTAATCACTGGCAGACTAGAAACAGTAGAGAGCCAATTCTGAGGGTCTGTGCCAGAAACTGAAAGATGGGTTTAATTATCTGTACATGGAAATGCTGGTCCGGAGCTCCTAAGCCTGGATTCACCATGGGACCTTGGGTAATTCACAAGTCCATTGTTCTTCTACATTTGTGTAGTATTTTTGTTTTGTATAAATGGAAAGAACAGAATTTTGTCATCTCTCTATGTTACTCTATGCTTGCACAGTATTTCTGAGTCTAGAAATACTGTCACTTCCATGTGATTATAAGAGTGGTGTTTACAACAGGTATTTCTTCTCATCTTCCCTTGTGAAAGCAGTATGAAGCCTCTTAATGTTTTGAGTGTGCTTTCATTACTGCTGGTAAATGGATATGGTCCAGGATTTGTGTACAGTTGTCTACTAACTAATACCTAAAACTTTGAGTGTCGTTTTGTGCATGTCATTGTCACTTATAAAATGGCAAGGTTGGTGAAGATGACACGTGGGAACATCATGAAATGGTTTCATTGGAAGGAATTTGCACTTTCAGCATTAGATGCTAAAAAGTTAAGGAATATCATTTCTTGAAGGTGCAGCTTGAGGTATATGTCTCTGTCTTTGATTAACCCTTTGGAATTTTGATGAATTCTTTGCTTAATAACATGGCAATTATGTACCATTTAAATATATGATAATTATCTTTTAAATTGCAAGGTAATTAAAGGATTTTTTCCAACCAGAATAGCAGTGTTCTGTTTGGAAGAGAAAATTAGAACTTAGGATAGTAATTGTACTTTCAGTTACTTAAAGGCTATTGCCAAGACAAAAAAAAAGTGTAAGTCAAAACAAAAGTCTGCATTCTGTCTAAAACATATAATTATCACCTAAGAAAGAAATGTAAACATCAGACTCATTGTGATCAGTGCTGGTTATTAATCTTTTCTCACTCTCTTTTCTTTGAAGTATAATCATGAACTGGCCACTATAAAATTTTTTTGCTGGCTAGTTTCAGCTTCTTGGTTCACCGTTCATGTGATGGTTCAGTCTTCAGGTTTCTAGAAAGACAGAGATAGAATTAATGTTGTAATTCACAGTTAACTAAAAATTGAAGTTAACTAGAAAAAGGAGGGCGGAATTAAAAATACCTGAAAATATTCCTCCTACTTACCAAGTTTTGCTTTGTTTTCCACATTTTTTTTGCACACAGGATTCCCATTGCTATGCCCACATTGCTTCGAAAACTGCAGCCATAGAGTATCCAGATGATTTGGGTCTTCATAGTTTAAAATGTGGAATACTGAGTTTTCAGTAAGTTTAGAGATAGGAGACAACAGTCTGGGTTGAGCACAAAGTGTCAGTGAAGAGAATTCATGGAGCCTCCAAAGAGTCCCTCCAACCTGTGTGTGCTTTGTGGTGTGAGATTGGAGTAGGCTTCACCTTCCCCTTTGGCCAGGTGTGAGGGACTCACTCAGAAAAGTAGTTTTGGGCTGGGCATCCTGAGTGCAGTACAGCAGCTGCTCTGGCTTTGTGTGGGGACAGAGCTTGTGACAGAGCTGGTTTCCCACTTCAGCCTTGCAAGGGGGAAATTCAACTAGTGATACCAAAGAGTGGAGAATTTGGTCTTTTTCTGGGGAGGGGTGTTCAGAAACTTCAGTTTTAGTCCCCTGATTCCTATCCTCTTGGTACATTTCTAGCACAGACTTAGCTAAGCCCCTCAAAAACAAAAACAGATGGGAGAGAACCTGTTGGTCAGAAATCACAGCTGGAGTGGGGTTTTTTCCCTCACTGCTTTGATTTTCCTGGTGGCAGCAATGTGCTAATATTCAGCCCTGCTCTGGAAGTGGAGGTGTGGAGGCTGTTCCTCCTACCATGTGCTTCCTCCAGTCCCTGTGCAGGTAGATCTTGCAAGCTGGTGCTGACTTTGTGCTTATGTGTAAAGCTGGGTGGGATGCCCGATGTCACCTGCTCACTGCTGCCAGGAATTGCTTTGAACGACCTCTGGTGGCCTTTGGGCTGTGTGCTTTGAGTGAGTTGGTTCACTGGCTGCATCAGGGCTGGAATTACTGAGTTCCTGTTGTGCCAGCCCAGTCATGTCTCTCTGGAGTGGGCGCTGGTTTGTAGGGGTCACACAGCAAGCTCAGCTTTGGTCACCTGTGCTGTCACCCTTTGCTCTGCCAGCTTGGGGGCACACAGGCAGAGAGAGTCTTTGGGTTGAGAGCTCTATGGAGGAGTGACCACAACTGCTGCCCATGCTGTTGCTGAATGTCTGGGATAGATGCTCCTTTGCAATCTGTATTCATGCCAGTGGTGCTGCTGGGGCATTGGGGTGCAATGGGGTCTCCTAATGGGAGTTCAGTTCAGCACCAGCCAGGAGCCTCACCTGGAGCAAACAGGTCCTGGTGGGTCTCCTGACACAGATGAAACTACAGAGTTTCCCAGCCTGTCAAATCAGAGTATTGGAACATGGTACCAGGAAAAGTTTTCTTCACCAGATGAAAAACAACTGTTAATTTTTTCCACATTAATAGGAAAATTTCTTTTGACCCATGTTGGAGTAAACATCAGTGTTATTTTGTTAATGGCATGTGCCCTTGCCAAGTGCAAGTGTGACATTGCTGTACAAAAAAACTTGATTTCTGAAATTTTTTGTCTTGGGGTTAAGAACTGCAGCTAGGAACTGTATCAAAGAAGAAAGAATGACTTGTACATTGACTCATACTCACTTATGCTTTTGTTTTCAGAATCGACAGGAAAAAGGATAAAACAGAAAGAAAGATTTTGGACAGCCAGGAAAGAGCATTCTGGGATGTGCACAGGCCTGTGGTAAAACTATTTTTGAATGATGAAACTTTCCAGGTTTTGACAGGAAAAATTTTATTACTAGTAAATGTTGTATGCACAAAGACATTGCCTTTACAGTCACCACATTCTCCTCACAGCTCAAAATGCACCAAGTGTCTACAAGATTATTCTGGGCTTGTGTACCTATGGAACTACTGACTTGGAAATACGTGAAAATATGAACTCTGGAAAAGTATTTACTGGATTTATGAAAAAAAGCAACTTACTCAGTTTGTCTCAGACTTCCTAGCAAAAACTCCCCCCTGTTAGCTATTTCTTTTTGGTGCCAAAGTTAGGAGTAACTGGATTGAATGCTGATATGGCATCCTTGGACATATGCAGTCTCTTGTTTAGCAAGAGTAATTTATGGGACAAAAATCTCAAGAAAGAGTTTTGGACAAGATTAAATCATCTATTTTATGAAGGAAAGGTAGGATGAAGATTCTTAACAGAGGAATAATATGATTACCATTTCTTTTCAGCCAGGCTGTGTGAACACCACAGAAATGGACATTAGAAAGTGTCGCCGTATGAAAAACCCACAAAAAGTGAAAAAGGTCAGTTTGAGTTCCTGGGTTTTGTTTTTGCTTGTTTGGAGTCGGTTTGCTTCACTGTTTTTGTTTTCTTTTAATGTAAATCATACTTGACACCTACTGTATATGAGATTTACCCAAAAGGAACAACAAAAATATTTTGATAGTACAAATTCTGTTTTGTTCTCCTTGGTGAATTTATTATTTCTATTTTACCAGCAAAGTTGTACTGACTGGGTGATGGGTAGAGCTGAGAAGGTCATTAAGGAGCTTGGTGTCACTAGTGTCTGATGACTCCTCACTCCCATAAAATTGAAGGGAATTGGCAAAAATACTTAGGTCCCCTTTTAAGAAATTATCTGGGGAGAAATAATGAGATGTTTACCTGCCTTAATAATTTCAAAGGCTGGATCATTAGCAATTTGGGTGTCTTTGACTTCCAGCAAGTTTGAGCCCTTCTATGTATATGAAATCATAGAATATATTAGATTGAAGAAAACCATTAAGATCAGTGACTTAAAACCTTAACCTAACCAAGTCCTTCACTAAACCATGTTCCCATCTTTTAAATAATTTCAAGGATGGTGACTCAACAACTACTCTGGGCAGCCTTGTTCCAGTGCTTCATAACCATTTGAGAGAAGAAATTTTTCCTAATGTCTAAACCTCTCTTGGCACAGCTTCAGGCTGTTTCTTGTTGTTTCATCACTCGTTATGTTTTTGGACGGAACACTGGACTCCTAACTTCCACAAGTAATTAAACTGCAGCAGAGCTGTTCACGTATCTATTATAAGTTTTACTGAAAAGCAAAAGCACTGAATAAAAGGACAAATGGTATTACTTTCAGTGCAGGTGTCTGTCCTGAAAATGAATGGCTACAAGTCAGTCTGCAGGTTTTTGTTTAGAGAAGTTCAGGTGAACTTGACCCATTGACTTGACCTGGTTAGGGACTTTCTTCAATATATAGTTTTACACCATGAAGTTAAAATCAAGTAAAGACAGTGGCATAGAATTAGGATTTAGTATTTTATTTTACCACTTGGCTCACCCCAGTGACAGCTCCCAGTGTTCATCCTGCAAGTGTTAATGCATACAGCCTTCAGAGCTCTTAAAAATTATCAGCTGCATTTTAACATTTAAAACAAACTCTTCTCTTAACATGCCTACAGGCCTTCCAAGTGCAGGCATCAGCAAGCACGGTGTGATCTGTAAATTTCACTCCAGGCTGAATGATTATTGACCTGTGTGGGTATAAACAGTAGGAAATTGCTGGCTTGTTACCTTACGGCTTTGCATGCTGTCCTGTTCCTCATTGCATAACAGAACAATGCTGTAATCCCTTCTGTTTGTTCCTTGGTTCCTCACAGTCGGTGTATGGGGTTACAGAGGAGTCCCAGCCCCAAAGCCCTGTACACCTGCCCTCCCAACCGGTGCGCAAAACGACAAAAGAGGATTTCCGGAAGCAAGTAGGTGGCTGTGTGGTAATTCTTCTGAGAACAGCAGCAGAAAAAAGCATAGAAAATTATTGAGATATCAGCAAAACCAATTGTATGTTTTACCTGTCCTTGATCCTCACATATTTATCCTTGATCCTCACTTATGTAAAGTATTAGTAAGTGTTCATTGAGCAGTGCAATTGTACGGTGATATGTATTATGAGTAACACTGACCTTTGAATCTACTGTTATTGTCTGTGGACCAGACACAGACAATATGACAATAATTCCAGTTCATTGAGGATGTCTGAAAAGTCAGCAGCGACAAGGGCCAGTGTAGCTGGGCACAGGCTGGGGATGAGTGGAGAGGAAAGGCATCATTCAGTGCATGACTGTTAGACTGTACAGTCAGAGCTTTTAGAGAAGTAGGAAAATATTATTTGGACAATCATGCCAAGGAATGACCAGCCAACTCGCACATCCTTGCTCTGGCACAAAGAGATCTCCCTCAAAATCACTTTCCTGCAACATGTAGCCCTCACTGAAAAACAGGAATCACTAGATCAGAATTTTACTAAAGGCAGCTTTAAACAAGTTTCTTAGGCGACCAGTTTTTGTGTGGTCTTCTGAACTAAACCTGGAAGCTACATTTCTTGAGCTTTTTTATCATAGGCTGAAGAACTGGTTCACAGCAGAATGAAAGTGTGCTGTAAAATGTTACTGGTCCTGTGATGCCAGTCAGTAAGAGAAATGGGAGAGCAGAGCGTGTTTGTAAAAAGGAGATCATATTGTACCCTGAGTAGTCTTAGGAACCTTGGCCTCAAATATGTGTCTTTTCTATTTTCAATTATGTCTTCTGAAGCTTCCCCTAGGGCTTTGCCTTTGGCAATGGAGCCTCCTCTTGGAAGCAGTTAATAAGCTTCTGATACCTAGGGAAGGGTCCCATTTCCTTCTGAGCTACTTTCGAGCTGTTTGGAAAGAGAAATCAATAGTGTGTTGGGATTTTGTCAATGCATGCTGCAGAACTCATAGATTGTTAATGTCCTTGTCATCTCTCTCCTCAGATAACTTTTCTGAACATGCAGATAGAGAGACATTGTTTAAAGATGTCCAAAGTAGCAGAAAGGTGAGTGTCCTCATTTTGATGATTTCCCATTCTTTCCTCATCTCCAATTTGGCATTTCTAGAAACAGAGCAGACAGCAAAATATAAAGGCTTCACTCCTTTTCTGTGCATCAATCCTGTCCCCTCCTTGACCAGCTGTGCTGCCTGTGTGCTGGCTGCTGACACTTCTGTACTCACTCTTCTGCCACTGAGCAAAAATAAGTGGAAAATGAGGACCTGTAATACTGCAAAAGAAAATAAGCATTCACAAAAGAAAAAACCCTTGTGGGACTTGTTTCCTACTCCTTCACTGCCCAGGGTTTATTTTTAGAAAAGTCATCCCTGTCTCAATTTGAAAATACTCTTTTCTTCCCTTTTTGGCTGAACTCTCAGTGCTCATTTCTTGTTAGTTTGGCACAGCTCTGGGGAAGGAGCTGTCTTTGCATTTGTTACACATGGTTTTCACATCTCTGTTCATACTGGGGTTGTAGGACCAGTTCCTGCTGCCACTTACATGTGAAACCCTTAGAGAAGTACTAGGGTTGTCCCTGGACTACTCAAGGCAGTGTTTTAAGGAGTGGATTTCTAAGAAGCAAATCAAGGCACAATTTGACTTGCAGAATATTTAGTTTTGGTAGAAATGTATGAATTGGTGAAGAACAAGTTCAAATTTAATTGTGTATGACAGCTTATTTACTTGGGTACTTGTAAGTTATACATGTTTGCAGAGTAGTCACTGAGATGAAGGTAGAGATAGCCATGCTCTTCAGTGACATCACTTTTAAAGCAAAACTGTGTTGAGCATGAAGGATGGGATAAGGCTGGCTCCTTCTAGAGAATTAATAAAGGAATTTTTATTTAAGCAAAGTAAAACAGGATTACCATATGGAATGTGCTTTGCAGTGCCTGCACCTGTAGTTAGCTGCATGTACTAAACTAGGTAAATTAAATGGTGGGAGGCCCAATGTAAGTTCCTATTGGCTCATGAAGTTTAGCAATTAAAATGAAAATGTATCCAATTAAAAGAAGTATTCAGAGGCTCCCTGAAATCCTGCATGCAGTACATTGCATGATTGAAATGAGCACATTTATATTTATGTTTTGGGGGGTTGGATCTTTTTAATTAAGAACATGTACTTTAACAAAAAGAGTCATTGTACTGAATTTATTTAAAATGCCCTTAATATACTGAGACAGTAATAATTTTCCTGGTTTGAAAGGACTTTCTTTTTTTTCTTTTTTAATTGCTCTCAAGTTGGAGAAGAAAATGTTGCTATCAAAACCTGTGCAAAATAATAGCTAGGAGAAAAGCAAATAAAATGAGAACAGTCAAATTACAGAATCACAGAATGAGCTGAATTGGAGGGGACCCACCAGGATCATCAAGTC